>NC_062214.1:155214906-155834906 GCF_902686445.1 Sciurus carolinensis | reverse complement strand
TTTTAATGGACTTGGGTTCTATGAATCAAGCACATATCCAGGTGGAGGGTTCCTGCCAGGCTCTGGCCCTGCAGGACTGGGCAGCAGAGCGGTGCACTATCTCCTACCTGGCCCCAGAGACTTCTCTGTGCTGAGCTACTGTGTCACCTATGAGTTGACTGATGTCTGGTCCCTAGGCTGTGTACTTTTTGACATGATGTTTGGGGAAGGCCCTTATGGTCTTTCAGAAAGGTGACAGTATGACCCTTGATGTGCAGAACCAACTCAGCATTCTGCAAAGCCCCAGGCATTCTTCAGCACTGCAACAACTGCTGGCCTCCATGATGACTGTGGACCCCCAGCAACGCCCTCACGTTTCTCTCCTCCTCAGTCAGTTGGAGGCCCTGCAGCCCCCAGCTCCTGGCCAGCACACCATTCACATCTGAGCTAACCAGTGGCCATGTTGAGATGGCCCTATGTGCCTTGGAAAGAGGCTCTTATCCCTCATTGGAATTTTATCCTTCCTACCCAGGACTGCTCTTACAATTGGGCATCAGGATGGAGATCATTATCCCAGTCTTCTCTCTGGTCTTTTACCTGAACACATAGGCAAGGGGCCTGACAGGTGGTGGGGCTGGGGAGAAAGTGAAACTGAGAAAATATGGTGCATAACTCTGAGCTGGACGGCTGGGCTCACATGATGTTCTGCTTTCAAAACTGGGAGCAGGAGAATGTATAAGCAGGAGAATAAAGTGAAAGTAGGTTGGTATGAAAAAAAAAAAACACAACAAATATGAGTCACATGGATGCCAAAGTATCAACCTCATAACTGATGAAAATGAATTGGAATTTCCAGCATTGTTGGCCAGGGCAGACTTCACTTGCAGGCAAAGCCCCTGGAGGGAAAGAGGAAGGAGGTGGAGCTAAAGCACGCCAGGTAGAGCATGTCATTTTGCCTCCCCAGGGTGTGGCCTACCAAAACCTGAAATGGGGAACACGTTCCCTCTGGCACTGGGATTTGCCACTCTTCAGATGTGTGATGCTAGACCAGTCACCTAACACCCTATGTATCATCATCCTGCCTGAACCAAGGGGTTTTGTGAGGTCATCTTTGAAATTTATTCTGGGTCTAGAATTGTATGGTTGCATAAATTACTAGGTCCATAGTAAATCATATATGACCTTATTCAGAAAGGAAATTAAAAATCTTTTGCACCTTTATCTGGAATTACTTTCATAAATGTGAAGTCACTCTGACTCAAATTACAATTTTGTTTTGGAGGTTGGCTCTATGAAAATTCTTAGAAAGTTTAAAAATTAAATGAGATTTTTTTTTCTTCACTTTGAGCATCCATTTTAGGTCATTCCAGGTCTGGTAGAAGAAGTCACAGATCCATGAAGTACCTTCCTCCTGCAAGTTGGGCAAGTGGATCCAGAAAAACATGGAACATAGCATTGCACAGGCAATTCAGGATTGGTTTCTGCTGGGTTGAGCCTCCTGACTCCAGGGAGGCCCAGATCTCTGACCCACGCTGAGAGGCAAGAGCTGTAAGAACAACAGAGAGGAGGGAAATAACAAAAGGTAACTTCCACTTTGAGATGTGAAATGAATGGAAACCAACAATACCCTCCTTTTGCTCATGAGCACCTCACTTGTGTTAGCTTTTTGTTACTGTGATTAGAATACCTGACAAGAACAACTAAGAGGTTAGAAAGTTTATTTGGGGCTCAAGGTATCAGAGGTTCAGTCTAGGGTTGGCTGGCTCCATTGCTCTGGGCCTGAAGTGATGCAGAACATCATGAACAGAAGGGCATGATAGAGGAAAGCTGCTCAGCTCATGACAGCCAGGAAGGGGAGGGGGAGGGGAAATAGAGAGAGAGAGAGAGAGGACAGATGCAGTTTAAGGCTATGCCCCCAGTGACATACTTCCTCCAACCACACACCACCTACCTACAATTAACACCCAGTAGTCCATTCGAATTATTTATCCATCCAATGAATTAATCTGATGACAGCTCTAATTCAGTCTTTTCATCTCTGAACATTGCCACATTGCCTAACACATGAGTTCTTTGCGGTGGGGGGGGGGGGGTCATTTTAAGACCCAAACCAAAACATTCCAGAACTCCTATTTCAAAAAACTCTTTGTTCACAGATTGGCTCAGACATGCCCATTAAGTCTCAGCTTGAAGCCTCTTCTGCCACTTCCTCTCTCTTTTTATCAGAAGTCTCATACTGCATGGTGCTGGGCCCATAGCCCTGTATCACAGTTCTTCATTATATTGAAAAATGATGCAGGACAACAGTGCGTTGCATTCAACTCTTGGGAAAGTTGTGTTCCCAAGAGTGTGAGTGTGGTTGGAAAGATTAATGAAAGGTTTGTATTTCGGTTTGTGGCTTTGGTCGCTGCTCGCCTCTCTGCCTCTCAAGCTGCCCGTTTCGATTCAGATTAAGCAGTGCTTCCCTGGCTGTGCGTGCCAACATGCTGTACGTGCAGCTGCTGCCTTCCATCCATCACAGCCTCACTTACCCACTCCAAGTTCCAGGTCAGCATTTCCTGATTGCATTCCTTGTCCCCGTCATGCTCTGAGCTGCCCTACTTCTGGCCATTCATCACCCAGCAATTGTTGCTGTTAGCTGTCTTTCTCACATGACCAGTCCTGCAAATTGTGCCAAATAGGAATGCCAGTGGGTTGGCTGCATGCCAGCATGTTGACCAGGATTTGTAAGTGATCTTAAGTATCATAGATAGATGCCACTGGTGAAATCTTGCAGAAACTACATGCAATATTCAAGGACATCGATGGCCTGGTTCTTTCCCTACGAAGTTAAACAGCATCCTTGAATCCTTGCTTGGGTTGCAGAATGGACCAAGTACTTAAATCTACTGGCTTTGAGTCAGACTCTAGGAGTCTGCCACAAACTTGAAAAGTCACTTTAGCTCTGCTCAGTTATGCACCTCATATGGCCATTCTGAGGACTGAAGGAGTTAAAATATTTAAAGAAATAAAAACAATAGCCTGCCACATTAAGAGCCCTGTGAGTTTCAGCTATTGCTCTTTTCCTGCTCACTCTGCTTGCTATGCTTGGACTGAAACCTCAGATCATTTATTTGTTTCTTCCATCAATATTTATTGAATGCCTACGATGTTCCAGGCACTGTGGACAATGATCCATTTTCTTTACAGTAAGCTTTGTCATGGTCATCCAGAAAGCCCTTTGCACTCTGAGTTGTACTACTATGGAAATAAGACCCCAGAAAACAAACCACTGACCTGTGTGCCTAGGCAGGCAGGTCCCTACACTGGCCCTCTTGCTGCCCATCTCCAGAACAGCACAGGAAGAAAAGAAGTAGACAAAGTCACGGAAGATCCAGTGCCAGCTCGACTAGATGCTCACTCTTATCCTCCAAACCTCCTTCTCCCTGGAACTTTGGCATATTTCCAGGCAGGAGAGGAGGTCAGAGGTAGGTAGGGTGGCGCAGGTGAAAAGGAAAAGTGTCGAGAAATCCGACAAATGACTGAAATTAACTTTCTATCCAATGTGGCAAGGCAAAGATTCAAAATAGAATTAAATTGATTTAGAGAAAAATTGCTAGGGTAAAGCATCTGGAATTGCTCAAAATTAGACAATTTTTGACTTTCAAAAATATCCAATTTGTATGCTTCAAATGAGAAAGAGTGCAATATTCTCTGCACCCCCTGATTTTATAGAAAACATTTGTAACTGCCACACTTGCCTTAAATTTTTTATTGTCTTAGAAAAGCTCATGTGTAAGAAATTTTCGTAATGAGTCTGGCCTTAAATTGAAAAGTGAAGACAAAGTTAGGGACCTAACTACTTGTGTTAGGAATTTGATGTGCCGTGTCTCAGAAGCCCGGATTTTAACTGCCATGTAGAAGCCTTACCCATTCTATAAACCAACATTGCTTTAGTCCACTTTATAGCTGGATCCTACTAATAATCCTTCACAAATAAGTTTGTTTAAAAGCCCAGAAATATCTGAAGGTATCTAGAACCTTTCAAGGATCAGAGTAAATGCTGAACTATATTCCTTGCAAATTTCTTTATCTTTATTAAATCCTTAGGTATATATTTTTTCTGGTTGTATCTGAAGTGTAGATTACTTACTCTTTGAAGGGTGACTCTGCAAAACCAGGATCATAGAGAGTCGATCTAAAATTAATGCCAATAACTGGGCATAGTGGCACACATCTGTAATGCCAGCTAATTCAGGAGACTAAGGCAGGAAGGAGGATCACAAGTTCAAAACTATCCTGGGAAGCTTAGTGAGACCCTGCCTCAAAATAAAATAAAAAGCTCACTGGAAGAGTACTTGCCCACCATATGTGCAACCCTGAGTTCAACCCCCGGTGCAAAAAATGTAATAATAATAATTAAGTTGAATAAACATGTATCACACATTTTTAAAACAAGTGTACTAAACGTCCTAGCAAAGTTTCCATCTATGAATTCATTTGAAGAATATAATTTAAATATGCATGAGCATATATATATACAAAGGCTGCATGGGTCAGAGAATAACTGGCACACTCCAGTTAGACTAACTCAAGGGTGGTTGATTTATAAAGATATGGAGGAGTCGTAGAAAAACCACAAGAAATTATGCCAGTACCCAGGGCTACCAGCAGCAGCAGCAGCAGAGCTATCACCACCCTTAGGCCCAGAAGGATAAGGAAGGGAGTGTTCAGAAAAGGGGGACGAAGGCATTGTGGAGAGGGAGGCCACTTTGAGAACAGTGCCCCCTAGTGGAGGGGCACAGCCAGTTCTAGGAGACCTCAGGAGGAGGGAAGTATCTCGCCCTTGGCTGAAGTTGACTGGAAGCCAGGGGGTAAAGGCACCAGTTAATCTAAACCTAACCCCTAAAAGAGAGTAGAGCTAGGGCTGGAGAAGAGCAGAAAGCATATCTGGAAGAATAAATAAGAACCAGCTGGCATAAAGACGTTCACTGCAGCACTGTTTATAAAAACATGCGCTTGGAAATAACCTGGACAAGCCAAACTAGGAGGAAATTTTTAACAACTTAAGGTGTGTATGCTTTGTAACCACTCCAAATATTGATGTAGAAAAGCTCACAAAACTATATAACATAATGTGTTCATATTTTTTAAAGAACATGTATAGGTACATGGATATAAATATATATGCATCAGTATACATACACACACATACCTACACACACTCACAGAACAAAGAAAGACATAAAGTGAATAGTAGTTATCCCAGGGAGATATGACACCAAGATGTGAATGGTAGTTTCCACAGGAAGAATAGGGTCATAGGTAAATTTTATCTAGGTGGGTTTTTTTTTTGTTTTGTTTTGTTTCATTTTTGAGCAGGGAAAGTTTAATTAAAGAACTATTATAACAGAGGAACAGAAAAACAGTCAGTCAGTCAGTAAGAGAACTCTAAAGAATAAAAGAATGACTGGTAGAAGGAGCAGCTACATCACCCAGGTCTGAGATAGAGAAACCAAGTCCTGCTGAGGCCTGAGCTCCAGATCTAGTTGACAAGGGTATAAGGCTAGGGTTAGTAGCTGGCAGATGAGGTTCTATGTTGCTGTGTGTTGAAACTTCTTTATAATTTGCTCTCTAGGACGCTGGGGAAGTTGCCCACAGGGAGATGTCTCACTGGAAGCACTCTTCTACAGAACAAACTGACAGGCCAGGCATTAGGGGAAGCTGCTGATCATAGAAGCCTGCCAAGGCAGCACACCGAACTAGGAAGAAAATTCCCCTCAGGCAATGTAACCCCCGATCCCTGTGCTGATAAAGTTCAACACGTGCCAGTTGGCAAATGGAAAATATCTAAAGGAATCAACTCCATTTTTGAAGAGCAGATAATGAAGTATAAATTTGGAGCTGAAAGACAAAAAGTTGATAATTGGCAGGTATTCTAAATTCTAGCATCTAGGGTTATGATATATGACTATGGGCAAATTTTTGTAAGATTTTATAACCTGTGATTTTTATTTTCCTGTGATAGCATGGTGTGAATATTTTTGCATGTAAAAACAGGTCTACATCAACATTTTTTATTATGGAATTGTATGTATGCACTTTGTTCTTACAGGTTAACATTAAATTGTAGACTTCTTTTTACTTCTCTTTACATTATGAACAATGCTGTGTTGAATGTCTTTAAATAGTTATTTTCACAGGCTAAATTGCAAGAAGTTGTAATTTAACAGTGTCTATTAAATTGATAAGGGTAACTGCTGGGTGCATTATTTCTTTGTTTTAGCAAGAAAAGTATTTTTCATCTTGTGCATTTCTCAGTAATGCATGAAAAGATTCAACTAGCTTGATGCTGTGGTGCATGTCTATAATCATGGTGGTTTTGGAGGCTGAGGAAGGAGGATTCAAGTTCAAGGTCAACCTAGGCAACTCAATAAGACCCTGTCTCAAAATAAAAAATAAAAACTATTGGGGATGTGGCTCAGTGGTAGAGCACTACTGGGTTCTATCCCCAGTACCACAAAAAGGGAGAGAGAGAGAACTCAACCTTTCCTCTCTCCTTTCTTCCTGGCTGCCATGAGGGAAATAGATCTCTCTGTCACATACTCCTGCCATGATGCATTGTGCCACCACAGGCCCAAGGGCAACAGTGCCAACAGACTATAGACTGAAACCTATGAAACTGTAAGCCAAAACAAATCTTTTCACTGTTTAAGTTGATTAACTCAGGTCTTTTGTCATAGCAACTGAAAGTCAACTAACACAACCACTTAGCAGCTGTCGTGATGATCAGTCACAGTATCACAGAGCTAGTGTTTAAATAACCTTTATTTTAAGGAAAAATGATTCCAAAGTGCAAGAGTAATGATACTGGCAATTTGGAAGTCCAAAAATTAAGCCATAAAGTGCTTCCTTTAAGTGAAAAAGTGAGAGTTCTCAACTTCATAAGGAAAGAAAAAAAAAGTATTTGCTGAGGTTGCTAAGATCTAAAGTAAGACACAAATCTTCCCTCCACAAAATTATGAGCAAGGAAAAAGAAATTCATGCTAGCTTTTCTATTGCAACTTAAATTGAAAAAGTTATCTCTACTGTGCAAGATGCTGGTTCAGATGGAAACTGGCATAATGACACAAACTCGTAATCCCGGTTACTCAGGAAGCTGAAGCAGAATCACAAATTCAAGGCCAGCCTGGGCAATTTAGGGAGAACTTGCACCACCACCCCTGCCCTCCTCCCCCAAAAAACCATACTTTTAAGGGCTGGGGATGTAGCTCAGTGGTAGAGTGCTTGCCTAGCATGTAGGAGGCCCTGGGCTCAATTCCCAGTGCCACAAGAAAAAATAAATATATGGAAAAGTCATTAAACTTTTTTACAGTATCTATGTATAGAATAGACTAAAATGTGTGTGTGCTCATACAAGCATATGTAATTAAAATATTGCTACTGTTATTTTGAAAAAAAAAAAAAACCTGTTGTCTCTTGGATTAACTAAAAATAGAAAAAAAAAAAGAATAAGAAAAATAAGCCGAGTGTGGTGTACACCTGTAGTAGCAGCTACTCAGAGGCAGGAAGATCACAATTCAAGTCCAGTCTGGTCAACATAGTGAGACCTTGTCTTTCAGAAGAAAAATAAAGGGAGGGGGTGTAGTTCTGTAGTACTACATGCTTAGCATGGTTGAGGCCTGGGTTAGATCCCCATCTCTCCCCGCCAAATCATTTTACCTTCATTTATTTGCTTTCTGAAATTCTCCCTTTCTTTATATGGATCCAAGTTTCTGACCTATATCATTTTCCTTCTTTCTAAGTGTTTTTAACATTTCTTACAAAACGTATCTGATAATACCAAATTCCCTCAATTTCTGTTTATCTGAAAAAGTATTTCTCCTTTACTTAAAGGATAATTTTTGCAGAATTCTAGTTTGGTGTTTTCTTTTTCCCTCAGTAATTTTAATTTCTTTTTCCCTCAATAATTTTAATATTTCACTTCAGTCTTTTCTCACTTGTCTGATGTCTGAGAAGTCAAACATCGTACTTATTTTTGCTCCACTATGCTGCTTCTTTTCCTTTCTCTCTTCTGAAAAATCCCTTTATGTGCACGTTACCTCTTATGTAGTTTTCTCACAGTTCTTGGATATTCTTTTCTGTTTGTTTTTGTTTTGTTTTGTTTTGTAGTGGGGATGGAACCCAGGGCCTCACTGCATGCTAGGCAAGCGCTCTACCACTGAGCTACATCCCCAGCATAGGTTTTGGGGTTTGTTTGTCTGTTTTAACCTTTTCCTCTTTTTCAGTTTTACAAGTTTCTATTGTCATATCCTCAATCTCAGAAACTCCTTTCTCAGTCATGTGCCATCTACTGAGTTCATCAAAAGTATTTTTCACTTTTGTGACAGTGTATTTTTTAATCTCTGGCATTTCTGATTCTTTTTTAGAATTTCCACCTCTGTGCATACATTATTCATCTGTTCTTGCGTAGTGTCTTATCATTAAGGTTCTTAGCACATTCATCATAGTTTAAAAAACTCCTGACCTGCTGGTCTCCAGCATGACCATTGGAAGGTGGCAGAACATTTAAGAGGTGGGGCCCTGTGAGAGGTCTTCAGGTCCCTGGAGGTGTGCCCTTGAAGGAAATAGTGGGACCCAGGCCCTTCATGCTCCTCTCTGGCCCTGAGACAAACAGTTTTGCTCCACATTATGCTCCCCACCATTGCCACCCTGCTCCTCCACCAGATGCCTAAAAGTTGGGTTTGCCTGATGGACTGGAACTTATAAAAACATGAACCAAAATCAATCTTTTCTCTTTATAAAAAAAAATGCATTTACTAAGAACATGTCAATTGTGTATCCTAGTATGTGCGATATAAATAGAAATTTTACTATTCCTTTCATGTAACAGTATAATTTACTGGTTTTTAAATATTACTGAAAAGTATACTAATAAGAAAGAGTAAAACCTAGACTTAAAATCTTCATTATGAAAATTATTTCTTTTCCACCATAAAAACTTGCTTTTGTATTTTATTGTTTTAAAATATTGAATGCTGTTCTGGTCTTATGTGTGCGACAATGTTGTCAGACGAGCCAAAATAAGTTTTTTTTTCCTCTAAAAAAAAAAAAATTCCTAGCCTGATAATTCCACAACCTTCCTACCACATCTGAATCTGGTTCTGAGGTTTGTTCAATCTCTTCCAACAGTCTTCCTCATACTGTGGCTTGTAAACTTTTGTAGAAGGATCGATATATAGCAGCAGATAGGTCTTTAGAAATGTAGTGGTAAGGTATGAGGTGGGGAAAGTCTTCTACACTCCTGTAATTAGCCTCTTTTGGTGAAATCCCATGTCCCTGGACTATGAACTTCACTAGTACCTCTGTCTTCCCCTGAAATGGGGCAGAATGTGGAGGAACTGGATGCTTCCCTTCTTCCACATGGAGACTAGAGCCGCTAGAGTTGATCTGTCCCTCCTCCAGGTGGCTCAGGCTCTGATAAAGCCCAGGCAGCTTAGGCTCTGGGAATGGTTTCTCCTGAGGTGGGCCTTGCTAAGGAGAAAATGCTCTGACAAAGTCTAAAATGGTTTCTCCTCCCTCACGCTGCCAGAGGCACGGGAGAATTTCCACCAACATTTGCCATGAGGAGCTTGGGGAGCTCCTGTAGGCAAAACTCTCTGTGACAACTCTCAGAGTTGTCACCCTGAAATTTAAAAAAGAGTTTTTAAATTTCAATTCATCAGTACCTCAGTTTTCTACTCTGGAAACCCCACGAGGTTTCTGCTCCAGTAGGGAAGCTGTGTTTCTCTGTATCTATCTGTCTGTCTCTCCAGCTTTCAGGGCAGCAGATCGCCCTATGATCTTGTTCTCTGATGCTTTCCAGAAGATTGATGATATTTCAGATTGCTCAGGCAGGACAGAGAGGTGACGAATAAACTCCTTACATGCCTGACTGAAAAACCAGAGGTCCTATCTAGGTTTTTAAAAACTCATCTATAATATGTAATTTATTTAAAATGGATGCATTACTTGTATAGTAAAGGAAAAGGTTCATTTTGTCTCTTTAAGGTATGCAGTGTCTTTCTTAGTTAAGTACGAGTCCCAGGCTTCGAAGGCCAGGTTCCACAGGAGGAACAGGCGGGATTTGGGAAAGGCCATTCCACTGCAGATGATGCTTTAGCAGAAGGGTGATTCCACTAGTGTTGGTTGCCTCAGGACCACAAGGTGGCTGTTGCCATTTCAGAAATTAAATCCCAATTCATGACAGGAAGAGGAGGGCAAAGCTATGTAAGCCAAATCTGTCATCTTCATTAGGAAAGCAGAAAGGCTTCTGGAAGCTCCAGCTCAAGTCTGCTGAACTAGACCTGGGCTTCAGGCCTTTGGTCAAAATTCTCAGTCTCTGGTTGTTTAAAA
Source organism: Sciurus carolinensis (assembly GCF_902686445.1). NCBI lineage: Eukaryota > Metazoa > Chordata > Mammalia > Rodentia > Sciuridae > Sciurus > Sciurus carolinensis. The sequence continues at coordinate 155,824,553 of NC_062214.1, read as the reverse complement.
TTCACCTTACAGTCAAGTTTTTTGTTGTTGTTGTTGTTGTTTTGTTTTTAGATGTTGATAGACTTTTATTTTATTCATTTATTTATATGTAGTGCTGAGAACCCAGTTCCTCACACATGCTAGGCAATCACTCTACCACTGAGCTACAACCCCAGCCCACTGACAATTTTTGAAGTCTCTTCCCTTCAACACACCCTACAAAGGCAGACCTGCCCTATGAATGAGTCTCCATCTTTTCTCATAGCCCAGAAGTTTCTCTTCTCTCTAGTCTGGGAACTTTGTGTTCTCTCCTCAATTGAGTATAAAAATGTTCTCTTGGTTCCCAACTTCTATGTCATATATATTGTCAGCCACCAAAGAGTTAACTTATCCTTTGGTGGAAAGAGAAATTTTCTGATTGAGATCTGTGCTGAAAAATCAATGCCTTTTAGGACAGAGATTTGAGTTATGTGATCTTTGAAGTTTAACACTTCCACATTTTTCTTGGCTGCTAAAATTTGAGCTATTTTAAAATTTTTATTTTTATATGTGCATACGTTAAAAATTACCCTCTTACATTTTATGAGTATAGTTTTATGAGTTTTGACAAATTAATAAGAATGTATAAACCACCATCAAAATCAAGATTCAGAACAGTTCTATCATTCCCCCAAGCTTCTTTAGGCTGCCCCTTGGTAACCAGCTCCAACCCTGGTAACCACTGAGCTACTCTATCACTACAGTTTTGTCTTTTCAAGAATGTCATATAAATAAATTTATACAGCTTGTGGTCTTTCAGTCTGACTTATTTCACTAAGTATAATGCTTTGAGATCATGTACATTGTTGTGTATTTAGATAACTCATTCTTTTAATTTTTTTTTTTTTTTTGTACCAGGGAATGAACCTAGTGGTGCTTAACCAGTGAGCTACATCCCAACCCTTTTATATTTTTATTTAGAGACAGGGTCTTGCTGAGACCTCCCTAAGTTGTTGAGGCTGGCTTTGAACTTGTGATCTTCCTGCCTCAGCCTCCCGAGCCGCTGAGATTACAGGCATGTGTCAATGACTCATTCTTTTTGATGCTGAGTAGTATTCCACCGGATACTTAAGTTTCTTATGAATGCTATAATAAATTACCAAAAACTTGGTGATTTAAAACAACATAAAATTCATTGTCTTAGAGTTCTGGAGGGTTGAAGTCCAAAATTAGTATTCATGGGTCAAAATCAAGGTGTTGACAATGCCTTTGAAGGCTGTAGGGATGAATCTGTTCCTCACCTCTCCCAGCTGCAGTGGCTGTTGGCATTCCTTGGTTTATGGCTATGTCACATCACTCCAGTCTCTACCTTGGTGGTCACAATGACTTCTCTTTTCTTGAATGGAGTCAAATTTCCCTTTGCCTTTCTCTTATAAGGATACATGTGAATCTCAAGTTCCTTAGTCATTTAATCCCCAGCACTGGGGAAAAAAAATCATTTCTGCTGTCCTTTTTTGCCATATAAGGTAACATTCACAGGTCCCAGGTATTAGGGAATGGCTATCTTCTGGGGGGCCATTAATCAGACTCCTGCTTGGCTGTACCACAAACTATTCATCTACTCATCCCTGGAGAACTATAGGAGTGTTTTAAGTTTGGGACAGTTATAAATACAGCTGCCATAAATATTTGTATAAGGGCACTCGTGGGAATATAAGTTTTCATTTCTTTGGGGTAAATACCTAAGAGTATGATTTCTGGGTCAATTAGTTGTTTATATTCAACTCTATAAGAAAATGTCAGATGTTTTCCAAAGTGGTTGTACCATTTTGCATGTCCACCAGCAATGGGTGAGTATTCTGCTGTTTTAGTCAGCTTTTCCACTGCTGTGACTAAAAGACCTGACAAGAACTATTTAAGGGGAGGAAACATTTATTTTGGGACTCAAGTTTCAGAAGTCTCAGTCCAAACAGCTGGCTCCATTCTTCCAGCTGAAGTTGAGGCAGAACATCATGGTGGAAAAATATGGTGGAGGGAAACAGCTCAGAACATTACCAGGAAGTAGAGAGAGACTCCACTAGCCAGATACAAAATATAAACCTCAAAGGCCTGCCCACAATGCCCACCTCCTTCAGTCACACCCTACCCACCTTCAGTTATCACTCAGTTAATCTCTATTAAGGAATTAGTTCGCTGATTGGTTTAAGGCTCTCATAACACAATCATTCCACCTCTGAATGTTCTTGCATTTTCTCACATGTGAGCTTTTGGGGGACACCTAATATCTAAACCATAACATGCTCCTTTCATGTTCTTGTTAACACTTACATTGTTGGTTTTTCTGATTTTAGCCATTCTAGTAATTGTGTAGTGGTATTTCCTTGTGGTTGTAATTTGCATTTCCCTAATGGCTAGTTGAGTCTTTCTTATATGTCAAGATATTAATGTTGCATTATTTGGTGCCCTAATTCACTTGGCTATGTTTTCACTTTGTTCTTTGAATATGCTTTAGTAATAGTTTAGAAATAATTAACCACTTAATAGGTGAAAATCTTAGAATTATTGGCATGAAAATTAAATTACCAAGCAATTGTCAGTATAGGAAAATTCTAATTATCAAAATAAGCCAACACAATATTTATATAATATACCCAAGGTTCATGATTAGCATGAGGTGATTAGTATAATTGGTTAAAAAAAGTATGTCTATAATGTTTATGTGTTCTTTTTAATCTTTATGAACCTGTGTGAACTAAATCTATATGTACTACAATAATTCGGGGAATTTTTCCTTCAGAAAACTGGGTGTGATATGACATGTCTAACTCAGAAAATCCATATAATTAGGTCTTTAGGGCATAGATGGCCCCTGAAGTTCAACAAATTACTCAGGAGCATATTTCTTAACCATGGAAATACTGCCTTTGAAATTGCCAGAAAGTCCAGGTATCACTGGGTCTGCAGAGGCAGCTGGATACTAATAAGAGCCATTTGAATAAGAATCTACCTTCCACTGCATGCCAAAACCCTCATAAACTAGTTCTTGCATAAAATATGCCTTGGTGCTTCCAATAGCTCCAGGATAAGTGTCCTGTGCCAAAGAAATAAAAGAGGCAAGGCAACTACCTCAGGAGGCTGAGAAGCCAGGAGAAGTGGTGAACTTAGTAGAAAAGACTCAAGTACAGAATTTCATTCTTTTAAAGAATATCCTTAGAGAAATAAAGAGTATTATTAGAAAAACACAAAGAATAGCATTCCAATATTTTAGTTAGCAAAAATAGTAGCAGAAATGGTGTTCCAGAACCCTTGTGATATATATGTTAATAAGAATAATAATTATAGTAACTTACTTTCATTGCATGTTTTCACTAGAATGCCAAACACTATTATATGGACTCGGGATAAATTAACTCATTTAATTCTCACAATAACTCCAAGAGTGGTACTATTTTTATTCCCATTTTATGGATGAAGAAACAGACAAAAGAGGTTAAGGAGCCTACTGGAGTTCCCACTGGAGGATCAGTGCTCACAGACAAGTTCCTCCAGTGCAGGTGACAGCTGCTGTCTGGGAGCTGTTTCTTTACTCCCACACCGGGCCAATGACCACAGTGAGCTCTTCAAAATTGTGATTCCTGGGCTCCATCCCCTGGATCTGGGTTCAGCCTGGAATCTGCATTGCTTTTATAGATTTCCCAGGTTATTCTGAGCATTAGCTGGGTGACCAACATCAGTTTGGCTTCATATTGATGATTTGGCAATGCCTCTTGCTGACGGATCACTAAGTTCCTCCTCATGGTGATAAGGAGTTAAGACAACACATTTCTAATCACAGATATGTCATTTGTCAGAAGCAGGTTACCACATCTTGGAAAAGTTTTAAGTACAACGGGTAACAGTCAGGATTAGTATTTTACTCACATATAATACTTAGAGTACCTGAGCTCATAGCTCGTGTGTAGTATACACCTGTATTTTGGTGGGGTGGGGTGGGGCAGGTATGCTAGGGTGAGCATAGGCTGTACCAAGGATTGAACCCCAGGTCTCAGACATGCTAAGACAAGCACTCTACCACTGAGTTATATCTCCAACCCTTTATTTATTTTTAATTTGAGATAGAGTCTTGCTAAGTTGCCCAGACTGGCCTCAAATTTGCAATCCTGCTGTCTCAGTCCCCCAAGTAGCTGAGATTCCAGGCATTTGCCACCACACCCAGCTAGTCTGTATTTATTCCTAGGATAAAACCTACAATATCGTTTATTTTTCATGGCTTTCCCCAAATGCTGATAATAACCAAATTTACATTTATTTCTATTCTAGATCCTTTTCTTTTCTTTTCTTTTAAAAATGGTACTGGGGATCAAACATAGGGCCTCACGCATGCTAGATAAGCATTCTGCCACTGAGCTATATCCCCAGTCTTTCTATTCCAGATCTTGAAATCTTGGCCTGAATAAGCAAATTGCATACTGGACATTTCTTCCTGGGAGAACCTCAAACTGAACATGTCTGAAACTGATCTCCACCTCCCACACCCCGGGCAAACCTGTTACTTCTCCCACATTCCCTTTCTTGGTGATTGGCTCCACCACCCACTCAGTAACACAAGCCAGATGCAGGGAGTCATTTGGAGTCTACTCTCTCTCCTACTTCCCATGACCCCACAGTCACCTGCTTCCCACTTCTCATCCTCTCCCCCTCCAGCTGCTGCCACAGCAGTTCACATCCCTGTCACCTCTCTCCTGGACGTGTCAGGGCTACATTATGCCAAAGTGCTCTTTCTCTTCTTTCTTTCTTTCTCGTCACTGAAGAAAGTAACTTTTAAAAACTTTTAAATTTCAAATATACAGTTGACTATAGAGAATTATAAACAACCGTGTTCTGACCACTAGCTTAGTCAAAATCTTGACATGGTCATGTTTGCTGTTTTATCTAAAGAAATGTGTGTGTGTGTATATATATATATATATATATATATATATATATATATGAATATGTTATGGGGCACAAATTTTATGGGGCGCAACTTAAGAACAGACCAATCACCACTGAGAAGTCCAAATTTGAGAGTCTTTATTAAGCCGGCTGGCTGACTGTCTCACACAATGCCCCCCAAAAAATGGCTATTGGGAGAACAGCCCCGACCATAGGGTTGTAGGGGTTCTTATACCAAAACCCACATCAATCATAAGTGTCTGTTGCTATGATTTGAAATTACAAACTAACATCATGAGATCATCAACAGAGGGGGAAGTGGGTCAAAATGACCCTTTACCTAGGTACAAACTAGGAATAGTTACTAACATTCACACAATTACCGTTTACATGGTACATTGGTTAAGAGCAATAAAGATCAAAAGAGAGCAATTTTTCATTACATAAGAATTGTCATTTTATATTGCTAAACATGTCACGCTAAGTAACTGAGGATGATGGGTACAGGGGCGGGGTGTTCCCCTGGGAGAATCTTATTTCCTACATAACATGGAGTCTCAGAGCAAAATGGCGTCTGTTTAGTCATTTCCCTTAGAGTCTGGCCTATAGCATTCTCATGGAGCCAGATCTGTCAGCCCATCACAAATATATATATTCATTGAGTATATATATTCATTGAATATATATTCATTTCAATATGCTCATAAATATATATATATATATATATATACATTTTCATTTCTTTAAATAAAATACCTTTAAATTTTGCATGTAAGGGTTCTCTCATGAGTTTGCCATTACCTATCTTGTGTATGTTATGGACATTCATGTAGCTGTAAACAATTTAAAGCATTGCTTTGTAGGGTTTTAAACTTTCCTAAAGTGAAATCATATTGTATATCTCCTCTGCAAGCTGCTTCATTCACTTAATTTTATTTTCATTTTAATTTTTTCTTCCTGTTGACTCATGTTGCCCTGATTTATTCATTTTAACCACCCTATGGTATTCCACTGTGGGACTATACTACAACTTATTGATTTATTCTCCGCTGAAGGACACTTAGGGGTTTTGCTAACACAAACAATACAGTATTGCTCTTTTTGAGCAGATGTTCGAGAGTTTCTCTAGGCTGTATCCTCAGGAGAGACATTATTTTCCTAGTCTCCTAAGCCACGGAGACAAATAGCTTCCTGTCTCCCTTTCTCTAATCTATACCACTGCCTGAGGAATTTTTCTGAAATGCAAATACGATTCTGTCACTCCCCTGATAAAGTGCCTTCCATCCATGGAACTAGGCTGCCACTCCTCAATAAGACCCTGGAGACCCCCAGTGCTCCTGCGCACCTCCTTCTCCAGCTTCCCTTCGGCTCTCTACACCACGCCTCACCCAGGGCTCCATTCCTCAGAACCAACCCTGCCTCCCTGACAGGTCCCATGGATGCTCTCATCATTTGCACCCTCTTCTCTCTTTCCAGAACTGCCCTATCTTCATCCTATCTCTTCTTCATCACTATCAAGAAACACCTAATTGTTTTCCAAGGGTCATCTTCACACTGACCTTCTCTCCACTGCCACAGGTCACTGGTTCGAATCCCATCTCCACCACTTACTGACTTGGGCAAATCTTTAAACTTCTCTGAGTTCCATTTTTTTTCCATCTGTGTTAATAGCATCCATCTCATATGCCTATCATGAGGGTTACATTTGATCATTGATATTTACTTTGATTATTGATTGGATCCTCATATAGAGAGTACTATAATTTGGAAGTAATTATTAGCTCTTATTCATTCATCTCTTAAAACATTTCATTCAAATTGCTTCTTTGTATTATTGTTACCTCTTTTTTTCCACAGTTCTCTCCCTCTACTAGCAATATGTTCTTCTAAGTCTGGAACCACATCTAATTCACCACTTTATCACCAGCCCAGGGCCTGACATAGAAAAGGCATATAATAAATATTGAGTGAATAAATGGATGATTCTTGAGGCTCTCTGAGTTTAAAAATGAAAGAAAGAAGTATTTCATACTTTGTTGTAGAAGCTATCACTCCACAGAAAATATACAACCTCTGGTGAAAATATTTTTTTTCCATCAAAACTTTCTTTAGGTTGGTAATGATTTATGCAAGCCTATCTGTAAATAGCATTAAAAGAATTTATTTTGCCACACGGTTGTTGCCTAGGGGAAGAGTCTGCTTTAAAAAACAAAGCCAAACAAAAGCATCATGGTTCATTTGGTTTCGCAACTGACTTACAATCTTATTGAGGCATGAATTAGTACCTAGCATATCACTGAAATGGCAGGGACAATTTCTGCAATCTGAAGATGTATGAATGCAGATCCACCAGTAGAAAACACAAATAAAACTGCTTCCAATCTAGAAGGGTGAGTGTTGGAAAGGGAGGATGGAAAAAGGAAGAGGGCCTCCCTCCTGTTTCAATTTTCTTTAGCACTTGGAAATCAGGGCCCAAACTTCAAGTCTGGGTTTTGCAGACCTCCTCAAACACTGTGCTACACCAGACTGGATTCTCCCCTTGGTCTGTGCCTAGTTACTGTGCCCTGGGATACTACTGACTTCCTGTGATAAAGCAAACCTCTCTGGACCCTTAGGATGATGAAAGCCCAGAATAATTCTGCTAACTGCCTTTATTCAGAATTCTGCATCCCGCTCCCACCCCCAGGCAGCAGAATGCCTGAACTTGGACTTTTGGACTAGCAGATGCCCCACTGCACTGGATCCCCTACTATTGATTTATTCTAACAACTAATGACACCCGAACACATATGCACGCGTGTTACGCAGACATCACACCTGGATCACTGCCTTCTTGTCAAGTCAAACATGAATTTCTTTAAATGTTTATTTCTTAAAATGAGAATGGAATGAAATAGAACAGAATCCATGTCTGCTAAAACCTGAAATATTTACAGATCTACTGCTCTTAGTCTGTTGTTTCTGCTGGTTCTTGGTGTGGTGTTCTGTCTCCTGTACGTTTTGTGATTTTTATTTCATAACAAATTTATATTACTTGGAGTTTCTCAGTGCATATTCTTTAATATTTAGGTTGAAAATTGTTTGTTTGTTTGTTTGTTTGTTTAATGCTGATCAAAATGACATCTAAAAATTGGTTTCTTGAGAGAGGGTTTGCATTTGCTTCTTCCAGGCACTTGATGTACTTAGCAGCCACCGTCACCTGAAACAGTTTTGACTTGAAGTTTTCAGGATATGCAGGTAGTATAAATTTGAGCTGCAAAATCACATGAAAACTGACTTGTGGATGTGAATTCTCAGGGAGGAGGGTGGTTTTTTTTTTCTCCTCTTCTATCTGGCATCAAGTTGGAGACAGACAAGTTTCTTTACTGTCCCCTTTTGTCAGGTATGACTGGTTTACCCTTAAAATGAGAACGTAGTTCTTTTTGGTCCAAGACCTCTGCAAGCAGCTCTTATTAAACTCTCTACCCCTGGCGGGTCCTGGTTTCATAGGCCCCATGCCTGTAAGGTTGTCAAATCTGAAGCTCAAGGTCCCCAGGATTCAGCTATTGTCCTTGGAGTGAAAACTGCTCTCCTTACCACTCGAATTCTCACTTTCTCCTTGCCTCTGGCTGCTAAAATTGTTTATATTCTTGCCAGCTCAGTGATCATTTGAAAAATATATTTTATAGTTTAACTAGCATTTGTGGTTGGTATAAGACCATAGTTCTGGGGCTGGAGCTGTGGTTCAGTGGTAGAGCAATTGCCTCGCATGTGTGAGTCCCTGGGTTTGATACTCAGCACCACATATAAATAAATAAAATAAAAGATCCATTGACAACTAAAAAAGTTAAAAAAAAAGACAATAGTTCTGTCTACAATCGTTCCGTTTTCAGACAGACCTATGTCCACCATATTGTCAGAGCAGAAGTCTTCATTTCTTTTCTTTTTTCTTTTTTTTTTCTTTTTTTTTTTTTTTTTGCAGTACTGGGGATGGAACTCAGGGCCTTGTGCTTGCGAGGCAAGCACTCTACCAGCTGAGCTATCTCCCTAGCCCTCATTTCTTATTTTTTCACTTTAAGACTATTTTCTTATACATATTATTATGAATTAATTATTTTGTCAGAATCCAAAGTGTTCAGTGTAGGATTGCCTGAGTTCACAAATGCAAATAAAACATACCTAGTTAAAATTGAATTTCAAACAAACAATGGAGTTTTTTTGGTATAAATATGTCCCATTTATTACTGCAGTCATACTAAAAAATTATTCATCGTTTATCTGAAATTCAAATTTCCTTGTATTTTACGTAGAAACCCTAGTTCTTTGTCTAATCCTAAACTGAGATATAAATTATTTGTATGGATAGATAGTTACCTCTCTAGAAGAATTAGATACTCTGTTGATACCAGTCCAGCTGAGGGTCAGATTTTCAGCAGCCTAAGCAAAGAATTGATCAGGACACACAGAAGTAACAAAGCACAGATTTATTGAAGGTGAATTTAACGCTCATAAAGTAGAGAAAGTACACGCCACAAAGCAGAGTATGCACCCTAATTAGAATGGCGATTATCAAGAATACAAGCAACAACAGGTGTTGGCGAGGATGTGGGAAAAAGGTACACTCATACATTGCTGGTGGGGCTGCAAATTAGTGCAGCAACTCTGGAAAGCAGTGTGGAGATTCCTTAGAAAACTTGGAATAGGACCACCATTTGACCCAGCTATCCCACTCCTTGGTCTATACCCAAAGGACTTAAAATCAGCATACTACAGAGATACAGCCACAACAATGTTCATAACTGCTCAATTCACAATAGCCAGACTGTGGAACCAATCTAGATGCCCTTCAATTGATGAATGGATAAAGAAACTGTGGTATATATATACAATGGAATATTACTCAGCCATAAAGAATGATAAAATTATGGCAATTGCAGGTAAATGAATGAAAATTGGAGAATATCATGCTAAGTGAGATAAGCCAATCTCAAAAAACCAAAGGACAAATGATCTCGCTGATAAGTGGATGATGACACATAATGGGGGTGGGAGGGGTTAGTGTTAGGGTTAGAGTTAGGGTTAGGGAGAGGGGCAAGAATGGAGGAAGGAAGGACTGTATAGAGGGAAAAGAGGGGTGGGAGGGGTGGGGGGAAGGGAAAAATAGCAGAATGAATCAAACAACATTACCCTATGTAAATTTATGATTACACAAATGGTATGCCTTGACTCCATATACAAACAGAGAAACAACATGTATCCCATTTGTTTACAATAAAAATTTAAAAAAGCAGAGTACGCAGAGTGGGAGGGGAAGGAGCGCCTGAGGCCTGGAGGACTCTTGTTTTACATATGGGGCTGTGAAGCCATCGCCTCCCTGCCTGGACCTGACTGAAGACCCTGCCCCATTTGTTCCCATTGGTCACTTTATTTTCTCCTAACTAAAATACTGAACCTCAGTGGCAGGAGCCCTCATGATAATGGGACTTAGGGTAAACAGGGACACATGACCCATCTCCCCATCTTATATTCCAGGCCATTTTTCTTATATCCTGCTTCTGCCATCTTGATGTCCCTAAACTCCTAATAGTGTGATTACTCATAACAGTATCTCCCTAAGTGCCATATTGCAGACCTAGTGAAAAATGAGATATTTTCTCTATGTTAGTTGAGAAAAACTTAACTAAGAGTTGTCAAACACCTCATATCCAATGACCAGGACATAGCTAAGTATATATTTAAAATAAGGACTATAAATGCTAATTTCTAAAATATACCCAGCATTATTTCATTACAGGAGCAGTTGCTACAACCTATATTTTTCTATATGTGGATTGGATTTCTCAGCAACATTCACCCAACAAAGCCAGTTTTAATAAGGCTTTCTGTTATTGGCTGTTGATTACAACCTCAAATGAGTTATGATCTAACTCAATAATGAACACTCATTGATGAGGCAGTACTTAAAACATATTTTTTCCTTTAAAAAAGGATATCAGTAGGTCTTCATTTTTTCTTTTCTTTTTTACTGGGGATTGAATCCAGAGGTTCTTTACCACTGAGCTACAACCCCAGTCCTTTATTTATTTTTTTATTTTAAGGCAGGGTCTCACTAAGTTGTTGAGGCTGTCCTCAACTTGAAATCCTCCTGACTCATTCTCCCAGGTAGCTGGGATTCCAAGTGTGTGTCACCGCAACCTGCAGAAGTCCTTCACTTTTTTTTTTTTTTTAATATTTTTTACTTGTAGGTGGACACAATACCTTTTTTTTTTAATGTGGTGCTGAGGATCGAACCCAGGACCTCACACATGCTAGGTGAGCACTCTACCACTGAGCCAAAGCCCCAGCCCCAGAAGCTCTTTACTTTTGCATTTAAGTTCTAAAATAATTTTAATAGACCATTTATATATCTTCCCATGTAATACTGAGAAATTCTGGGAAAGATGGACATATTTAAACTTCAGTCTTTCTAAAATTGTGATCAAATGCATAGAAAATATACCATCTTAACCATTTTTAAGCATATACCTCAGTAGAATTAAGTATATTCATATTGTTGTCCAACTAATTTTCAGAACTTTTTCATTTTGCAAAACTGAAAATCTATACTTGAACAACTACCCGTTTCCCCTTTGTCCCCAGTTCTTAGCAACCATCACTCTGCTTTTTCTGAGTCTGATTACTCTAGATACTTCATAGAAGTGAAACCACGTGATTTTTGTCTTTCTGTGTAGTTTATTTCACTTGGCATAGTATCATCAATGTTTACCTATGTTGCAGCATGTGTTCAAATTTCCTCCCCTTAAAAAATTCCAGTTTTTTTGTAAGGACTTACTTTACGCTATTTTTATTTCTATTTTCTTTATTTTTAATTTTTTGGGTACTGGTATTTAACCCAGGGGAGCTTTACCACTGATCCACAGCCCTTTTTTTAAAAAATTTTGATTCATTGTACACAAATGGGGTACATCTATCGTTTCTCTGGTTGTACATTGTGGAGTCATATAGAATAAGAAATATATCTCCATTGGTCAAAATACAAATCCCCTCAAATTGGGCTGGGGAGATAGCTCAGTTGGTAGAGTGCTTTCCTTGTAAGCACAAGGCCCTGGGTTCAATCCCCAGCACCGCAAAAAAAAAAAAAAAAAAAAACCTCAAATGATTGGTGGTTCTAGGAGACTAAATGATTGGTGGCTTCGAGTGGTGAGACTGCTGATTGACGCACTGATTGGATAGGTACTCAATAAAAGAAAAAGAAGCTTCCGCAATAAACGAGTCAGCAGCTACAAGCTCGCCTGCTCTTACCTGGCTCCCCGTGTCTGTGTGGTTATTGACACTGCGCCCTTCAACCCCCATTACACGAGCCCCCATGGTAAGCAATAGTACATGAAGTAGTCATACCATTTGTGTAATCATACATGTAATGGGTAATGATGTTTGTCTCATTCTATTATCTTTCCTTCTCCCAGCCCCTTCCTCCACTTTTTATTTTAAGACAGGGTCTTGCTAAGTTGCTTAGGGCCTCACTGAGTTGCCTAGGCTGGTCTTGAATTTGTGATCTTCCTGCTTCAGCCTCCTGAGCTGCTGGAATTACAGGCAGGCACCACTATGCCCTGCTTAAGCTATTTTTATATAAATGAAAAGGAATAAAGTACTGCTTTAAAATAAATAGTTTTTCTTAGTCAATATTAACACTATATGTACACATGTACTAAAATTGAAATTGCAACTATAGGATAGTGAAATAGAGAGATATTCAGAAGCAACTTTCCATACTGCAAATAATTCAAGGATTTATTCTCTTTTGGGGTAGGAGTGGTATCAGGGATTAAACTCAGGGTCACTCAACCTCTGAGCCACATTCCCTGCCCTATTTTGTATCTGATTTAGAGACAGTGTCTCACTGAGTTGCTTAGCACCTCAATTTTGCTGAGACTGGTTTTGAACTCATGATCCTCTTGCATCAGCCTTCCAAGCCACTGGGATTATAGGCATGTACCACTGTGCCCAGCGGATTTACTTTTTAGAGAGGAGACAGTGAAAACCTGGAGTCTCATCGCAGCACAGTATGGAGGGTGTGCTTTTGTGGCCCATAAACGGCCAACAGAGTGGAGATCTGTGTTGTCCCTTGGGGACTTCCTCTTCTGTAAAGTCTATATGGAAAAAGGTGATCCCAGAGTTCCAACCCAAGTATCAAGGCACACCTTTGTTTTCAGGATGAGGCTAAAATTTAACAGCAATCCATAACTTTATGTAGATTACCATGTACAGGGTATGAAAGAGAAAATCCCTCAGTTGCTTAGCTATGAATTATCAGATTGAACTCTATGAAATTGTCAGTATTTCACTGATCTGACCTACAAAAACAGCCCTTTTACATCATGTAAACTACTAAAATCCTACCTCTTCTTTCTTCATCTATCAGATTATTAATGCAAATAAATTCTTCTTTTATAACAAAAAGCATGACTTAGCAGTTGAGGATGCAGACAATAGACTTTAAAAGACCTGGATATGAATTCTGGCTTTGTCACTTTTCAGATGTGTGAACTTAGGAACTTAACTTTTTAGGACCTCCCTGCCTGCAAAATGCAGGTAAAAGTAGTAGCTCCTTTGGAAGGGTTGTCACGCAGTTAAAATGAGGTAAGAAATAGAAAGCGTTTGGTCCAATGCCTGACATGTAGTAAGCTCCGAATTAATGCCAGCTCTTAAACTATCATCACAACGAAAAATCGGAAAGTTTCACAGATAATAGCATATATACAGTAAGGTGTTTTTAAGATGATGGTTGGACTCAATTGCCCTGTATTCCATTGATTGGGATAAGAGACCCTGAAAAAAAAAAAGCATAGAAGGATCACAATGACTTCTGGTGAATTTCCAGGGTATGTCTAGGCTCCTATGCTTCTCTCCTTTTTGGAGTGCATGTCCTCCGGGGATGGAGGTGCTAGAACAGCATGTCAAGGCTGATTTGGTGAACTTCAGTGAGAGAAGGCCATAGGGTGGAAGGAAGGACAGACTCTCAGTTGTGATTTTCAAGCTTTCTCTCTGGAAGTCAACTGGCTTCTGCTTGCTTCATTTACTGTGTACCAGCAAATGCAAAATGAAATGCTCATATCAAAATGTAAAAATTAGGTATGTGCCCGAGGATCCCCATCCTGGGTGTACATCAGTGTTTAACAAAGATCTTCGTGTTCAATCTCAGGAATGGTTTGAAATAATCTATTCCTTGTGCTCAAAGGCCGTGGACCATCTTGAAGGTCAGTACTTATGGTGGATCAGTTCAGTTACTGTGTATTTTTTGTAGTACTTGTACTTTTTGATTTTTTTTATTCTGGTAAACTTTATACAAAATTAAATTTAATATTTTACATTTGTAAGAGTATAGTTCAGTGACATTAAGTACATAAATACTGTTCTGTAGACATCACCACTGGACAGGGGTATTTCCAAAGCTTTAATCACCCCAAACTGAGACTGCACAATTAAACAGTATATCCTCATTGTCCCTTGCCCCAAGCCCTGGTAACCACTATCCTACTTTGTCTCTCTATGAATTGAGACAATTGACTATTCTAGGTACCTCATATGAGTGGAATCATACAATATTTGTTCTTTTGTAATTGACTTATTTCACTTAGCATAGTGTCTTAAGGATGAAGCCACATCATAGCATGGTACCAGAATGGGGATAGTAAGCATGGTAACGTAGGCAGTCACATGGTAGACTTATTCCTTCCTAAGGCTGAATAACATTCTATATTGTATGTATTTACTACATTTTGTTTATACTCCCTCAATGGACATTTTAGTTGATTATTTTAGGGAACATTCCTCAAGCTTATCTGACAGCAGTCACTGACACCATGGTCTAAGTAAGCCAAACAGTCTGAACAGAGAAACTGAGGTAATGGTAAAGACTTGCCATGGAATGAAGGTCTTTGTAGCTGTTGAGGCTGAGTTTGAGCTGAGGGGAGGCCCCGTTCTGTCATCCATCACAGAAAGCTGTGATGTGAGCTCACCTGCACTGCCTTGCCTCATGCTGTGTGCAGGAGCTTGCCATTCCCCCAGTCCTTTGTCTCAGACCTGTTGCTGGGCAGAATTGCTTAGGCATGCTTGGTTTGTTTACACTGTCTGGACCCTCGACGCATAGTTCACCTATAGGCTGACTCTGTTATACTTTAACAAGCGTGTTAACCTGATTGGATAATGTGTCTACATATGTCCTGTGCAACCCTAAATAAAATTAGATCCATGCCTTCAGAGCTCCATCTCGGATGCCTGGGTAAGCGCACTGGGTAAGGCTAAGTAGGGTAGGCATCCGTTTGTCCTCACCCTCAGCAAACCCGTCTCTGAACATCTACAGATTATACCTTTTAACTATTGTGAATAATCCTCCTATGATACCCAAATATTTGAGTTCCTACCTTCAGTTATTACGGATGCATACACAGAAGTAGAATTCCTGTGTCATATGGTAATTCTAGTTTTCAGGAAACCACCATTCTGTTTTCAACAGAGGCCATACCATTTTGCATTCCTACCAGCAACATACAAGGTTTCCAACTGGCCCACATCCTGGCCAACAGTTCTTTTCCTTTTAAGTAGCAACCATCCTTGTGGGTGTGAAGTGGTATCTCAATGTGGTTTTGATTCTCATTTCGCTGATTATTAGTGATGTTGAGCACCTTTTCATGTACCATTTTTATATCTTATTATAGTGTAAATTTTTAGAAACACATTTCCTAATTATTAATCCTGTTATGTTAATGAGACAATCAATCTATTAGCATGTATTGAGCATATTCTACCACGTGACTGCCTAATATATAATATATATGCCCAGCATAGGTAAATAGCAATTCCAGCAAGCTAATGTCTTATTTTCCACGTAACCAGTTATGACAGCCAGGGTGGCCATGGAGAGGGAATCTCCTGAGCAGAGGGAGTAGCATGGAAAGTCTTCCAGGCAGCCTGAGATTAGAAGCTGTTCTCTTCCTCTGGAAACCCTTCCAGCTGCCACAGCACTTACAGAAGGCACTTGATGGCAGCATTCGGGGGGCATTTCCTGGCAGCTGTGGCAGGATTTTGCAGAATTAGAATCACATGTTTTATAACTACAGCCATAAAAATACTGTTCTTGGATACACTCCTTTAAAATCGCACTTTGAGCAATTTCAGATAGAACTGAGGATTCCTTGCAATTAGGATTTCCGTTCTTGGCAGGGGAAAGTAATGCAGTCATCCCTGGGTTCAAGATACACGGGCAGGTCTGAGGATAAGCAGAGAATAGCCCAGAATCAATGCAGATACACTTTCTTCAGTCACAGCTGCCTTGGGGTCTCATCAACAGGTGAAGATAAAAGACCTCAGAGTCATTTATTCACAAATTTATTTGATTTATTCATCACATAAGAATACATAGCCTAAAATGTGCCTGATGTTCTTTTGGGCTTACTATGGTGAACAAAACAAAGTCCCTATAATCTTAGTCCCTGAAGGAGATTTTAAAAAATGATCAAAACCATATCATTTGTTGGGTGCAATGGCACACACCTGTAATCCCAGTGGCTCTGGAGGCTGAGGCAAGAGGATTGCAAGGTCAAAGCCAGCCTCAGCAAAAGTGAGACACTAAGCAACTCAGTGAGATCCTGTCCCTAAATAAAATACAAAATACGGCTGGGGATGTGGCTCAGTGATCAAGTGCCCCTGAGTTCAACTCCCAGGACCCAAAAAATAAAAAAAAAAAAGGAAAACCATACAATTTGAGCTAGAGATCAGTATTCCACATTGAAGAGAAACTGAAGAGTAACATTTAATTTGACTGCAAATTATTATAACTCTACGCACAGTATAGAGTTATACCTAAGCTATATCTGTACATAATTCATTCAAAGTCTGGATTCAATCTTTTCAATTAATCTTCTTGTTTTTCAAAGCCCTAAGTAAAGAATATCTACAAGTATTATTTAAAGTAGTTATATAAATCTGCCAGTCTATGTCCAGGGTTTGTCTGCCAAGGAAGCAACACACTCAGAATGGAGCCTGATGTGAAAAATAATGAAATAAAAATGCACCGTTATGAAAAAAAAGGAACAGGGTGGAAATATTTAGAGTCAAGAGAATGAGAAGACAAGCCACGGACTAGGAGGAAGCATTTGAGAGTATCTACTAAAGGACTGTTATCTAAAATATACAAAGAACACTTAAAAATTTATAAGAGAACACAATCTGATTTAAAAACGGACAAAAGACTTCAGTGGACACATTTTCAAAGAAGATACAGAGATGACAAGTAAGCAAATGAAAACACACTCAATATTATATGTCATCAGGAAATTGCAAATTAAAACAACAGTGAGATACCACTGCATACTATCAGAATGGTCAAAATCCAAGATACTGATAGCACAAAATTCTGACAAGGATGTGGAACATCTTATTTATTGCATGTTTATTAGAACTCTTATTTATTGCTGGTGGGAATGCAAAATGGTATAGCCACTTTGGAAGATAGTTTGACACTCTTAACATATAATCCACAACCAAACTCCTTTGTATTTGCCCAATTGAATTGAAACTTAAGTCTACACAAAAACTTGCACACAGATGTTTATAACATTTATATTCATAATTCCCAAAACTTGAAAGCAACCAAAATGTC
Organism: Sciurus carolinensis; assembly: GCF_902686445.1. Lineage (NCBI taxonomy): Eukaryota > Metazoa > Chordata > Mammalia > Rodentia > Sciuridae > Sciurus > Sciurus carolinensis. Next base: position 155,807,020 of record NC_062214.1, on the reverse strand, counting down.
CTGAAGTAAGTGCTGTGGTTTGGATGTGTCCCCCAAAGACCAACATGCTAAAAACTTAGGAGGTGGTGGAACCTTTAAGAGGTGGGGCCTAGTGGGAGGCTTTAGGTCATTAGGGAGTTTCCTTAAAGAGTACTGTATAAAGCTGGTTTCTTGCTTACTCCTGCATGCTTTCTCTTGCTTTCTGGGTACCATGAGGTGAGCAGTTTCATATATGCCAAAAGCTTCTGTGATGACATGCTACCTCATCACAGTCCTAAAAGCAACAGAGTCAATCAACTATGGACTGAAACTTACAAAACAGTGAGTGAAAATAAATCTTTCTCTTTTTAAGTTGATTATTTCAGGCATTTCTAACAGTAATGGAAAACTGGCTAGCACAGCAGGGGAATGTGTACATAAACTGAGGTATATCCAAACAATGGGATATTATTTAGCTTTACAAAGAAATGAGTTGGGCTGGAGCTGTGGCTCAGTGGCAGAGTGCTTGCCTATCATGTGTGAGGCACTGGGTTCGATCCTAAGCACCACATAAAAATGAATAACTAAAATGAAGGCATTCTCAAGAAAGAAAGAAAGAGAAAAAAAGAAATGAGCAAGACATGAAAGGACATGGAAGAAACTTGGATACATATTACTAAAAGAAAGAAGCCAATCTGAAAATGTTATATACTATGATTCCAACTATAGTACATTTTATGAAAAGCTATAGAATCATGTCTTTTTACTGGAGGCAGTAAAAAGATCAGTGGCTGTCAGAGATTAGGGGGTGGGATGTATAGGCAGAACCCAAAGGATTTTTTAGAATAGTGAACTATTCTGTATGATTTTACAATGTTGGAAACATGTCATTGTACATCAATCAAAACCCTTGGAATTTACAACGCTAACAGTAAACCCTAATGTAAACTATGAACTTTGGGCGATAATGGGTGTCAATGTAGGTTAATCAATTATATCAAATATATCATTCTGATGAGGGATGTCAATAGGGAAAGTTACGGGGTGGGGAGAGTGCTAACTCTGTACTTTTGCTAAACTTCGCTGAGAATGTAAAACTATTATAAACAGTTTATTTATAGGAAACAAAAAAACTAAAGGCATAGTGCCTGAATTTCTGGCCAGCATGTGAGGAGATTTATGGGGATTAACTAAATTCCATAGGTGAAACATTTGAGCTCTTTAGAGAAAAGCACTTTTTAAAAAAATACTTTTAGTTATAGATGGATACAATACCTTTATTTTATTTATTTTTATTTGTTTTAATGTGGTGCTGAGGATCAAACCCAGTGTCTCGCATGTGCTAGGCAAGTGCTCTACCACTGAGCTACAACCCCAGTCAAAGAAAAGCACTCTTAAATATACTGATGAAGAACTCAGATAGGGAAGCAAACAATGAGATGATGACATCATTAGGAGTGGCCATCAGACAATAATCAATATCCAGTGTTACTCTTGAGGAGGCCTTGCCCTAGTAGCTTCATGTTAGGTTGTCCCCAACAACCCTATGAGATAGCTACTCACACAGCAATCATCTAAAGTTTCAGTAGAAACAGGCACTAAAACTGAATAGCACACTATGGTGAGATGTGAGAAAACTGGCATCCCATACCTCATGGGTAGGTGGGAAATTGGCACTGCCTTCTCAGAGGCTGTTTGACAACATCTAATCAGATTACCTTCACACTCTTTGATCTTCAGTTCTAGTTCTAAGACTGTACCTTACAAGTGTATTCACACCTAGCTACAAAGGATATGTGTATAAGGATATGCATTGTAGCACTGTTTAGCATAGACAAAAACTGCACATGCCTATCAGAATGGCTAAAATAAAAAGACGGTGCCAAGTGCTGAGGTGGATGCACATAACACTATTGGGAAAACAAAAGTGGAATAATCACTTTGGAAAACAGTTTGACATTGCTTATTAAGGTTAACATGTACTCACCCCACAACCCAGTAGTCCTAGTCTGAGAAATAAAAATATTGCTTACCCAAGAGAAATAAAAATTTATGTCATATGAAAACCAGTGCTCAATAATATGAGATTTGTCATTGCCCAAATTGGGAACTGCCCAATGTCTTACAATTGGTCAATGTAGAAATAAACTGGTATATCCATATAATGGAATATCACTCAGTAATAAAAAAGAAACCAACCACTCATACATGCAACAACATATACAAATATTAAATGCATTGTGCTCAGTGAAAGAAATCAGACCCCAAAAGGTTCATCTGCATAAGTCTGCTTATATGACTTTTTGGAAAAGGCAAATTATAGGGACAGAAAGCAGATCAGTGGAGGCCAGGGGTTAGAGTTAAGCATAAGGACCTGTCTGCAAAGGTCTATTCAGAAGCTTGGATTGGTGAGACTGTTCTATATCTGGATTATAATTACATGACTATGTAATATTTACCAAAATTCACAGAACTACCCACTTAGAAGGGTGAGTTTCACTGTATATGTATATACCTCAATAAAATTTACTTTAAAAATACTGAAAATATCTGTCACTAGTGGAATGACTGGTTAAGTAAATTTGGGTACACTCACAAATGAAATACTATGCAATCATTCCAAAGAATAGGAAGTTCTAAACACACACATATGTAATTATCAAGATGTATAGACAGAGCCAGACATAGTGGTGTAAACCTGTAATCCCAGCTACTTGGCAGGTTGAGGTAGGAGGATCACCAGTTCACGGATGGCCTAGGCAACTTAGTGAGACCCTATTTCAAAATCTAAAGTAAATAAATAAATAAGGCTGAGGAAGGTAGTTGAGTGGTAGACCACCCATGGTTCAATCTCCAGTACCACAAAAGAAAAAAAAGATGCATAAAAAGACATCTTGTTTATCTCCCCCTCTCAGTACTAGGGAGTGAACCTAGGGGTGTGCTATCACTAAGCTACATACCCAGTCCTTTCTTTCTTACCTTTTATTTTGAGACAATCTTTTTTAAAATATTGTTTTAGTTGTCCATAGAACTATTTATTTATTTATATGCGGTACTGAGAATTGAACCCAGTGCCTCACACAGGTTAGGCAAGCGCTCTACCACTGAGCCACAAGCTCAGCCCTTGAGACAGTCTTACTAAATTGCAGGGTCTGACCTTGAATTTGTGATCCTCCTTCCTCAGGCTCCCATGTTACTGGGATTACTGCTGTGTATCCAGCCATAGATAGAAATCTTCAAAAGCATGGTCCAATAGACAGTGTGTAGTACCATACGTCTTCAGTGGTTTAAAGAAAAGGAAAATATTTAGACATTTTCCTAAGCATATACATGGGATACATTTGGAAAAAGATGTACAGGAAAGTACAAATAAAAGTTCCCTCTAGGGGATCTCACAAGAATAGGGGGGAGACCAATAGAATAGAGGAAGGGGATTGAGAGGGAGGTGGGGAGTGGGACATGAGGAAGTACTGAAGAAGGAAATCTACCAAATTACACTATGTCCCTGTACAAATATACCACAATGAATACCACTTATACATATAATGATAATGTACCAATTAAAATAATAATAATAAAGGGAGATAAGTAGAGTAGAGCAAGTAGATTGGGGGAGACAGGAGGGAAGGTTCTGGGGAAGGAGACTGATCAAATTATGTTATGTGTAAGTACCCATATGGCTAATGGATATCACTATATATAATTATAATGCTTCATTAAGAAAATAATAAAAATTGTCCCTGGGGAAGAGTGACTAGAGGTCATCAGAAAGACATATGTACGATTTTTGACTTAAAATTTTAATTATGTGGATGCATTACCAGTTATGGGCTGGTGTGCACCTTTCCATGGCTGTAGTGAGCATCTTTCACTCGCTGTTGCTGGGGCCTCTCGGGTGCCTACTCCATACACTGTGCTGGTACAGGTTCAATACTGAAAATGCAAAGGAGGTAGCACCTCCCTTAACCAATGAGTGCTGAGAGCCAATGGACAAGGCATGTCTCAGATGGACATTTCAGAAGCACATTCTACCTGATTCCTTAGAGGTTCTCCAGTGGATTGAGCCCAGTTGCCCAGAGTGGTAACTCACCATTGTATTGGTTTTGCTTCCTTCCCTAATTTGCTCTGTAGTCTTCCCACACCAGTTTCCTGAAATTCTTCCCCAAATAAACTACTTGCATGAAACATGAATGGATAAAGAGAGTATGCCTGGTATAACCCCATGTTTTAAAATTGGGATTGTAATTAATGTTAGCATACATAAGGAAGAAAATTAATGAACTAGGCAATCTCACCCTATGCATCATCATGAAGGCCCCCAAAGTTAGGGTTTGAATCCTACCTCTGCCAACTTCTAACTGTAATGATGAGTGAGTTAATCCCACTAAGTTTTCATTCCTTTGTGAAATAAAAATAACAATATTATTTCTCTCATATGGTTGTCTATGGGTTAAATCAGATAACACATGGAAATGACAAAAAGTTCAACACATTAATGTTAGTTAATACTATTTTCCATTCTGAAAATGATAGTAGTCATGAAAGAGGTTATGTTTTTGCAACACATAAATTTTACATAGTGATTATGTGTTTCTTCTATAATTAAAAAAATAGTTAAAGCCTACAGGCTCAGTAGGGTGTTTTCCCACTTGGTTCTTCCCCCTCTTCTAACTCTTGCCACTCAAAAAATGATCTGCTAAGGAGTCTGCAGCTTAACCCTGGAGCATGTTAGAAATGCAGATGCTGGACTGAGCCTACACCTTCTGATCAGTCTGCATGTGCAAATCCCAGGTGATCTCATGCACTGCAATGTTTGAGGAACCCTCCCGATGACCTATTTCTGACCACAAAAAAGTCAGGCCATGATTTCGCTACATGGAATTAATGTTATCTTAAGAAATACCTAAGGTGAAATAATGCTTTATTTAATTCAATTTTTCACATTAGGACTGGCAGCAGGCCTCAAAATGTTGAAATCAAATAATAATTTTAAAATTAGAAAAGTTATCACTTGTTTAAACCTATGTTTTGTAACTCTTGATGAATATCATCTTTCCAAAATTTTATTTTTTGACTGAATTATCCTTCAAGAAACTCTGAGAGGGGCTGGGGTTGTGGCTCAGTGGTAGAGTGCTTGCCTGGCACCTGTGAGGCACTGGTTTTGATCCTCAGCACCACAGAAAAATAAATAAATAAGATGAAGGTATTGTGTCCATCTACAACTAAAAAATTAGAAAAAAAGAAACTCTAAGATACCTTGATGATCATTTTAAGATCATTGTATACAACGTCTCAGAATTTAAATGTTCTGGAAAGTCAGCAAGAGAGCTTTCTTATCATATAAAATTGTGTTTAACACAGCATGATATTTTTGTCTAAAAAATATATCTAAAGTATATGTATGTGTGTATTTTGAAGGACATACAAAAAAGTTTTATAAGATGTGTGTTTTAAACTTGGTCCTCCGCCTTTACTCCATGTACAAACAGAGAAACAACATGTATCCCATTTGTTTACAATAAAAAAATTGGTTTGAATAAAAAATAAATAAATTAAAATAAAAAATTTAAAAAAATAAACTTGGCCCTCAAATTATTTCTTCCATTGAATGATGGGCCTAGGTCCCTTGCCTTTGAAGGTGGGTAAGCTTCCAACCACTTGACCAGTAGAGTTCAAGAGAAGTAACGCTTGTGTAGTCTTAAGTTAGCTCATTAAAAAATCATGTGGCTTCTGTGTGGTCCCTTTTTAATGCTCTCTCCAAGTTTTCACCCTGGAACAACTCTTCTCCAAACTCAGCCACCATACTGTAAGAAACTCAAAACACCGGGGAGACCAAATGTAGATGGTCCAGAGTCCAGACAAGAATGCCAGTTGAGACCAGCCTTTACATCATCCCAGTTCAGATGACTCAAGTCCCCAGCTTGTAGTTCCCGTGTAGTTCTCTCCCCAGGTGGCTCCCAACATCATGGAGCAGAAAAAGTCATTGCATAATCTCCTGTATGAATCCCTTGCACACAGAACTGTATGCATCATAAAATATATCATTAAGTATATTTTGGGGTGTGATGTTACACAGCAATGGATAATTACATGCAAAATAAACAAATAATCACTAAGTTACCAAAGTAGTGATAATTGAATTTGGAAGTTTCTTTCCTATTTGCTTTCAATTCCCTGGTAATAAATATACAGTATATACAGACCAAACAATGTTTTTCAAAGAATATCAAGAATATTTCTGTGATTTTTTCCTTCGGCCAACTCTCTCCTAGATTGGTTCCCTACTCCTTATCTAAATCTCTAAACCAAGCTCTGAAGTTTCAGACTAAAAATGGAAAAATGCTAAGATCAACCTGTGAATTACATAAGTAATCATAAAAGTTATGATTTTTTTCCATATTACAATTATTTCCTTTTATTTTCCCAAATGATAAGACTTATTTATTTGCAAATTTTTAAAAATACGAGTCATTCAGCTGGGTGACTCCTACTACTTAAACAGCAAGAGGAAAATTTCAAAGGTGCATTGGCACAGCAAATGCTACCAATTAATTCTACAAACAAGTTGGAACAAGCTCAAATTATGTGAAGAATGTGTACAACCTCGTCAACTGACTCTAATTACTATTCAGACTGTCCCAAGTGGGGAATTAGTGTATCAGGTTTGGAGCGAGAGCTTGTTAGATTTTTGATATTTAAAAATAACTTACACTTGTTAAGTACTTCACAATTTAAAAACCCCCCTTAACGTGTGCTGTCACACAGCCTCACGACAACCACAGGTGCATGTATTATAAGTGATATTTTGGAAACTGAGAATTGTCCAAGGTCATCCAGCAAAGGAATGGCAGGAGATGCGAACTCAAGTAATCTGACCCAATGGAGGAAAATGCCTTCCATCGAGATTCTCACACAATTTCATTCTTCCTTCCATAGCCTCCCCAGGTGTAAGAATTCATCCAAAGTGCAAAGGAATGTTTCCTGCTTCCCACTTGTGTGGGCTAAAATGAAAAAGTCAAGTATTGTATTTATGTGAAGGTCTCAGCTATAAGGAAAAGAAAACTACTCTGATTAAAGCAGAAGAGAAAATCTACAGAAAAGATATCTGATGGAATCTAACAGAGACCATAAACTGCACCAGAAACCTATAATTTAGGTATCCCTAATCTGGAAATCCAAAAATCAGAATTTTTTTGAGGACTGACATGACATCATGAGTGAAAAATTCTACCTCTGAACTCATATGACAGGTTACAATCAAACTATAGGCATACCAAAACTATTGCACACAATTATGTGCAGACTCTGCATATAAGGCAAATGTGAAACATTAAATGAATGTCACGTTTAGACTTGCGTCTCATCCCCAAGCTGTCTCATTATATACAAGCAGATAATCCAAAATAGAAAAATTCTAAATCCCAAACACTTCGGGTCCCAAGCATTTCAGATAAGGGATCTCAACTTGTACAGTGATGATATAGGGAAAAAACACTGGTGTTTTAAGTGGGCAAAGTCAACTTGCACCTCCAGCCTCTGACCCTAGATCTTGGATGTTACTGCTGAAGACATTGCTTTGTATCTGCAAATAGCTACCAGACAGTATTCTACAGAGCTCCTTCTTCACATCATTACTCTCATTTCATAGTCTAGGGTACATTCTCTGATTGATAGGCATCGTGCTCTGGCTGCAAGAGAGACTTGGAATCACCTACACATACACACCTATATCCACACTTTTTTTTTTTTAAAGATATCGCAGCTCAATTATATTTACCAACCTCCCTTACAGTTATGGGAAGCAGTTAGTTTTTTGCTGCATAACAAATAACCCTATCAGTGAGTTAAAATGATAATATACTATACACGAAGATGCACCACTCAGATTCCTCTTCAGAGAAGACTCATTGCTAGATAGCAAGAAGCAGAGCCAACTGACAGTTTTCAAACTGAGGTCATTCTTGCCATGGAGCAGCTACTCGCCACTAGCAATGGTATAAAGGCCTAGCCATTTCTATCCAGGATTCCTTAATGGGCTTCAGCACGCACTAATGATATTATACCTGGGCATTTGGGGAAATAGCAGAAGCTGGAAGAGTTCTTGATCCTTCTCTCAGCTTCTCCCCCAAAGACTGTCATGAAAGACTTCTCTGCTTTCTCTGAAGTAAATCATAAGACCTTCATGGAAAAGCTACCCTCCCTATGCTAGAAGGATAGGAATATTGTTATCTCTGAAGACTCAGGGCCCCAGAGAAGGATCTGAACAAACAGACCTTGCTAAGTCCCCCCAGCTTATTAACACTAGATCATACCTGCTTTGTCTAATCATACATCTCTGTAACTATCTGTTGCTTCATCAAACTTAGCATAAAAACACACATTTTCCTATTTCTTTGGGTCTTCATTTCCAAAGGCTCCTGTATAGTGTAAAACTTAAATTAAATACATTTGTAGGCTTTTCTCTTGTTAATTGGTCTTTTGTTATTGATGCCTCAGTCATGACCCTAGCGATGAGAAAGAAAGATATTACTTGTTCTCTCCTATACCCTCTAATGGGCACTCATTGCTTTGGAACTCCGGCTGACAGAGACTTGTTGCCCTGATGACCCTAGGGCCAAACCCTGCTTCTTTCCTTTTTCCTTTTTTGGTTATTTTCCATTCCTGACTCCATCTCAGCATCTGCTTCCCAGGAAACCCAACTTGCAACAAACTAGCACTCATTTAGCTCACAGATCTATGGGAACAATCCCAGCTAGGCTCTGCTGGGATGGCTCAGCTCTGCTCTACATGGTCTCTCATCTTTTTGTGGGCTAATTGGATTTGTCCACTTCTTCACATGATAGCTGGTTTCCAAGAGAGAAAATAAAAGAACTCTTAATGTCTTGGCTCTGACCTGACACACCATCACTTCTGCTACCTCCTACTGGCAAAAACAAAACATGGATCCAAGCCAGATATTCTAGGAGGAGAATAGGAGAAGTTACAAAATCGCATTGCTTGGATACAGGGCAGAGTAAAGGATTGTAGCCAATGTGCAAGCTGCCAATACTAGGTTCAGTCATGTGAGTAAGTTGCCACCAGTGAAAGTTAGCAGAAGTGAAATGTGGATTTATGAGTCGGGGCCTTAGGCACCCAGTTGTGCCATTTCTGTCCAATCCAGGATTTTTTCCCAAATGCTCATGTACCATATGTCAGGATAGTGTGTCCTGAAGCCCATTTACCTATGCAGCATGATAAAAGTGGTCATGCTTCAGTCAGAAATCAAAAGAGGAATGAGAACAAAAATTGGCAATATGCTGCATTTTCAATTTGTCACTAGGGTTTTGTTTCTGACTAAAATTGTAATGCATTTAATGATTTAATTAATAATTTAATTATTTTATTTAAATATTTAATTATTTTAATTATTTTAAATATTTAATTAATATTTTAATTATTTTCATCCTGTTGAACTCTCTTCCTTCCTTTTTCTTCATCTGGAATCCATTTGCTTTTACTATGCAAATGATATCAATGCAGAGCAATGCTTCAGAAAGAACCTGGGTTCTTGGAGCAGAGCTGTCCCACTGACCAGGATCATTAATAGCCTAGCTTTTGTGAGTGAGTGAGAAAGAAAGAGAGAGAGAGAGAGAGAGAGAGAGAGAGAGAGAGAGAGAGAGAGAGAGAGAGAGAAAGAGAGATTTTTTTCTTATAAACCACAGCATTTGAGGACTTTTTATTATAATACCTTGGTACGACCCTAATTAATTACATATGAAAACTGACATAGGTTCTAAAATCTGGGGAAAAGTTTTAGAGACTTATTTGGGGGCTGCAGATATGGCTCAGTGCCTGGCTATATTTGAGGTCACCCTCATGAAAAAGAGAGAGAAACTTGCTTGTGTGTGGTGAAATGCAATTGCCTTGTTTTTCCCTGGGTAATCTCCAGTCAAGGTCTTCATTAGTTTTCAATGCAGATTTTGGTGTATTTTTTTCCAGAAACATCAATTTGCTAAGCTGGATCTTAAGTAAGTATAGGGCAATTCAACACAGCCCACTTCCACATGGGTTACAGAATTATTGCCACATTTCCAGACAAGGAAACTGAAGATTAAATAATAAATAATTAATGAAAACAGTATTTCAATCCTGACTTATTGGACCCCAAGCCCATTCCCCACCTAAATAGTTTTTAGGTTTTCCCTTGAATCATGAGAATAATAGAGATTTGGTTCTCAGTGAGTAAGGAAACTTCCCACTCTATTCAAATGGCAGGTGGGGTCCACAGGGATGCATTACAGAAATGTAGCCAGGACTCTAAGACTAATCTTCTCTTTAGAGGAAGACAAACAAGAGAGTTCATCCAAGTCATCTTCCTGCCAAAATTACTCCTTGGATAAATGTATGGCTCATTTGAAATGCTCATTAATTAATTTGATGAGGGAACAGCCAGGCCAATGCTATGTGACCAGAACTATAATACATTTAACAATATATGTGTACACATACACAATGGATTACATAAAATATAGAGCATTTTATAACTATATTACTAGGCTGAGATTTTAGTATTTTATAATTTTCTGCAACTGAGCAGGAAAGGGAAAAAAAAATCTAATGCCTGGCACTAAATTTGGCTTTCCAGTTCCAAATAACAGTTTTAAATCTCAGGGCTTAAGCAGCAAGGGATTCAAAACGAAATTTATATACCTAATTAACTACATAACTGATTACACCTGCCTGGATACACACTTAGCAGTTCAGTTTTCCTCAAGCACAAGTTTCCAAGCAGCGGTATGGTTGGTGAATAGAAGTAGGAATGAATAACAATAAGAAATTTACTGACAGCTAAATTAAAATGAGATTTTACCAATGTCTTCCTATAATTTAAAACTATATTCACAGAAGTAATTCTTTTCTATATTTTAAGCAAAACATTTCAAGTAATAATGCTGCCAGAATGATTTCTCAGAGGTAAATGCCAAAGTTAGTATTGACTAAAACTAAGGGAAGATTTGAAGAATGTTTAGTCCAGCTTGTCATATTCATGACAAAGAACCTGAAACCCAAAAACAGTTATCAATAATTCCAAGATTATGATTTTTCTTGCCAATACTTATAATCTATCCCTCTATCTATAATGCTTTTAAGTATTTTCTTAATCAACAACTGAAATAAAAAGAGGAAATAAACTCTATGTTCCAGAATCATAAAAATAAAACTATTCCCCTAAGTTATTAAGGAATATTTAATACACAATTCTTTCCACATACAAGTTTTTATCTCTGCCTGGCACATGGCAGATTCCCAGTATTATTTGAATGAGGAAATTGCTCCAGGCTCAAGCAAAAGCCAAAAGAGTCAAATCTACCCAGTGTAGGGACTCACTGCAGAAAGTTCTTTCTCACCATCTGGTCTGGTCAATTCCCCTTAGCTCTCAGGCCTCAGTCTAACAGTCACTTCTCCAAGGAGAACTTTGCCTACCCCACAACTCCCAATACCCAAACTAAGGTAATTTTAGTTGTGCTTATTCTTTATAGTATCAATCACAATTCATTTTTAATTATGCATTTGTATATGTACAGTCATGCACCACTTAACCATGAAGATATGTTCTAAGAAATGCATTAGATGTTTTTGTCATTGTAAGAACCCCATAAAGTGTACTTACACAAATCTAGATGGTACAGCTCACTACCACCTATGCTACTGTGTATACTGTTGTTTATGTGGTCTGTCATTGAAACATTCCTGTGCAGCATGTGATTGTATTTAACATCTTTTTTCCAAACTAAACCAGTTTATTTCTCTCTCTTTTTAAATTTTATTTATTTATTTATTTATTTATTTATTTATTTATTTATTTATTTTTAGTGCTAGAGATTGAACCCAGGGATGTTTTACAACTAAACTACATCCCCAGTTCTTTTTGTTTTTATTTTGAGACAGGGTTTCATTAAGGTGCCCAGGCTGCACTGGAACTTGTGATCCTCCTGCCTCAATCTGCTGAGTAGCTGGGATTATAGGTGTGGCCATCACACCCAGCTTAAATCGAAGTTTAAGATTAATGATTCTATCTGCCTTTGCCCCTCTATCCCTAATACCTCATTCTAACATTTTCCCATGGTAGCTTCTCCATAAAGGTTCATTGAATGTATTAATAAATGAGCTAGAGAGCAAACAAATGAGCAAGAAAAGAACTTCACTAGCAAATACCACTGACAGAAGAATATATAAATTTGAGGTGTTTAAAATGAAGGAAATTTCAAAATCAATCACTATAAACATCTGAAAGTTAAGAGATTAGAGTAGGAATGAATACAACCAAAATTGTAGCAAGGAAATTAAATTGTTCTAAGCCAAAAAAAATAAATAAAAGACTCCCCCAGGGCATTTAGAAATACACCTGCATTTCCCACAGGAAACAGGAACAGTTTCCTTTCAAGCAGGTGTGGCATGTCAAGGCAGCAGAATCTTGCACATTGCTGCATGAATGACAGCCTCGTGCCTTATGTGGTGACAGCTGTTATTGTAGAGATCAAGGAGAGGTCAAGGACCATCTTACCACAACCTTAAAATGGAATTTAAAAGGCTAAAGGAAAATTGTTGTTGAAAACCTCCATAGCAACTCAATTGACTTATTGAAGGACCACCAAAAATGAATTCAAGTTCACATCTGTATCTATTATAAGGAGTGAGAAAAGAAGCGAAAACTTGCTTTTCAAAACAAAGTCAAAGCTTCAAAAGTAAAACAGAGCTCTAAACCAAAAATTAAAGGTGATGACACTAAACAAAGAAAACATTGACTATACTTTAATGAATTACACAAATAAACAAAAGGAAGTGGCATACAATGGTTTGTACGCACCGTTTAACACAAACCTTGCAGCTGGAAGAATCAAGTTCCAGAGCGGAAACACAACAAATGAAGCTTTTATCATCAAAGCCCAAGGCAGGCTCATTACAGCAAGGCTGCTGACTCACGGATCAAAGAGAGAATCCCAAAAGAAACAAGGTGTGGGGGACTCCTTATATCATCAAAATAAGTGTATCAGAGAAGACATTTAAAAAAAAAAAAAAATGAAGAAGCACTGAAAACCCACTGAGGAATGTGGTATAATGAAAAAAAGTTTGACTCCCCATGATCAAGATGTTTGCTATATTGGAATTAAGAGAGAAGAAAAAGAGCTGGGCGCCATGGCCCATGCCTGTAATCCCAGGGGCTCCAGAGACTGAGGAAGGAGGATAGTGAGTTCAAAGCCAACCTCAGCAACTTAGCAAGGTTCTAAGCAATTTAGGGAGACCCTGTATGTAAATAAAAAATTTAAAAAGGCTGGGTAGGTGGCTCAGTGGTTAAGCATCCCTGGGTTCAATCCTTGATACAAAAGAGAGAGAGAGAGAGAGAGAAGAAAAAAAAAAAACAACAATTAGGCAAAATGAACCAAAACATAGTGAATAATTACTATGTCTGTTTGGTGCACATAATATTCCTCATATTTCTGTCTTAAATGTTCTGAAACCCCTTGGATAAAGATCTTGATTGTAAACAATGCATTTGCTTCAGAGTTGAGAGTTTGTGCATTCTTACAAATGTGTTGTATGATATCAAGGCTTTACTAACATACTTTGGGTAACCAAACACAGAATATTTTTAAAAGGTAATTTACTTTTCCTTAAAGTTTCAAATTAAGAGCCCCATGACTAATACTTGAATTCAGAAAATAGAACTATATCCAAAGACAAAACCAGTGGTTTTATTAGGAGACATTGAGAATTTAACATGCCAGGGATGGAACAATAGTGGTTTGGAAGAGGACTTCTCAAACTACCTGTACTCTAAGAACAGTTTTTTCCTAATCTATTGCAGACCAATATGTTTATAAAATACAACGAAGATGAATTACATACTAGAAAATGAAATTTTAAAATTGCCCAGTTTGGGGCTGGGGTTGTGACTCAGTGGTAGAGCACTGACCTAGCACATGTGAGGCCTTGGGTTTGGTCCTCAGCACCACATAAAAATAAAATAAAGGTATTGTGTCCACATATAACTAAGATATATACATAATACATATATATATATATATATATAAACAACCACCTACAACTAATATATGTATTGTTTATATATATATACTATATATATATAGTTTATATATATTTATAAATATTATATATTTATAATATTTATATATATATAGTTTTATATATTTATAAAACTATATATTTATATATTTATATATTTATATATATTTATATATAGTTTATATATATTTATAAATATTATATTATATATTTATATATATATATAGTTTATATATATATATATGAACAATAACAACAAAAACATCCAGGTTCGGTGGCACACACCTGGAATCCCAGCAACTCAGGAGGCTGAAGCAGGAAGATCACAGGTTTGAGACCAGCCTGGTCAACTTAGTGAGATCCAGTCTCAAAATAAAATAAAAAGGGCTGGGGATGTGGTAAAGAGTCCCAGTACCAAAACAAAACAGAACAAAAGACATACTAATCATGAGAAACGCATCAGGCAAATTGCAATTAAAGGGCACTCTACAAAATACCTGACTCCTCAACACTGTCAAGACCTCTGAAAACAAGGACAGTCTGAGAAAACACCACTGCCAAGAGGAGCCTAAGGCATGAAAATAAGTGTGATATGATGTTCTGATTGGGATTCTGAAACAGAAAAATCACATTGGATAAACACTAAGGATATCTGTTATGGTTTAAATAGAAGGTATCCCACAAAAGCTCCTGTGTCCCTGCAGCAATGGTCAGGAATGGGTGATTAGATTATGAGAGCTATAATCTAATCTGTGGATTAATCCATCTGATGGATTAATAATTTGGAAGACGTACTATACTGGTCGGTAACTGTGGGTAGATAGGGTGTGGCTGGAGGAGGTGGGTTGCTGGGGGTGTGTCCTTGGGGATTGTATCTTGTCCCCTTTGTTGCTTCCCCCACACCCCGCTTTCTGGCTGTCATGAGCTGAGCAGCTTTCCTCCTCCATGCCCTTCTGCCTTGATGTTCTGCACTCACCTCGGATCCAGAGTAATGGAGTCTGCAGAGCATGGACTAAACCTGGAAACCCCAAACTTTTCATCCTCTCAGTTGTTCTTGTCAGGTATTTTGGTCACAGAGACAAAAATCTGACTAACAGAATATCTGAATAAAGTATGTACTCCATTAATAATAATGTATCGATATTGATTCATTAATTTTAACAAGTACTATGCTAATATAAAATGTTAATAATAAGGGAAACTGGGTGCAGGTATAGGGAAATTCTCTATACTACTTTATAATTTAGTTATTTTTAAAATTCTTTAATATTAGGGAAAAAACTTAAAGATATACAAAGTACACAGCCCTCCAGTTTTTAATTATTATATTCAACATATAAAATTACTATCAAATCTCTAAATGTTATAAAAAGTTTAATTCTCCTCTCAATTTCCATACTTATTATAGATCTGTAAGGAATAGCTCCTGGATTGGCACTACTCCATGGACTACACTTTGCTGTTTTCCTCTTGCAGTATTGGGGATCAAACCCAGAGCTTCACACATGCTAGGCAAGCACTCTACCTCTGAGCCAAATCCATAAACCTATGGACTGTACTTTGAATAGCACTAATCTAGACCAGTACTTCCCAAATACCATGGTAGAATTGCCTTTGAATGTGCAAGCAATAAGAAAAACTAAGTCAACAAATGAAGTTTTTCATAAAACTGATTTAATTTATCATAAAGGATCATCCTATATTCTGAGATTATCTCCATTCCACATATTTAGGGTTTGTGTGTGTGTGTGTGTGTGTGTGTGTGTGTGTGTGAGAGAGAGAGAGAGAGAGAGAGAGAGAGAGAGAGAGAGAGAGAGAGAAAATGAATGGAGGGAGTGGATGGTAGTTTTTGTTTGGATGCCTTTGCCTACAAGTTATTAAAAGTGGCTTAGACACCAGTCACGGTGGGGCACACCTGTAATCCCAGAGGACTGAGAGTTCAAAGCCAGCCTCAGTAAAAGCAAGGTGCTCAGCAACTCAGTGAGACCCTGTCTCCACATAAAATACAAAATAAGGCTGGGGATGTGACTCCGTGGTCAAATGCCCCTGAGTGGAATCCCTGGTAGCCTCCTCCAAAAAAGTGGCTTAAACATCTCTATCATTTCACATACAAGACGTCTGCACTTAGAAGGGTTAAGTTTGAAAATTTCAGGTGCTCAGTGAATCCAAGAAGGTTCCTGTCACCTTTACTCTGCAATCAGCATGTTGTCTTGTCCCCGTAAGCCAACTGTCCTCATGTTCCCAAGATGGTTGCCACAGTTCCAGTTGTCACAAGAAGATAACAACATTCAAAAGCAGAAAGGCTACCATGGGCCATGTTGATTTACCATGAAAGCAAGGAATTTTTAAACTTCAGAAGCTTTCACTGATACAGACTCCTTCCAAGACCCTAGCAGAGGGAAGGGATGAGTAAACCCTAGCAATGCGCTCACTTGGTCATATACACCTTTGTAAACTGGGGGAAGGTCAGATAATTTCTTAAAGAAGTCCTCAAAATTGTAGTAACTTCAAACCCTAAAGATCTTCAAACTGGACCTTCCCCCTAAAGAACATCTTTTCTTCTTGTGTCTCCTCTTTGTTGTTTTTCCTTGTTTGTTTGTTGTTGTTTTGAGACAGGTCCTCATCGTGTTGCCCAGGCTGGTCTCAAATGTGTGGGCTCCGGTAATCTTCCGACATCAGCGTCCCAAGTAGCTGGGTCTACAGGTGGGCACTGCAATACCAGGTTTGCCTCTGTTTTTACAGGTAAGATAAATGTTCCCCAGAAGTCCTGTATTATATTTCATTGGCCAAAACTAAGTCAAGGCTCACACCTAAACTCTAAGTCCTTGGTCACAGGGGTAGGATTCCCCACTTTCCCAACTTGCTGCAGGAGAGGAACCCAGTGCAAGCTGAAGTGCCTGACTACAAGACCCCGACACAAAGCTGGGATTTTGAAAGCAAAGAAAAAGAGCATGAGATTTCAATGTTCTGCCAAAGGTGCCTGTCACAGGGAGATGTCTGTTGCCTTTGTTTTTCTTAATTTTTATTTGCAAAGCTAAAATTTGGTGGCCTCACATTGGACCCCCAATTCTCTTTGAACTTTACAGGTACATGAATTTAAAAAACCTGGGAACTTCTATGCAAATCAATGAAAAGAAGGAACATAAAATATACTATTAAAGAGGATCCTACAGCACACTCCCGGAGGTCACCTACAGTCCTGGGTCTGATTACCCAGCAGAGCCAGAGATGGGACAAGTGAGTCATCCCTTGAGCAGCGCTCTCAGAAGAAACCTTGTGGGGGGAAGAGTGGCAGGGCAGGACAGGAGAGAAGCTAGACAAAGCTAGAGTTTCAGCTGGAGTCGACTTCAAGCTGACACCCTTGGGAGTTCTGGAAAGCTCTCCATGGCAGAGTCAGAGCCGCCTTGAGATACGAGGACTGAGCTTCCTTCCTCACTTCAGTCAGTTGCTGGCTGGACCAGGGGGAGTGACTAACAACCTCCCTCACTTCTGTAGACCAGGTGGATATCTTCAACCAAGAGTGTTTCTCTAGAGAAGGGGGCAAACAGCAGTGGTTTGAAGCCCACCCACACTTGTGGGCTCCAGTGTTTCTCCCCCATTAGCTTCTAGAACAGCTGTGAATGAATATAGGCATTCGCCACTGTGCCTGGCTTGCCTCCCTTTCTATGAGTAAGGTAAACCTTTCCCAGAATTTTAGCATCCATAGATAAGGTAGATGAATCCAATAGGCTAGTAATGGGGATCTGGGTGGGACCCTAGCAATGTCTAATACCCTGTTGTACCCAGTGGTTCTCTGGTGGTCAATTTCAGTGGAAAAATGAATGAAACAGTTTTGTTCATACATATATATTTATTTATATACACCTAAAATACTGGATTTGTGAGCTTAATCACTAATCTACTTACTTTGCTTTTCACACTCCCTTTAAATTTATTAGATGGGGCTGGCTCTTCCTCTGCCTTTGGATGAAATTCATGAAGTCTCATGACTTTTCTGATGACTCTTAGGAAATAAAGATCACTACTATGAGTTGAAATATCCGAACAGGTTGGCATGTAGCTTAATGTTTAGTTTAGTGTACAATTTAGCACACTAGGTTCAATCCCTAGTACTGCAAAAAGAAAGAAAGAGAGACCAGATAGCTTTAGTGGAAAATAAGCTTCTGGGCTCATACACTCCCTCTTGCCTTGCTAATCTTGTCTGATCCTTTAGGCAGGAAGGTGTGGGTAGCAGGAAGTCAGGAAACTTTTTCCCTGACTGGCCTAAAATGACCTTGAAGACTGATCCTGGCAGACGTTTAAAGCTGATTCTTTCTTTTGCAGGTGACTTTCATGATTTCTTTGGAGACTTCCCAATCAGAGATCTCTTGCTTGTAACTTTTTTGTCCTAATTAATTCCTAGTCCCTTATTCCTATAGCCCCTGGAAACCTGGTGATACCTTCTGAGTTTCTCTGCAAGGCCCTAATCACCACTCTAGGACTCCCTATTGGACAGTGTCTGGGGGTAGGTACAACACACCTCCCCCCCACCCTGCCTCATACACACACACACACACACACACACACACACACACACACACTTCTTGGCTGGGAAACACTCAAACTGTCCTGGTTCCAGTACACTTTCATTTGCAAGTCAGCAACTTGCCAGACCCTGACTCATCCTTTAGATTTCTGAACAGAGCTTATTCCGTTGGCCTGGGCGAAGGTATCCACCCACTAGTTCTGCTCTTTGGTAGGAATCCAAAGATTTGGGGAATCCATGTTATAGTTCTCTCCAATCCTTTGTTTCCCAGCCTATCCAGACTATTGATGTGAGTGAAGGGCTTAAGACCCACCTACTCCTGTGCTATCTATCCTTCCTACTTAAATTTAAGTTAATCAACACTAAATAAAATGAGAAATTCAGTCACAATAGCCATATTTCAAGTGGAGTAGCCACATAGGGCTAGTGGTTACTGTATTGAACATTGCAGATAAAGAACATATTCATCTTTGTAGAGGTTTTATTGATTCTTGAACACTTATTTTAAAATTTCTCATGATGGTCTAGACCCTTTGGTATCTAAAATTTATCATACTTTAAAACCTTGGGCAAAACTTAATAAGCCATTATATAAATATTTACAAATGAGATGTATTCATATAATTAAATATGATGTCCTTATGAATCCCATTTCATGCATAATAATCATTACATTCTTAAGGTTGTAAATATGTTACAAGGACTACTTCTATTTAGTTCGCCTGAGCTTATGTTCAATTAATGTGGCATAATTTATCTCAGAAAGCATATTTTAATACCCTTTAAATGGTGCTTATGTAGATGTGTTGAGTATGCGTTTTTTGAAATTACTCTGTGTCACATTTTATGTACAAATCACAAAAATGAAACAGAAACTTAAAAGTGGTTCATTGAAGTGTAAAAGCAGTAATAAAAGCTACAATATAAACACTATAATTGAGAACAACTCAAAAATAAAAAGTGAACAGAAGCAGGCTGGGGATGTGGCCCAGTGAGAGCACTTGCCTGGCATGTTCAATGGCCTGGGTCTGATTCCTAGGACGAAAGAAAAAAAAAGTGAATAGGAATCCACAGCAAAGATGTGAGCCTGTTCATATTGAGACAAATAAACTTTGAATATTATAATTTCCCACAAAGATGAAGAGTATGAACAGAAAATATGAATCTTTGAAACTGAATGCTATGCATTCATCAGTCTATTCTCTAACTTTCTGTGTATTGTCTGCCTCAAAATATTGTCAAATAGCAGTGTGATACGACTGAATCCTTTGTGTGAGATTCAAAGCATAGAGACCACTCTAATGAACCAATCACCTACTCTATCCCAAAACAAACAGAAAATAATGTTCCTCAATATGAAAGCAATGAAATTTGCTGCTAGACTGAAACAATGACTATCACTCATTCTTATGAGTCTTATTAAAAGTGGGTACATGTCATGACGTTGCTGCACAGCTATTACAAAGCAAATGATAAGAATCACATTCACAGAGAAGGCAGAGAAAACTCCTAGGGCATAAATCAGTTCTTGGCACATCATGACTTGATATGTGAGTGAGAAGTGCCAAATGACTTTGTTCTCCTTACTCCTAAAAATCCAAGCTTATCACTCACTTAGCCACCCATAGTCTTTCAGCAGGAAAAACTATGCTGAGATCAACACTGACAGCACTGGGTAAGTATGTCACAAGAATGGTCTTCAAATAACAGATGCCACACCTGAATGCCACTGGACACCATACAGAATAGATGGTCAACTGTTCAGTGTGAAAAGAAATTGTGAAATGTATAAGTCTGATGAAATTTCAGGCACATGTTTTTATAATAAATTTTATTTTTAGAATAGATTAAGTTTATGGAAAAATCATGAGGTTATAGAGAGATCTCCTAAACCCTAACAGAGTTTTCATTTCCTTTATTATTAACATCTTACATTAGTATGGTATATTTATTTCTAGTAATGAACCAATATTTATGCATTATTATTAAATCCATACTAAGATTTCCTTAGTTTTTACCTAGTGTCCTTTTTATATTCCAGGATCCCATCCAGGACCCTGCATTACATTTAATGGCTAAATCTCCTCAAGCTCCTCTTGGCTGAAACAGTTTTGGATTTTCTTGTTTTTGATAACCTTGATGGTTTTGAGGTACACTGAACAGATTTTTCTTCACTTGGTATTTGCCTGATGTTTTCCTCCTGAATAGACTGAGCTTATGGGTTTTAGGAGGAATACCACAGAAGCAAAGAGTCACTTTTATCATATTGGACAAGACTCATACTATTCCCATGACTTCCTGTTAATGTTGAATTTGACTACCTGACTGAAGTAGTGTTCTTAGGTTTCTCTACTGGCAAGCTACTATATTTTTCCCTTTTTCTATATTGTATTCCTTCAAAGGAAATCACTGTGTACACTTAGGAGTGGGTTATCCTCCATCTTTTTGAGGGCAGAACATCTATACAGATTTGGAACTCTTTTGCAAAGATTTATCTGTTTCCTTGTTTATTTATTCAGTTACTTATTTTTCTCAGTATATATTTGGATACTCATTTCATCCTTTGAGTTATCTTGCAATGTTTCTTTATTTTGTTGATCAATAGTTCCAGCTTTGGCCATTGGGAGCTCTTTCAGTTGGTCCCTGTGTCACTTTGACATACTCACATCAATGTGTATGTTTAGTTCATCCTAACTTTCTATACTACAAGATATTCTAGCCTCATCTTGTATATTTTCTGCCCTACTCCTAGAATTGGACATTTCTCCAAGAAGCCCTGGTTCCTCTTAACGAAAAAATGGTATTAGAAACCAAGATCTGGGGTGTGGCATGGTGGTACACACCTAGTGACTCAGGAGGCTGAGGAAGGAAGATTTCAAGTTTACAGCCAGCCTGGGAATTTAGCAAGAACCATCTTAGAATTAAAAAATGAACATAAAAAGGGCTGGGGGTGTAGTTTAGTGGTAAAGAGCCCTTGGGTTCAATCTTTCCTAAGGGAAGAAAAAATAAAGCTATCTGGAAACTATATGTGCTCATTATTACTGGGTTGTCATTGCCTTTAAGTCTACTCAATTTGCAGAGCAAGGAAATGTATGTGTGCATACTAACCGGTGTATCCACAAATCTCTATTTCTATATGTAACTACCTATATCTATATTAGGCTATATATGAATTCACCATGCTGTCTCCTATTCTAATCCAGTACTACACGGATCACCCCACCCTCTTCCCGTTGCTCCTCCGCAAACTCCCACGCCAACAGTGTGAAGCCTGGCTCCCACCATCACCATTCATTTACTTACTATTTAACAACTGTACAATTTTTAGCATTTGTATAAAGAAATGAACAGTAACTTTAAGGCTGTACTTTTCCATACTGAAGTGCATGAGTTGTTGACAGGATAGGTATTAATGTGAGGTTTCTTTTTAATATTTCAACTATTTCCAATATATAAAGTGTTAATTTACATGTATTTATTAAATCCTATTGGTAATGCCAACAAGACCAGTTTTAAGATTGCAATTGTCACTCAAACTGGGTATCTCAGTAGTGTTTTCTTTAACGTACCAAAAGCCCTTTGCTTAGCTCAAATTCCCTAGAAAACAGAGCCTAAGACAAGGATTAAGTACAGATGCTTTCTTGGGAAATGAAAGCCCAGAGCAAGTGAATCAGGGACAAATAGGATCAGAGCAAGGCCTGAGCTGAGTGCTACTTCATAATGAGTCATAAAGAAATCCAGTCATAAAGAAATCCATTCATCAAGAGTTTATACTCCGGGGCTGGGGCTATAGCTCAGTAGTAGAGTGCTGCCTAGCACACACAAGGCCCTGGGTTCAATCCCAAGTACTGTAAAAAATAAAAATATGATTCATGTTCAGGCATTCAGGTGTCTCCAGAAAGACCTCAAGGTATAGTCTACGGGAGGAAGAAAGGAGAGGGTATTTATCTGGCTTCTCTCTCTAGCCTCCTCTTTCCCACTGGACAAAGTTCCTCCTGTAGGTAACTATGTCCTCTACACTTCCAGATGGCATTATTCAATCCTGGAATGGTTAATTTCATGTGTCAACTTGTTGGTGGTAGGGGGCACAGTGCCCAGATATTTGGTCAAACATTATTCTGTGAGCATGAGTTTTTATTAGATTAACATTGAAATCACTGAACTTTGAGTAAAATAGATTATCCTCTATAACATAGTGGGTCTCATTCAATCAGTTGAAGGCCTGGGTGAGGGAGTTCTACAGCAGATACCTTTGTATTCAGTTGTAGCTCCACCTGAGTCTCTAGTCAACTGGCCTGCCCTATCAGATTCTGGACCCACCAAAATTCCATAATTGCATGAACCAATTCCTTAAAATAAACCTCTCTAGATAGATGATAGACATAAAGATAGATATAGATACAGATCTGGATATAGAGATCCCCTGTAGGTTCCGTTTCTTTGAAAAACCCTGACTAATACAAGTCCCTTTGTAACCTCTTGGGAAGGCAGATCTATGCTGTATTAGTCAGGGTTCTCTAGAAGAACAGAATCAAGAGGATGTATGATTATAAAAGGGAATTTATTAGATTGGTTTACACAATCAAAGCTGGATAGTCCACAATGGCCATCTGTAGCTGGAGAGCTGGAAGAACCAGCAGCTGCACAGTCCAAGATGTAGAAACCCCAGAACAAGAAGGATCAACAGTGCTATCCCAGTCTGAGACCAAGGCTTCTGGAAACTACCTGGAGAATCACTGACAGAGTCTGCTTTGGAAGAGTGAAGAAGTGAGAGTTTGATATCCTCAGACAATCAAAGCAGTGATCAAGAACCTGTTCAAGAAGAGCCGAACTTGCATCTGTATCTACTTCCTTGTTCTTCCAGTTTTTATTCCATCCCATTTGGTGGAGTAAAATTTGGAATATGTGTCCTATCTCATATTCCAATCATTCCTAGACACAGTCTCACTGACACACCCAGAAGCCTCTTAATCATCGGCATCTCTTAATCCACTCAAGTTGACTTTTCAAATTAACCATTACATACACCCAGTGGTATGGCATTAGTCCCAGGTCCAGCAGTGACGGAGGAGCCAGAACTCCCAGGCAGGTGGATGGTTAATCTGAATGCAAGATAGCAGGCAGGGGAACAACCCAACATCCCCAGGGAAAGGCCACTTAGACGCAGGTGGCAGATCACATGGGCCACAGTGGAACTGGATGACTTTGTGGCTAACGTAGACTATGGCTAAAGGTTGAGTGACATCCAGAAAAATCTTAGGAAGAACATAAGGTGTGTCTGAAGCCTACCTGAAGTGAAACTTTATCCCCAACTATCTAGATTTTTAGTATTGAGGGTTACGTATCAATACATCTTTAGAAGACTGAATTATAGCTGGTACCATGGTGCACACCTGTAATTCTAGTGACTTAGGAGACTGAGGCAGGAGCATCACAAGTTCAAGACCAGTCTGGGCAACTTAATGAGACCATGTTAAAGGGCTGGGGATGCAACTCAGTGGTAAAGTGCCCCTGGGTTCAATCCCCAGTACCACATACAACAAACAAACTAAAAGCTGAATCTTGTACCATTGATTCAATCACTAAGGTCTTAAATCCCCATTAACTCTTTTTTTAAAATTCATTTTTATTGTAAACAAATGGGATACATCTTGTTTCTCTGTACATGAAGTAGAGGCATACCATTTGTGTAATCATACATTTACCTAGGGTAATAGTTTTTGATTCATTCTGTTATTTCCCCCCCACCCCTCCCACTGTTGGGACTAATGACACGTTAACTAACTCAGGCTGCCGCCTTACTCCCTGGAGAGTGAGCAAGATCAAGGCTCAAAGGCGGTTTCAAAGGTTCATGGCGATAAACCGGACCACCGTCAGGGATTGGTTAACAACAGTTCCGCAAACGTGATCAGCTTGTGCTTGCCATATAGTCCAACGGGACTCTCGCCTGCGTGAACCCCCCTGCCTTGCTGACCTTTGAGCTGACTGGTTCCCGCCTAGCCCCCACCCTACATAAAAGCTGTGCGACTTCCTCAATAAACGAGTTCCTGTTGTGACGGGTCTCCCTGACACTTCTGATTGTCCTCACCTGGAGGGCTGGGAGCGGGCGGTCAGTCGGCCTTACCTATCCTGATCTGACCTTGTTGGGGAGTGTCCCCTTCCCTTGCCGCTGGTCGAGAAGGGCAGGGGGGGTTAAGACCCTGACACTGTTATTTCCCCCCCACCCCTCCCACCCCTCTTAACCCTCTATAGAGTCCCTCCTTCCTCCATTCTTGCCCCCTTCCCACCCCCTATATGTGTCATCATCTGCTTATCAGTGAGATCATTCGTCCTTTGGTTTTTTGAGATTGGCTTATCTCACTTAGCACCTCATTAACTCTTAAGATTCTCCAGACATCTAGGATATAGATCTTTGGTATACTATTCATGATATTTTAAATCATTTTCAAAAGCTGCAACAGTGAATCAATTATTTCCAGAGTTCCCTGTGATCAAAGAATGAATGAAGAATCCACTTACCTTCTCTCTTAACCAAAAATGTTCAAATTTGAATAGTTAGGTAGGAGATGCTATAGTCTTAGGATATGTTAGAACCTTAAAACTACCTAGGTATGTTTGTATGATAAAAACTCCAAACTTTAGTGGCTTCAAGCAACCACAATCATTTGTTTGCTTACAATTCTACAATTAAAATAGCGATCAGCCCAGACAGTGTGGCTCTTGGCCACATCAGTGTTGATTAGGATGGCTGGACCATCTGAGAATGGCCTTAATCGCATGACTGGCAGCTGGTTCTGACCGTTGGCTGGCAGCACCGCTGCGTTGCACTAGCACACCTGGTTCTCCTCCACATAGCAACCTTGAAATTTCTAAGAGTATGATGAAGCCTTTTTAAAAGGTTAAACAGAAGTCTTTGCAAAGCCAAGAGCCCCATTCCTCTGTACAAAGCAAATCATAGACCAGTCCAGATTTAGTGTAGAAGCACATTCTAAGGTGACTGTCACAGTGGATGCAGCCTGATGTTACTTGCATGGTTATGTTACACGGCAGAGTGTAATTGATTACTAATCAATGACCTGAAGATAGAGATATAATACAGGTGGCTCTTACCCAAGTCAATGAACCCTTTAGAAGCAGAGTCTTCTCTGGGTGCTAACCAAAGGGTAAATCAGAGACTTGTAAAGCATGAGAGGGATTCAGTGAGAGAGAGGTTCTGCATTGCTGAGATGGGAAGAGAGGTCCGTGGCAAGGAACTGAGAGTGGTTTCTAAGAGCTAAAAGTGGTCCCTGGCCAACAGCTAGCAAAATAGTGAAGACTTCAGTCCTAAAACGGGAAGGAATGAATCCTGCCAACAACCTGAGGGAGTTAGGAAACAGAGTGCTGAATCCTTGAGTCTTTAGATGAGGATGCAGCTGGATGACCCTGATTTCAGCCATGGGAGACCTTGAGCAGAGACCCAGTCACAACCTGCTTACCATTGGCTTAAAGAAACTGTGGGTAAATAGATTTGTGTTATTTTAAGCTTCAGTCTGTGGTCATTCACTATGCAGCAATAGAAAACTAATACACAGGAGAGAGGATGGAATAGATTTTGCCTCTTGCAAGAGGAATAGCAAAGGCTGATTGCAAGTGCTGTGTGTGTTGGGGGTGGGTATCATTGTTCAAAAATAGGGGGTCCAAGTGTTCCAAATACCAGCTAGAATTATCTTAAAGAAAAGCCAATACCTATTGCTATTCTTGGCAACCTATAATTAAAAATTTGAGTTTTCTAATTGTGGAGAAATAAATAGTAGAAAAGAAACTAATGTCCTAATTAGAATAAGTCATAATCCATGTGTGTATAATATGTCAAAACACTCTACAGTCATTGTTATGGTTCTGATGTGAGGTGTCCCCCAAAAGCTCATGTGTGAGACAATGCAAGAAGGTTCAGATGAGAAATGATGGAGTTGTAAGAGTGTTAACCCAATCAGCAATTTAATACCCTGATAGGGATTAACTGAGTAGTAACTGAAGTGGTAGGGTGTGGCTGGAGGAGATTGGAATTGGGGTGTGACTTTGGGGTATATATTTTGTTTCTGGAGAGTGGAGTCTCTCAGCCAGTGTTCTTCCATTATGATATTCTGCCTCTCCTCTAGCCCTGAGGAATAGAGTCTATAGACTAAGACCTCTGAAACCATGAGCCCTCAAATAAACTCTTCCTCCTCTATGGTTGTGCTGATCTGATAATTCAGTCACAGCAGCAAAAAAAAGCTGACTAAAACAGGCATGTATACCCAAAAAGAATAAATTAAAAAAAAAAAAAAGAAAAGAAACTAATGTAGCCTACAGCTCAAATTGCCCATGATTACACTGTCTGTACAAAAGTTGCTACAGTACCAGCCCTCTTACAAATCTGAAATGATTATCATAATTTTTCAATATTATTTTTCATTAATAAGCAATCTTTTAACATTTTTTTTTCTAAAATATTTGAGAGCGGGCCAAACCCTGAAAAGCAATCCAATGAGTCCACAAGATGCCTTGTGCACTTCTGTGAAATAATCATAAAGAAAACGTCCTCATCTGGAATTATGAGTTATAGGATTGAAATAGCAATTCATGTTTGAGGGTTTTTGAAGCAGGAGGCACTACCACAGTAATAACTAAGAATTTCACAAGGACTTGATGTGAACTCAGAGGGAGGCTATGTGTACATTAAGAGCAATTAGAGATGCAAGCCATCACCATTATGTGCCCCATTTATGCTCCCAGAGGTCTCAAGAGGGTATTTAAACATCACAATCTAAAAACACACCCTCTCCCCAAGTGGGTAATGTCAATAGATAATTGGTAGAGATTATAATAAAAACTTCAAAGATGTATTTCTGTGATACACAGAAAATTGACCTTGGGGATTGAGATCATGAAACTTACATGTACTGAGTTCTGTGTTCCAAGCACTATGCTCAACATTTAATTCCATTCTCAGCTTATAGTACTTGCAAGATAAAAATCACCATTCCCAGTTAACAGATGAGAAAATTGAGCTGAAAATGTTGAATCAACTTCTCAAGATACGTGATAGTTCTGTAGGGCCCGGTTGAGGGGGCCGAGCTCCAATGCACCTTTAGCATGATGCCACACAGGAAAGACGGGAGGGCTGCTGGAAACACAGGGCCCTGGGAAAAGGCTGGAAGATGATTCCCCTGGAAGTAAACCAGAACTCAGAGGAGGAAACGGACAGTTCAACAAGAATTGCAATTGCAATTCCTGGACACCTAAGGGAGAAAACATTTCTTGATCACAAAAGAAAAGAACAAGCCAGGGATCCCAGCAAGAACATCAGAGGGGCACAGTGAAGATTTGTGAGAGGATTTGTCAAGTATCATATGCTAATAGGCCAATTGTCACAAGATACCAACTCTGGAAGCATGCAGAGCAGTGAGAGAAAAGGGCTGAATTCACATTTTGTATGAATTAAACACATTACTCTGAAACTCTGTGGTAAAGATTGTGTTCCCAGATTCAGTTACTCTTGGAATGCTGGGAGAGAAAGGATTATTCCAACTCAGTCATGTTATATAAGATTAAGTAGAAAAATAGAGGCAAACTTAGTGAACTCTGCTGACTAACATCTGCAACACAACACACAGATTGCAGGAAAATTCAATTACTTTACATTGGCTAAATATTTAATGTAAGAATTCACAAAGTATTTTTGCTGATTAATACCAATAGTTACAACAATCTTCTGAAATTAAGAGTACAACGAATTTCATAGAATAAATAAATGTTCATGTTATTCAATTGTCTAAGAGTTCATTTTGAATGTCAGAGATTGTCTTCGAAATTATCTGAATCTTTTTTTTTCTTTACAAAAATTCCATCTACTTGATCTATTAATTACTGAGTAAAATGAATTCTCATGCCCACATCCCACCCCTAAGAAAGAAACAGTACTACAGGTTTGGTTCAAGAACCACAATAAAACTCAAGAAAGTGAAAGGCAGGGGCTGACAGTGTAGCTCAGTGGTAGAGTGCTTGCCAAGTGAGGATCTGGGTTCAATTCTCAGCACCACAAAAAAAAAAAAAAAAAAAAAAAAAACAGAAAACAGACATAAAAAAGAAAGCAAACTGTTATCATGTTCAGCAAAAACAAGAATTTCAACATCAGTAATAGCTTGAAGGTGGGGTCAAGACTAGTCCTTTCCAGAGACATAAGTACATATAGCCAGAGGCCCTGATGGTACCTCCTGTGGTCCTAGTTCATATAGCTCATTGGCACCCTCATTCCAACTCAGCATATGTCACTGCAGACCACTCCATGGGCCACAAAATAGTACATTTGGGATGCTGCCAAGATCTTACTGTCTCCATCCTATTTGGAATCTCAAGTTCATTCTTCAAGCTTCAAAAAGTGGAAAGAAGTCAGACATGGAATGTCGCACATAATATAATGATTGGTAATGGGTTCCCATACAAAGGACACTTTCTAGCACTAAGGAACAGATTAGCAGTATACACAAAATATGGGGGGATTTATAAAACATTATATTGAATGAAAGAGAAAAAAACACAAGAGACTACTGTTGGAGATCAGAGAATGACATCCACAAAATGGTATACTGAGAAATTTGATCTAAAGAAATTAAAAGGCCTTAGAACCTGCCTCAGAATCAAGGTCCCTCTGACCTTCCCTGGTTTCTTCCTCTCCCAGCTCAGGGGGAAGTTTTCTGAAAAGTTCCCTTATCTGCTCAAAATTCAGACCTGGCAAAAAAGAAATAATTACCTATAGTCTCTTTTCTGAGCTTTCATGAACTAAACTCATATCACAGCAAAAAAGACTCGAGTCTATCAGTACTCCCGGACAGAACGTTGCCATACTCCATTGTCCTCTGTTTCAGTCCCAAAGAGAATCATCTGCTTACTGTCAGGTGGGGTGACACATACCTGTAATCCTTGTGACTTGGAAAACTGAAACAGAATTGCAAGTCTGAGGTCAGCTTAGGCAACTTAGTGAGACCCTGTTTCAAAATAATAAATTTAAAAGGGATTGGAGATATAGTTCAGTGTTAAGCACACCTGGGTTACTGTGAGTCAAATTAGAATTTGTCCCAGGCCTTTGTTTGTTCTCTAAACCCACGGAGTTCCCCTAAAAGTCATTTGCCTTTCCCCTGAAATTCCCTATTCTCCCTCTATCCTATAGAAAAAGAAATATTTAAGTTTCTGAATTATGGTGGTCTCCTGAGTAATCTCAGTCCTGTGATTTTCTCCTGTGCTATGATTTTTTTCCTTCTTTTGCACGTTAATAAATCTGTATACCTTTTCTCCTAAAACAGGAGTTTTTTTAGAATCATTACAAATATCCTCCTTGTTAATTTGTGTGTATGAGTATAATACATATTATATATTCATATTTACAGACACATATACACACAAATATATGCTTATGATAGCCCAAGATCCCTACCTCCTGGGGCTGGTGGCATGAATAGAATATAGCAGAAGTGATGGTATTGTCCTATTTTAGTCAGTTTTTTCAGTGCTGTGACCAGAAGACCTGACAAGAACAATTTTAAGGAGGAAAAGATTATTTTGGGGTTCATGATTTCACAGACTGACTCCATTTCTTAGAGCCTGAGGTGAGGCAGAACATCATAGCAGAAGTGTGTGGCAGAGGAAAGCAGCTGGGGACAAGGTACCAGGAAGCAGAGAGAGAACTGTGTTCAACAAAGTCAAAGGGACCCACCTCCTCCAGCTACATCCTACCTGCCTACAGTTACCACCCAGTTAATCCCTATCAGGGAATTAATGCATTGATTAGGTTAAGGCTCTCATAACCCAATCATTTCACCTTTCTTGCATGTTTCACACGTGAACTTTTGGGGGAGCCTCCTATCTAAACCATAACGTGTCACTTTCAAATTAGGTTATAAAAAATGCAATTTCTATTTTGAATGTTCTTGGTTCTCTCTCTTCTCTCTCTCTCTCTCTCTCTCTCTCTCTCTCTCTCTCTCTCTCTTTCTCTCTCTCTCTTTTCTGTCTTTCTCTCCCTTTCCCTCTCTCCTCATACTCTGGGTGGAAAGTTGCAATGTGTGAGCAATTCTATGAAGAGGCCCAATTCTATGATAGTGGAGAACTGAGACCCCCCAGTCAAAAGCCAGCAAAGAACTAAGACATGTTAACAACTATGAGAGAGAGAGAGAGATTGATAGGGAATTGTGAGTCCCACTTAAGCCTTATTAGGCAACCTCATGAGAGTCCCTGATTTAGAACCACCCAGGTAAGCCACTCCTGAATTCCTAATCCCATTCTCAATGAAACAGGGAGATGCTGCAGCGACAAACAACCACCATCAGGAATACTTGCCAAGAACTTTCACATTTGAACAGGAAAGATGGTGAACATGGAGAGTCTTAGACTTCAATACAATACAATACATGTATTTCTGAGAAGAAGTGACAGTTCCAAAGAGTGTCTGAATAAAGTATCAAGATCCAGGGACATAAGGAAACCATGAAAGAAGTAGTTTGTTCCAGAACAACCCAATCCTAGTGTATGAAAACTGGTCCCACAGTTCTGTGAGACTGAAGAAAGAAGCAGACATTCAGGATTGCAGAGTGAAATTTATTGGGAAGTTACTGACAAAATCATCATCCTGGGTGGCATTAAGACCAGGTTGATCCTATCAATTAGGGTCAAAAGGAATAGTGTATATAAAATGGTCAGGACAAAATTGACTCCAATCAAGCTGGAACGTACCTGGTTTATCGCAAGTTAATATCAAAGAGAGGCACACTGGGTGTGGTAGCACCTTTGTGTAATCCCAGTTAACTTGGGGAGCTTAGGTAAGAGGATCATCAAGTTTGAGTTCTGCCTGGGCAAGTTAACAAGACCCTATCTTGAAAAAAAAAAAAAAAAAAGACACATTCCTGGCATTAGGGTCCAATTTTAAAGCTCCATGGGCTCATGTAATGATTGTGTCTATTTATGTTGGGAAACTAGGCAGGGAAAACCACTTGGGTTACTTGGGGGCAATCATGGTGGTTACAATTCAAGATGGTTGCACCCAAGTGGAGTTCGTACATGGGTGCCCCTAAGGAGAAACCAGTTCTGCACTATAAAGGAGGAGGGCAAGCTAAGGAAGAGATGGCAATAGCACTGATCTGTATTGCCTATAACCTGGTCTTAACAGCTGAGAGAGAAAGTGAGTTGAGGGATTTTCCAGAAGTAGTTTAAGGTGTTTTACTGTACACCATACCAAGCTCCTGGATGCCAAACACAAAAAGTATGTTAACCCTTAGGAAAGAAGAAATAGCAGTGACAGGAAGCTACAGACTGCTCAACTTCACTCTTCACCTTCTCCCCCTACTCATCTTCCCCTGTCCAGAAATAAACCTGTCCAGGTCCTATGCATGTATGCCAGAGGAGAGCCAGGGGGAGGAGGAAGAAGGAAAAGAAGGAAGAGGAGGACGAGGAAGAGGAGAAAAAGAAGAGTAGTAAAAAGATGTAATGAAAATACAGATAAAAGAATGCATACAGAAGAGGAATTACCCAAGGAAACAGAAAAGTTCAAAAGCAGTGGGCAGTAAAAGGCAAGCCAGCAGATCTTGGGAAGATAAAGTGGAAAGGAAACATTATGAAAAAACACTAAAGGGAAAAACATTATGAAAAAATACTAAAGGGAAATAAAAGTATAAAATGCTACTTAAAATATAGTAAAGGACATAGAGGACAGGAATTTTTAAAGCCCCAGAGAGAGTTGAAAAAGGACAACAATATAAAAAATGTTAGAGAAAATGAGAGAGGTAAAAGTCAAAAGAGATCTAATATATAACATGGTTGTTATTCCTTTATAGAGTACCAAAGACAGAGGAAGAAAACACAAGAATTTTTAAGAAACTTTTTTTTTTTAATTATAGAAGAACGCTTCCAAAATAAAGACTGAGATTTCAAGACAATAGACCAGAATGTTCCAGGAAAAACTGAGGTCGAAGGACCAAAAACCAAGACACATCCCAATGAAGGGAAAAAAACAATCCAGGCAGAGAAAAGCAAAAAGTTCACACAAAGCAAAACAGAAAAAAGTGCTGGGTGTGGCAGCACACGCTTCCTGTTCTTAAAGATTTTATGGTTAGAGGGAATTATCCTTATCCCCTGAGTTACAGGATCTGGTCTATGTAAAGGTCACAAAAGCTCCCCACCCCTCCACAGGGAAATTCGTGTTCTTACCAGTATCTCGAGGCCTGCATTTCTCCTGCAGATAGCCTGTATCCCAGCAACTTGTGAGACTGAGGCAGGAAGATCACAAGTTTGAGGCCAACCTGAGCAACTTAGTGAG
Source organism: Sciurus carolinensis (assembly GCF_902686445.1). Classification (NCBI taxonomy): domain Eukaryota; kingdom Metazoa; phylum Chordata; class Mammalia; order Rodentia; family Sciuridae; genus Sciurus; species Sciurus carolinensis. Next base: position 155,774,150 of record NC_062214.1, on the reverse strand, counting down.
GCCCTAAGCAATTTAACAAGACCCTGTCTCAAAAGAAAAAAAAAATGTTAAAAAAGACTGGAGAATGAAATAGAAAAGGAGGGTACCCTACCAAACTCATTCTATGAAGCTAATATCACCCTCATACCCAAACAAGGCAAAGACACATCAAGGAAAGAAAATTCTAGACCAATATCCTTGATGAATACAGGTGCAAAGATCCTTAACAAAATATTGGCAAACCGTATCCAAAAACATATTAAGAAAATTGTGCACCACGATCAAGTGGGGTTTATCCCTGGAATGCAAGGATGGTTTAACATCCGTAAATCAATAAATGTAATCCATCATGTCAATAGATTTAAGGATAAGAATCATATGGTTATTTCAATTGATGCAGAAAAAGCATTCGACAAAATACAACACCCCTTCATGCTCAAAACACTAGAAAAAATAGGGATAGTAGGAACATACCTGAACATTGTAAAGGCTGTTTATGCTAAATCCACAGCCAACATCATTCTTAATGGAGAAAAACTGAAACCATTCCCTTTAAAAATGGGAACAAGACAGGGATGTCCTCTTTCACCACTCTATTCAACATTGTCCTGGAAACTCTAGCCAGAGCAATTAGGCAGACTAAAGAAATTAAAGGGATACGAATAGGAAAGAGGAACTTAAGCTGTCACTATTTGCTGATGACATGATTCTATATTTAGAGGATCCAAAAAACTCCTCCAGAAAACTTCTAGACCTCATCAATGAATTCAGCAAAATAGCAGGCTATAAAATCAACACACGTAAATCTAAAGCATTTTTATATGAAAGCAATGAAACATCTGAAAGGGAAATGAGGAAAACAACTCCATTTGCAATAGCCTCAAAAAAAAAAAAATGCTTGGGAATCAATCTAACCAAAGAGGTAAAGAACTCTACTATGAAAACTACAAAACATTGAAGAAGAAATTGAGGAAGACCTTAGAAGATGGAAAGATCTCCCAAGTTCTTGGATAGGAAGAATTAATATTGTCAAAATGGCCATACTACCAAAAGTGCTATACAGATTCAATGCAATTCCAATTAAAATCCCAATGATGTACCTTACAGAAATAGAGCAAGCAATTATGAAATTCATCTGGAAGAATAGGAAACTCAGAATAGCTAAAGCAATCCTTAGCAGGAAGAATGAAACAGGGGGTATCGCAATACCAGAACTCCAACTATACTACAAAGTAATAGTAACAAAAACGGCATGGTATTGGTACCAAAATAGACAGGTAGATCAAAGGTACAGAATACAGGACATGGACACAAACCCAAGTAAAAATGATTTTCTCATACTAGACAAAGGGGCCAAAAATATGCAATGGAGAAAAGGTAGCCTCTTCAACAAATGGTGCTGGGAAAACTGAAATTCATATGTAACAGAATGAAACTAAACCCCTATCTCTCACCCTGCACAAAAATCAACTCACAATGGATCAAGGACCTTGAAATCAGACCAGAGACCCTGCATCTTACAGAAGAAAAAGTAGGTCCAAATCTTCAAAATGTTGGCTTAGGATCAGACTTCCTTAACAGGACTCCCATAGCACAAGAAATAAAAGCAAGAATCAATAACTGGGATAGATTCAAACTAAAAACTTTCTCTCAGCAAAGGAAACTATCAGCAATGTAAAAAGAGAACCTGCAGAGTGGGAGAAAATCTTTGCCACTCATACTTCAGATAGAGCACTAATTTCTAGAATCTATAAAGAACTCAAAAAACTCTACACCAAGAATACAAATAATCCAATCAACAAATGGGCAAAGGAAATGAACAGACACTTCACAGAAGAAGATTTACAAGCAATTAACAGATATATGAAAAAATGTTCAACATCTCTAGTAATAAGAGAAATGCAAATCAAAACCACCCTAAGATTCCATCTCACCCCAATTAGAATGGTGATTATCAAGAATACAAGCAACAATAGGTGTTGGCAAGGATGTGGGGGAAAAGTACACTCATACATTGCTGGTGGGGCTGCAAATTAGTGCAGCCACTCTGGAAAGCAGTGTGGAGATTCCTTAGAAAACTTGGAATGGACCCATCATTTGACCCAGCTATCCCACTCCTCGGCCTATACCCAAAGGACTTAAAATCAGCATACTACAGAGATACGGCCACATCAATGTTCATAGCTGCTCAATTCACAATAGCCAGATTGTGGAACCAACCTAGATGTCCTTCAATTGATGAATGGATAAAGAAACTGTGGCATATATATACAATGGAATATTACTCAGCTATAAAGAATAACAAAATTTTGGCATTTGCAGGCAAATGGATGAAATTGGAGAATATCATGCTAAGTGAGATAAGCCAATCTCAAAAAACCAAAGGACGAATGATCTCGCTGATCAGTGGATGATGACACATAATGAGGGAGTGGGAGAGGGGCAAGAATGGAGGAAGGAGGGACTGTATAGAGGGAAAAGAGGGGTGGGAGGGGTAGGGCAAAGAAAAAAATAACAGAATGAATCAAACACCATTACCCTATGTAAATGTATGATTACACAAATGGTATGCCATTACTCCATGTACAAACAGAAACATCATGTATCCCATTTGTTTACAATAAAAATAAATTTTAAAAAATAATATAAAAAAAAGAAGACTGGAGATGTGGCTCAGAGGTTAAATGCCCCTGGGTTCAATCCCTGGTACAAAATAAAATGAAAGCATGTGGGGGTCAGCACAATGGGCCCTTTTTATATTCTTAACCTCATGTTCCACCACTCACATCTCACTGTCCTCTATTATTATATGAAATGTAGTTGATACAGGAACAAAAAATGCTATGAACTATATATGTGTAAGCAAATATTTTATTTTAGGAATAAGGCTAAACATCAATGACATGGGACTGGGGATGTGGCTCAGTGATAGAGCACTTGCCTAACATGCATAAGGCCCTGGGTTCAATCCCTAGCACTGGGGTGGGGGGATTAACAATACAGTATCATGTGCTTCAAATTTTGTTAAGAGGATAGGTTCTACATTAAGTGTTCTTCCCATGCACACACCCAGAAGTGACAGACACAGGGGAGACCTTGAGAGATGATGGATATGTCTATGATTTTGATTATGGTGATGGTATCATGGGTGTCTGCAAATGTCCAAACTTATCAGGTTATACACATGAAATATGTGTAGTTCTCTATCATTGAACCTTAATAAAGCTGTTTTTAAAAAAGAAAAAAAAGGTTAAACAACTATGAGAGTTATTCATCCATTCATGTTCAAAAAACACGAGAAAAATGAAGGATAGTAGTAATATACCTCAACATTGTAAAAGCTGTATGTGTTAAATTCAAGGCCAATGTTATTCTAAATGGAGAAAGATTGAACACTTTCCCTCTAAAACCTGGAACAGGACAAGGATGCCCTCTGTCACCATTTCTATTCAACATAGTCCTTGAAACTCAAACCAGAGCAATTAGACAGGAGAAAGAAATTAAAGGAATACAAAAAGGAAAAGAAGAACTCAAACTATTCCTATATGCTGATGACATGATTCTATGTTTAGAAGACCCAAAAAACTTCACCAGAATACTTCTAGAACTCATACATGAATTCAGCAAAGTAGCAGGATATAAAATTAACACCCACAAATCATGTTCCTATACACCAAAGATGAATCAACTGAAAGAGAAATTAGGAAAACTACTCCATTCACAATAGCCTCAAAAATATAAAATACTTGGGAATAAATCTAACAAAAGAGGTGAAAGACCTCTACAATGAAAACTATAGAACACTAAAGAAAGACATTGAAGAACACCTTAGAAGATGAAATGATTTCTCATGTTCTTGGATAGGCAGATTTAATATTGTCAAAATGGTCATAACTACCAAAAGTGCTGTATAGATTTAATGCAATTCTTATTAAATACCAATGATTTTCTTCATAGAAATAGAAAAAGCAGTCATGAAATTCATTTGGAAAAATAAGAAGCCCAGAATAGTCAAAGCAATCCTCAGCAAGAAAAATGAAGCTGGAGGCATCACAATACCAGACCTTAAATTATACCACAGAGCCATAGTAACAAAAATGGCATGATATTGGCACCAAAACAGACACAAAGACCAAAGGAACAGAAGACACAGAGACAAACACACATAAATACAATTATCTCATACTAGACAAAGGCACCATAAACATACATTGGAGAAAAGATAGCCTCTTCAACAAATGGTGCTGGGAAAACTGGAAATCCATATGTAATAAAATGAAATTAGACCCCTATATCTCTACCTGCACAAAACTCAACTCAAAGTGAATCAAGGACCTAGGTATTAGACCAAAGACCCTCTGTCCATTAGAAGAAAAAGTAGGACCAACTTTCCATCATGTTGGCTTAGGAATCAACTTCCTAAAGCACAAGAAGTAAAATCAAGAATTAACAAATGGAATGGAATCAAACTAAAAAGCTTCTTCACAGCAGAGGAAATAATCAAGAACATGAAGAAAGACCCTACCGAATGGGAGAAAAATCTTTGCTATGGGCTGGGCATATAGCTCCTTTGGTAGAGTACTTGCCACATGCACAAATCCCTGGGTTTAATCATCTACCTGCACCTCAGATAGATCATTAATCTCCAAGATATATAAAGAACTCACTAAACTTAACACCAAAAGGACAAATAATTTAATCAATAAATGGACAAAGGAATTGAACAGGCACTTCACAGAAGAAGAAATATGAATGGTCAACGAACATGAAAAAAATGTTCAACATCACTAGCAATTAGAGAAATGAAAATTAAAACTACACTGAGATTTCATCTCACTCTAGTCAGAATGGCAATTATTAACAAGCAACAATAAATATTGGTAAGAATGTGGGGAAAAAGATTCACTCATACATTGCTGGTGGGACTGCAAATTGGTGTGACCACTCTGGAAAGCAGTATGGAGATTCCTCAGAAAACTTGGAATGGAACCACCATTTGACTCAGTTAGCCCACTCCTCAGTCTGTACCCAAAGGACTTAAAATCAGCATACTACAGTGGTGCAGCCACATCTATGTTTATAGCAGCATAATTCACAATGTCTAAACTATGGAACCAAACTGGGTGCCCTTCAACAGATGAATTGATAAAGAAAATGTGGCATATATACACAATGGGATATTGCTCAACCATAAAGAAGAATTAAATTATGGCATTTGCTGGTAAATCGATGGAATTGGAGATTATTATCCTAAGTGAAATAAGCCAGTCTCAAAAAACCAAAGGCCAAATGTTCTCTCTGATACGTGGATGCTGACTCATAATAACAGAGAAGAATAGAAGTTCATTGGATTAGACAAAGGGAAATGAAAGGAAGGGAGGGAGATGGGAATAGGAAAGACAGAATGAATCAGTCATAACTTTCCTATGTTCATATGTGAATATACAACCAGTGAAACTTCACATCATGTTCAAGCACAAGAATGTTATCCTAATTAGGATAAATTGTACTCCATGTATGTTTAATGTCAAAATATATCCTACTCTCATGTATATCTAAAAAGAACAAATTTTTAAAAAGTAGGAGAATAGTGCATATATATCTGTGGAATATTATGAGGCCATTAAAATTAATTTTTACCAAAAAAAAATTAGAGCTATTGCTACAAATCAGAATATATGGGTACCTCACAGAGTTGTTTAGAAAGCTAGGTAAATATAGCCCCCACTTCTTTTGGAGGTACTGGGCATTGAACCCAGGGGTAGTCTATCACTGAGCTACTACATCCCTAACCCTTTTTATTTGAAACAGTGTCTTACTAAGTTGCCAAGGCTGGCCTACAAACTTGCAATCCTCCTGCCTCAGTCTTCTGAGTTTCTGGGATTAAAGACATGTGCCACTGCGCTTAGCTAGGTAAATATAACCGTACAGGTTATCTAGCCAAGAACATTCAAAATAACGCTGTAAGACTGGTCTACAGAGGATCAGTCTATTGCCCTTGTCAAGTACTAAAGCTGCAGCTTATAACCCCAATCCCTGGCACCAGACCCTGGAGGCCACCACTGTCATTGCTGCACCTAATCATCCTGAAACTTGAACTTGCTGCAGTGACCCCTCAGAGAGTGTACCTGATTGATGAGTTTAGAGTACATGTCCACACCCAAAGTGCCAGGGAAACTAGGAAGTGAGCATCTGTATTTTCAGCTTTTGTAGAGGCAAGTAAACTCTGTGTCCTACCTGGATCCTGTGGAAGAGAATTTTCCAAACAATAAGAAGATTCAGCTGCTACGCAACATAGAAGACGGACATATCTCCTTTATAGCATAAGGAAATATAGTCTAGAGAAATCAAGAACATAAGCCCTGAATTAGTCTGTTTTATTGTTAGAACAAAATGCCCAGAGATGGGTACTTTAGAGAGAAAAGAGGTTTATTTAGCTCATAGTTTTGAAAGTCCAATCCCTAAACAGACTCCATCTGTTCAGCCTCTGGTGGCAACCCCTGAGCTGTATCACAATGTGGCAGATTAGCATGATGGTAGAAGTATATGCAAGAGGGGGAGGTCAGTGACAGAGTATTCTGAGGACATTCCAAGATAGTATATGGCCCTGTGGTCTACTTGGAAATTCATATAGACAACATTTCAAAGGAAATACATTGTTAGTTTTGACTGGACATTCATATAAACTTTTTTTAAAAAAATGAGTGATAGAGCTAACCCTTACCTGAAAGTTTTGAATTTATATTATTTCATCCCATATACAAAACAAACAAACAAAAAAGCAGTAGAGGAAGAGATCACATGGTAAGACAGGAAGTCAAAGAGATTCTTTTTACAACAACCAATTCTGAAGGTAACTAAGTGGGATCCTATAAGAACTATAATTAATCCTTCCTAAGGAGGTGTCTCCCCATGGCCTGATCACCTCCCACCAGACCCACCTCTTAAAAGTTCCACCACCTCTCACATGACCGTGCTGGGGATGAAGCTTCCTGTACATTGAACCTTGGGGGACAAACCACATCCCAGCAATAGCAGGCCCTGTACACCAAACATCAAGATGCCAATGATTTGTAACTGTGATCAAGTTACTTAAGTTGTAGAAGCCTGAGATTCATCCATAAACAGAGATAATAACAGAACCATTCTTGCAGTGCTGTTGTGAGAATTGAATGAAGTAACACAGTAAGTGCTCAGTGTTGGATAGGAAATGTGATTATTATTATACCCACCCCTTTACTGTCCAAAGTCAACTTCTCTGCACACAATTATAATCTCTAAAGTATTCTCATTTGACAAAATTAAATCCCTATGCAAACATAAATACACTCACTCTTTCTATGAACTCTCAAAACCTAAACAGTTACTACATCCAGCTTTAAATTCAAGACACCTGGAAAATGCCTATTTCTTCTTTATTCTATCACAGCCCTTATTGATAGTCTTTAATGTGTAGACAAATTTCAAGGTTAGCTATTACAAATATGCCCTATATAAAAATGTGCAAGGTAAAGGATCACTGTAATTTGATTTTATTTTTCATATACTGTGGGTTTTTTTTTGAGATGGGGGTCTCACTATGTTGCCCAGGCCTCGACTCCTGATCCCCCTCCTGTCTTCCAAGTCTCTGGGATCACAGCACTCCTTGCTGGTGCCAGGGGCCTAGATTGCATGCACCAGGTCTTAAGGCTGGGAATTCCCTTCGCTGTCCTGATGGCAGTTGTCTTCTCTCTCCAAGGTTTGCGATCCTATTTTCTTCCCTTTTAATATACTCTGTCACATTGGTAGGTATCCCTTGAGACCTTGAGAAAGGACATATGAAAAGTAAAATTTTTGAGACTTCCCATGTTTTGGGGGACAGAAATGTGGAGGGAAGGGTAGATTTACGAAGGAGCATAAAGATATTTTTGGGGTCGTACGGGGTGCCATCCATGGCCTGCAAATAAAACCAAGCTTGGTTGAGCTATTAGACACGAAAATCTGGCTCTCAGGAACTGACAATTGTGAAATATTGTTCCATATTGCCTGGAGTACGTGGTTTCCCTGCAGATTGGTTCATCACTGGAGTTTGCAGGCCCTGGATGTGAGAATGATCCGCTAGAGCCAAATGGCTTGTTTAACTCCACCCCATCCTGTTTCTCACGGAAGAAGCTACTACCAGTCCCCCTTTGATCTGTACCACTACAAATAAAGAAAATGTGGGCTCCTCCATTTTGTTAGAGCCACACCCTTATGGACAGCTCAATCAGTTATGCCCCTGATTCAAAAGATAATTCTCCTTTTTTTATGATTATAATAAATATGATAAATAATTTTTTTTATCTATTATTTCATAGCCAACCTATCCCTCCAACAGGAACACTTTTCCTTGCCCATGCAGGAGGTGAGGTGAGAGGGTCATTGGATGTATTCTTTATCTTATTCATAAGTGATAGTTTCATTTTTGTATCCATATGGTGAATTAAATTGTGACAGTAGATTGCATGTCAATTCTATTTCAATTAAACTGAAAGAAAAGAAAAAGAAAAACATGCATGTACATAAAATTAAATTTATCAGCTTATGTTATCAGCAAGTATGTGGGAAACAGATACTCTTCTGGAGGGCTGGTGGGAATGGAAAATAGTACAACCTCTATGGAGAGGAATTAGACAATATATGGACAAATTACATATGTGTTCAATCTTTACCCCAGTAATTCCACTTTTTTTTTTTTTACCAGATAACTTTTTTTCTTTTTTTTTTTTATTGTAAACAAATGGGATACATGTTGTTTCTCTGTACATGGAGTAAAGGCATACCATTTGTGTAATCATAAATTTACATAGGGTAATGTTGTTTGATTCATTCTGTTATTTATCCCCTTCCCCCCACCCCTCCCACCCCTCTTTTCCCTCTATACAGTCCTTCCTTCCTCCATTCTTGCCCCCTCAGTAATTCCACTTTTAAGAATATGTATCCAATATACATTGACAGAAACACAAAACAACATCTGTACAAGACTATTCATTGAAGCACTGTTTGCAACAGCAAAAGACTAGATCAGTCTAGTGTCCATCAGCAGAATATTGATAAATGATGTACATCTGTATAATAAAGCACTGTGAAGTTGAAAAGAAATGAAGGTCTTGATGTACTTCTATGAAGTTATCTTCTGGATGTATTATTAAGTGAAAATATAAAGTTATGGAACATTAGAATATTGTTACTTTTTATTCTTGGAAATGCTTCATCTTGACTTAGGTAGTATCTACCTAAGATGCATATGTGAACCTTCATTGAGTTGTATGAACATTTAAGATTAGTACACTTTACCGTATTACATATGGTAAATATATATTTGTTACTTCCCAACAATTTTTTTTTTCTAACTAGATAGGAATGAGTGGGAGAAGAGGAAATGGAGATGATAAGGATTTGCATGTGAAAAGGATGGATTAGCCCAGTGCAGTGACACATACCTGTCAACCCAGCAACTCAGGAGGCTGAGGCAGGAGAACTGCAATTTTAAAACCAGCCTCGGTAACTTGGCAAGATCCTGACTCCAACTTTAAAAAAAGTGAAAAAGGACTGCAAATGTAGCTCAGTGGTAAAGCACCCTGGGTTCAATCCCCAATAACAGCAACAATAACAACAAAAAGATGAGCTAGAACAGAATGAAATGATATAGGTGAGTTTTTCTCTTCTTTCATCCTTCTTTTTCCCTTCCTTTCTTCTTCCCTTTTGTAATGGGAAAAGTTTTAAGCATGTCTGAAAGCTAATGGATGATAAGAAAGAGTAGTTGAAGGGTTAGATTGAGTTCACAAAACAGGGGATGCCAGGCACAGTGGTGCACACTTGTAATCCCAGCTACTCAGGAGGCTGATGCAGGAAGATCGCAAGTTGGAGACCAGTCTCAGTAACTTAGGGAGACATTGTCTCAAAATAAAGAGTAAAAAGGATTAGGGATATGGCTCAGTGGTAGAGCACTCCTGGGTTCAATTCCTATACCCCCCCCCAAAAAAAAAGGAAAAAAGAAAGGAAGGAAAGAAGATAAGGTATCATCAATAGTGTAAGGTCCTTGAAAATCTGGAAGGGTACACAGGTCAAAGCCCAAGTACAGTTGCCTTAGATGGGGATGAAATATTTCTCTTATCCCAACAGAAATAGGAATCTAGAATGGAAACAGCTATAGGAGACTTGTAGGTGCGGGAGCACCAGGCACAAATTGATTCTGTAAAGGAACTAAGAGAACCACAGCACAGAGAAGGAGTGGGAGAGGTGGTTATAGAATCCAGAAAGTGGAAATGATTTGAAATACTCAGCACAGGAAATAGGAGAGTAAGAAGTAAATGGAGTGGGAAAATATAGTAAGGTCTTCAGATAGTAAGGGCCTATTTGACCATGTGGCTTTCTCTAACAGGCCTAAATGGAACCAGAAAGATGGATCCATCCACAGCTGAGCCTTGACAAAGGAGTACAAGTAAAAGAGACTAGAAAGGGCCTTTGGATAATTGGCCAAGTTAACTAAAATGATGTGTCATGCAAACTAAAGTGGACCAAATGGGGAAGTAAAGAGAGCAGATGGCTGATGGATGAGAAGGGACAGAAGGCTCGAAGGACTGGTGTTTCCATGAGGAGAAAAAGTCAACTGTCACAGAACTGATCAAAGCTGGTTGGCAGGACTGGGATGCAGCCAGAAAGGGAGTTCTTGAATTGGTGACGTAGGGCATGACTGGTGATGACAGAGTCTAAGTGATGACCATGGGTCTGGAAAGCTGAAGCAAAATGGGGGTCCCTGCCACACACAGATTAAATGCTGAGTCAGCATTCCCCTCAGGGTTATGCTCTAATAATGCATTATTAAGACTTGGACATGTCTTGCATCAAATCACCTGTTGACCATGTTTAACTGAGTGCTCCCTGAACACTTTAGTTACTGAATATTTTTTAGTGTAATATCTGTTCATGTTTGGCTAGACTAACGAACATTCTTCCAAATGCACTTTAACAATTCTACTTTGTATGTCACATGCTGAAATTCTTACATTAGTGGAATGAAGTAATTATCACAGGGTGTGATCATTTTTTAAATATCAACTTTAATGTATTTCAATATGAAAAGGTTATTTGCCTACTAAAAGTATGTATAAGAGTACAACATACTTTAAAAAGCTTAAAAGGAATATGTTTCATAGGTTAATTCAGTTAGGTTTATCTTGAAGATAAGCAAAAAACAGCACTGTTGTGTTAGATAATTAGGGTCAGAATTTAACCACTAAGCATTAATATACTTCATTTTGACCATTAGGCAGTCCCCTGTTAAAGCTAATTACATTCCTTCTGTGGAAAAGACACTGAATAATAAAGGTTCTGATGTTAATCATGTCAAATATGTATTTCTATTCTTTTAATGGCATAATAAGTCTGCCATATATAGTGAAAAGAAAAGAGAAAAGAATAGCCCTTAAAATTAACAAATAGAAAGATCTCCATTTTCTTTTACTTCATTTCTCAGATATTTAAGAACGATAATTTAAAAGTCAGTACATTATATAAACTGAATTAATTTTTTTGATGTCCCTTCCTGAAGAATTATCTTACCCACCTCATTGACATTACTCTGGGCTAGTGAAATATGAGTGGAAGTGAGTTGGGTCACCAAAGAGCAGAAACTTTCAGAGTCAACTCTTGATTCACCCATGTATCATTTCCTTCTGTCACAAAACCAATAATTATCAGAGAAAACGGCTGCTTTGTCAACTCAGGACCCTGAATAAAGGTAACACAGAGCAGAGGTTCAGCTGATCCTGAAAGGATAGGTGTTAAAAGCAAGAGATAAATTCTTGTTGATATTAGCTACTAAGATGGGGATCATTTGTTATTACAGCGTAACCCAGCCTGCTCTGACTTATACAGAAATCACATTCTCTACATCCTATTCATTTCCTCAAACTGGCAACTGTTAATGAACTCAAATAAACACAATCACTAGAATCATAAACCTTCCCCCCATAGAACATCTAGAATAGTTGTGGTGAATTGGTTTCATCCCTCATGTCAACTCTAATGGGCTCATAATGACAGCTTGAGTTGACTATAGAGAAATGTTCTGAAGTCATGTCCTGCCTGATAGAGAAGCATGCCATAGTCATTAGCATGTCTTCCAGTACAAGGAGGGTGATAAGCAGTACATCCTTGGTGTACAAGGCACAACTTGTACTCTATCATTTCTGGGTTTTGTTTTTTTTGTTTTTTTTTTTTTTCTGTATTTGTTCAGGCAACATTGTTTTTAAGTGTACCCAGAAATAAATACATACTAGTTCACAAAATATTTAGATTAATAATTAATTTTACTTGTTACTTACCAATACAGGGAGCAGGAAAAAAAGTGTTACTATCAGATCTGATAACATAATTTCTCCTAAGCCAGAGGACTGTCTTCTTAAAAGCATCTCCAAAGGGTGTTTTAGTTATTAAGGTGGCCATCTAGGCTAAGCCAGGATGGTTTGCAAGAAGAAGAAAATAGTTTGACTTTTTTTGTATCAAAAATGCACAGTAATTTTGGAATTGGAGCTGAATGAACCAGGAGGAAGGAGAAAAGTGTTCAAGAAGAGGGTCAAAAGGGGTCCAGCAACATGGCAGGAGACCTTGGGGAAGGTGCATCCACAGATGTTCCCCCAGGGAACAGAAAGGCTGCAAAGAATGTACATTTGTGCAATGCAGGAGGCTGAAGCAGGAGGATTGTGAGTTCAAAGTCAGCTTCAGCAACTTAGTGAGGGACTAAGCAACTCAGGGAGATCCTGTCTCTAAATAAAATACAAAATAGGGCTAGGGATGTGGCTTAGTGGTTGAGTGCCCTTGAGTTCAATCCCTGGTACCACACAAAAAAGTACAGTTGCAAGTGTTTTGCCCTTTTAGTCTGTAATATAACATTTCTAATCCTAAAACACACACAAAGACACAGTATTATGGGTTGAATTGTGTCCTCTTGAGATGCATATGTCAAAGTCTCAGTCCCCAGTACCTCAGAATGTATCCTTACTTGGAAGTAAGGTTGTTGCAGATGTGGTGAACTAAGATGAGATCATTCTGCGTAGGGCGAACCCCTAATCCAATATGGCTGCTGTCCTTATAAAAAGAGGACATATGGGCACACACATGGAGAATGCCATGTGAAGATGGGACTGATGCTACCAAAGTCAAGTCACCAGAAACTAGAGAGGGCTGGAACAGACCCTTTGTGCCCTCAGAGGGAGCACAGCCCTACTGGCACCTCGACCTTAGACTTTTGGCTTCTAGAACTGTAAGACAATGAATTTCTGTTGTTTAAGTTACTCAATTTGCATGACTTCATTACAGCAACCCTAGGAAAATAACACACACACACACACACACACACACACACACACACTCACACACACACACACACACTCACACACACACTCTCACACTCCATTGCCCAAATCTTTATTATAGTCTATACCACACACACATTCTTGAACGATGGCACTCTGAAGACTGGGGTTCATATGGGAGCCCATTAGGTAGACAGGTTATGGAGAAAGAACAAGATAAGCAGAAGGAGGTATAACGCGGAGTGGAGACTAAGAAACAGCTGAAGAAGAGACTAGTGACAGAGGGAACAGAGGATCCTTCCTTAGATTCCTTGGAAAAGTATCTGGGCTCCTGCCACATAAGGGATGGGGATTTGAGACCATTTTTACTAAATCATAAAGGATCAATTGAGCACATCAAGCCGAAAAAGTTGGAAACATCTGGAGGCCAACATCTGGCTCATTCTACTTATAAAATTAAGTGGGGATCTCCGGTTCACTATCGGGGAGTAGTATAAGTAGTGAGTCATTGAAGGCAAAATGGTCACTGGCTCATCCCTGAAGAAAGAAGCTCCTGCAACAATCCAGGCTGCTCTGTCCTTGGCCTCATGCTCATTATTCTCTGTGCAGCGATAATGATTTCGCTGCTCTGCAGGCTTTTGAGGGAAGGGGAAGGGATAAGAAATGAGCTGGGTTTGATGCCTGCAGACTCTTAAGAAAAGGGGCCCAGGTCTGCCTCTGATGCAGTGTTTGCACTTAAATCAGGAATGATTTCCATTTCCTCTCCAGCAAAGGAGCTGCTAAAGGAAACTAGCCAATCATCGTGAGACCTAGGCACCCTGTCTCTGCTGCTGACTGAGAGGCAGGAAGAAGAAAGGAACAGAGACCTACTCTTCTCAACCCTCCCCTGTATCAGCAAGCTGCTGCTTACACTGGAGCTCTGCTGATTCCTATCAGATGGGAATTATACTAAGCTCTGCCAACTTTACAAAAGCCTGACTGTCCCATGTTAGGCACTCACTCCATCAACCCCTTCTACTCAGGGAGTGTGCAACCCAGAGGGAAGTGTCAACAATGAAATATAGGACAAGGTTAAATGAAATGCAGGCTGAACTGGGCTAAAGAGACATGGTATGGGCCTTCATAAGAAAAGCTGTGATTGGCTGTGTGTTGGGAGGTCAAGGAGAGCTTCACACAAAAGGGGTCACCTGAAACCGAGGGAGAGAAGTGACACTCCCAGCTGTAGGAGCAATGAAGCAGCATTTTCAGAGCCTGGAAATGTCCTTTGGAAACTGAAGAAGGAGAGAGAGAGAGATAGGGAGAGAGAATTCTGTGCTCAGGAATTTGTATTTTATTTTAGACACAGTGGGGAAAATAATGCAGATTTTTTTTTTTAAAGCATGGAGTGAGGAAAGCATTACATTTTAGTAAGATAATCTATGGTCTAGAAATATATCTACAACTTACTGAGCCCTTGATCATGGCTAGTCACTGTGCTAAAAGTCCTAGTCTCTCTTCGGGCTCTTAAAATCTTCATTTTTATAGATAGATAGGCTAAAGTTCAGAGAGACTAAGCATCTTGGCCAATCAAGTACCCTAGCAAGAGACGGTGAGTCTGACATTCTCCTCAGCCAGGACTATTCTGCTACCCTGTACGTAGTTCTCCAGGTAGAACACGTTTCATCAGAAATCACATATATTTTCAAATATTTTTTAAAGACAACAATTTTGAGGCTAATAAATTGTAAAGAAGGAGTTGAGTTACCAACAAAAGTGCTTTGCCAAACTGAATTGCAGAGACTGGGGCTGCACATAAATCCAGAGCATGCACAGCCAAGTAACTTGGGTCTATGACTTCTGACCAGATGGTTTTAAAGTGATTTTGCAACATTTCCTCATCAGATGCCCAGTCGCTCCAGAAGCTGGCAGATGATAATTCCCTTATCACTTGCCCAGGTTTACATATGGAGATGCCAAAGAAATGAGTTTCTGAGAGTTGCCCAGAAAGTTGGTAGGAGGGCTCACAAGAGATTTCTGATTTTGAAACATGGGGTAAATTAAAAAATCTTATCTCTATGCGTATCAGAAAGATGGAAATAGGATAGAAAAAAGGCACTATCCAGTTGGGCATGGTAGTACATGCCTTTAATCCCAGTGGCTCAGGAGGCTGAGGCAAGAGAATCATGAGTTCAAAGCCAGTCTTAGCAACTGAGTGAGGCCCTAAGCAACTCAGTGAGACCCTGTCTCTAAATAAAATACAAAAAAGGACTGGGGATGTGGCTCAGTGGTTAAGCACGCTTTAGTTCAATCCCTGATGCAAAAAAAAAAGGCACTATCCTTCTTTCCTATAAAGCTAATATGTATTATTTTAAAATACCCCCTTTTGGTTAAAAAGTAAAACGCAAGTGTTCGTTGCAGAAAATTAGGGAAACACCAAAAATTCAGAGAGGAAATCCACCAGTAAGTTCACTACCAGAAATACTCTCTATGAATGTTGATGTACTTCCCTAAGGGAGTTTATGTGATTTTATTGTTTACTGAATGACGGTCTTTAATTTCACTCCCTTTTCTGAAAGCACAGATCCAAAAGGTGGAACTCAATCAATCATCAACACCCTTATTGTGTGCTGAGCATTCTCCCAGACACCATGGTGTCTGAGAAAGACTACATTCCTTGATCTGATAGGCTATAGTCAAAGAGGTAATGCACAGGTACTGAATCAGAGAGCTGGGTCAACCACCACATGAGCAAACTAGCTGCAGGAATTCGGAAAAGGAAAGCTGGTCAGAAGAGGCTTAGTGGAGGAAGTGAGCTGGAGCTGAGCCATGCCCAAAGTTGAGATTTGGGGTTACAGAATGAGGGAGAAATGCACTCTGGGATCTAGCATAAGGAAGCAGGGCCAAAAACAGCCTGGACAATGGCTGGCAGGACAGTGGGCTTGGGTACTGAGGATATTGGGTTGGAGATTAGAGGGTGTGAACTGAGGTCTCAATAGCAGGAGCTTTGCAGGCAATTCCACCCAGTGCACTGTATCAAAGCCATTTCCTTTCCCAAGACCAGTGTAGAGATCAAGGTTACATATGAGAATCCATTTTATCCACTCTTTCCAATACAACCAAACCTAAGATGCAACCAGGAAACTACCACCAGATTCTAAAACACATTTTTGTGCCTTGGGGAAATGGCACAAGTTCATCAACCTGGAAAGTCCTCAAACAGCTTTGAAGCTGTTGTCCAGGAAGTGCTGAGTTAGTGCCTGCCCTAGAGAGGGGACCACAGGAGACGTGATTGAACAAGATCATGGCACAAAGTGAAAAACCTCATATGCCAAGCAAATCCTGCACATGTGCCAAAAACTGAATTCTGCTGCCTTAGTAGCCCTGAAACAAATAATCTCTTTTTCCCAGAGGCAAGGGGGCATCTGGGAAAGCCCCAAGATTAGATATTGGCAGCTCTACTCCCTGTGTGACCTTGTGCACTAACTTGATTGCTTTGAGCTTCCATTTCCTCTTCTGCAAAATGAGGCTAAAAGCACCCACTTCATACTTCTGAGATAAAGAATAAATAAGATAACATATGCAAAGCATCTTGTACAATATTTGGCATTAAGTCCTGGGTAAAAACACAGCGCTTCCTCCTCACTTCCTTCCATTAGTTTCATATTAAAGTCAAATCGAAAGGGTCAGTGTGATTTAGGGAAACAAACCAACAGAGTATGATGCTGATGAGGCTGCAAGTCACAGACCACAGTAAAGGTCTCCAGGGTATTGGTGACATCCAGCTTCTCACATAGCTCTGAGCCTTGCATCTGTTGAAGGTGTCACCACCTCTACACTGCATCTCGCGTGAAATGTTAAGACAGGATCTATAATAAGATGCTGGAATGAGGCCAGTGCAGCAGCCCTGAAACCCTGCCTCCTGCTCCCAGCTCTGGCAGGATGGGTGCCAAGGCAAGGTCAGTGTGGAGAACGAAAGAGTTTGCATAGGTTGACTGCGTGCGGGAGGAACAGGGGCAGAGGTGGCAAAAGAAACGCTCCTAAGATTCAGGAAAAGTTCTCAGTGTACAGCACAGACTGACTACCAGGAAGCAGGAATAAGTGAATAATCCAACTTGACAGGCAGCCAAATGACTTGGGGTAGCTCATTTAAAGTGTGGGTGTTATGCAGCCTGGAAGACAAAACCACGCAAATGATGACAGGTAAAATATGAATCAAGCCAGTTAGCAAATCAGACTGAGAATCTATTGATTGCCAGGTCTCTTGGATTCCTGCAAGATTTTTTCTCTCCTTCCCTTCTCTTCATTTCCCACTGTCCCTGCCCTAATTCAGACTCGTATTATCTCCTCCTAGCTCAGGGACACCTTAATTTTCTAAATATACAACTCATCGAGTGCTTCAATGTTCATCAAATAAAATCTCAATTTCCTAACCTAACATTCAAAATCCTGCCTAGCAGAACCCACAGTTTAAACTACCCTTTGCTTGTCCCAGTCCATGTGCTTTGGACAATTCAATGCCTACCACACACAGATCCTCACATTTTCCCATTTCAGTGTCTCTGCTTCAGCTGTGGTTTCCCACCACCCCCACATACTCTTGGTATTTGCCACAACAAATTACCACACAGGGGGTGGCTTGAAAAAAACAGAGGCCTATTCTCTCACAATTCTGGAGGCCACAAGTCCAAAATCAAGGTGTTGGCTCTCTCTAGAATTTCTGAGGGGAATTCTGTTCCCTGCCTCTCCCCCAGGTTTTGGTGGCTCTGGGCACCTTGGTTTGGGACTACCACTTTCTACCTCTGTCTTCACATGGTCCTTTTCCTTCTGCTTTTCAGTGTCTCAAATCTCCCCTGCCTTTCTCATATAAAGACATCTGAAATTGAACTTAGGGCCCACCCTAAATGCAGAGTGATATCATCTTGAGAATCTTAATATATCTACAAAATCCCTTTTTCCAAATAAGATCACATTCCCAGGTTTGGGGTAGACATGTCTTTTGGACACCCTTGAAGACCTTGCTTTATTGGGAAGTGTTCCCTGACATCTAGCTCCAGGAAGTAATCTGGAGTAATCCTGTCTACACCCTGCCAACACACTTAGCTGAATTCATTCTGTGGTCTTGTGTGTTTGTACACAAAGCTTATCTTCAGGTGAACTGGCTAACTTCCATAGGTCTCAGTTTCCTGCTCTTTGAAGCTGAGATGATAATGACATCTATTCATAGCATCATTTTGGTGAAATAAAAATAAAAGGAACTTGGTACAGTGCTTTAATGTAGCAAATCATCAGTTCATGCTATTGTTATCTTTCTTGTCATTCATCTTCCTTACTTTATGGCAAGTTCCTTAAAAACAGGCATCTCTGTGGATCTAAAGAGTGTCTGGCATAGAATAATGGATGAGTAAACAAGTAAGTCATCTTGAAATAAGTCAGCATAGAGACATGTTTGGAAATGTCATGGAGGGTGTGACGTCTCCATCCAATGCTTCATCAGCAGTGAAAAGTGCCCAATCTTCTCCAAAGATGCAGAGTCCTCTCCCGGTTACTTTTTTTTTTTTTTACATATATGATATTCTTTATTTAATTGGTTCTTCTTAGTTATACATGACAGTAGAATCCATTTTGATAAAATTATACAAGCATGGGATATATCTTTTTCTAAATAGGACCCCATTTTTATGGGTGGGAACAAGGGTGGGATATTGGTGCATTATAGTTGTACATAATGGTGGGATCAGTTTTACATATTTCCTGGTCACTTTTAAGATGGTTCTTACCAACAATTTCAACCTTTGACTTACAAGAAGCACAACTTGGAGACTGACCCCTCCAAGTGCCCTTCTGAGTAAGAACGGCATACCCAAAGCAGAAATCCTTTTCCTAAAGAACATCATTTGCTGATTTGTCATCAGGGTAATAATATTGTATTTGCTTTGTACCTCTTAACACTGACATGGTTCTGAAACTGAATGGAAGTGAGGGGGGAGGGGCAGGCTCCTGGTTTAAGGGAAGAGTGACTCAGTGATGGTAGGGAGCCTCCATTCGGGAAATGGGTAGGTGTGCTGACTCACTTCTACCCTGGGCTTCCTGATGAAGGTTGCTGCCTCTCGAGGGCCTCTCAGGAGTGGCAGGAGCCTTTTGTGGTGGCCCTCCTCCTCCTTGCACACTACCATCTTCCTCTACGTAAGCCCATGAGCTGTTTTGTGAAGTTACCTTCTAGAGGGACAAAGCTCTAGATAGAGGGTTCACTCTGAAGTTTTCTAAAAGATTTTTTGCTGTTAGAATTGAGGGCTAGTTACTCCCACTTAACTGCAGATAATCCTACTAAGTTCACCTCTGTTGGTTGAGTCCCTACTCCATACCAGGCCCTGTCCTGGGTGCTGCACTGATTATTCTTTGCTACAGCTCTAAGAGAGATCGTTATTAGCAGCATGTCACAGGAGAGAATGTTGAGGCTTACACATGTCAAATAACCTGCTGATGATCACAATTCTTATGAGCTATTATACAAGGATTCAAACTGAGGTCTAACTTCCAAATCCAGACTCTTGAACACAGTACTCCACTCCCTCCCAGTCTACACCACAGGAAATGCAGATTTTCTCTCTCCACAACCCCAGAAGTGAAAAGAACATTCTTCCTGCATTTCCCAGGGTAGAAACTTTGGGGCAGACCCTTCACAAATGAACAAACAGCTGCAATCTCAGAAGTTTATTTGATTTGGTATAATAAATATAAGCGTGAGTCAAGTTTCTAGAGAATGTCTATCAGAACCTTTTTTTTCTTTTTGGTACTGAGAATTGAACCCAGGGGCTCTTTATCACTGAGCTACACCCCAAGCCCTTTTTATTTTTTGAGACAGGGTCTTGCTAAAATGTTGAGGGTCTCGATAAGTTACATGGCTGACCTCAAACTTGTGATCCTCCTGCCTCAGATTTCCAAGTCTCTGGGATTATGGGTGTACATCACCACATCTGGCTCAGAACTAAATTTTTTTTTGTGGGGGGATACTGGGGATTGAACCCAGGGCCTTGTGCTTACAAGGCAAGCACTCTACCGACTTAGCTATCTCCCCGGCCCCTCAGAACTAAATTTTTAAATATTAATTCTTGAGGTGAGGGGGACTATGTTGGAGAGTAGCTCCCAACTTTTTTTTCTAATTATATGGCATGCAAATGTAGGCCTGTATAAAGGTTTTTTTCTCTTACTGTTTTCGGGGGGTGGAGTACTGGGGATTGAATCCAGGGGTGCTCTACCACTACATCCCCATTTATTTATTTATTTATTTGAGACAGGGGTTCATTTCATTGCTGAAGCTGGCCTTTAACTTGTGATCCTCCTGCCTCAGCCTCCTGAGTAATTGAGATTACAGGCATGCACCACCATGCCCACTTTTTGTTGTTGTTTTGAAGTGCTGGAGATTGAACCCAGAGCCTCACACATTCTGGGCAAGTGCTCTACCACTGATCTATTTCCACAGATATTCATTTTTGTCATGATACAATAAGAAATGAAGTTCATTGGGAAGACAGGAGTTGAAATCGTTATTCATAATTTTGCAAGCAAATGTTGTAAAACCTAATCTGTTTGTACTGCTGGGCATGGCCCGCGCAGGTAGGCACTGTCTGGGATCAATCATAATTTCCTGGATGTGCTCAATTTGGGAAATTGTAAAGCAACTCTCTTCTGCCCAGAATCAGTGCTGATTGAAGTGGTTCCGTTTCCATGTAACATTTGCCCAAACTGGGCTTATAAATGACACTTTTCAGCTATGTTTTTAAGATCATGTACTTTTAGTTATTTTTAAATAACTAAAATTATGTTGTTCATGTTATGCAGTTGTACATGACAGGAGAATGAATTTTGACACATTGTACACAAATGGAGCATAACTTCTCATTCCTCTGACTGTACATGGTACTGAGTCATACCAGTAGTGTAATCAAGCATGTTTATAGGGTAATAATGTCTGTCTCATTCTACTGTCCTTCCCATCTCCAGTGCCCTATCCCCCCTCATTCCCCTCTGCACAATCCGAAGTTCCTTCATTTTTCCCTACCCCCAAACACTACTATGGATCAGCATCTGCTTATCAGAGAAAAAATTCAGTCTTTGAATTTTGGGGGGATTGGCTTATTTCACTTAGCATGATATTCTCTACTTTCATCCATTTACCTACAAATGCCATAATTTCATTCTTCTTTAAGGCTCAGTAATATTCCATTATGTATATGTACCACATTTTCTTTAACCATTCATCTGTTGAAGGACATATAGGTTGGTTCCATAGTTTAGATATTATGAATTGAGCTGCTATAAACATTGATGTGGCTGGGTCACTGTAGTATACTAATAGAATCATGCATTCTCTATTGTAGAAAAATCTCTTACTGGAGATATTCACACAGAAAGAAATAAAGATTAGCCAAAGAAGAAAAAGGAACTTGTGAAATTTTGATTCTTGCCCCTAATTTTACAAGAAATGGAGTCGTTTTCCTGGGAAAACTAAAACACAGCAAGTCGTTAGGGCCAGTGTAGAGTAGCACCACATGGTGGGGGAAGGCTGTGGCATTATTAGGGAGGAACTATGGTGCTATTTCAAGGACTGAACTGGGGAGCCAAGATATGGGACGAAGCCAGGGCTTTGTGCAGAGTGCAGCCGTTCCTTGACTACAGCCCCTCCCCAGATGCTGACGTTTAAGCTCCATATCCACCAGAAAGGGGAAGGATGAATTACTGGGGGCTATTTTGATTTCAAATGATTACTGAAAGGACAAGAATTCATCAAATTTTGATCTAGAAAAGACCTTCAAGCAATGCTAAAATCCACCTCCATATTCTTGTGTTATAAAATCCCTGTCCGGAAACTGACAGCTCAATGTAGACATTAATCACAACCATGTCCATGGCTCCTAGGAAAAAGAGAAGCTACAGCGAACAAAATTGCCACCGGATTAAAAAATGTTCTCTCCTAACATGGCCTCGGGAATCCTAATCACATTTATGCAAATTCTTGCTTTTGACTTAAGTCCTAGGTAGCAAAATTGCCCCTCACATTTAACACCTATCAAGGTACTGTGAATGCAGATCACTCTACAAGCACTTCATTTAGCCACTATAAATTGAAACTCCTTGTATAAAATGCACAAAGATATTTGCATTGACTGATACAGTAACTAATCCTACTTATTTTGGGAACTATCCTCTGATCTTCTGCCGTAAAGAAATATCCATCTCAAAAAAAAAAATAAAAATAAAAAAGGAGGAAAAAAAAAAACCTAGGGGATGTACGCATTTCTTGGTGAACTGACCCCCAAACCTTTTGCTCCCCTAACCAGAAGATAGTGCCTTCATGGAAAGGAGAGAGCGCCCCCTAGCGAAACTGTTTCTGAACATTCCTTCAACACAATTTCCATCTCCATTTTCCTTTGCTTAATTTTTAAATAACACATAATTGTACAGATTTGTGTAATACATCATTTTACATTTCTTCTGATGAAACATTAAAAATCCTTTCTTATAGGATTTTGACATATATACTAGATATAAACTACATTACTGTTAGCTATAGTCACTCTACTGTGCAATAGAACAACAGAATTTATTCCTCCTACCTAACTGTAGCTTTGCACCTGTTGATCAACCTTCTCCATTTTTCTTGCTGTAGAATCTCAAACCCCAACAGTGGTGACTGCATTTGAGAGGCCGAGGCCCGAGGCCCAGGGCCCAGGACCCAGGAGCCAGGAATCTTTTATTTTTTTGTTTGTTTGTTTGTTTGTTTTTTGTGGTGTTGGGGATTGAACCCAGGGCCTTGTGCTTGCAAGGCAAGCACTCTACCAACTGAGCTATATCCCCAGCCCCCCAGGAAGCTTTTTACAATTAATTGAGATCTGCAGAAAAGCTATTGACTTCAAAAAGGCTTATTTTAATTACAAAGCTGAAATTAATGTGATTAAATTGATATGAACTATCAATTCATCACAAGCAATTCAACTCCTATTTATATGGAAATTATATTTAATGTGTGATATGTGCTCATTCTAATATTTTCTATCTTGAGGGATGGGTCTTCTTAGGAGTTAAAGGCACATTTTCCACAGAGTCAACTTCTAAAGCCCCTTCGTGACCATAGACATGGCAAACCTAAGTTAACATTATTCTCTTAAAGATATTAACAACAATAAATGAGCTGGACTCAGTGATGTACCTGTAATTCTAGCAACTCAGGAGGCTGAGGCAGGAGGATCACAAATTCAAAGTCAGCCTTAGCAACTTAGCAAGGCCCTAAGCAACTTAGGGAGACCCTGTCTCAAAATAAAAAATAAAAAAGGATCTGGGGTTGTAGCTCAGTGGCAGAGCACTTGCCTAGCATGTGTGAGGCACTGGGTTTGATGCTCAGCACCACATATAAATAAATAAATTAAATAAAAGCATTGTGTCCATCTACAATTAAAAAATATTTATAAAAATAAAAAAAGGACTGGGGATGTGGCTCAGTATTTAAGTGTCCCTGGGTTCAGTGCCACCCCTATACATAGACAAAAAGCAATAAATGAAAGAAAAGCAAAAAAAAGTAATAAGACATGCAAGTCCTTGGTAAAAGTTTTCACATACTCACATTCAATTTATTTAAATCTTTATAATAGTACGTTAAGAAAGAATTAATTAATTTGGGGGGTAAGTTTTTTTGTTTTTCTCATTTGTGTCAGAGTACAAAGTATTATAAATTTTGAAGCTAAAATAAATCAGAATCAAAAGAGATAACAAGCATAGTCCTAACTTGAAAAACAATACATAGTATGTGGCTCCAGAATCATATATCCTGATTAGGAGTTGTATAACTTGGGACATGTTACTTAACCTCTCTGTGCCTCAGTATACTCAACTGTGAAATGGGAATAAAAGAGTACTTCAGTCCCCAGTTTGTTGCAAAATTTAAGTGAGTTCATGTATGTGAAGTATTTAGAATAGTACTTGGGACATAGTAAGAGTTTCATGAATGCTAGCAATTAACTATTATTCAATCGAATCATATCAATCTTAGATTCCCAGAAAAAGAACAAATTATTAGGTTTTGGATAAATTAACTCTTGACAAACAACTGCCAATTGCTAATCTTTTATTTTGAAAATTTTTACTCAGAAATAATCAAATTTGCAAAAAGTTACAAAAATTAAAATAGAAGGAACACTCACAAGCCAAGTTTTCACCCAAGTTTGCTTGCTGTTAACATCTCATTCTTTTGCTTTGTCATTTGCACTGCACGTCACTGCAAATTTGTCTCAACTTATTGTCCAAACTTTATGATGTAGTTATTTGCTATTGCTGAGCAACAAATTATTACACACTTAGCATTTGAAGATATCACCAGTTTATAAATTCACAGTGATATTAGTCCAAGTCTGGAGACAGCATAGCCAAGTTCACTGCTTGGAGCCTCACCAGGCTAAAATCAAAGATTGGCCTTTCCAACAGCTCTGGGAAGAATCTACTTCCAAGTTTATGCATTACTGATGGCCAAATTCAGTTCCTTGCAGTTATACAACTGAAGTCCCTGTTTCCTTTCTGTCAAATGTGGGTCACTCTAAGGTCCTAGAGGTCACCCACATTCCTTGCAACAAGGTCCCATCCATCTTCAAAGCCAGCACTGAAGAATCTGCCTCATAGCAAGTCTACCTCCAGTTTCTTCTAAGGGCTCACCTGATTAGGTAAGCTTGGCCAGGGTGGTCTCTTTCTTAATGTCAATAGGCTCTGAACCTTAATTACACTACTAGATCACAGTAGTACTCAGATTAGTGTTTGAGTAACTGGGAGATGTGTGTACACCAGGAGCAGGTTTTGAGCAGGCCATTTCAGCATTCTGCCTCGTGATGAGACACACTGTCAGTCTGTTTTAGTTTGCTTGGGCTATCATAAAGAAATATCAGAGACTGGGTGGCTTAAACAACAGAAATCGATTTCCTCACAGTCCTGGAATTTGGAAGTCCACGAACAAAATATCTGCAGGTTTGGTTTCTTCTGAGGCCTCTCCCTTCTGTTTGCAGACAGCTGACTCTGGTTGTGTTAACCTGACATGGCCCTTCTCTCTGTACATGCACAATCCTGTTGTCTTGGTGTCCAGACTTGCTCTTCTTCCTTCTTTTTTTGGGGGGGGGGGATTTTTTTTTGAGACAGAATCCCCCTAAATTGCCAAAACTGACCTTAAACTTGTGGTCCTCCTGCTTCAGCCTCCTGAGTCTCTGGGATTACAGACATGTGCCACCATGCCCGGTTTAGACTTATTTTTCTTAAAAAGACACCAGTCATACTGGATTAGGGCTTCAGTCATGATTTTCAGGGGACATAGTTCAGCCCAATAGTCAAAAAACAAAATTAAGAGCCAATGGTTATTGAGCTATTGGGTAGATCCTGTGCTAAATACTTTTTGTAGACTATCTCACTTAACATAAACCACTAGATTAAATTACATGCCATTTCTCAAAATGTTTCCTTTATTCTTGATTAGGAATTCTAGAGGATTTCTTTTGTGATCTGATTCCTAGAGCCACCTGTCTCTACTATAATGTATCCCCATGCTCCTTTTTTAGGACAGTATCTTTCACCCATCAAGTTTGGTTGAGCAAACTTGATGAGTTCCGTACAGAGACACAAAGATAAGTGATAAAAATTACTGCTCTCAAAGTATAACAAGTAAGAAAGACCATTTTATGTATGTCTCCAAGGACATTTTGAAATCTCTTACATAAGAAGTATTGATTTATAGAACCTGCACAATTAAGTTCTTATGAAAGCTGAGACATTCAAAATTAAAATAATGATTTTCAGAAAAAGAAAACTTCTTTGAATGTTTGATTTTAGCTTTATCTTCTTGAACTGCATTATCCCTAATTAAAACAACATAGTTCTTTCTGTGTGTGGTTTCGGTAAATTCTGTGATTGGAGGAGACCCACCTGGGATTTGAAGGTGAAAAGTAGTAACATAAAAAATACTACTGCTAGGTTAGGTGCCTCACATTCCACTGCTCTGCGAAGGAAAAAAAAAAAAAAAAAAAAAAAAAAAAAAAAAAAAAAAAAGAAAAAAGAAAGAAAAGAAAACGAAAAGCATTTAACACAGCATACAGCAGGGGAGAGCCCTGGAAGGAAAGGTTCTGAAAAACCAAGAAAATCTTTGCAAAGAAAACCTTTGCAAGTACTGAAGGAAATGAAATTGGCGGACCAGGCGCTGTCAGCTGTGAGCCGGGTGCGGCGCTGGCACGCGGCGAGGCGCCCCTTCCTCCCGCGCGGTGCGGCCGGCCCCCTGCAGTCCCTTCCCAGGGCGCAGCGGGCCAGGTGAGTTCTGCATCCCGCTCATCACTTCATTGGCGCCGCCTGGGGAGCACGGACGGGCCCCCGCCCAGCCCCGCCTCGCCGCGTGCCACCGCGGGGCTGATAAATGGCCTCTGCGCCCCACGCCCACGGCTCGCTCCGGCATCTGTTTTCCGCCCGCTCTCAGTCCTCGACAGTGGGACCTCCGCCCATGGAGGGCAACACTTACCTGGAACTCTACCTGGACCGCTGCGCCGCCCAGGTGAGCCTGGAAACTACTGTGCCAGGGTCAGAGCCCTCGCCCTACTGCTGAGCGCCAAGGAGCTGTGCCTAGCGCTTTGCCTTGATTATCTCTTAAAAAATTCATCCCCACCTTAAGAGGTGGGCTTAATTATCCATGCCATTCAGCTGAATGCTAGAAGCGTCGACGAGGTGAAATAATGGACGACAACTAGAACCGGAATGTACGAGTGTGAAATTCAGAGCCATATACTGAGTCCCCAGTTAGATGACCTGGTCCCAGTAGTGAAGAAACACGCCCGGAGTTCCCTTTACTTCCTGTAGATTTTTCTGGCTATCTCGGGTCTCTGCCCTATTCCGGCAGCACTGATGCTGTACTTTACTTTACGGTATGGCAGCTTTTGATGCTAAAGATAAGCTCAAGAAAATCTCCCGGAGGAGTTGTTGGTTATGGGTTTTGCAAAAACGTGAATCGTAAGCAACTGTGACTACTTTCTGTTGATCCTTAATAGACAGGGTCTTGCTGTATTGCCCAAGCTGGTTCTGAAGTCCTAGTCTCAAGTGAGGAAACCATGGTGAGGAATTGGACCCATTTTTTTACCACTTTTCTTAGGGTGGAAGTTGGGATGGGGAGAGATAGGGGCTGATTATATAATTTAAATGAAATAATGGTCAGAAATCTTTGTTTCAAGAGAAAAACTTCATGTTTCTGAGTTCTTGAAACAAGTCTCCCCTGCCATCTGCTGGTCTTGTAATAATAGAGCAGTTAGATAGGATCCAGCCACACGTTGTATGTTAGTCGAGGGAGCTTGGTCACCCAGAGGATGAAACGTGTGACCATTCAGTTCTGTAAGCAGGGCTCAAAATCTAGATCCCAGGTCTCTGCCTTGTGTAAAGCAGGTGGTAATGCAGCTAGCAAGGTAACATTTTTTTCAATAATAAAACCATGAATTTTACATCAGCTGCTGCCCTCAGGTGCACCCTATTCCCTCAGTTGCTGGGTAATGGTAATGGAGCAGCTTCCTTGGGCTGGAAATATTCTTAACATTTCAACTTTAGTAACTTTTCCTATTGTAAATTACATAACTAGAATGTTCTCTTATTTGTCCTTTGACTAGAAAAAACACTGATTAGTGTTAATGAGTCTTAATTAGCAATTAAGACTATATCTTCATATTTTCTAAAATATGAATTTAAAATTCAGTTAAATCAACTGAAGTTTATAATAAGAGGTCAGTGAATCTATTACGTATACACAATTTAGAACATGGTCGCTCAATTGCCTCTATTACAAATTGGATTTAAAGAGTGGCAACTTGGGTGCGGTAGCTCACACCTGTAATTTCAATAACTTGTGAGGCTGAGGCAGGAGGATCACAAATTCAAGGTCAGATTTAGCAGCTTAGTGAGGCTCTAAGAAATTCGTGAGACATTGTTTCAAAATAAAAAAGGGCTGGGGATGTAGCTTAGTTTCAAAGTACTCCTGGGTTCAATCCCCCGTACTCTCCCAAAAAAACAACCACCAAAAACACTTCAAGATCTTTAACTCAAGTTTTAAAAACATTTTGTGATACTTTCTGCATTTTAAGATATACTTTTCAAAAAAAAAATTTAAAAAAAAGATATACTTTTCTATTTTGTAACCTGTAATACATTTTTTTTTTTTTTTTTTTTGGACTGGGAATTGAATCAGAGTGCTTCACCACTGAGCTATATCCTCAATCCCTTTTTTAAGTTTTGAGATGGGATCTAACTAAGTTGCAAGACTGGCCTTAAACATGTAATTTTCCTGCCTCAGCCTCCCAAGTTGCTAGGATTAGTCATGGAGCTGCCTATAACAGAATCTTAATGGTACTTTACAGAAAGAGGCAGGGCATGAACAGAAGCCATCTTGAGCTGCCTCTTAGGCTGAACATATTACCTGCCTGTCACAGTGATATCCCTTTGGTGTGTAACATGCTGTTTTGTCTGTTGTGTTTTGTCTGTTTTGGGAACTGCCTAGGATGACCTTGCTCTACCCGTGTCTCCCCTGTTCAGCCCAGTTGTACCTTATGAGGGGTACCTACGTAATTCATCCAATCCAGAGATTGTATTTAGTTCACATCTTGAAGTCAGAGAAACATCTGGTGATTTCT
This sequence comes from Sciurus carolinensis, assembly GCF_902686445.1. NCBI lineage: Eukaryota > Metazoa > Chordata > Mammalia > Rodentia > Sciuridae > Sciurus > Sciurus carolinensis. The sequence goes on along the minus strand of NC_062214.1, from coordinate 155,745,175 downwards.
CATCTGTGGATCTTAGCTTCCTACCAGATGAACTTACCCAAGAAAATAAAGACCAGACTGTCATTAAAAGCAAATGTCAAACTGAAGAAAATTGTAAAACTCAACAAAATAGATTGCCATTACCCAGCGAACAGCTGAGGGTAAAAAACAGCAGTTTATCAAATTCCCATTCATTTCTGCAACCTGGTGGTACTGACTCAGTCCAGGTCTCACCTGAGAAACCAAACTCTGACACCTTGTCTCTGTCATCCATAACTCCCATGACTCCAATGACACCTCTTTCAGAATGTTCTGGAATTGTGCCTCAAATACAGTAAGTGTTTGTTTTTAAATTGATGCTTCTGGGTATGCATTTTATATTCCTGAATGTGATGACAACAATTTCGTGATGATAATTTCAGACTTCATTATTAATCATTCCCTAATGGATTATGGCTTTAGGCAGTTTGGTTACTTGTAAAATATCAATTCTTTATCTTAAGAGGAGGTTAAGAATTAAGACATTTTTAAAGATTTGTGCTGTTTACACTAAGATACTGCTGTTAAATTGTAAGAGTTAGCTATGAAGAAGTAAAATTGATTTACAAATCATTTTGGAATTGTGGTTTGTTTCAGGCACAGATATGAAATTTAAAACTTTAGTGATGAAATTTTAGAAAAAGTTATTACTACTTCACTTTGGGATTGTAAAATTTGTTAGGGACCATGCTACTACATATTTCACATTGAGAAGAATTCTCCCCCTAGGAAGTTGCTGTGGTATAACTTACAAAATGTAATCAGTTGTTTCATTTTTATTCTTTATATCTGATATAATTTTCTAAGTTATTTCTTCAGGAACATAGTTTCCACTGTAAACCTGGCCTGTAGACTGGATCTGAAGAAAATAGCTTTGCATGCCAAAAATGCAGAATACAACCCAAAGGTACGATTTCTGAGTATTATTTCAACCAGTAGCTTTTCTCTGGATTTGCTTTCCTTCATACAATTATAACTCATTCCTTTTTTTTTTTTAATGAGGAAAAAAACAAATGAAAAGCTTCTGCAACTCAATGTTTAACTATTTGAAAGTTATAAAAAATAATTTCTGGTGGTGCATGCCTGTACTCCCAGCTACTCTAGAGGCTGAGGCAGGAGGATCACAGGTTAGGCCAGCCTGGGCAATTCAATGAGACTGTCTCAAAAAGGGCTGGGGATGCAGCTTAGTGGTAGAGCACCCTGAGTTCAATCCCCAGTACCATAAAATCATTGACATCATATTCTCCGTGCCGAATAAAATAGTAATTGAGTAGTTTCTAAAAAATCTTTTGTCATTCAAAAATATTTTTCAGTCTATTTTCAGATTTCTTAAAATGTCATTGTTTCTGGAAATACATTGTAAATGTTGTCTCATCTAGCTGACACTCATTTTTCCATTTACAATATCTTATTTGAGAAAGCTAAATTAAAGTTCAAGCTTCTATTTGCTAATATAAGAAATAAACCTGCCCAAGTTTATTAAGCTCTATTCTTTGTGCCTTACCAAGGGCAGGCATGATTTTTTCAATGACCTGTTTACCTAGGAGAATTGGATTTGTTAAGCCTATCAACATTCACCAATAATTTTTTTCCAGGCTCTGTACCTAGGAGTAAAAAAGATAAGGAATACCCAGTTTCTACTGAGAAAAAGTTCACTGGCTTAGGTAGAAGATTTATTCAAATGAAAAAGACCACATTAGTAGGAACCCAGAGTCCTTGCAACTATTTCTGGATTAACTTTCTTTTTGCTGTTGCAGTATTGTTGCTGACATCTAAATTTAATGTTACCTAAGTGTTACCCCCAAACAATATTGTTTTCCTTTTAGTTCATATTGCTGGCTATGATTAGGATGGAAACAGTGAGCTGGAGTTACTATGGCTGCAGCAGTGATTAATCACATGATTGAAAAAGTCAGCATCTTGCCTACATTCCCTACGATCCTCAGCCCTCCCCTCATTTTTTAGAGGGCTTCTGTCAGAACTTGTATTTGACGCCCCAAGAAATTCTAGCTTAGCACTTAGCTGCCTTAGAAATTTAGCAAAGTGAATGGTAAGGCTGTTACCTTTCAGTAAACACCTGAAAAATATTAATAGGACTTGATCTGTGCAGTGTAGACTCAGGTTTCTTTTACTATGTTAACACTTTAAATTTGAAATTGTCTGACCTTGAAATGATCAGTGATCATGTGGAGTAGTAGTCCCAACCCAGAGAGTCTTGCATAGTATCTACTCCAGTTTTATTCCCAACTAAATGGGGAGAGGAGAGTTGGGAAAGAGTGTCTGTGTATGGCCAGGAGGAGGGACAGGTCATTTAATGAAATGTAAATATGGAGGACCAATGTGTTTTAATACTCAACTGCATCAGCCTCACCTGGAGGGTTTGCCAGCTTAAAGAACTATGGAAGGCAAGAACTTCACAAAGCAGCTTTTTCCTTCATCTTCACGCCTGTCATTATATATTCTGGTCTGTATTTTGGTTACCTGGATACTCTGGAGTCTTGACAAGTCTATAACAAACTGTACTTGAACTTTCTCCAAAATTCTTTGGAGGGGATTACATCAGTGTAACAGTCCAATTAGTTGTGGTTTTATATCCTAAACATATTTCCTGTGTAATGTTGGAAGTAAGCATTTAGTTTCTTTATTCACCAAGGATAATAATGGACTCAGTCCTGTCATGAGGATTAATGAGAGATAACCTGTAAAGTTCATAGCACAGAACCTGAAACATAATAGGCACTCAATTTTAGCTGTCACTATTTGTACCTGTTTTTTAAAAGTATATTAGATTCTCAATCATTTCTGTTAACAGTTAATAAACCATTTTTTTCCATTCAATGTGTTTCTTCAAGATTGTTTTCTTATCCATCCCAGGTTTTCAAATGAGCTAGTACTAACTCCTAATGGGCTAATTCTCCTCTTGGTTCTATGTATAGAGGTTTGCTGCAGTTATAATGAGGATCCGAGAGCCCAGGACAACAGCCCTCATATTTAGCTCTGGAAAAATGGTCTGCACAGGAGCCAAAAGGTATGAAGAACCACTCTCCACTGTTATCGGACAAACAACTTAGTATGTAAAACAAGTATAGCATTAGTATAATAAGTTGGACTCAGGAGTTGGCTCATTGCTAGTGCCTGCCTTGCATGTACAAGGCCCTGGGTCTGATTCCCAGTATTAGAAGCTGTGGGAAGCACATATATTTTTCTTTGCTGAATAGTTAACACCATGAAAATGCCAAATTGTGAGTTAAAAGCACTCAGTCTAATAATACTGAGTTATGTTACACATTAGTCTACCCATTAAACCAAGTTAAGTCCCCTGTAACTGGCTATTACAATTTATTTTTAAGAAGTATTTAAAATATAGTAATGACAAAGCATATTATAAGCCTGGGTAAGTCATCACTGTGGACTTTTCTCATTGCAGATAAATGGGTAGAACTTTCTAACTGAACATTTCTTAAGCATTAGCTTAGGAGGTATCTCTGACAGGTTTCTTTCTGGATCTCCTGCAGAGGAAGCCCCAGGCTGATACATATTCTTTCACCATAAAGCCTAGTGGAAGGGCTGCTTTTCCCTATATTTGTTGGAAGATGCCTAGGAAGTTGTCTTCCTGGAAGGTTGTACCAATTTCTCCTCACCTAGAGATGTGCAAACATTGGTTTTTGCCTATGAATGCTGGCTATAAATGTTCACATTTGCTAAACTGATAGACAAAAAGTTACGTTTTAATATAACATTTACTCGATTCACTAGTCAGATTGAATAACATTTCATAAGCATGTTAAATTGCTTAGTATGTGTTTTGCCCAATATTCTATGTTTGTCTTTTGTTAATAGCTTATTTTTGTACTTGGGATTGACCCAAGAGTTGCCTTACTACTGAGCTATATTCCAAGTCTTTATTTTAAAATTTGAGGCAGGGTCTTAAGTTGCGGAGCCTGGCCTTGAACTTGTGATCCTCCTCCCTCTGCCACCTGAGTTGCTGGAATTATTGATGTGTGCCACTGTGCCCGACTTTTTAATAACTATATTTGCATTTTCTTTGTTTTTTTTCTCAGATTACTATTGTGTTTTATGGAGCAGACCTAGAATTTTATCAGTATAAAATGACTTTTCAAACCATTAGTGCCCACATACATTCTGACTCCATTTTTCCCCACCTGTTTTTATATTTTAAATTTTTTACATGTATCTGAATAAAATTCTTGACTTTCTCTTCAATTGATCTAAGGATCCCTAGTCCCAGAAATCTCCATTTAAAAAATTTTATTGGACATATGCAAGAGATTTGCAAGGATGTTCATTTTAGCACTGTTTAAAACAGGGGAAACCAAATTAAAAATCTAATAATGTTTTAAAGTCAAAGTAGACTGCATTAGCTGTATACATGTATATTGAGTTGGAGGATGTTCACATGTTATGTTGGACTGGTTGGAGAGTAGGCAACTAAATTGTAGGTTCATTAACGGTCTGAGCAAAATTGGGCAGGTTTAAATATTAAGTTTTTAGCATTTCATTCCATAAAGACCCAAGTCTGTATCACTCAATTGGCACATAATCTTTCTCTGTATTTGCTGTTTTTGTTTTTGTTTTGGTGTTTTGTCCTTATAAATGGTGCACACCATAAATTTTAGACCAGATGGGTGGTTCTCAAACTTTGAACATCATAAGCACTTAAAGGGCTTATTAATACCAGCGTTGGTCCCCATGCAAGAGTGTCTGCATGTCTCAGGTGGAACCAGGAACTTGACCTTTCCAACATGTTTTCAGGTGCTGCTGATCTGAGAACATACACTGAGGAGAACCAGTGGAATCATTAATTTTATCAAATAACACAACTAAAAATACCTTAGATAGGACAGGTGAAGAATTAAGACAATTTATGGTTCAGTTGAACAACTGTACATTGTATCAGACCTTTGACAAGATACTAGGAACAGAATTATGGGAGATAGGTCCTTCTCACAGCTTAGTTACACAGCATATACTGAAAGGTAAACATGGTACAAAGAGCAAAAATAAGAATTATGTGAATACAACACAAATGCTAAAGGGGACATGGTGTCAAGATGTCTTTAATCATATTTGTCTCTTCCCAGTGAAGAGCAATCTCGGCTAGCAGCAAGAAAGTATGCTCGTGTGGTGCAGAAGCTTGGGTTCCCTGCTAGATTCCTTGATTTTAAAATTCAGAACATGGTTGGAAGCTGCGATGTGAGGTTTTCCATCAGGCTAGAGGGTTTGGTGCTAACCCATCAACAGTTCAGTAGGTATGGCATGACGGGGGTTATAGAGCTGAGCTTTGCACTTACTAAGATATTGATGTTTCCTTGTGGGCTGCTTATCTACGGTTTTTTTTGTTTGCTTTTGGTACCAGGGATTGAACCCAGGAGTGCTTAACCACTGGGCCACTTTGTTTTTAATTTTGATACAGGGCCTCACTAATTTGCTGGGGCTGGCTTTGAGCTTGCAATCCTCCTCCCTTAGCCTCCCAAGTTGCTGGGATTACAGGTGTGCACCACTGCACCTGGCATATTAAGTATTAGAAAAAACAATTACCAAAGAAGGGAGCAATACAGTAGGTGAGAGGGTTCAGATGTTGTGTCTGAGTCCACATGGATCATCATGTGAGTTCAGTCCTTTGAAAAAGTGGTTCTCATGCTTCAATTGCATAGTGATCACCTGGACAGCTTATTAGAGTCTACATTCCTGGCGGGGCTACATCACCAGAGACTTTGGTTTTCAGTCCTAAAAAGCTCACAGGCAATGCCAGTATTGCTGATCAGAAGTTCTTGCGTTGAAACCCACTGATTGACAGGCTTATTAAACAGGCACACATGACTTTGACAACAGCAAGAAATGAAGGGGTACAATACAGGTTAGGCAAGTAGGAAGGGGCTGACAGCTGGTGATGGGAGAAAGGGAGAGAAAAATGGAAAAAAAAAAGTAGCATATTCTACAAAAAGCAATCATACCTAGTTGTCTATTTTGGGGGTGACTCTTTTGGGGAGCATAGCTGTAGCCTCCATCACAATGGTGTCTTTACTGTATTCTACTCCCAAGGAAGTCTTCAGCCTTCATGTCTTCAAACCTAACTTCTGTTGAACAGTCATGTTTTTCTCCCTGACACCACCTGCTTTGGCCCTCAGAGCAATGCTGGGAGTTGACAGACCAATGTCAAATCCCTCCACTCCTTAGGATATGCACCTGGGCCAAGGCATCTGACCTGGCTTAGACTCATAAATGCTTTTAAATTCTTAGTTGAGCTTGAAATTAAGTCCTTTCATTCTAACATTTTTACCTTCTTTTTGCCAATGAATAATCACTGTTTAATAGAGTGGGTGAGGATGTTGGAAGTCATGGTTTTCTTAACCTTCGTTAGTTTTCCTTTTAGACATGATCTTAACGGAAGTTTAAAAAATGGCTTTTTTTAATTAGTAGTTCACGTCGAGATTTAGCATTGGGCAGTGTTTATAATTTTTTAAATGTGTGCGTATTGATCACCTATGATGCATACCATTTTTTTTTTTTTTTCAAAAAGGAAGCTCCTTCCCTTTCCCATGCAAAATATATTTCCTTTTTAGGTATCCTTTTCCTTCTTCAATTTTGGGATAATTTAGAGTCAAGTAACCCTGTAAAACTGTTTGGGTCCCCTTGCCCACCTCATGGTGCTGGGGATCCAACCCAGGGTCCCTTGCTTGCTAGGCAAGTGCTCTACCACTGAGCTATATCTCCATTTTTAGCTTTTTGTATATTGAGACAGGGTCTTACTAAGTTGCTAGAGCTGACTTTGAACTTGCAATCTTTCTGCCTCAGTCCCCCAAAGCAATTGAGGTTATAGGTATGTGCCATAAACTTTAAGAGTATCTCAAAACTTAGCCATCTTATTTTCCAGACACTCAACTCATGGTCCTCCAGTCAGCTTATCTCAGAACCAACTTTTGCTGCACACATGAGGTAGCTCTGCCTGAATTCTAAAGTGCAAGTCTACACTGGACTTTGCACTCCCTTTTGTGGTCATTTAGGGATCTAAATGTGTGTAATTCCTTCTGTTTGCCTTCATTTCCTTTTTTTTTTTTTTTTTGCTAAGAATGGCTTTGCAAAACAGATTGTCTAGAGTGAGAGTGTCCCTTATCAGTGCTTTTACCTCCTGAAAGATAAAACTGCCAGAAGGACAAGATGAGAATTCATCAGACGCATGGCTACTTGAAGTAAAACCATTCCAGTTCCTTCAGGGGTAGTTGTACAATCTTAAACATCTTTTTTTAATTTGGTCGAGAAGTTTGCTTTGTATTCCTATAACAATTTCTGGTGCCATTCTTGCCCCCACCAAATGCTCTCCATCTGGCCTTCATTCTCAGTTTGTAGATTACAACTCCAGTGTGTGTATTCTTGACATCTGGGGCCTTAAAAACACCTGTTTCTCAGCAGAGAAGTCTTTCATTGCTCATAGATCTGTGAGGAAACATGGCACACATCAGTTATAATTATCAACATTGTTAACAGCAAATTTAATTCCCCAGGTCTGCAAATTTTTATATTGGCATCTAATACAAGTATTTCCTTTTTTTTTTATTGTAAACAAATGGGATACATGCTGTTTCTGTTTGTACATGGAATAAAGGCATACCATTTGTGTAATCATAAACTTACACAGGGTAATGTTGTTTGATTCATTGTTATTTTTTTCCCTTCCCCCCACCCCTTCCACCCCCCTTTTCCCTCTATACAGTCCTTCCTTCCTCCATTCTTGCCCCCCTCCCTAACCCTAACCCCTCCCCCCTGTTATGTGTCATCATCCGCTTATCAGAGAGATCATTTGTCCTTTGTTTTTTTGAGATTGGCTTATCTCACTTAGCATGATATTCTCCAATTTCATCCATTTGCCTGCAAATGCCATAATTTTATTATTCTTTATGGCTGAGTAATATTCCATTGTGTATATATATACCACAGTTTCTTTATCCATTCATCAATTGAAGGGCATCTAGGTTGGTTCCGTCTGGCTATTGTGCATTGAGCAACTGTGAACATTGATGTGGCTATATCTCTGTAGTATGCCGACTTTAAGTCCTTTGGGTATAGGCCAAGGAGTGGGCCTATACCCAAAGTATTTCCTTTTTGATGAACATCTTCTCTTTCAATCTTCTATGCCATAATCATTCATAGTTCTATGTGAGCATTTCCCCTTTTCAAGTGATTTAAAGACATGCTCATAATACTGGTTAAATGAATAAAATCCAGGTGACTACTATGTAGCAGATGCTAGGATAATGCTGGCAAGTGATACAACCATTGTCCCTTGCCCACACAGAGCTGTCTTGAAGACAAGGCAGAGTAATGCAATATAACTATAAAGTTAAAGTCCCCCAGGGTGCTATGGAACCTTGAACAGGGCACTTAATGTACCTGGGAGTTAAGGAATACTTCTGGGGGATGAGACTTGAAGAATGACTTGGTTGAGTCAGACAAAAAGTTGAATCTAGGGCCTTGAGCATGCTAGACTAGTGCTCTACCACTCAGCTATATCCCCAGCTCTCATAGAATGAAACAAAGTAAATCTCTGATCAGGAGTTCATTATGCTATTGCCTTACATCCCAAGATCTTGTTTACTTTTTTTCCTCCTCAGAGTCCTAATCTTCGGTTGGAAGATGAAATAAAAACCTTTCTTCTGTCTTCCAGCCTTCATCTTCTTGGCCTGGACCTCAAAACTCTGGAGTTTTCAGGACTCGGCTAGTATCATGGTCTCTCAAGGACCAGAAAGTAGACAGTGAGTGGGAATCTTGACAGGTTTTCTGTAGCAAGGCAGAGTGGAGGAAAGATCCACCATAGCGACCTTCGTGCCCTACACAAGGCTCACGTTACAACTGTGACTCACCTTTCTGGTGCTGATAAGAGGTTTCACATCCGTTATGGATTTTATTCATTGTAGAACTAAACAGCTTTTCCTTTTTGTCTGGATTTACCCTTTAAATGCAAAGATTCATGTACATTATTGCTCAGATTTCTTTCTATTTTCCATTAGACATTGTTTTGAGAATAGCTTTACTTCATCAGCCTCCTCTTACTGCCTGACTTCATTATGGGCAGCTTCTAAACCACTTTAAGGAACCTGTCCTGTTTGGGGTTTAGAGAGGCAGTTTTTAAGCCCTATCATCTTTGCTCCATAGAATCCAGATTACATTTGGTAGTAAACATGAATGAGTCACTATTTATAGGAACAAATTCTGAATTTCACAAACTTGGGATAGTTCAGTTATATTTCTTTGTAGTAACTGTTTAAAGAAAAACCACTGGTCTATAAATTTTTAGGTTCTATCTGGACTAAATACTAAAATGTTTAATTATAGTGAACTTGGAAAATCCAAAAAATCCTATTCATGTACTGTTAGATTTTGTTGAAAAGTAGAGAACATTTAACCAATAAGGTTTTAATACATTAAATCTGATGCCCTAAGTTACTTCAATTTCTAATAACCTAGGCTGACTTGCAAGTGAAAAAAAAAATGTCACCAAAAATTCTGTTCTTGACAGCCAGAAGCATCCTATACTCAGGGTTGGAGTATAGCTCAGTGGTGTTTGCCTAGTGTGCACAAGGCCCTGGGTTTGATCCCCAGCACTGTATGTGCACCAAAAAAAAAAAAAAAAAAAAAAAAAACCTATTCTTGGGATACTACTTTTATCAAGATAACTAAAAGTGCTTTTATTTTTAAATAGCACTTATTTACAACTGCTTTAATATATTGGCTCTTTAATGTTTGGGAAAAGTAGCTGAATAGTGCTATTTTTAACATTTTCCATTTTTGTCTTAATAGTTATGAACCTGAACTGTTTCCTGGCCTTATTTATAGAATGGTAAAACCACGAATTGTGTTGCTTATCTTTGTATCTGGGAAAGTTGTATTGACGGGTAAGTTCTAAAATTATTTTCTGAGTTTCATAAAATTCAGTAGCTATGTGTATGCTTTGCTTTTCCTTTTTAAATAGCTTTGTTCCTATAAGGTAATTCTTCCTACTATAGAATATTGGTAAAATGAGATTTAGAAAGTAATACAATATCACCCATTGGTCCCAATTCCTAAAACAATGACTTTTTTCCATGTGTGTCATCTTGGGGTGTGTGTATGTATGCATATCCACACACATATTTCTATATATTTTCATCTCTACGTGCAGTTTATTTTATTAACCTTTTACTAATATTTATAGCTTAACTTGTTACATACTTATGATGGCTTTTAATGACTGCACAATGTTCTAAGACAGGTCAGCAAACCTTTTCTGTAAGGGACCAGATACTAAATATTTAGGCTTTGTGGGCCATGGGGTCTCTGTTTGAATTACTGAACTCTGCCAGTGTAGTACAAAAGCAGCTATGGAAATCACATAGAGTAATGGGCTCATAATGTGAATTTCTTAGAACTTATGTATAGGCGAGTGCTGTACCACTGAGTTACATCTCCAGTCCAGAGATAGGATGTAACTAAGTTGCCCAGTCTGGTCTCAAACTTGCAACCCTTCTGCCTCAGTCTCCCAAGTATCTAGGATTACAGGTGTGGGCCCCTGCACCCAGCTTCTCCTTAAAAACATAACCATCATTCTTAGCTCACAAACTAACAAAAATAGAGGGCTGACTTTGGCCAGCAGGTCTACATTTCCTGATCCTTATTCTAGCAAATTATTAAATCAAATTATCACATTGTCAGATACTTGAATGCTGCTTTTTTTGATGCCTATAAATAGCACAAACATTTAGTTACTTTAATGTGTGCAGAACTATTAATGTGGACACTCAGAAATGGAACTTTTAAGAATGACGGCTTTCAAGGTTATTAGTACAAATTGCCAAATTCTTTTAAAGGAATAAAATGATTTTCCATATCATAGTTCCATCCAGCAATGTATCTAAATATATTTTGCCAAACCATCAGCAGCATGAAAAAGTAGAAAACTTTTTAAATTATGTAAGTGAAGTGAAATTTTAACATTACTAGTAATCAGAAATAGAAATCAATTACTTTTCAACATAGCCAATAGGTATCATAAAATAGTGTGTATGACTTACCCTTTTGTCAAGTTTCTTTCCCCCCGCCTTGGGATTTGTATTAATTCACCATAATCTTAAAGATAATTTGTGACTTTCTTCCGTTGATTTATTATTTTTTTGGTACTGGGGGTCGAACTCGGGTGCTTTACCACTGAGCAACATCCCCAGTCCCATCTAATTTTTTGAGACAGGGCCTCACTAAATTGCTGAGGTTGACCTTGAACCTCCTGCCTCAGCCTCCAGAATTGCTAGATTATAGGTATGTACCACTGTGCCAGGCTCCTATTGATTTATTTTTACCAATTTTTACATAAAGGATTTTTTTTAATTCTTAAGGGAAAAGTTTGAATTTCCATGTAATTTCACTGAAATTTGCTGGGTTTTGCCTATTTTATCTTATTTTTTTTTTTGTATTTTACTCTTCTCTCCAAAATGAAATGACAGATTTGTAAAGCATGAGCCAAATTCAGTTCCACATTCCACTCTCAAAAAACCACCCTATTTGACATTGCATATTCTTATTCTTTGTGACTTTTATTTTTTCATATAGGTCTGTTTCTGCCTATTGCAATCCTATTGCATTTATCCTCATGCATCTTTAATTCTTGTGTTCTCTATCTGATAGAGAAGCAGTGAGGGGAATTGGCCCTTTTAATGTTTCTTATTACCTCTTGCAGTTACTCTTCCCCCCCCAAAAAAAAAAATTCACCCCATCTTTTAAAAAAAGATTTTTGTGCCAGACATAGTGGCACATATCTGTAATCCCAGCAACTCAGGAGACTGAGACAGGAGGATCACAAGTTCAAGGCCGGTCTCAGAAACTTAGTAAGGCCCTGTCTCAATAAAAAATAAAAAGGGCTGGGGATGTAACTTAGTAGTAAAGTGCCTCTGGGTTAAATTTCCAATACTCCTCCACCCCAAGGTTTTGGTATTACCTGAACTAAGAAAAATTGATAGTTATCAATCTGGCATCCAGCAGAATGGAATGTCTGTTTTAAAAAGGTTTTTTTTTATAACTCATAAGGTTTTGTAGTTTGCTCTTTCAGAAATATGCCTTCAAAGCAGGGAAATCCTGTTTAGAATCTTGATTCTTTTGACTACAGCAAAACTACAGTTCCGAAGATGTCAAATTTAGAGTCTGGAGTAATTGGAACCTCCTAGTGACTAGCATGTATATTCTAGAGGAAGGGGGAAAGTCTGCTAAGTAAATTGAATAGTACTGATAATGGAGGCAAATACGGACCCTACTTAATAGGAACGAACTTTTCAAGACCTTTTGGAAGTATACTTTCATATGTATTCTGTGTATCATTATTAATCTCATTAGATGTACAAGTTGCCAAATACAAAGTTCCTATTGTAAATTTCTTTAAATATTCTCAATTCTGATCAGTTTTCCATAGCCAGGCATGATGGCACATGCCTATAAACCAGTGACTTGGGAGGTCGAGGCAGGAATAAAAATAAATCGGCTTCCCCATTTAACCTAAAGTTTAAAAAAACTCATTTACACATTTGCTGCAAGTTTCAAATCATAAGTTATGTCATTAATATAAAACTGAAGACAATACAAATGTACATTCTTAAAACTTGTGTTAAGCAAATTGGGTAATGGTAGCACATGCCTATAATCCCAACTATTTGGGAGGCTGAAGGAGGAGGATCACAAGTTCAAGGCCAACCTCTGGTATTAGGCAGGACCCTACCCAAAAAAAAAAAAAAAAAAAAGGTGATATAGTTCCATGGTAGAGTGCTTGCTTAACATGCTCCAGGCCCTGAGCTCCAGGCTTACTTAACAAAAAATCTTGTGTTAAGTAAAATAGGCAATTCTAATTTTTTTCTTTTCAGTACTTGGGGATCAAATTCAGGGCCTTATGCCTACTAGGCAAGGGCTCTACAAGTTCACAGCCTTAAATTTCCTCATTCTTCACACCACCATACCCAGCTTACTTAACACAATATTTTCATCCCTTGCAAATGTGGATTGTCACTTTTGTGAAGGAGGGGATGAATATTTTAACTGAAAATCAAACTGTTCTATTAGGAAGCAAAGTCAATCCATGACTTACTACTAAAGTGATGGATAATATTGTTTGGGTTTGTAACTGTTAATGCCATATTGTCTTTTGTTTACACTATACTGTCTTAAATTACTTTTGCTTAGAGCTACAAGACTTAGGCTACTTCTTCCTCAATCTTAGAGACAAATGTTCCTCATTCATTACTCGTAGGTACCTAGATTCCTCTTGCATGCAAAAGCATTAAAAACTGAAGAGCCCAATTTAGGGCAAGTAGACATCCAGGGAAAGGGACCAAGGTGGTCTCTTTGTAACTTGCCTCTAAGAAGAAGCTGAAGTGCTTGGGTAGGGTGCTCAACAGAGTCCTAGAGGATCACATGTGGCCTCAGATACCACAGCAAGGTCAAGTCTCTGCAGAGATATTTTGAAAGCATGGTTCCAACAAGGATAAATATTTTGCCTAGAAAATGGTCAAGTGTTGAAGTTACAAATTCACTTTGAGTTTGCAGAAAATGATTTCCAGTCTTTCCCTAGAATTGTAGAACACCAGTGTACAAATGCGTGGCTACTTGAAACCACTGTGTCACGTATCATTTGCAGGGTCTTAGAATTTTGTTGTTACTGGGGATTTAACCCAGGAGTGCTTTGCCACTGAGCTATATCCCCAAAGCTTTGAGACAGGAGACAGGGTCTCATTAAGTTGTATAGAGCCTCATTAAATTACTGAGACTGGCCTCAAAATTGTGATTCTCCTCTTAGCCTCAGAGTTGCTGGGATAACAGGAGTGTGCCACCTCACCTGGCTTAGAAAATAATTAACCCATGTAAAATTCTTCCAAGATGCCACAGCTGCAGCTACCATGTCCTAGTCTACATCCAAATGTTCTAACAAAAAGACCCTGCTATCCTTCTTGATCATCATACTGTGTTGCAGATAGCAATGGTACCTGGGATGAGAGTACACTGTTTTCCCAGGTTTGCTCATTTTCTGTGGCTGATGTGACATTAAGGACCCGGGTTTCTCCCACAGAAAAATCAATAGCATCACCATGTTCTGCTGGAATAATGTACAACAAACAGCAAATAAGCCAACTTTCACTTCTAAGATCAGGTATAATAATTACCAGGTGTTGGGCACTCATGCAAGCACTGTGCTAGCAACTTTTATATGGGGTCTAGTTATCTCTGAGGATGAACTTTATACCTGTTTCCTCTCCTGTAAAATGGAGACAATGGAGAAATTTAATAACCTCGGTAATGTCAAACAGCTATGCAAGCTGTAGCACAATAGGAACATAAGTAGCCAGCTTCAGTGCCTACCATTTTCACATACTGTCCTGTCCCCAGTTCTTTAGCTATCTGTGATAACACCTGTGTGGTTTCCTGTGACTCTTTTCTGATTGTCAGCTGAAGGAATGATAACTACTTAGTGGTGAGAGGGAGCAGGTGTGATGGCCAAGATGGACTCTGGAGAACAATTGTCCAGTTTGTATCCAGGCTCTACCATTTATCAGCCACATAACTTCAGATGAGTTTAAGTTCTCCACTTTAGTTTTCCTACATGTAATGCATGTAACCTTAGAAACTCCCTCCTAAATGTTGAGAGAAAGCAGAAAATGGCACCTCACACCTCGTATAAACATTAGCTGTTAGTATCTTTGATAAACCTAGCCAGTGTGGTTGCACATAGCAGTGATCCCAACAGCTTGGGAGGCTGAGGCAGGAGGATCACAAGCTCAAAGCCAGTCTCAGCAACTTAGCCCCTAAGCAACTTAGCAAGACCCTGTCTCAAAATAAAAAGTTCTTGGGTTGTGGCTCAGAGCCCCTAGGTTCAATCCCCTGTACAAAAGCAAAACAAAACCAAAAAAACACCTATTATCCTGGTTGTTTCCATAACATTGAAAAAGACTAGAATTTAGCTATGATGGCTTGCACTGATGGGAACAGGAAGTCTAAAGAGGATTTAGTAAAATGTTCACATTTACTTATTTCTCTCCAAAATAAAGGAATAAGAAGCTGAGTCATTATTACTGAGGGTCAGCCTCAGTCAGCTCAGTGGTTCTTGGGAAATAGGTCAGAGAACAGCAGGAAAAGGACAGGGCTGATAAATGAGTGGGTCAGAGGGAACAGAGCATACCTGTCAATCATACTAGGAAACAACCAACAAGTTGGTATGTACTGTAAAATGAATTCCTACTTGGAGGGGCTTAGTGCTATTTTTTAAAAATTTTAAAATTGTGTGGATTTGTATGCACACAAATGAGGCATCACTTGGGGAAAATAAGGTGGATAGTTCTATTCTTGGTAAGAATAGCATTTGGAAATCCAAGTAGTATAAGAGATTAAAACATGGCTGGCTCAGGGGTAAAGATGTGCTTACAACCCTTAAATGACAAATGACATACTTATTTTGGGGTGCCTACCAGGTACTTACTTGTACTGTTAGGTTCTGAGGATGTAACTTAGTATCTGGCAGGAACCAAGTCCTGATGGAGACATACAAATTTATGTACTTGGACCAGCCTTCCCAGTCTACCTTACCTTGAAATATATTCAAGAACAACTTCAAAAAGGTTTAAGGTTTATAAAATGTTCTGGCTTCCAAGGGACCTTCCATAAACGATGGATCACATAACCCTTATTACAACTCTATATGGCCTATTGTACCTATTTTATAGGTAAAGAAACTAAAACTCGGAGGTTAAATAATATTGATATGTCAGTCATTTAGTGGTAGAGTTGGCATTTGAGCCCTTACTTGATTTCAAAGCCAGTTCTTTCTCCAGTGTACCAGGCCACAGAATTGCCTCTCCACCTCAGTCACTGAAGTCAGGAATAGTGTTTATTCCCCACAGTGGCAGCATTACTGCCCACAGAAAAACAATGTAAGATTTGCTTAAAGGGCAAGGGTTGTATAATTAGTCTGGTGCTACAAATTGGGGATTTGATTTGAATGGGACTATGGAACAAATTAAAGTTCCCTTAAAGTTTTGATGCCAGTATTTCAGTGAGAAATGTTTGACTAGGGCTTGGGATGTAGCTCAGTGGTGAAGCACTTACTTAGGATGTTTCAGCCTGGGATCTGATACCCAGAAACCTCCCCTCTTCCCCACCCCCTGCCAAAAGTTTGACCAAACTGGGCTGGAGTCATAGCTCTGTGGTAGAACGTACCCAAGGTGGCATGCCCAAGACTCTGGCTTTAATCCTAGAGTCTCCCCTACAAAAACTTGACTAAATTAACTAAATCCTCTCAACATCCAGTTACCAGTAGAAGGAACACTGATACATGATCTCTTTTCCCACAGCTGCTATTTTGATTTATGTAACTTCAATTTCTTGGGCCTCATTTCCTTGATCTATAAAATGAGGAAATTGCACAAGGCAGTTTTCCTACAGCCCTTTTGTTTTTAAAGACTTTTTTTTTGGGGGGTGCTGGAGACTGAACCCAGGGCCTTATGCTTACAAGGCAAGCACTCTACCGACTGAGCTATCTCCCCAGCCCCTTAAAGACATTTTTCTATGCTACAAAATAGTGAGCACTTTAGTGTCGGTTCCCTCTTGGTGATGGGTGTTTCTGGTTCCCAGGAGACTCCAGATGGTATGTTCTTTGTGCTTGCATGGAATGCTCTCAGGCATGGTTTTTTAAAGTGTTATGGGAAAAATGTTATTTGAACTGTTGCACCTGAACACAGCATTTCTCAGTGAAATGTAAAAAGGACAACTTTGGTTTTAGGTGGCTCTTATTGGTCGGGGGACATGTGTTAGGTTTGCCATATGTATTCTTCACTCTACTTTAAGGAGGTTTTTCCAGACACGTGTGCATAAAGTCACAGGCAAGAGGTTCTTTTACAGTAATCTTTTACTTCTTCCCCAACTCACTTAGTTTCTAAAGACACTAGTTTTATAAAAACCAAACTTAAGTACTGAAACTAAAATCAGCTGAGACTTGTTTTTTTGGTACAGAGCTTATCGTAACTCTCAACCCTCCACACCCACGTCTTTCAGGGTGGAGACATAAATGGTAAACTCCTTGGCAGTAACTAAGTAACTTTTTACTCTTGACTCTCAAAAAATTAAGCTTATGTGAACTTTCTCTTTGATTCTTTAATCTTTGAAAAATTTGAGGTGGAATTCACATAATAAAGGTAACCACTTTAAAGTCGACAGTTCAGTCGCGTTTCATATATTCACAAAATTGAACATTGTGAATGTACTGTCACCTCTCTATGGTTCTAAAACATTTCCATTGTTCCAAAATCCTGTGTCTTTACTTTCCCCCTATTAGCCACCTGCCGACCGCTTGCAATCACGTCTCAGTTGTCTCCATGGATTTACCTACTTTCTATATTTCATATAGATATAATCAGATGATCTTTTGTATCTGGCTTTATTTAGAGGCACATCAATCCATATGTCAGTACTTCATTCATTTTTATGGCTAATGTTCTATTACATGTATGTGTTAAAATTTTTATCCATGTATTGATAGGCATTTAGGTTATTTCCAACCTTTTGATTATTGTGTGAATAGTGTTGTAATGAAAGTTTTCAGTTGTATGGGGATATATACCCAGGAGTAGAACTGCTGAATCATGTGTTGTCTTTCTTTTTTTGAACTGGGGATTGACCACTGAGCTACATCCCCAGCCTTATTTTTAAATTTTGAGACAGGGTTTCACTAAGTTGCTGAGGCTGTTCTGGAAATTGATATCCTCCTGCCTCAGCCTCCCAAGTGCTAGGATTACAGATACATACCACCACACCTAATTTCCTTTTTTTGCTACTGGGGATTGAACTCACGGGCACTTAACCATTGAGCCACATCCCGAGCCCGATTTTGTATTTTTAGAGACAGGGTCTCACTGAGTTGTTCAGTGCCTCAAAGTTTCTGAGGCTGGCTTTGAATTCACCTTCCTTCTGCCTCAACCTCCTGAACCACTGGAATTACAGGTACGTGCCACCATGCGAGGCCCTAACTAATTTCTTGAACCACCCAACTCTTCCCCACAGGAGCTGAACAATTTTGCACTTCCACCAGCAACGTACCAGAGAACTAATTCTCTACATTCTTACCATAATTTTTCTTAAGAAAAGTCTCATCCTTGATTCTGAATCCTGACTGCTATTTGCTTCTCAAATCTATCAGCGCTCTATTCTGGAATTCCATCATTAGTACTGTAAACCAGAAAACTTATCTGACTTTCTCTTATGATGACACTGTCTCTCCAACTTTGTAGCTAAAGGAAGAGAAGTACCAATTTTGGCTATTTTCCATTTCTCCTTATGCTCAAGTTTTTGTTACTTTCATTAACCACTTTCTTTCCTGAATTCCTGCCCACAGAAATGTCAGAAGTTTCCTGACTAGCTGAAGCCCCATAC
Organism: Sciurus carolinensis; assembly: GCF_902686445.1. Lineage (NCBI taxonomy): Eukaryota > Metazoa > Chordata > Mammalia > Rodentia > Sciuridae > Sciurus > Sciurus carolinensis. The sequence continues at coordinate 155,726,713 of NC_062214.1, read as the reverse complement.
AGACATGAGAAGTGCTGCCATGACAGCACCATGTGTGCATATACTTCGGAAGGTGGAGGGGAGGTAGTGAGATGAGTAGTGACTGTTACTCAAGGGTGGAGACTAATTCATGTTTTTATCCCTGTAACTTCTAGGTAGTGATAATCAAAGATCCCTTGAAAGCTAAGACTCTGATGGTGGTACAAATTTTCCAATTCCTTCCCATACACTGAAAACTAATATTCTAAAACAGCTCCACTATGTCTAAATCTGTTAATCAAATTAGGGAATGAGAATGTTAACTTGAGATGAATAGATCAAATGAAGTGCTCACAAGTGCTGAAGAAGTCACTCTGGGACTGTGTTCCTGACATACATTTCATATTTAGCCTTTGTGTGGCCAAAGAGGACACCCATGTAGTGGAAGAGACTTCCAAGAGATTTCACATATGAAAAGAAACTGCATATAACATAATGAAATTTTAATGTTAAAATTTTGATATTTTTATATTAAAGATTGTATAAACTTGGTTTTCTTTGTAGGTGCCAAAGAACGTTCTGAAATCTATGAAGCATTTGAAAACATCTATCCTATTCTAAAAGGTTTTAAAAAAACCTGAGTCTGTTGTTCAACATTATACTGATTGGAATATGTGCATAAGTCCAGCATAGCAACAGCTGAGTTCTTGCACCTTTAATTGTAGATGTTCAAGTACATTATTGACTTATCACAGGGTGATTGATTCTATGTGAGTAACCGTGCCTAAGAAATGAAGAAAATTTCTTGCTCAAAATGACTCTTGGCATCTTCTTTTCAAAACTGAACAACCAATATCAGGATTTAAGAGATTTGGGGCCTTATTAGAATATTATAGCATCATTAATATTCAATTTTCTGCTTTTGTTAAATACATAGTACATTTAGCATGTGGTTTCTGAATATGAAGCAAAATACATAGAAATTGCAAATAACTGCATAAACTAGATACTTGTAATATCATTTAGCAGCACAGAAATATTTTTTAAAATATTGAAAAGATTATCATGACCATTAAGGCACTACTAAGGATCCTGCAGAATGCAAGTAAAACATGGCAAGTCTGAAACCTGAAAGATCCTTTTGCTTGAAATATGCAGAGAAAATTCACTTAAAAATCTTAAACTTTTAGGAACCATTCAGGCTTAGGGTAAGCTATTTTTAAAACAATACAAGAAATTTTGTTTCTCCTTAGACTCCATAGTAACTGTATTTAAGCAGACCAGGTAAGAGTAAGAAGACGGAGGAGCAAAGGGTTCAGACTGACGACCTAATTAGGTTGTAGAATCACCAGCATTTGATGGAAATGTGCGGTTAACAGGGAGCTAACCTAACCCTACCTGGTCAGTGATTATGTCCTTCAAGATAGACTTCAGTCTCTCGAATGCAGAGTATGTAGATGATGGCTTCAAAACATCTTTTCATCCCTAGGAGGCAATTCCGAGTCTCTGCTTGTGGAACTTGGAGAGAATTCCCAACTAGAAAGTTCAGGGCAGTAGTCAATGGAAATTCTACTGAAATAATCTTTGAGAATCCGTCTAGATGATTTGACCCACAAACCTACTTTTCTTTTCTACCCTTTAGTTTAGAAACAGTCAAACCTTCTCACCCACCACCTAACGTCCCCCAGAAACTCACTGGAAGGTAAATCCTAACCATCTCACTAGTTCAAATTCTTTCAGAACATGGGGTAGGGAAGGGACATTGGCCAAGTTATTAAAATTGTTTTCAGAAACACCTAACTTGGATCTGCATGTTCAGTTTGGTTTCACTGTTTAGGATAGGCAAACTATTAGATTATTAAATGTATCTACTTAATTCTTACGGCACTAGGCAGGTGCTGTAATTGTATCCATTTATGAGGAGAAAAAACACAGGTTAAAGAATTTGCTCCAAATCACGCGGTTATTAAGTAGGTGGGTGAGCCAAACTTTTACCTGGCTTCAAGAACCAACCCCTCGCCCAACTTTTTCATGTAGTTTTAGCCAAACTGAAAAGCATTAAGAAAATTATTCCCTTGTTCCGTTTCCCATTCCTTTCCCTCAGAATCCTTAAGGCATCGTATTGCTGCTTTTTGCATAAATTTGAGGCAGTAGCTGGCAACCTTGGTCTGATCCAGCGGTCAATGCTTGTTTGGCAGACTCGCCCGCGGTAGAATTTGCCGCGCTGCCAGGTCGGCTGCGGCTGGGTGGGCTGGCGAAGCGGCAGCCGAGGCGGGGCCGGGGTCCGTCGCGACCCACGCCCGCCCTGCGCGCCTCCCAGGCCCCTCCTCCGCGACCAGGATGCACCTGGTTGAAAACAAAATCCCACGTGACCGGCCCTGCGCTCAGGCCATCATGGCGTCTCCCAGTGGGAAGGGAGCCCGGGCGCCCGAGACTCCTGGCTGCGGGCCCCGGCCGCTCGCCCGGGACCTGGTGGACTCTGTGGACGACGCCGAGGGGCTGTACGTGGCGGTCGAGCGGTGTCCCCTCTGCAACACCACCCGCCGGCGGCTGACCTGCGCCAAGTGTGTCCAGAGCGGCGATTTCGTCTACTTCGACGGCCGCGACCGGGAGAGGTACGGCGGCCGCCACGGCCCTATTGTTTCTTCTCTGTCTCTCCGGCCAGGCTATCAAACGCTGGAGCTTAGGGCCCGGGGCCGCCAGTACTGACCCTAATGCCGGGCGTCGGGGGAGGGGTAGTGGCTCTGCGCCGGCGCTTGACTGCCAGTGGACAGAGTCGGGGGTGGTCAGGTGAGAGAAGGTCGCTGTTCCTCCATCACCCACCTGAGAGTTTGACCCCACGGTACTACTGGGTACTAGGGAAAGAGGAATAGAAGATGGTTCTCTGTAGAAGTCTTCCCCTGTTGCTGCCACAGAGTTGGAGTCCTATTTCTTTGCTATACTCCATTCATAAAGCTTGGTTTAACCTTTTTCTGTCTTCGGAAGCACATTCATCATCATCATCATCCTCAAGAGGAGGGATGAGGAGAGAATCAAATAACTGAGAGATACTTGGGCCCTGTTAGTCCGGGTCACAGATGGACCTTGTTATCAGATGAGCTTACTCCAGCGTGTGAACTAAGGATAGCTGGTTGTTCCCTTTCCCTACTCCCTATCTCTGAAGATTATTTTGGATGCCTACGGTTTGGGAGTAGTGTTTTGGCTTTTAAAATTCAGATCAGGAACTGCAAGCCTTTGGAGAAGAAAATTGCATTTAGCAACGTGTTTTGGCTTCATTTGGAAATCTAAACTGAGCCACAAGCCCTCAGCTATGATAATTGAAAAAGCATGATTAGCTGTAAGGTCTTCCATTCCCATACTTTCTTTCAAACACTTTAGTTTCAGTGACAGTAACATATCTGAACTTTCACATTCAAAGAGTTAGCAGTGTATTCTTTTACAATAACCCAGAGTTATCCCCAATTTATTACTGAGAAAACAACACAGTAAGTACCTTGCCTCACATCATACCAACAATAAGGGTAAGGATCAGAATTAAAACCCAGTGTGGATTCGCATACCCATGCATTTAATTACTGGACTCTACAACCTCTAACTTTGGGAATGGTTTGGGTTTCTAGTATTCTTGTGATCATAGATGGAGTTCTTTTCTCTTTTGAGGAGATTTGCACATCATTTTTTAGTTTACATTGATGTACTGGATGACTTTAGGACCCACCCATGTCATAAGTGATAGTTTTAGAAATTAAACCAGTTTTATTACAAGAATATTGGGCGTGAGATGGAAATGTCTAATTGATGTAGTTTATCAAGGGTTTAGTTCTGGATCTTCCCTCCATCTATACTGTTTCTTAGATCTATTCCCATGATTTAAATGCCCACTAGATGCTGGAGTTTACCAGTCATATATCTTCAACCTAGACCTCTCTCAAATTCAGAAAACAGCTGCCTATTCAACATGTGTGTTTAAATTTGTAATAAGTGTCCCACGTTAATATGGCAAACTGAACTCCTGGTTTTACATTTATAAATCTGTTCCTCATCATTCATACCAACTCAGTAAACGGCAATGTCATTCTTCCTTTATGTAGGCCAAAAAAAATCTTCCAGTCCTCTTTGACTCCTTTGTTAATCCACTATTTTTAATCTCATCAACAAACCCTATCTACTCTTCAAAACCTGTCCTAAATCTGATCCTTTCACCCATCACCTGGTCTGATCCACTAGATTATTGCCTCTACATTATGTCTCTACTTCCATCCTTGACTGCCCTGTTATTTAATTTCCTTCTTGTAGTCATAGTAATGCTATTCCTTTATTCTTTTGTTAAAGTTGTCAGCACTTTTCCATTTTACCCAAAGTAAAAACCAAATCCTCAACCAAAGTTCTGTATCATCTGTTCCTCCTCTGATTTAATATCATTTTCTTTTTTTCCCTGCTTTCTTATACCACTGGGGTTTCCTTGTCAGTCCAAGAAAACTCTTTCTCAGGGCCTTTGCAGTCATATTCAGATTGCCAAGAACTTTTCTCCCAAAATATTCAGGACTCTTTGCTTTGTTTAGACCTGTGCTTATGCATTAGAAAGGCTCTTTCGGACCCTCCAGTTAAAATAGTAACCTCTTTACTACTTAACCTGCTTTATTCCTTAGCACTTACCATCATCAGATGGTTCACAGGTTAATTTGTCTAACTGCACACCCCACTCCAGTGACATAAAACTATATGTGGGCAAGACTTTATCTGTTGTACACAGTTCTACCTTCACATAACTCAATAAAGATTTAGGAAATGATTTGAACGAATCTGTTTTAGTATCTTCATCCTGATCCAGAAGCTCAGAAGTTAGCTTAGCCTTCTACTTTTCTCATATTCCCTACATCTAAGTCATTGGCTTGTCTAATTCAGTATGACACCAGAATATATCTTGAATATGTCCATTTCTAATCCAGGCCACCATTATTTCCATCATTATTACTTGACGATCTTTTTCTCAAGACTCCCCCTCCCCTTCTCACAGCGGCTTCAGTAGAAATGTAAAGCAGATAATGCCACTGTTGCTTAAGTCTTTCAATGGCATTCCACTTCATTTAAAATAAAATCCAATCTCCTTGCAAGGGCATATGAAGCCCCCTGTGATTTGGCAGTTGCTTTCTTCTCTAACTTTGACCATAATGTTGAGTTTAAAAATGGGGGTTTTGCATTCATGCTGCATCTAATTAAATCCAAATCCCACAACTTGCTATGTGATTTTGACCAAGTTTCTTAACCTCTTATGCCTTTTTCATTTTGAAAATGATTGGGTGTCAAGTGTCTGGTAATAATTTTACAAAAGCATGCATTTAAAGGGCGTAGCAGAATGTCTAGCAAATATTAGGCACTCAAAAAAAAAAAATGCTTGCCGTGCTCCCCCTTATTTGCTGCTCCACAGTCATGAGCCTTCTGTAAAATCCTTAAACACATGCTGTCTCTTCAGCTTACATCACTTTTCTTCTTGACTGGCACCTTGGCTTTAATCTCCAAACTTAAATGTCACTTCCTCAGTGAGGCCTTCCCTGACCTTCCTCAATAAGGTAAGTTTCTACTTCCATCCTCACCATCATTTGCCATCGTAACACTTAGTTGATTTCTTGTGTGTTGGTAGACATGATGCATAATATTCTTTGAGAAAAATGTCTGCGTCCAGAAAGTAGTTCCATGAAAGCATGACTTCTCAGCAGCAGGAAATGGCACATAGACTATTATCAAAGAAAGGAAAGCAAAACTACTTTTAAAACTTAGGACTTGGGGTGTACCTCAGTGGTAGAGTGTGCTTCCCTAGCATGTGTAAGGCCCTGGGTTTAATCCCCAGCACTGCGAAAACAAAAACCCTTACATGTAAATTCTTTGCTAAATTTTAGCATTAAGGTAAATATTCAGAAAAGGGATTTATTATAGTGGATTTCTTTTCCTGACCAAGAAGAAAAAATGGAGAGCAAATACTCCAACCATTCATAATTTAGAGCTACAAAAGAGAGGTTTGGGGTTCAGTGGTAAAAGGACTGCCACAGAGGTCTGCTCAGCAGCTTTCCTTCTTCTATCTCCTGTTTCTGAACTCCGCATGCCTTTAGAGTAGGGCTTTGGTTTTCTTTGTTTCCAGACATTGCTCAGTGTCTAATAGGATGAAAGAATCTCTTGAGATCCAGAACCACTGTCCTAATAGCCAACTAATTTTTAATGTTTTCTCATTGGGTACCATTATATGCATAAAACATCTGGCAAGTTAGAGGAGAAAGATGGGTCTTTGCTCTCAAGAATTTACACTGACTGCTAGTATTAATGACTTAGCAATTCACGAAAAATGAAATATCAAATAAATTCATGTCACAATAATTCCTTTGACTCCCAAGAAGGGAGCGTATGTCTTTATATACTTCTGTGGACAGTATGAGTTTGGTATATAGATTGGTTGGAAAGATATCCAAACTTAATACTACTTTGTTTTGTGGTATAACCTCATAACTTGGTATCCTCACCCACATCATCCTTCCTTATCTTCCTCCTTGCCCCCACTCTTAAAATAATATTCTCTTTTCTGCTTTTTTGTCCACTTTTTAACTTAGGCTCTCTTAGGGAACAAGGGAAAGGAATATCAGTCATTACCCCCAGTATAATCTTCTGGACAGTTTAAAATTACAGACCTTTTAACAGGAGTATAATTTTCTGGATTATACCTTTATCTGACTCAAAATAGATATTATCAGCATAGATAACTGGTAGATTGAGTAATCTTTCCACCCCAAATTAGGAAGAAATTGGTTACTAGTTCAAGATAGTTGGAGGAATGGGGCCAAGAACATGATCTAAGGAAACCCAGAGAAATCTGTATGCTGTTTTTTTCTTTTTCTTTTTTCATCTCCTTTTGGTACCAGGGATTGAACCTAAGGGTGCTTGACCACTGAACCACATCCCTAGCCCTTTTTATTTTTTTATTTTGAGACAGGTACTCACTGGGTTGCTTAAAGCCTTGCTAGATTACTGAGGCTGCCTTCAAACCTGTGATTCTCCTGCGTTGGCCTCCTGAGCCACTGGGATTACAGGCATGTGCCACCAAGCTCAGCCTGTCTGCTGGTTTAGAAACCATCAATTTTTCAAGTATGGATTAAAAAGACACATTTTAGGACTATCGAGTATTGTGATTACACTTTTGCCAGGAAACAGAAATTCAGGCACTAAACAAACTGAGAGATAGGATAAAGGATGATAAGAAATTTAGATGTTACTGTAAATTTCTGTGCTGATGCTGTTCTTTCTGTAGGAGAGGTCTCAGCCAATATTCAGAAAGTATCCTTTAAATATTGCTGTTCCCCTTCTTGTATCTTTTTGGTTGTCACTTACTGTGACCTATAAAAATCTGTTGTCTTGAGAATTCAATTCTGTGTGCTGCTTCAGCAAAAAAACCCTACAGGGTGGCTGGGCTCCTCATCTTTAGAAAGAGGTAATTAACTTACTGCTGTCTGATCATGTATTTCAGGAAAGTTCTCATCACATCCCATGCAACATCTCAGTAGTAGTTCTACCAATAAATGTGGATTTGATAATAAGAAAATACAGTGTTTTTTTTTTTTTTTTTTTTTTTTTTTTGGTGGAGGTGGTGTGTGTGTGTTTTTGGTACCAGGGATTGAACCCAGGGGTGCTTAACCACTGAGCCTCATCCTCATCCTTTTTCAATATTTTATTTAGAGCCAGGGTCGACCCATTGAATTGCTTAGGGCCTTGCTAAATTGCTGAGGCTGGCTTTGAGCTTGCAATCCTCCTGCCTCAGCCTCCCGAGCCACTGGGATTACAGGGAAAATACAGTTTTTTTTTTTTTAGTCAGTATCACTGGATATCTTTTAGAATTTATAAAAGCTTTCACATTTACTGGCTCATTTGTTCCTTATTACACCCTCATGAGTTATGATCCTATTTTAAAGATAGAAATGTGAGGCTTAGCATTTTGGAGGCTGACTTACTCTTGGTCTATACTAATTCTTAAGTTCTAAATCTGAATTGTATTTTAAAATTGAGTTTAACAATACCAGGAAAGAAAAACACCCCATGTTGTTACACAGCTTGAGCTATATCTCAGAGGGTCATATAAGCTCTAGTAAGCCAAGGCCTGGGGTTGAATCCAGAGAGCCAATGCCCTGAGCCTATGCACCCTACCAAGGTGAGAAGATTCCTGGGGCAGGGTTTGCTTACCTCCAGGTAGTGCCATCTGTTACTTTGCTAGGTTCTAATTATTCCTAGGCCCAACATTCAGAAGATTCTCCCCATTGCCCAGCATATCTACACTTTTTCAAAGCCTGTCATAACCCAAAAGAGTTTTCATAATTTAAAGTCTCCTTCAACCACCAAAGCCCATACAGCATTTGCAGAAAATGAAATGTGATTATAAAAATAATCCTGGGATTTGCTGTTTCCCGTTGATAGGGAAAGTACTGAATTGATGTGTTGATGAAATTGACACTTGCTACAAGCTTAGTGCTCACCCGAGTGTGGCAGAGCAGCCAGTGGCACATCTCAGAGGTCTGGGCTTCTTTTAAAAATTGCCAGAAAGGAGCAGGGTGCTTTAGAGATCTGGGTTGCAGGAAAGGTGTTATTGTGCGATTTTATTGAGTGTTGTGATTAAGTAAGGGAGATTTGATCCTTTAAAATATTTTTCAGGTAAATTCGTTGTGCCTTAGAACTGAAAATGTAGTTCTCTTAAAAAACAAAATCTGTCTAGAACAGATGCTCATGAGTTCTTCCAGAACTGACCTCCCCCAAATAAACAGTATAACCCTGAATCCCAGAAGGCCATTTGGGTGGGTCCTCCACTTGGGAAATAGTAACTTTGTGACAATTTGCTTCCCATTAAATTTTTAAAACATTTTTTTGTGGGGGGGAGCATTATTTTTCTTCAAAAGGTAATTGAATTTGATTAGTTTGAATTTTTATATTGATGAAACATGTAAAACGCATGTGTTTTAGAAAACACAATTTTATGAATATGGCATTTGGAATTTTACAATGTTCAAACATCATAGAAACAAAGTCTCAGTCCTACAACATAGAGGTACCTCTGTTTTAGGTAAGATTACTCCTCAATGTTTTCTTATCTGTGCCGGAATGAGACCACACAATACATACTGTTTTGCAAGGGTGGTTTTTATTTTGCATCTCACATACGTGAACATCTTTCACATCTGTCTTTTCACATCTATTTTACTGTATTACAACTGTAAAATTCCTTTTTAAAATCTAGAGTTAGACTCATTCAGTCACTTCATGAAAAAATGTTACACAAATTATGTTCCCTTTTTTCTGTTTACTATCATGTAAACAAAAATGAATCTATTTCCATTTCTAAAGGATGCCTTAGAGTAAGATGAAATAGCATTGTTTAAAACACATTCTTTTTTTAAGTATTTATTTAGTTATACATGACAGCAGAATGCATTTGGATCCATTGTACACAAATGGAGTACACCTTTTAATTTCTCTGGTTGTACATGATTTAGAATCACACCATTCATGTAATCATACACGTACATAGGGTAATGATGTTTGTAAAACACATTCTTTTTCCATGTGCAGAAACAACACGTAGTAGGACTGTCTTACCCTGGTTTCACTTAGTCTCTTCTCATGGTCTGATTCTATAGTTCCGTTTAATACATAGTAAGATACAAAATAACTCATTGCAGTGGACAAATGGGAGACCAGCATATGTTATGCGTCAAGTATCTGAACCTGATACTTACAGATTTCTCGTATTTAATCCCTATAGCCAAGTTGAATATAAGCATTATTCCTCTTACAAGTGAGTAAACTGTACAGTGGTTTATTTCTATTTTATTAACCTTTCTTACCAGTGGAGAATGTCTGTACTATATTTTGTCATATCCCGAATCTTCTAGTATAAAGTAAAAGAAATATCCTGATAAGGATCATGTTTGTTGCATATCTTATTTGCCTAAAAACATCGGTTTTTTGTATGCCTTAAGGATTTAAGAATGAAGAGATTTAGGTGTAGCTCAGTGGCAGGGTGTGTGCTTAGTATTTGAGAGACCCTGGGTTTAGTCCCCAGCACCAAAAATAAATGAGAAAACTTTGATGGCGAGTAATTGTTAACATATTAGTATTCCATTTCAATAAATATTTACTTCTTTGGCCATCTTTATTTAAATTTATTTTTTAAGCCGCTTTGGCACATAACTTGGTAGTAGAGATAGCTCTGCTTACTGCCTAATTTTTCTCCCTTTTTTAATTTTGTTTTTCTTTCTTTTTTTTTGTACTGGAAAGAGCACTCCACCACTGAACTACATTCCCCAATTCTTTTTTTATTTGTTCCTTACACACCCTCATGAGTTATGATCCTGTTTTCTTAGTAGTTGTTGAGGCTAGCCTTGAACTTGCAGTTCTCCTGCCTCCTCTGCCAGATCACTGGGATGATAGGTGTGCACCACTGTGCCCAGCTCTTACTGCATGATTTCTGTTCTTTTTAAATTTGTCTATTTTTATGCTTAGTCTTGATCAAGAATGGTTAGTCAGAAATATGATTGGAGACAGAGTATGCTCTAATGGAAATAAACTGGGGAAATTGTAAGACCTGTTTGTTCAGATTCTTCTCTGTGGCTTTGTGTCTTCAGAGATAAGGATGTTCCTGTCCTCCTAGTGTGGGGAGGGCATCTCTCAAATGAGTCTCAATAACTTGATTTCAGAGGTTCAGTCCATGGTTGGTCGACTCTGTACCTGTGGACTAGAGGTGAGACAGAACATCATGGCAGAAGGACATGGCAGAGGAAAACTGCTCAGGAGGTGATGTCCAGGAAGCAGAGAAAGTGTCATTTAATGCTCTACCACAACTTGTGCCAAAATCAGGGACTGGGAAAGTTCTCTCCCTCTGATCTGAAAGTTAATCTCTCCCCACCCCCATATTTAAGAACCCGGGGTATGATGTGTCTCAAGAACTTTAGATACAGTGGAGGAACTATTTTTTTTTTTTTATAGTGGGGTTGATCCTCAGAAGTAGAGCATGAGTACTTTTTAATTGTTTGGTGTCTTTTTTTCTTTTTTTAATACCTTTTTATAAAGGTATATATGATTAATATAGAAAACTTGCACAGAAGCACATAGAGAAGGCAATAGATTTTACTCAGATTTTTACAACTTAATATTTTGTTATAATTCCAGTGTTGGGTGTATTCATATATATTTGGAATCATACCATATGTATGTAGTTCTGCTTCTTGAAACAAAGCATGTCATTAAAACATACTCATCTTTGCCTATAAAATATTTTAATTTTCATGGCCATCATAATATTCCTGCTGAACATTAAAATTGTTGCCAGTATTTTGCTATTATGACTGACACCTTCAAACAAATCTTTTTTCATTTCTGATCTGTTTCCTTGATTCCTTCAAAGGCAATACAGTGCCAAAGATTTTGAATTTTTTTTTTTTCAGGTCCTCATTTTTTCTCCCAAGTCACTGCCTTCCGCCACCATACTGCGTAGTGAGCCCAGAGGCACTCTACGACTGAGCTGCATCCCCAGACCTTTTTATATTTTATTTTGAGACAGGTTCTTAAGTTACCTAAGCTGACCTTGAACTTGGGATCCTACCTCAGCCTCCCAAGTTCCTGGAATTATAGGCATGCACTACCACGCCTAGCTCAGAGGAATTTTTTAAAATACATTTTTGTCCATTTGACATGTAGTTGTACTTGTTTATGGAGTGTGATATTTCAGTACATGTATATAATGTGTCAAGACATTTTTGCCTTTCTTAAAATACATTAGTAGTATCTCTCAGATAAGTATTATACACATATAGTCTTAGTATGAGTGAAAGGACTGAGCAGGCCGGTAGAGGGATTAGAATCATTTATGAAGGGTGTTTTGCTTGGGATGTACATAGTAAGTGCTCAATAAGTTGCAGGTGTTTTAGTTCTAATTATTCCTAGTACAGAATTAATAATATGGAGTGCTAATAAAGTGCATGCCCTAGTGCTGTTGTTCTGGTGGTATGGGACAGATTGATGTGAGTGGTCTGAACTGTGGATAGATCCACTCAGTCCCTGTGATTGTAGCTAGGGAGCAGAGTGGAATTAGAGTCTTAATCACTGCCTCATTAGCACACTTTATCTCTGTTACCCGTTTGGTGTGTTGAAATGTTTTGGTGTTTAGGAAAAAGTAATTTTTTTTTTTTTTCTCAAAGCCCAGTTCCCTCTGCCTGTAATACCTTCCTTCCCTTAACAGGGCCAGCTATAACTTACAGCTCGACTTGGAAAGATCTCACTCCCAGAAAGCTCCCTCTTGAGACCTGAGCTGGGTTGTATGTTCTCTCTTACCACTAGGTTCTTGGACCACATCCTCTCCTAATTCTCATCAGTCTCTACTGTGGGGTGGGGTGGGGGGTTGGGGACTGTGAAAGTCATTTGGAGTAGTTTGTGGGTGATGGTGGGATCAGACATAGGACCTCATACTTGCTAAGCAAGTGCTCTACTTTGAGCTACATCCCAGCCTAAGGGAGTAATTTATTTTTAATGGGAAAAATAAATCATGAAAATATGGAAGAATTTAGGAAACAACAAAGTCAATTTAAGGGAGTACTTTCGGGGAGTTAAAAAACCCTGAAATCTTCTAAGTATGGAGGAACTTAGTATGTAATATGGAAGGGTTTTTTTTTTGTTGTTGTTGTTGTTTTGTTTTTGTTATTGGGGATTGAACCCAGGGGCACTTTACCACTGAGCTACATCTCCAGACCTTTTAAGTTTTTATTTTGAGACAGGGTCTTGTTAAGTTGCTGAGGCTGACCTCAAACCTTCACAACTCCTGCCTTAGCCTCCCAATTTGCTGGAATTGCAGGCATGCACCACCACACCCGGGTGGAAGGTATTTTTTAATTGGAAGAGAAACTATAGGAAATAGTGTTGTAAATGCCATGGAACAGGTTCACTGGTAGATTTCTTTCAGAAGACATCACAAAAACTAGAATAATGAAAGAAGCAAACAAAAGGGTAAGGGTTTATGTAACTTTAATGATATCCATTCAGTGAAATGCAGTCTGGTAAAGATAGATCAGTGTGTTTTGGCATGGAAAAAGGTACAGATATTTTGAGACAAATCCAACTTGAAAAACAGTATGTAAAATGTGAATCCACCTCTCTCTACCTACCATTTAAGATAAAATATGTTTGAACGTAGTGACCGTCTTCTCAGTTCTTTCTTGTAAACCATATTGAAAATAGAGAATGGTGAGGTGAGTCCATTTCCATGAGTGGTGGGATGGAGAATGCAAAGAATGGATGAGTGTAACAGAGTGAGCAATTGACATGTCATGTGGATCCAGCTACCTTCATAATAGCATCTGCTGGTTAGCTTTGTTAGTGCCACCTCTTCTTAATTTCCTTCATGAGGGTTAACATGATTCAGGAAGTATTTCATCCAGTAGAAATCATTATCTGTTGTTATTCCTACTGTCATCTGTATGTTTGTTTTTAAGGTGTGTATGCGTGCGCGAGTGTGCGTGTTTCTAACAAAGCCCATGAGAATGAGCCAGCTCAGGGTAAAGCTGGACATAGTTGTCTTTCATCCCAGGTGGTTTTAGTGCAAAGTGGCTCTTTTCCAGCAGACCCAAAAGAACTTTTATAGGTCCTGAGAGCAAGATTTTATCCTTTGTGTGTGTCCCTTGCTTGGTTGGATAGTCTTGAGTTTGTCATTTCCTTCAGAGTATTAGAACACAAATCACCATGTTGTCTTAGACATAAAATACCACATTAGATTTTCATTTTTGATACAAGGAAACAGGAGTATGTAACAAGTGATATATTTGAGAATACAAGAATAGCAGAAGAATACATGATTAGATTTCTTAGGAAATATTCTGGAGGATGCTTTGTTAGGCACACAGAAAATGCCTGATAAGCCAGTTATAAATCTGTGGGCTTGTCTACATTCTGCGTTAGTTTCTGAGTTTTCTAATACTGTTTCATGCAGTTGCCATCTTTTGGACATTGCAGTGCTATCCAGTAGAACTTTATGCAGTGATGGAACTGTTCTGTGTCCATTCTGTCTCAATAAGAGGGGGTGCCTGTTGGTTAGTTCAGCCGAGGAACTGAAGATTTAAATTGTCACATTATAAATTTATAATTCTGTCACATATTACTTGATTTGCTTTTTTGATATGTCATGTGTTTTCAGTGACTATTAAATGGTAGGGTCACAATTAGATCATTTTATCCTTTACATTAAGAAATAGATGTCTTTGGTATATTTCAAAGTGAGGATTATAGAATTAGTATTTTAGAGAGATTCTTTGTCCAGATTATTTTTAGGGATGTGATGGTCCTGCTAAATTGCTTTTATTTATACTAGGGATTCAGGAGATGGCCAAAGCCTATTTTTGGACTCAATACCTTGTCACTGTGGCATGTGTCATTACCCTGTTCCCTTGAAAATAGTGACCCACTCCTGGCTCAGTTCATAATCAGTTGCATGCTGTTAGTTGTCCTTTCTATCCCCCCAAGTCCTAATTAAGCAGCAAACCACATTTAGGGGCTCAGTAGTCACATGTGGCTGGTGGCCACCATATTGAACGGCACAGATGTGAAAGATCTGAATGACACTGCCAGCTAACCCACAATTTAGACATTGTACCCAGTAGCTGTGAAACACTCATTGTTTCCAGTACACATGGAACTTTCACAGAGGCAGACCATATGCAGCGCCTTGAGACACACTAATCAAAACATTAAAGTCTGAGTACACTGTGTCTACATCTGAGTTAAACTTGAAAACTTTAACAACAAATTACCAAGAAAAGCCTATATATCTGGAAACTAAACAATACACTTCCAAATAACTTATGGGGCAAAGAAGGAATCTGCTGGAAAATTCGGAATTTTAAACTAAACGATAATGAAAATATATCAGAAATTTTAGGCTGTAGCTAAACAAGCAGAGAGAAGTTTTAAACTATATTAAAAAGGAAGAAAGCATTCACAACAACATGAATGGAGCTGGAGATTATTGGGTTAAGTGAAATAAGCTAGACACAGAAAAAAAAAGTGCCACATGATCTTATGGGTAGAATCTAAAAAGGTTATTAGTTCGTAGAAATCGAATAGAATGGTGGTTACAAGAGCCAGAGAAAGTAGGCGGGGAAGGAGGTATGGAGAGCGGGTGCCAGTGGGTACTAAATTATAATTAGATAGGAGGAAGAAGTTCTGGTGTGCTGTTGCACTGTGGGATGACTATAGAAAACAATTATGTAATTAAAATTATTTTTGTAATGGAAGCCTTCAAGCCAGGCATGGTGGCACATCCCTGAAGTCCCAGCAATTTAGGAGACTGAGGCAGGAGGATCAAAAATTCAAGGCCTGCCAAATAAAAGTTCAATCCCTAGTACCAAAAAAAGAAAAAAAGAAAGAAAGAAGAAAAAAAAAAAAGTTCAAGGCCAGTTGGGCATAGTAGCACATAATCCCACCTACTGGGAAAGCTGAGGCATGAGGATCACAAGCTAAAAGCCAGCCTCAGCAACTTAGCGAGGCCATGTCTCTAAATATAAAAAAGTGCAGGGATGTTTATCAGTGGTTAAGTGCTCCTGGGTTCAATCCTGTTAACAACAAAAAGTTGAAGACCAGTCTGGGCAGCTTAACAAAACCCTGTCTCAAAATAGAAAACTTAAAAAGAGCTGGGGATGTAGCTCAGAGGTATGTACTGGGTTCAGTGCCCAGTACTATTAACAAATAAAAAAAATGAAAGTCTCAGTTTCCTTGAATTCAAATTTATTTTAGTGTTCTCATGTGCATCCTTTGAAAAATAATTTAACCTGCTGGGAGAAAGAATCTATAAACATTTTATAAACCCAGGAAGCATCTTTGTGCAGCCCATTGAGGATCTCTTACTTTTAGAACTGTGTCATTATCACGTAAATCTGCAGAAATGATCAACTCTCAGGAACCTATATAGTCTCAATGAACTATAAATAAATAAATAAATAATTTTTTTTCTTACAGGTTTATTGACAAGAAAGAAAGGTTAAATCAACTTAAGAGCAAGCAAGAAGAATTTCAAAAAGAGTGAGTTTTTAATTTGGTTTTTGATTTGTGGAGGATGTCTATCACCACTTGGTTTAATTCATTGCTAAACTATGCAGATATATGGGTTAACTTACTGAGTTTAGTGCATAGTCTTTTAAAGTGTGAGAAAGGAGTGTATCTGAGAAAGGTAAAGCAGGAGATACCAGGTTTCTAGAAAACATCAGCCCCAGACCTGGTGCCTGGCATACAGTAAGCTCTCAGTAAGTAAGTGGATGAAAGAATCAAACCTCTAGCCTTGCTCACTGGCATGTGGCAAGTGGGCTCACAATAGTAGTCTTGCTTAGACTTAATTTGGTGCTGGTGGCTTCCATAGGATCTTATTGCTTTTGTTGACCTTTCCTTTTCTGTTCAGTGTTGGGCAAAGTGTGGTCTGCAGATCATCTCTATCAGAATTCAGTCATTTGAGGTAATGATTTTTTAAAAATGCAGATTTTTGGAATCCTATCCTGAGCCATTCTGATTTGGTAGGTCTGAGGTGAAGCCTGGGAATCTGAGACGTTAATGAGTAGTCTAATGAATCTCTTACCTCCTAGGTTTGAGAATGGTCCTATAGAACCTTTCTTTTTTGTTTTATTGTTGCTATTAAACTGGGAATTGAACCCAGGGGTGCTCTACCAATGAATTACATTCTCTGTCCTTTTTTTATTTTGAGAAAGGATCTGAGTTGCCCAGGTTGGCCTTGAACTTGTGATCCTCTTTGCCTCAGTTTACCAAGTAGCTGGGATTATAGGCATGTACCACTATACCCAACCTAGTGTAGATTTTTTGACATAATTTCTTCTCTCTACCCATCATTTATCTTGGCTAATAGAGTTAAAATGTTTTCTGATGTTACTAGGTTGATGATTAGCTGTTTCCAGTACTTTGGGGAAGTAGCTATTAGGTAAACATGGTTCCACATGCCCCATGTATTTCAAGACAACCTCAATTTCAAGTATTTTATTCCACTTTTCAATAGACTTTTAGTACTTTTAGTTTTTTGGCAGTACTAGGGATTGAACCCAGGGGCACTCTACCACTGAGCTATATCCCCAGTCCTTTCTAACTTTTTGAGACAGGATTTCATTAAATCGACCATGCTGGCCTTGAACTTTCCAGCCTCCTGCCTCAATCTCCTGAGTTGCTGGGATTATAGGTGTGCACCACCACACGCCCAGCTTCTTTGAAGAGATTTTAAACATCAAACTTTAACCTGTGATGTCTTACTTTTACTTCATTACTATGGGCTGAATTATTTTCCTACCCATTTTGGATGTTAAAAACCTACCCTCAGTATCTCAGAATGTGACTGTCCCTTTCAGGGGTTTTCTCCAAAGACCTCCTAAACTAGGCCAACATGGAGGTTTAATTCTACTGATAAAAACAGTTGGTATTTTTGCCAGTGAATCCCAAAGTGGGGTCTGAGCCTCTCAGAGTTTGCCATGTCTGAATAAATACATTTGTGAACAAACATCCTGCATTAGAGAAACCTGCTTGAATTTATTTAACTAACTCAACAAATTTATTAGATTACTGGATCACAGGAACTTTATTTTTTTTCCCATGGAGTACTTTATTCCATAGGACACAATTTTAGAGTTGCTGGTTTGTGCTGTTTGGGAAGGAACCATCATATTTTAGATTATGAATTCTATAATTGTACTTGTTTTTATAGCTGCCATTATTAATTATGACTGGGAATTATTGATTATGACAGAAGACAAAGAAGAATAGGAACTTAATGGAAGTTTATTGTGGATGTCTATAGTAAAGCTCTTGGCAGTGTTAGAAGTGCAGAAAGAAAAAAAAAAAAGGAGAACTGCAGAGAACAAGGAATTGGGGAAACACTTGAAATGCCAAGTCCCACTTTAGTATTTCTAGCCATTTCTAAGGCCTTATGTATTTTTGTGGTACTAGGACTTAAAATCCAGGGGCACTTTACTGTGGAGCTACATCCCCAGTCCGTTTTTTTTGCTGGGGAGGATACCGGGGATTGAACTCAGGGGCACTCGATCACTGAGCCACATCCCCAGCCCTATTTCATATTTTATTTAGAGACAGGGTCTCACTGGGTTGCTTAGCAGCTTGCTTTGACTGAGGCTGGGTTTGAACTCGAGATTCTCCTGCTTTAGCCTCCTGAGCCTCTGGGATTATAGGCTGGGCCACTGTGCTTGGCCCTAGTCCTTTTTATTTTTTGTTTTGAAACAAGGTCTCACTGATTCTGAGGCTGACCTTGGAAGTTGTGATTTCCTACCTCAGCCTCCTGAGTCACTGGGTTTTATAGGCATGTGCCACTGGCCCCAGCTTATTCTAAAAAGTTGATTTTACACTTCAAGTTTCACAAAATTAAGAAATTGTGTTCTGTCTTTTCTCCATACAGGGTATTAAAAGCTATGGAAGGAAAATGGATAACAGATCAGTTGGTAAGTTCTAAGAAGAATTTATATTAATATTTTTTATACTTGAGGCCACATGTTTTTAAGTTGGTGAAACTTAAAAGTAATTTTAAATTTATATTATTTTTGATCACTTTTGGCAGTTTTTTTTTTTTTTTTTTTTTTTTTTTAAACAAAGTACAGATTTATTCAAATTGGAGGTGAGAGTAGCACTCCATAAGGTAGAACGGAGTAGACTGAGTGAGAAAGAGAGGCTCAAGGTTGGCGGTCCTGTTTTTGAATATGTTTATAGTGTAGCCGTCTCAGACATTTCACCTACATGCCCAAAACAGAGTATGGGCAAATAATTATGGAGCCATCATAAAGGATAACTGTGAAGTAGATATAGAAATACAAAAACAATGGACTGTTCTTTTTTGTGAAAATTATTCATAATAAACATACTCCAAGTGGATTAATGATAAAATGTAAAATTTAAACCCATAAAAATATTAAAGTATGCAAGAGTATTTATATAACCTGGGCAAGTATTGGATCTTTATAAGCCATAGGGTAAGGTAATTGGATGCATCATACACAAGTTAGAAAGCTCTGTTTAAAAACACTAAACAAAATTAACAAACTGAGAAAAACAAGTACAACATAGGAAAATAAGGAGTTTGATAAAAGTGACAATGCTTAACACTTCCATCCCCTGTTGAGCACATTTGATTTAGGTTAAGTTTTTTTTTTTTTTTTTTCCTTCCTCTCTTTTTTTTTTTTTTTTTTTTTTAATTTTTTCTTTTTTTACATTTACATAGGGTAATGATGTTTATTTTATTTTTCCCCTCCCACCCCTCTTTTCCCTCTACACAGTCCTTCTTTCCTTCATTCTTGCCGCTGTCCTTAGCCTAACTCTAAACCTAACCCTAAACCTAATGCTAGCCCCTCCCACCCCCCATTATATGTCCTCATCCGCTTATCAGCGAGATCATTCGACTTTTAGTTTTTTGAGATTGGCTTATCTCACTTAGCATGATATTCTCCAATTTCAACCATTTGCCTACAAATGCCATAATTTTATCATTCTTCATTGCGGAGTAATATTCCATTGTATAAATATGCCACAGTTTCTTTATCCATTCATCAACTGAAGGGCATCTAGGTTGGTTCCACAATCTGGCTATGGTGAATTGAGCAGCAATGAACATTGATGTGGCTGTATCTCTGTAGTATGCTGATTTTAAGTCCTTTGGGTATAGACCAAGGAGTGGGATAGCTGGGTCAAATGGTGTTTCCATTCCAAGCTTTCTGAGGAATCTCCACACTGCTTTCCAGAGTGGCTGCACTAATTTGCAACCCCACCAGCAATGTATGAGTGTTCCTTTTTCACCACATCCTCGCCAACACCTATTGTTGCTTGTATTCTTGATAATCGCCATTCTAATTGGGGTGAGATGAAATCTTAGGGTAGTTTTGATTTGCATTTCCCTTATTACTAGGGATGTTGAACATTTTTTCATATATCTGTTGATTACGTGTACATCTTCTTCTGTGAAGTGTCTGTTCATTTCCTTAGCCCATTTGTTGATTGGATTATTTGTATTCTTCGTGTAGAGTTTTTTGAGTTCTTTATAGATTCTGGAAATTAGCGCTCTATCTGAGGTATGGTTGGCAAAAATATTCTCCCACTCTGTAGGCTCTCTCTTCACATTTCTGATAGTTTCCTTTGCTGAGAGAAAGCTTTTAAGTTTGAATCTATCCCAGTTGTTGATTCTTGCTTTTATTTCTTGTGCTATGGGAGTCCTGTTAAGGAAATCTGATCCTGAGCCAACAAGTTGAAGATTTGGACCTACTTTTTCTTCTATAAGATGCAGGGTCTCTGGTCTGATTCCGAGGTCCTTGATCCATTTTGAGTTGAGTTTTGTGTAGGGTGAGAGATAGGGGTTTAATTTCATTCTATTGCATATGGTTTTCCAGTTTTCCCAGCACCATTTGTTGAAGAGGCTATCTTTTCTCCATTGCATATTGTTGGAACCTTTGTCTAGTATGAGAAAATTGTATTTATTTGGGTTTGTGTCCATGTCCTCTATTCTTTACCATTGATCTACCTGTCTATTTTGGTACCAATACCATGCCGTTTTTGTTACTATTGCTTTGTAGTAGAGTTGAAGATCTGGTATTGCAATACCCCCTGCTTCGCTCTTGCTACTGAGGATTGCTTTAGCTATTCTAGGTTTTTTATTCTTCCAGATGAATTTCATAATTGCTTGCTCTATTTCTGCAAGGTACATCATTGGGATTTTAATTGGAATTGCATTGAATCTGTATAGCACTTTAGGTAGTATAGCCATTTTGACGATATTAATTCTGCCTATCCAGGAACATGGGAGATCTTTCCATCTTCTAAGGTTTTCTTGAATTTCTTTCTTTAGTGTTCTGTAGTTCTCATTGTAGAGGTCTTTCACCTCTTTTGTGAGATTGATTCCCAAGTATTTTATTTTTTTCGATGCTATTGTGAATGGGGTAGTTTTCCTAATTTCTCTTTCTGAAGATTCATCACTTATGTATAAAAATGCATTGGATTTATGAGCATTGATCTTGTAACCTGCTACTTTACTGAATTCACTTATGAGTTCTAAAAGTTTTCTGGTGGAATTTCCAGGTTCCTCTAAATATATAATCATGTCATCAGCGAACAGGGATAGTTTGAGTTCTTCTTTTCCTATTCGTATCCCTTTAATTTCTTTGGTTTGTCTGATTGCTCTGGCTAGAGTCTCAAGGACGATGTTGAATAGAAGCGGTGAAAGAGGTCATCCCTGCCTTGTTCCAGTTTTTAGGGGGAACGCTTTCAGTTTTTCACCATTTAGAATGATATTAGCCATGGGCTTAGCGTAGATGGCCTTTATAATGTTTAGGAATGTTCCCACTACCCCAATTTTTTCTAGTGTTTTGAGCATGAAGGGATGCTGTATTTTATCAAATGCTTTTTCTGCATCTATTGAAATAATCATGTGATTCTTAACTTTAAGTCTGTTGATATGGTGAATGACATTTATTGATTTCCGAATGTTGAACCAACCTTGCATCCCTGGGATAAAACCCACTTGATCGTGGTGCACTATCATTTTAATATATTTTTGTATGCGATTTGCTAAAATTTTGTTGAGAATTTTTGCATCGATATTCATTAAGGATATTGGTCTGAAATTTTCTTTCCTCGATGTGTCTCTGTCTGGTTTAGGTATCAGGGTGATATTGGCTTCATAGAACGAGTTTGGTAGGGTTCCCTCCTCTTCTATTTCATGGAATAGTTTGAGAAGTATTGGAATGAGCTCTTCTTTAAAGGTTTTGTAGAACTCGGCTGAGAACCCATCTGGTCCCGGACTTTTCTTTGTTGGTAGGCTTTTGATGACCTCTTCTATTTCATTGCTTGAAATTGGTTTATTTAAGTTGTGTATGTCCTCCTCGTTCAGTTTAGGTAGTTCATATGTCTCTAGAAATTTGTTGATGTCTTCGAGGTTTTCTGTTTTGTTGGAGTATAGATTTTCGAAATAGCTTCTAATTATGTTTTGTATTTCACTCGTGTCTGTTGTGGTGTTTCCTTGTTCATTCCGAATTTTAGTAATTTGAGTTTTCTCCCTCTTTCTCTTTGTTAGTGTGGCTAAGGGTTTATCAATTTTATTTATTTTTTCAAAGAACCAACTATTTATTTTGTTAATTTTTCCAATTGTTTCTTTTGTTTCGATTTCGTTGAT
The DNA here is from genome assembly GCF_902686445.1 of Sciurus carolinensis. Taxonomy (NCBI): domain Eukaryota; kingdom Metazoa; phylum Chordata; class Mammalia; order Rodentia; family Sciuridae; genus Sciurus; species Sciurus carolinensis. Next base: position 155,704,533 of record NC_062214.1, on the reverse strand, counting down.
TTCGGCTCTGATTTTAACTATTTCCTGTCTTCTACTACTTTTGGTATTGGTCTGCTCTTCTTTTTCTAGTGCTTTGAGCTGTAGTGTTAAGTCGTTTATTTGTTGATTTCTACTTCTTTTTTGAATGCACCCCATGAAATAAATCTTCCTCTAAGTACTGCTTTCATAGTGTCCCAGAGATTTTGATATGATGTGTCTTTGTTCTCGTTTACTTCTAAGAATTTTTTTATTTCCCTCCTGATGTCTTCTGTTATCCATTCATCATATAATAGTGTATTATTTAGTCTCCAGGTATTGGAGAAGTTTCTGTTTTTTATTCTGTCATTTATTTCTAATTTCAATCCATTATGATCTGATAGAGTACAAGGTAGTATCTCTATCTTCTTGTATTTGCTAACAGTAGCTTTGTGGCATAAAATATGGTCTATTTTAGAGAAGGATCCATGTGCTGCTGAGAAGAAAGTGTATTCATTCTTTGTTGGATGGTATATTCTATATATGTCCGTTAAGTCTAAATTGCTGATTGTGTTGTTGAGATCTATAGTTTCTTTATTCAATTTTTGTTTGGACGATCTATCCAGTGGTGAGAGAGGTGTGTTAAAATCGCCTAGTATTATTGTGTTGTGGTCTATTTGAATTCTGTAATTGAGAAGGATTTGTTTGACGTACATGGATGAGCCAATGTTCGGGGCATAGATATTTATGATTGTTATGTCTTGCTGATTTATGCTTCCCTTAAGCAGCATGTAATGTCCTTCTTTATCCCTTCTGATTAGTTTTGGTTTGAAGTCCATATTATCTGAGATGAGGATGGATACTCCAGCTTTTTTGCTGTGTCCGTGTGCATGGTATGTTTTTCCCCATCCTTTCACCTTTAGTCTATGGGTGTCTCTTTCTATGAGGTGAGTCTCTTGCAGGCAGCATATTGTTGGATTTTTCTTTTTAATCCAATCTGCCAGCCTGTGTCTTTTGATTGATGAATTCAGGCCATTAACATTCAGGGTTATTATTGTGATATGATTTGTATTCCCAGTCATTTGACTCATATTTGTTTTTGACATGATTTGGTTTCTCCTTTATTTGGCTATTCCTTTAGGCTAGCGCCTCCTGTTGCTGATTTGCATCGTTGTTTTCATCTCTTCCTCATGGAATATTTTGCTGAGAATGTTCTGTAATGCTGGCTTTCTTTTTGTAAATTCCTTTAGCTTTTGTTTATCATGGAAGGATCTTATTTCATCGTCAAATTTGAAGGTAAGTTTTGCTGGGTATAAGATTCTTGGTTGGCATCCGTTTTCTTTCAGGGCTTGGTATATGTTGTTCCAGGCCCTTCTAGCTTTTAGGGTCTGGATTGAAAAATCTGCTGATATTCTTATTGGCTTCCCTCTGAATGTAATTTGATTCTTTTCTCTCGCGGCCTTTAAAATTCTGTCTTTATTTTGTATGTTAGGTATTTTTATAATAATGTGCCTTGGTGTGGGTCTGTTGTAATTTTGTATGTTTGGAGTTCTATAAGCCTCTTGTACTTGGTTTTCCATTTCATTCTTCAGATTTGGGAAATTTTCTGTTATTATTTCATTGAATAGATTGTTCATTCCTTTGGTTTGTTTCTCTAAGCCTTCCTCAATCCCAATAATTCTTAAATTTGGCCTTTTCATGATATCCCATAATTCTTGTAGATTCTGTTCATGATTTCTTACCATCTTTTCTGTTTCGCCAACTTTGCTTTCAAGATTAAATAATTTGTCTTCAATGTCTGAGGTTCTGTCTTCCAGGTGTTCTATCCTATTAGTTATGCTTTCTATGGAGTTTTTAACTTGGTTTATTGTTTCCTTCATTTCAAGTATTTCAGTTTGTTTTTTTTTCAGTATCTCTAACTCTTTATTGAAATGATCTCTTGCTTCCCGTATTTGGTCTTTTAACTGTTGATTGGTGCGATCATTTAATGCCTGCATTTGCTCTTTCATCTCCTCCTTCAATGCCTGCATTTGCTCTTTCATCTCCTCATTAGCTTCCCTGATCGTTTTAATTACGTACATTCTGAACTCCCTTTCTGACATTTCTTCTGCTGTGCTGTCATTGGGTTTTATTGATGTAGTATCTAGGTTTGTTTGGGACATTTTCTTCCCTTGTTTTCTCATATTGGTCAGTTGTCAGTGGGACCCTGAGATATTGCAGTTTTCCGCTACTGGCTTATAGTGTTCCGGTAGATTTCCAGTGTATCACCTCCCAGCCTTCAGTAGCCTGATGTCTTGGAGGAATCTGATAAAGCAGCTCATCCGAAGAAAACTGCCCCTAGCCCCCTACTGGTTCCACGGTTTGGAACTGGCTCTGTGCAGAAATGCTCTCACTGTGGGCCTGCGCCGTGCAGCTGGCCGTGTGGGAGGAGCCCACTGCCGGAGTGTGGAAGGCTACCTTGGGAAGACTCTAGCTGCCCTGCCCGGCTCCAATAAGCCACCTCTATCTGGGCCTGCCACCCGGACCAAGCTTTACCCAGTGGGCAGACTCACCCGTGGCTCTATTTCAGTCCGAGTTTCTCAATGCCTCCCCTTCTTAACTCCAGGGTTCTGGAGCGACTGGGGGTGCAATCTCCCTCTAGGCCACCATCTTGGATCGCCCCGTGAAGAGAGCCTGCAGCCGGAGTTGGCAGAGCCGCCTGAAGAGGTCTCTGGCTGCCCTGCCCTAATCCCAGAGGCTGTTTGCGGATCGCGGCTCTCCGCTGGTTCGTTGCCGGAGTACGCTGCGCTGCAGGGGCTCCGGGACTCGGAGTTTGTTCTGGTCAGAAAGGCTCTCACTAGCGGGCCAGTTCCGTTCCGAGAACCTGGAGAAGCTGGCTGTGTGGGCGGGGCCCACCGCCGGAGTGCGCAGGGCTGCCTGTGGATGACTCTAGCTGCCCTGCCCGGCTCCGATAAGCCACCTCTATCTGGGCCTGCCACCCGGACCGAGCTTTACCCAGTGGGCAGACTCACCCGTGGCTCTATTTCAGTCCGAGTCTCTCAATGCCTCCCCTTCTTAACTCCAGGGTTCTGGAGCGACTGGGGGTGCAGTCTCCCTCTAGGCCGCCATCTTGGATGCCCCGTGAAGAGAGCCTGCAGCCGGAGTTGGCAGAGCCGCCTGCTAGGTTAAGTTTTGGTGGTGATTTTTAAAGAGTACATGTTATATATCCAGCCATTTTCCTCCTAAGGAAATGCACATAAAGGCAGAGATTTATGGGTAAAGAAGTGCATTATCTGCATCCTTGATGGTAAAGTTAATATGTGAATAAATGTTCATCCATCAGTAGGAGGTAAAAAGCTACAGCACTAGGAAGCTGTTAAAAAGAATGTGATCTTTGTATTTGTGTATTGAAAGGTCATTTTAACTGAACCCCATAAATACATACTGACCATGTCAGTCAATCTTTAAGTTTTCTTTTTTAAATGTGATCAACACAATGAAATATTATTCAGCCATAAAGAATAATAATATTGTGGCATTTGCAGATAAATGGATGGAATTGGAGAATATCATGCTAAGTGAAATAAGCCAAGCCCAAAAAACCAAAGGCCGAATGTTTTCCCTGATAAGTGGATGAAGATGCATAATGGGGTGGGGTAAGAGAAGAATGGAGGAACTTCAGATTACATAGAGGGAAATGAGAGGGAGAATGGGGCAGGGGTATGAAAGGTGGTGGAATGAGACAGACATTATTATCCTGTGTACATGTTATGATTACATGAATGGTATGAATCTACATCATGCACAACCATAGAAATGAAAAGTTGTACCCTATTTGTGTACAATGAATCAAAATGCATTCTGTAAAAAAGAATTTACATGTATCAATATGGAAGTATATCTAAGACATTTTTAAGGCAAAGCTAAAGTATGATTGTTTGTTGTATTTTATTTATTTTTTGTTGTGTGTGTATTTTAAACATAAATATGCTCTAAAAAGAAAAAAATACACATCAAACTTAAGTTTTGGAGATAACCTCTTGGGATTGGGGGCTGGAGATTGGGGAGCGGGAGGAGGGAGAGAAAGAAAGAAAGAAGGAAAGAAGGGAGAGAGAGGGAGAGAAAAAAGAAAGAAAATAAAAGAGACAGGAAAAGATATCCAGAGCACAGTCCCTACAGAGGGCACCACAGGTCGGGACAGCTGGTTGACCTCGCAGGAGCTAGGGCAAGGCTAAGCTTAGTGGAGGAGTGAGTGTTTAGCATTCAAGAGGCCCTGGGTCCTAGCACAGCATGTGCATATGTGAACACAAGGATTACACCAAGGAAGGTGAAACAGGCCAATAATCACATTTCTTTTCTTCCTTCTGCAATGTTTGATTTCCCCCTGCACCACACACAATAATATTTTTTTATGATGCATACTTTTTTTTACACATGCATGATTTTTTACACGTAAAGAATATTTATGATAAAGGTGAATTTTGCTAATGCTGTAAATGTTATAAGTAAACAATCTGTTCTGTGGAAAAAATATTTCTAAATTCTCTAATTTTCTCTAGTTTGCCTGTCAAAAACTTCAATATTGATTTTTCCACATTTTTTATTGGTGCATTCTGGTTATAAATGATGGGATTTGTTGCACGTGTTTGTACATGCACACAATGTAACAATATAATTTGGCCAGTGTCACTAACCAACACTCCCCCACTTCCCACCTCCTGGTCCCTTTGCTCTACTGATCTCCCTTTGACTTTGGGGAGATGCTCAACCCCCACCTTTCTTTTCCTTTTTCCTCTCTAGCTTCCACATATAAAAGAAAACAGAAGACTCTTGACCTTCTGAGTTTGGCTAATTTTGTTTGACATAATGTTCTCAAGTTCCTGCAAATGACATAATTTCATTTTTATTTATAACTGAATAAAACTCCATTGTGTATATATAACCACATTTTCTTTATCCATCCATTGATGTACACCTAGGCTGGTTCCATAGTTTGGCTATTGTGAATTGTGCTGCTATAAACATGGGTATGCATGTATCACTATGGAATGATGACTTCAGTTCTTTAGAATAAATACTGAGGAGTGATATAGCTGGGTCATATGGTGATTCCATGCCTAGTCCTTTGAGGAACCTCCATACTGATTTCCTTAGCAGTTGTACTAATTTACAGTTCCACTAACAGTGTAAAAGTCTCTCTCTTTCTCCACATTCTCCCCAGCATTTATTATTATTTGTATTCTTGACTACTGCCATTCTGATTGATGTGAAATCTTAGTATAGGTTTGGTTTGCATTCCCTAATTGCTGATGATGTTGAACATTTTTCCATATATTTGTTAGCCAGGTGTATTTCTTTTGAGAAGTGTTTAATTCATTGCCCATTTATTAATTGGGTTATTTGCTTTTTTGTGTTTTTCATATATTCTAGATATTAATCCTTTCAGAAGAATAGCTAGCAAAGATTTTTCTCCCATTCTGTAGGTTCTCTCTTCACAATCCAAATTGTTTCCTTTGCTGTGCAGAAGCTTTTAAATTGATGCCATCCCACTTATTAACTTTTGGCATTATTTCCTGAGCTTTAGGGGTCCTGTTGAGGAAGCATTGCCTGTGCCTATATGCTGGAGTGTTGACCCTGTGTTTTCTTCGAAGAGTTGCGTTGTTTCTGATCTAATTTTGAATCTTTGTTCCGTTTTGAGTTGATTTTTGTGCAGGGTAAGATATAAGGGTTTAGCTTCATTCTTGTATCTATAGGTAATCAGTTTTCTCAGGACCATTTGTTAAAAAGGCTGTCTTTTCTCCAATTTATTTTTGTCATGTTTGTCAAAGATCAGATGACTGTAGATGAGTGGGTTTGTTTGTGTCTCTGTTCTGTACCATTGATCCATGTGTCTTGTCTTTATGCCAGTTCCATGCAGTTTTTGTTACTATAACTCTGTAGACTAATTTGAAGTCAGGTATTGTGATGCCTCCAGCATTGCTTTTTTGGCTTAGAATTGCTTTGGCTATTTGGGGTTTTTTTTCACCTCCTTGGTTTGATTTATTCCTGAGATTTTTTTTTTTTTTTTTTTTTTTGCAGGGTCAGGAGGTGGCTTTTGTGAATGAAATTGTCTCTCTCATTTCTTTCTCAGCGGAGTCATTGTCGGTATATAGGAAAGCTGTTGCTTTTGTAACCTGCTACTTTGCCAAATTTGTTTATTAGCTATAGCAGTCTTTGGGTGGAGTGTTTCGGATCTTCTGTGTATAAGATCATATCATCTGTAAATGGTGATAATTTGATTTCTTCCTTGTCTATTTTTATCCCTTATATTTCCTTCTCTTGCCTAATTGCTCTGACTGGAATTTCTAGTCAATATTGATTCTTAAAAACCACCACCTTTTAGAAGTGAAAATCTCTCTGGGCCAGGGGTATAACTCAATGGTAGGGTACTTGCCTAGCATGTGTACCTGGGTTTGATCCTCAGCACCACACACACACAAAGCAGAAGTGAAGATAACTCATTTCTGATTTATTTCTGAACTTGTCAATTCCTCTGAATCCATTCTTTTTTATTTTGGTGGGGGGGGGAAGGGGAGGACACATCCCCAACCCATTATTATATTATATTTAGAGACAGGGTCTTGCTGAGTTGCTTAGGGCTTTGCTAAGTTGCTGAACCTGGCTTTGAATTTTCGATCCTCCTGCCTCGGCCTCCTAGGCCTCTGGGATTACAGATGTGCACCATCACACCTGGCTTCATTGACCCTATTTTAAAGATAAGGTTACAGTTTTTATAAAAGTTTTCTTGCCTTACATCCCAAAGCTCATTAAGCAGTCATTAGCTATAAGATCATAATATCCCAAACTAATGATTTTTCCTAGTGGCTTCCTAACTTTAGTATATTCTTTAATATGCTGATTTCCAGAATATGAGGATATCTAAAGATCTCGGAGGTACATCCACAAACTTCTGTTCTTTCACAAAGAGAAGAATGACTGACAGAAGTGGATTTTTCTGTGCTTATTGACACATGCAAAAGAACTATATGAATTTCTTTCTTTTAGTGGCTTTTGTATTGAGCCAGAAAAATGTTTCTTTTTTGTAATCTACCATAGTTATAGTACCTATACTAGATATAATTTTGTTTATCTTTTCATTGTTTTCTAATATATGCATGAAAATAGTGATCCTAGGTTGTCATATTAATCATAAGAGATTAATGTTTATGTATGTTACATGCTTTTTTTTCAGAGATGGAAAATAATGTCCTGCAAGATGAGGATTGAACAGCTGAAACAAACTATATGTAAAGGAAATGAAGAAATGAAGAAAAGTAAGTAATTTTCCCCCTTTTCTCCATTCCTAATTAAGGGTTTATGTGGAATTTCATGGGATTAATAAACTAGAGGGTGAAAGAGAGCAGGGTAAGAGCAGTATCCACTTGGAAAAGCTTACAGATTGAGCATCTCTTATCTATAATGCTTAGAACCAGAAGTGTTTCAGATTTCAGATTTTTTTTAAAAATATTTGCATATCTACATTATACATTTGTGTATATATACAGCATACATTTACATACGTACAATATACATTAATGAGATATCTTGGGATTGGGTCCCAAGTCTAAACACAAAATTCATTTATTTTGCATATATACCTTATATGCATAGCTTGGAAATGATTTTATACATTATTTCTAGGGTGTCTGACTTTTGACTGTGACTTGTCTCACAAGGTCAGGTATGAAATTTTCCATTTGTGGTGTCAGTTGACACTCAAAAAGTCTTGGATTTGTAGAGTTTTTTTGTTTCGTTTTGTTTTTTAATGGACACAATACCTTTTTCTTTTCTTTCATCCCCATTGGTGCTAAAGATCAAACCCAGTGTCTCACATGTGCTAGGCGAACGCTCCACCACTGAGCTACAACCCCAGCCTCTTATAGAGTATTTTTAATTTCAAACTTTCCTATCAGGTATGTTCAACCTGTACTTTCATTCCCTTCTCCATATTCCTTCTCCTTGTTTAAGGAATTATATAAACATACCATTTAGAGCCCTTCAATAACCTGCTATTCTTCCAGTTAAAGTTAAGGAAGGGCTACCCCAGGCACAGTGGCACATGCCCGTAATCCCAGCAGCTCCAGAGGTAGAGGCGGGAGGATTGCAAGTTCAAAGCCAGCCTCAGCAAATTAGCAAGGCCCTGTCTCAAAATAAAAAGGGCTGGGGATGTGGCTCAGTGGTTAAGTGGCCCTGGTTTCAATCCCCACTACCAAAAAAATAAATAAACTTAATGAATTAAAATAAAATTAAAAATAAGTCATATGTGGTGGGTGGCAGGTTTATAATCCCAGTGACTAGGGAGGCTGAGGTGGGAGGATTGCATGTTTGAGACCAGCCTCTGAAAATTAGTGCAGCCCTAGGTAACTTAGTGAGACTTTGTCTCAAACAAAAGGGTCCAGGGATGTAGTTGTTAAAAGCACCTCTGGGGCTGAGGTTATAGCTCAGTGGTAGAGTGCTTGCCTAGCACTTGTGAGGCACTAAGTTCAATCCTCAGCCACCACATAAAAATAAATAAAATAAAGGCATGCTGTCCATGTACAACTACAATTTTTTTTTTTTAAAAGCACCTCTGGATTCAATCCCCATAATAATAATAGTAGTAGTAATAGTAATCATAATAATGATGATGATGATGAACTGGGGAGCTTAGTAGTAGTTTAGTGGTAGCAGCCCCTGGGTTCAGTACGCAGTACACAAAAAAGAAAGAAAAAGTTAAGGGCTAAGCATGTAGCCTAGTGGTAGAGCACACGCTTTGCTCTTTGTTTGACCCCCAGCATCACAAAATGAAAAAGCAAATGGGAGCAAATATTCCTTAACTTTTCATAGTTAATAATAAACTCAGTCTAACTTGGTGTTCACTTACAATAATCATTAGCTCATGCCAGAAGCGCAGAATATTGACCTCCTTTTAGTGAATCTCCTACATATTTTAATCTGTACTGGTTTTACATTACATTTAAATACTTCATTCTTAAGTGGATCTCAAAATTTGAGTCCTCTTAGAAATCCTACATTCTTAGAAACTTATGTTTCTGAAGATGAGATTTTAAAGTTTAGAATGAGTCACCTGCTTCATGAATCCCTTTTGTCTATGTTGCTTTCAGAAGCAAGTATTTTATAGTGGTATGTAATGGAGTAAAAGCTTCCTTTGAAAATGTCCTAGTAAAGAACTTGTGTGGAGTTGCAAGCTAGAGAAGCAAGGCAGCATGGGGCAGAGGTGCTCAGAACTACAGCCAGCCAGTGATCCACTGCATTTGGCTTTGTATTGAACCCAAAGGTTTGGGTTCGATAGCAGCACAGTAACTCATTACTTAACAATGGTCCACCCTTTTCCCCATCCTCCCATAGTGTTCAGAATAGGGTTTGCCACCAGCCATCTGTTTGTTAAGTATAGAATGTACTGAGCATGCACATTTCTCTGATGAGCAAGATGAAAGCTTTGATCAGCTCTTTTTAGCAGGTTCCTAAACCCCAAAACAAAAACACCCACCACAGAAAATAAAAAACATGGTTCTAAAGCAATGCAGTCTGTAACAATGGTTTCCATTCCCAGCGAATCATCAGTCACCTGGTGACCATGTGAAATTATAGAGAGAAAATCCTGAGATCCACCCTAGACTTAGGAAAATGATCACACGTTTGAATGTCGTGGCAATGTTGTGTTACCCTGTTGAAGAAATAAAGATTCTACATGCTTATTCTGGATTTATGTACTCCCCACCTACCCCCATTCCCAGTGGGTGTTAGAGATGGAACCCAGGTCCTAGGACATGCTAGGCAAGCACTCAGTGAGCTACGCTGCAAGCCCTGCTCTCTTGCCATGCCTGGTACAGTTTGCAGCCCATCCCAGATCCATGGGCCTCATTTTGAGTAGTGTATCTACCTGCCAGGGTAGGGAACTATTGCTCTTTAGAAGGTACATGTGGTCTTATTCCCACCATCTAGGCCATACTCTCAGAATTTTATGAAAAGTTTTGAAGGAGTGGTTTCCAGAAGTGATCTTGGTCTTAGCTCATGGATTAAGACCTTGCTACCCAACAGTCTGTTTTTAACCTGTGTTGTTGGAGTATCACAGGTACTAAGGAAAGGGCACAGATTATAAACTACAAAGCCTGATGAATTACTTCACAATTTTTCAGTTTAAAGTTTCATGATACAGTATAATACAGATATCTGGCATAGATAGAGAAGTTAAATTGTAAAACAGTTGCAGAGTTGAGTTGATCTATGCTGTAGTCAGTTACTTATTTAAAGACACAAGAGTAGATGATAGAATGTTTACATATTTTGCCGGACTCAGTGACATATGCCTGTAATCAAGGGGACTGAGACAAGAGGATCACAAGTTCAAGTCCAGCCTGGACAACTTAGACCCTGACTCAAAATTAAAAAGATCTGGAGATGTATCCCATTGATAAAATGCTCCTGGGTTCAATCTCTAGTACCAAAAAGAAGGAAAAAAGGGTTTTGCCATTTTGAGGGACATGGAAAAGACAGCTCTGTGTTGTGGATCTGCGCTGTTTGCAGATGTGGTGACCATGGTGATTTCTTGCCACCCGTGAGGGGTTATAATAATAGATTTGAAGCTGTCCTAAAAGAAGTCTGACTTAGCACTGTAGCTGAACAGATTCCTTTGTACACCTGTAAAATCTCAGTAGAGATCATGAAAAGGGATAAACTTGCTGCATGAGACTGAATCTTTAAAACATTCACATTGAGCAGAGATGGTAAAGAGATGGATGTAAGGAAAAGCAAAACCATTAGAAATCTCATACCTGCAACCAAACACCTAGGCTCAGAAGTCTTCAGAGAGACACTTAATGCTTGTAGGGGGGGTTTCTACAGCACACAGGAACTATTTGCAGAGTTAATTGTGTGGTGTTCATTTATCTTAGATTCTGAAGGCCTTCTGAAAACCAAGGAAAAGAACCAGAAGCTGTATAGTCGAGCACAAAGGCATCAAGAGAAAAAGGAGAAGATTCAGAGGCATAATCGCAAACTTGGTGACCTGGTAGAAAAAAAAACGAATGACTTAAGAAGTCATTATGAGCGTCTGGCAAGTCTTCGGCGATCCCATATATTAGAGCTAACCTCTGTCATTTTTCCAATTGATGAAGTAAAGACTGGCATGAGGTACCGTGAGCAAGGCTTTTGACTCTAGGAATAGGTGCTCCAAATACTGCTTTTTAAGCATGGCGGCACCTCATATATTAAGCATCATTCTAAGGTCATTGGTTTTCCTGGTAATGAAATTTAATTCTTATCTGCTTCAGCAAACAGTACATTTAGCAAAGTTGGGAAGAGAGCCAGAGTGAGGGGTGCGGCCCTCAGTGTGCTCTCAGAGCTTCCAAGTGATGCGCTGACTCACCTCCTGGTTAAGACTCACCTGCTGGGTCGTGTCAGTTGCATTCCCAGCCAGACCACTGGTGGTTTGCTGTGAGGCACATTCTTGAACATCCAAATCTGATTTCCTTACTTATTTAAATGGAGATGGAAAAATCCCTACTTTGCAGAGAAATCATGAACTGACATGTAGGAAAACACCTGGTGTTGGGTTCTCGTAGATGGTGGGCACACATGTTGACTTACCTTTTCCTGATAACTGGCATTTATTATATTAACTGTTGTCAATTGAATACTCTTATTTTACTCTTAGGTACTAGTGCATGGGAATACTCAGGAATCAGGGATGGACAGTGGCCCCCCAACTGGTTCTTCATCCTAGTCACCAATGGGCTTTTGAAAACTGAGGTTCCAGAGAGCACACCTCCAGTCTCCTAATCCATCTCATAATACTTCTGTAGATGCTGCTGATGATCAGCAGGTTTAGAAGGCTTTTCTGTGCTCTTGCTAACCATGAGGCTGTTTCCAGTTGAGGATATTCTGTCTGTTTTGGCTACTCAGTCTCCAGGATTTTTGCCTGGAATCTGACAGTGAACTATTGTTAATCTTCAAAGTATTCTTTCTTGCTGGTACTTCAGCCTAGCCTTTGGTCTCTTGCCATAACCGGCTTCCTAAAAATCTAGAGGTCTGATGTTTGCTTCCAAGTATTTTGTCATTAGTAAGAGTTAACAAATAGAAAAATAAAAAGGCAGATTTTAAGTAGAGCAGAATAGAAAGTTCAGAAGCAAACTCTATAGGGGCAGTTTGGATCAGTGAGGAAAAGTTGGATTGTCTAAAAATTGGTACAAGGACAGCTGGCCAGGCTTTCAAGAAGGAAAAGCTGCCTAACTAGGAATCTTATGCCAATTGATATTCTGATGGGTCAACAAGATTAATGTTAAAACATGTTACAATAGACAAAAGACTAAGGCCCTGTTCCAGATTTTAGGAGAATAACAACTGAATGCAGTGTGTGATCCTGTATTGGATCCTGGGCCCACAAAACAATATCAAAGGGTAATCAGAGCTACATAATTGAATTGTCTGTTAGACAAGTTCATAGTATTGTGGCAGTGTTAATTACCCAGTTTTGATTATTGAATTTTCCTGTGTTGATAATTTGGGAAGTCAAGTGAAGTGCATACTGACAAACTTTAAAATCCTTGCAACTTTTCCATAAGGTAGACATTTTTTCAAGAAGAAAACGTGCATATAATCATGTATCACATAATGACTCTTCAGTCAGTAGACCACATGTCCAACAGTGGTCCCATAAGATTATGTCACCTAGTGATGTTGTGCTGTCTTAGTTTCAGTACAGTCTTTGATGTTTGCACAGTGACAAAATTGCCTAGTGATACATTTCTCAAAATGTATCTCCTTCGTTGAGTGACACATGACTGTATTGGGTACTAGAAGAGAAAACATGGAGAAGAACTTTCTCCTCTTCGGTGCCTGTGCTGGTTTGTAATCATTTTTAAACTGCATATTATGTAGGTATACTATTTTTACTGTTTGTTATATATAATGGAGCTATGATGATTTTGAAGTTATCCATTCACAAAATTTCTTATTCTTTTGTATTTCTCTATACTTCTTTGAATGGAAAAGAAAGAGGAAAAAGTATAACTTAGAATGGGCTGCAGTGTCCCAGCCCTCAGTCTTATCTGTGAGAGCCAGTAGGAGTTAACGCGGTGGTGTGTTACAGCAGAAGGAAAAAAGATTGAGAGCCGCTGGCCACAAGGACAGAACGTTAGCTCAGGAGGCCCTTGTCAGGCTGCTGGCTAATTACTTTCCCCTAGCATCTCTTAGCACTTCCTTTTTGCCTCTTACACACCACCCAGTCCAAATGGCTCTATTCCCCAAGTGCACTGGATTCTTTCCCCTCATTGCATTTGTACCTGCTGTGACTTCTCATGGTTGATTTCTGTTCTGTCCTTTAGGCCAACAGTTATCAAAAGATAGTCTGTAGACCTCTGCAGATCTGAGACTCTTGCAGGGAGTCTGTGCTATCAAAACTATCTTCATAGTAATACTAATATATTTTCCTTTTTCATCATGTTGCCATTTGCCATGGTGGGTGTAAAAACCTCTGGCAGGGACACTGTAGTAATAGACATTATAGAGTCTGCTGTATACTTGCAGTTATTAAAAAGCAGATAGTTTCACTTAATGTCTTCAATGCAATAGTGAAAATTATTACTGTTACCATATCTTGACCCTTCAGGGCATATCTTTTTAATGTCCAATAGGATGAAATGGGAAGTGTGCATAAAGCACTCTTATTGCATACTGAGTAAATAGGGTTGACTTGGAGGAAAGCACTTGAGTGAGTTGCTTTTGTCCTGGGATACTATTTTTACTTGAAAGAACAACTGAAAGACTTGAATAGTAAAGAGATTTTTTTCAAAAATGTGAAGTAATGTCACTTTACTAATTTTTTGTTTTGAAAAAGATTTTACGTAAAATCACTCTCATGTAATGTTTTTTTTTTTCAGCTATAGTTCATTCATTTATTCAAGCAACCATTAATTCAGCGAGTATTTATTGAGCTTTTAGTATTTCCTAGTGTGTATCAGTTTTGTTGTCACTGGGTTTACTACTTTTTAATGAATTAATTTAAACTTTTCTCAGTTTTAATGTCTAATACAGTAAATATTGATATTCTAACCCAGATAAGCAAAATTTACTTGGGATCCTAAGAGTTTTTAAGCATGGAAAGGGTCCACGAGCCATATACTTTGAGAACCAAATATTGGGTCCTAGCTAAGGCACTGTCTTCATCACACTGTGTGACCTTCCATGCCATGGCCACTTGGATCTTCCTCTCGGATGATAAATACTTGCCTGTATTTCAGTTAAATTCCTGCGCTCACATGCAACTTTTCAGTATTCTGGTGTGTGTGGCAAGTGTATTGCCTGCCCTCAAAAACCGCTTCTCTTGAAATCCACGTGTCTCCTGATTAATTTTAGAGATCCTGCAGATGTGTCTTCAGAGAGCGACAGTGCCATGACCTCCAGCACTGTGAGCAAGCTTGCCGAAGCCCGGAGGACAACTTACCTCTCTGGAAGATGGGTCTGCGATGATCACAACGGGGACACCAGCATTAGCATTACAGGACCATGGATTAGCCTCCCTAACAACGGGGACTACTCTGCCTACTATAATTGGGTGGAAGAGAAGAAGACAACACAGGGGCCTGGTGAGAAGCAAAATATCTTTGAAAACCTGTGTGTATCTTCATTGATGTAAAATTTTTTAAAGTGAAAAATTTAGTGGCATTTAGTACATACAGCTTTGTGGCACCATAATCTGTTTAGGTCTTAAAACATTCTCATCACCTCACACTCATTTCATGGCATGAAGGTGTCACTCTCCTTTCCGCCTCCCCCAGCTCTAGGCCACCACTGATTTGCTTTCTATCTGTAGACTGCCTGTGCTGGACAGCTCACAAACAGAGTCAAAGAACGTGAGGCCTTTGTGTCTGACTGCTTCCTCTTAGCTTCCTTTCCCAAGATTCATGAGATTAGGACGTATATCAGTACTCGACTGCTTTTTATGGCAAAATAATCCATTGTATGACTATACTAGATTTTGTTGATCTAGTCTGAAAGTGTGTATATTTTTAGATATTTCACCTTTTGGGGATTAATGTTGCTTAATTTATATAAAAAACCTTATTTTCAAAAAGTGTATTTAGCTCGTTAAGTTCCATTTTTAGTTTATAACTTTGTACCGTTTTGTTTTAATAATCCTGAATGGAAATTGAAATATACTAATAGTTTGAAAAATCCTGCAGCTTCTGTTTGGTTGAGAATTGTTCATTTAGTCATTCAGCCCACATTTAGTGAGGGAGGGTTTTGTCATGCATAGTGCCAGTCACTGGTGATAAAAGGTGACTAAGACTGGTGTGGCCCTTTGCCCCTCTCTGGGAAGACGGGAAACATCTATGGTCAGCGGCTCTGTACACTGAGTGGGTGCCATCGTGAGCCAGCAGCATGGGGCCAGAGGGGCGTATATGAAGGAAAGTCCTCTCTGAGGTGACATTTAAGTTGGGATTGTTTTGGTGATACATTATCATGTCCAAGTGGTTTAGACTTTAATTTTATTTATGCCTGGCCTGTTATACTCAATTGTTTATGATGCATTCCATTCAGGAAAAAACAAACAAGTGAACCACTTATCTGGCCATGAGATTGAAGTTGTGTATGATTCTTGCTTTTGTCCTCTAGACATGGAGCATAATAACCCTGCTCACACCATCAGTGCTGCCTTGTGTTATGCCACACAGCTGGTCAACATTTTGTCTCATATACTTGATGTCAATCTTCCCAAAAAGCTGTGCAACAGGCAAGTAATTGAAGGTGGTGATGTCATCCTTATTGTGGCTCTCTAGAGTTTGTTGTATTTTTTTTTATCCTAATTAAACAAGAAACAAGAATTTAAGTATTATAAAACTAGAAGAGGTTTGACAGAAATACTGATTAATTTAAAAACTCTGTATACAAATTTGTTTACAACTACACATGAAGTCTGAAGACCACAGAGAATCCTTCCACTTGAAAAAAATAACAAAAGGAAAAATCAGGTAGTCACAGGATATACTGAGATCCTCATATATACATATCTACATAAATAAGAACTGGATAAATTGTAAAAGCTAGGAGGTTTTTTTTTTGTTTTTTTTTTTTTTTTTTTCGGTGGTGCCGGGGATTGAACCCAGGAACTTGTACATGCTAAGCAAGCATTCTACCAACTGAGCTATATCCCCAACCCCCAAGCTGGGAGTTTTTTGATTTTTTTTTTTTTTTTTGGAAAAGAAAAAACTTCTGTGGTTTAAAATGTTTATGTATTTTAAAGATACAGCTTACCCAGTTCCCATTAACTTCTTCCTCCCATCCTGCAGTTAATCTACTCTCACATTTCATTTCCAGCAGATATGAACTTCTTATTACTATCTCTTCATGAACACAAAGATAGTATGCCAAACTGTTTTGCATTTGTAAGTTTTTATTTAACACATAATTATTGAACACCTACTGTATGCCAGATACTGTTTGGGCATGGCGGGGGGGTACCTTGATGACAAAAACATAATCCCTGCCCTCTTAGAGCTTACATTTTAATGAAAGCCATAGACATAAACAGTGTGTGAGATGGTGGTATGTGCCGTGGAGAACCAGGGTGAGAGGGGAAATGGCAGTAGGAAGGGCTTTCTTCATTTGAGTGGGCAGGGGTGTTGGCACATGCACATCTAAGGGAGGAAAGGAACATGCCATGGGGACCCCTAAGGAAAAATGCTGCAGGCAGAGGTGGCAGGTGCAAAGCCCTGGGAGGCACCAGTGTTATCAGCAGTGAAGGCAGAGGGCAGAGGAGAGCTACTGTAAGCCTTGGGCTGTTACTCTGCATCAGGTGGGCACTTGCCAAGTTTTCCTTCTCTGTATGTACCAAGATCCTACCAGTGCCCTGTTACTGCTTCAAAGAATATCTCATATATTTGTCATTTCCTGAGCATGCAAGTATTTGCATAGAATAAATTCCTGAAATGGAATTACTTGATCAAAGGGTCCACACATGTGTAATTTTGTGTGAATGCAGAGAAATTGCTATCTATAAGGACAGTAGCTTATTCTTTAAAGTTTCTGTTAAGGGCAATTTAATAAGGAGGCAAAGGACACAGTATGTGCTATATTGAACTCTTCAAAATGAACACTTGAACATAGAATTTCCTCAAAATAATTTACAAATTTTTTAAATTTATTTTTTAATTCTAATTAGTTATACATGACAGTAGAATGCATTTTGACACATACAGATTGTTTGTTTTAACAGCGAATTTTGTGGAGAAAATCTCAGCAAACAGAAATTTACTCGAGCAGTGAAGAAACTCAATACAAATATCCTTTACCTTTGTTTTTCTCAGGTATGGAAAATGTGCTATAAATTAGGTTTTTATAAAATTTGTTGCATAATTGAAAATATTAACCAATTCTTTGCTTTTTCTAGCATGTAAATTTAGATCAGTTACAACCACTGCATACCCTCAGGAATTTAATGTACCTGGTCAGTTCAAACTCTGAACACCTGGGCAGGTAAGAAGATCGCATGTTCCTTTTCTTCAAGTGTTGTTTTTGTGACTGCATTGAAGTAGAGGTATCCTGTGAACTGGCAGAGTACTCGCTGTTCCTCTTCCCAGGTCTTCCAAAAAAGACAAAAATTGTGTAGTTTTATACTGAAGGAAACACTGGCTAATCATCTTTGAACTTTTATAGTCCTTTTGAAATCATTTTTCAGAGAAAATTGGCATCAAACACATGTACCACCAAAATGCAGTGGAAGAACCCAAATATTCCTGGGTAGGGCCACTTTGTGCTCTTTCCAAGGACCAAGTCTCTGGGCTTCGAAGAACTTGGAATAGATGAGGCTCATCTTTGCTACCCCTGCTCTGGGTTCACACCCTTTTTTCTTGCTCCAGCAGTATGTGCATTCATTTCTGTCAAGATAGGATATAACAAGTATTACACTTTTGAAAGGGAACTCAGAGAAAAATAGGATTTGTGGTAGATGATTTTGCATAATTGTAGGCTATTATGTGCTCTGAGTGTTTAAGGTAGGCTGGACTAAGCTATCATGTTTGGTAGATTACGTGTCTTAAATGAATTTTTGACTCAATATTTTCAGCTTATTGGCTTATTGGGGTATAACTCCATTGTGAGTTGAACATGTGTTTAAGGAAAATTATGAACTCTTTACTCAGCATGTGTTTCCTGACTGCCCACTAGGCAGCATGAAGAGTGGGTCCGAATGAAAGAAGGTTCGAGGTAGTGAAATCCCTTATGATTTTCCGGGAATAGAAAGACTCAGAATTGCAGAAATGCCACTTCTCCCCAAAAGGAAAACTGGTCAGCATTTCAACAGATATTTCATGGAGTTTGGATAAGCTGATTCTAAAGTTCAGCTGGAATCATAGTCTGCAAGGAAATTTGGAAAAGAATGAGGGATGGGCTTGGCCCCTTTCAAAATATAATATAAAGCTAATCAAAACAAGGTACTTTTAGCATACAAAAGGGTATAGCAATTAGAATGAAGAGTTCCCAAACAGATCTTTGTATACGTAGGTTATATGTAATAGGGGTGGCAAGTTGAATCAGATACAGTATTGGGCCAGTTGATATTCAAGTGGGGAAAAAGTTGGATTCATACCACATTCCATATACAGAAATAAATTCCAGATGATATAAAAGATCTTAGTTTTATAAAAACTGGAAAGGACAATGTTCTATAATCATAGGGTGGGGAGAGAATTCCCAAGCAAGCCACAAAACCCAAAACATAAAGGAAAGGAGTAACACGTTGCACTAAATGTTCACTAAAAAGTAAAGGTTTAGTAAAAGAGATATCATTAACAAAGTTAAAAGACAAATGTCTATTGCACTTGCAATCTGTGAAATAGGCAATAGATTAAAATCTAGATTACAGATCAATACAAGGTAAACAACGAAATAGGAAAAGTAGACAAAGAATTCAAAGGATTACACAAGAGAGATGTAACAAAGTTTTCAGACTTAAGCATAAACAAATGCTAGCCAGGGAGGTGGTGCATGCCTATAATCCCTGTGATTTAGAAGGCTGAGCAAGGAGAATCACAAGTTGGAGGCCAGCCTGGGCAACTTACAAGACCCTGTCTCAAAATTTTAAAAAGGGCTGGGTCTACAGCTCAGTGTATAGAACACCTCTGAGTTCAATCCCCAGTATTGCAAAAAATAAAAAATAAATGCAAATTAAAATGTTTCTATATTTCAACCATCAGTTTGAAAAACAGAAAGAACTAATAATATCCAACATGGGAATAGTTAGGAACAGGTAGGCACACTTCCACCCATGGTTACTTTGGAGGGTCTAAAATTTCCTGTGGGGTACCGCCTTTCAGTCACCTCTTCCATTTAGAGGGCTATACCCTGCAAAAGTACACACAGCTGGCTGACAGTCGCATCTGAGTTCACGGTCTGAACCCGTGGTCAGGGAGTAGAGCTACTGAAGTCCCAGGCAGAATTAAGGCCTACAGGAATGTGAATGGAGCCTTGTTGGGACTTCCTGTTTCCATGCACATCCGCAGAACCAAGGGTCCTATTCTGAATCCAGGATTAAACTTGTCTTAGAATAAATTCAAACTTGCAAAAACTAAAAATAGTGAAGACCCATGTGCCTTTTACCCAGATTGACCTATTATTAAACAGAGTCCCCCACCTCCTTTTTAATAGAGCTTTCATTCGGGGGTTTCTGATGTTTCCTCAAAATTAGATTGCAGGCTGCCATCCTGCCTGGGCAGGTGTCTCCTTCAGGACATCACTTCAGAGGCAGCATCCACCTGCTCCTCACTGGGGAGTCACTCGATCCCGTCAAGATGCTTTCCAGTTCCCCACTGTATAGTTCCCGTGTTTTTCCTTCCTTGCAGCTAATAAGCATTCCGTGGGGAAAACACTTCTTGCCAGAATTTCCCCCTGGACTTGTCAGTTAATGGGTCTTACCTGATCTCATCCTTACCATGGTGGTGCCGACATTAACACATCATTTTCAAATAAGATGTTTTGCATAAGAGGCTTTTAGAAAGCCAAACAGATCAGTTTGTTGCCTTACTTGATAGAAAAATTCCCTTTTGCAGCAGCATCATGAGAACATGAGTAGTCTGGCTTCAGGGTCTTGAATAAAATTATAGCAATTATTCAACTACACAAGTTAAACAGTTTTACAGTCTTTATTTCCTAAGACGTTAAGGGAAGAAGAATTCATTCTTTCACTGGTCGGCCCTGTGTGCTGTATCTGCAGCTCAGGGCATGTCAGACAGCAGACACTCCTCTAACCGAGAAGTGATGGGGAGAAGCATTGTGTAGAGACCCTGGCAAGGGCTCTGTCCTCCTCCTCTGGCTTCTCAGGAACATAGTTTACTGGTTGGAACCAAAATTGTCCCAAACTGGCTGCTTTATGGATCTTCCATTTGTTTATCACTTTAAGTACTTGGTTGAGCACTTGCTCCATGCCAAGTGGACTCTGTGCCCTGGGCGATTCTAGGTGGAGAACTGGAGTCTAGCAAGGCTCCCACAGGGAAAACTGAAAGAAGGGCCCTTTCCTCCCTTGTATCACTTCTGCCTGGCTCCTGGGGAACCCTTGAAGAAGGGATCTAGGGACAGTGGCCGTCCCAGGCTGAGAGGACCTCAGGACTAGATAAGGCAGCATCAAGGAGGAGCAGAGAACAGGCTAAGGCTCCAAAGCTAGAAGGAGCACGCTATGGGAGGATGTTAATTCGGGCTCCTGCCTAGGGGAGCTGTGAGCCTGACCCCAGCAGCAAGTGCCATGGGCCCTTAGACGGCAAGGTCTAGTGACAAGGGGGGAGGGGAGCCCGAAAAGGTGTTCAGATTGTGGACATTTTAGTAGGCAGATGCCATGAGAGGGAGGCAGCTCTCCAGGTGAGGCAGGTAGGAGGTGATCAGGTGAGCCCTGAGCTAGGGTGGACCTTTGAGAATGTAGAGAGGGGAGAAGTCCCAGCTGGCCTGTGCTTTGAGATTGGTTGACTGGCTCAGATATCTAAGAACATCAGTCTGAGGGATTAGTAACCCTCAGACTGAAAGATTGGGTGGGCAATGGCATATTTGGGAGTAGAGCTTAGGAGACTTGTTTACCAAAGAAAGAGGGAAGAGAGGAGAGGAGTTTGAGTGTAAGGAGAACCTTAAAGAAACAGATCTGCAGAGCTAAGGTACTGGCTTCAGTGCTCATATAGTGAGGGAAAGGTGTTTTGTTTTTTGGTGTTTGAATACCAGAGATTGAACTCAGGGGCATTTAAGCACATCCTCACCCTGGCCCTTTTTATTTTTTGAGACAGGGTCTTGTTAAGTTGCTGAGGCTGGCCTCAAACTTGTGATCCTCCTGCCCCAGCCTCCCAAGTTGCTGGGATTACATGTGTGCACCACCATGCCCAGCCAGGGAAAGTTTTAAGAAACCCCTCTCCTGATCACCCCCTTCACCCCTTGCAAAATGACTTCCAGGCAAGTGAAAACCTAGAAAACTTGCTTTGAAGAGCTTTTTTATGAATTACTCACAGGAGACCAAGAAGACGGTACATCTTCTATTTAATGAATACTTGTCCTAAAAACACTTGCCTGAAACATCAGTGTTAGCTGTTCTTGCTGTATTTTGACTGGGAAGCAAAGTTGTCTTACAAGAATAAGGGCTATAGACTCTGGAGAAAGTAAGCCAGAAGGTATAGCTCAGCTCTAGTGCCAATACACTAGAGATAAATACCAACATTTTATCACACCACACTGGAGTTTTGAACCACAGACAAAATATGGCTGGATAGTTCTCATTTTTGTTAACCTATTTTTTCCCCCTAAGTAATTATCAGTGAAACCCTTAAATGAACTGAGGCCTCCTGTGCTTGTTGACAATAGCAGGAAGATGTGGGATGCTGCAGGGACTCGGTCCTGCCCTTCATGGGCTCCAGGGATTGTGAGACAGGGTGGCTGCCCAGCTCCTCTAAAGCAGGAGCTGACGGGCATTTGAAAGGAGGCAAGAAGCAGAAAGGTCTGTCCCACTGTGTGGCATCAAAGAGCTGGGGCAGGATGAGCTCTAAGGAAGGGCTCTTGGACTGGTGGTGGGAGGGGTCTTTGGGAAAATTTTCTCCTGAAATACAGTATAGAAGTAGGCCTAACTGCAGATGAATATGTTCTAAATAGTTTTTGTCATTCTATTTAACAAAATGTCTCTGGAAAATCATGATCTGATATTTTCACACGTGTGCAGGAGCTTGACAACAATCCAGAGAAGCTGCTAACCTGTATACAACCACACCACTTAGCTTTTTTGAGATTTTATATTTTGGAGCTTCCATAAGGCAGGGACTGTCTGTATAGTTTCCTTTGTATAACACTAAATAATATACCGGAGTGTACATCAGGTGACTATTTTTGTCAGAATTGTGTCATCCATGTATACTGCACTTATTTAAAGCTGGAAACCATAGTTTGGACCCCCAGCATGGACTATATCAGTGGATGGGTTTTCTTTCCAACCAAGGGTCTCCACAAATATAGTAGGTAAAATTGAGGAAAAGTGGAATATTGTGATTTTATTACTTGGATGGCAGCTGGCATTTAGGTAAAGAAAACAGTTGTACAGCCTCAGCAACTTAGTGAGGCCCTAAGCAACTTAGGCCCAGTCTCTAAAGTATAAAAAGAGGGCTGGCTCAGTCGTGAAGCACCCCTAGATTCAGTTGCTGGTACCAAAAAAAAAACAAAAACAAAAACAGTTTCAGATCAACCTCGAGTGTAGTATTAATTTAGGAAACTGGGTATGGTGATGGGCTCTGGGTCCCCTGGTCCGGTTGGGGAGGGTCTTAGGGAAGACCACATCTAATCTTGGGGAAATGGTGATTGTCTTAAAGTGGTCCCTCACTGTGTGCATGTAGGTCGGGACCTTTTGAAGTGCGAGCTGACCTTGAGGAGTCCATGGAATTCGTGGATCCTGGAGTCGCTGGAGAATCAGATGAGAGTGGAGACGAGCACATAAGTGATGAGGAAACCGATCTGGGCACAGACTGGGAGAACCTGCCAAGCCCCCGGTTCTGTGATATCCCTTCCCAGCCTGTGGAAGTCTCCCAGAGCCAGAGCACCCAGGTGTCCCCACCCATCGCAAGCAGCAGTGCTGGCGGGATGATCTCCTCTGCTGCAGCCTCAGTGACCTCCTGGTTCAAAGCTTACACCGGACACCGTTAATGAGCATGGAGCCAAACATGCCAGATTTGTACCACAAAAGCTCTCCCACTGCACTCTAGGGAACCCCGTCTGTTTAGTTAAGATAGTGCCTGGAACCAAAAGGAGGTTAAACCATTGTTTTAAGCAGGGAAAGGAGCATTTCTGCTTGTCAGGTAGCTTGTGATAGTGACTGACATGCTTATGGTGTAGAACAGAGGGCACGAAGGTCCTTCTGCCCAGACCTGTGCACGTGGTCAGTTGTGTGTGTTGAAGTTGTTGTTCTGGGCATCGTCTGGTCCCAGGCCCCACAGACCTGGTCAGTGAGCTGGTCCTTGTGATGCTGAGACCTTTCCTGACACTACTTTCTAAAGTCGAACCACAAGGAATTGATTCCTGATGAGAACTTGAAAGAAAAACTGAGTTTTTCTGCCATCAGTTTTTGTGCAGAGAATCTGTAGGTAATTTGAAATATTTTCTTTATAATTTGGTCATCTTTGGCTTTTAGATCAAGGATTTTGGTTCTTGTATAGAGGGTTTTTTTTTTTTTTTTTTTTTTTTTCAGGGAAAGGAGTTTATTTAATTTGTGCTGCTCTGTTGTAGCTTTTCACATTCCTGCTTTTCTTTCCCTCCACACCAAAGAAACTAAGGTGTTTTTGTTCTACAGGACCCACATCCGTGAACAGAAGAAATCCTGGCTGCAATAATGTCTTAGAACATGTTTAAACTATTTTCTTGTAGTCTGAGTGGAATTAAGCTCATTCTTACCTAGGTCATTGAATCCTGCCATCCATGCTATGTGCATTTTTAAATGGAACTTATTTTCTGTGACTGAAAATAAGTCATAAAGGCCATTCATTCCCTTGTGTGAGCTAACTGCCTATTTAGGCACAGGTTAAAAGCCACTTAGTTAAGAAGTCTATTGTTATTCTCAGTTTGTTTCTGGAAGGATTTAGTAGGTAGCACCACAGTGTTTCCAGGGAAAACCATCCTGCTTGTTTCCAAGGTGTGTGTGTTGCCTCGAAGGCACTGCCTTTGCTCAGAATGCAGAGCACATCCTTGTAGCTGGTGCTGCTCTTCTCTGTCCTGAGGAAAGCTCAATAAAGAACTTGCCCTCACCAAGAGATCATTTCCAGCTAACGTGGTGTTTTGTCATTCTCCTAGTGACAATCTTACAGAAAACTATAATGAAAGAGGCATTATGTACAAATATGTAAGTAGTTTATTTTTAATAACTGCAAAAAAAATCTTATGTAACTACAAAAAATCCTATCAGATTCCTACTAGACATTGTTACCATATCTTGGTGTGATTAGCATGATAGTACCTCAGATAAATCATTGGGAGGTTCACCATGCCCTAGCTTCTCATTGCAATTATTATAGTTGATACTTTGCCTCCAAGTCCGAGGTGCTATTTCTAGCCTTGGCTATCGGTATATTTAGTGTTTGTTGGAGTTTTGGGTAGAACTGCAGAAGGGAGTTCACTCCTGTTCAGGAGTCTGGAGTTCCTTGGCTCTTAAGAATTTTCCACTTGTGAGGAAACAGGTTTTTTCCTCTTGAGGGTTCTTATACAGCTGGTCTCTCTGTTTTAAGTGCTCAGCTTTGTGATTCTTGGGCTTGTATTTTACCATCCAATTCTGGAATTCATAGAGTGGATATGGTGGAATGAACAAATACCAAATGAATTTAGAAACCATGAATGAAATGAAGCTAAAGAATAGAATTCAGAGATTATAAACTCATGTCTAGAGTAATTGAACAAAACAAGGATGTGGGAAATCTGGGGATTGATAGGATATATTAATATCAACTAGAGGCACTTTACGTTGGGTTAAGTGATCAAACCCTTTAAAGGTTTTGAACACCAACATACTGGCTTAC
The DNA here is from genome assembly GCF_902686445.1 of Sciurus carolinensis. NCBI lineage: Eukaryota > Metazoa > Chordata > Mammalia > Rodentia > Sciuridae > Sciurus > Sciurus carolinensis. The sequence continues at coordinate 155,679,550 of NC_062214.1, read as the reverse complement.
ACTGCTGAAATATTTTGGGTTTCATTATTTTGCACTGGATCCACCTTGTAAATATTCTTAAATGTACATTTCAACCACTTTTTTTCTACTCTTTTTGCTGCTCATTAAAGTCTTTCATGTAGGTGCCAGAATCATATATATAAACAACTTTATAAAAAATTAAAGCTGGTATTTTTTTTTAAACAAAAAGCCATAGAATTTGGTCATGTTTCCATTTTTAAATGATTTATTGAAACAAGGTAATACTACTAAAAACCCACAGGCACCACATAGGCTGCTTTAGATGGTCTTGCAAAAGACATTTTTATGTAATGGAATAAAACTAAAAGTTTTTGCACATCTGTAAACGAAGGGGGAAAACAGTATGTCACCACCGGGTATGGTAGACAGGACTCACTTAAGGACTTGTAATTTGGGAAAACATTTGGTGGCATGTTGTTCAAAGAACTAGTGTCTAAGAATCTTCTCTCAGTGTCATGTGGCAGGAATTTCCCTTTGCTCTGTGACTTCCAAACCAGTTTGAGTCATACAAATGTTTTCTAAACTTTTATTGTATTACTGCAATAAATCTTTTAACAGTACTTTGCTAATGGCGTTTTCAAATTTCAAATCACTGCTACATTGAGGTCAGCAAGAATGAGTGCTAACCTGGGGAGCTTATATATTAATTTATATTAATATATATATATATGTTTTGTGGGTGGGCCAGGTAAGGCAAAGTGTTCTGGTGATACATTCATTATAGATCATGGTGGTACTAATAATGATCCATCCTTTGCAAGCTGAGAAAACTGATTTTCTTACCAGTTTCTTTGGTAACCATAGTATGTGTGCGACTTGCAAAAATTTGATTTTTTACAACAGACCCCTGGGAAAGGAGTGGGCCTCTAAGGTACTCACATAGGACCAGCAAGAAAAAAATGTAGAAGAGACTGAGTAGTTTGGAGGATTCCCGTCCCCACCCACTCACTGATGCTTTCCAGGTTATCGTGGAGAATGGATAACAAACAATGGCTGCTGTGGATGAGCCTGGCCTGCGGAGAAACACCCAAGCACTGCTCCCGTGTCGCTCTACCCCTTCAGTCAGGAACAGGCAAGGAAGTGGAAGGCTGCTCCGACAGACTGTGGGCTTGTGATAGTATCCTCAGTCTCTCTGGCATACTCAGGAAAAGCATGCTCCCACCCAGTGTGTAGAGAGACTCCCCATCCCAAGTTACATCCTGGCTAATGCAGGAAGCAAATTTGCAAGTGGATTCATACAGGGCCATCTGCACCTTACTTGTGAAACTCTCAGTAAGGCAAAGCCATCATCTCCCCCCATTTTGAGGGTCTGGTGAGAAAATACCCTGCAAAGTTACAGAAATGAAGTAGAATTTCTTAAACCAGGAAAAAGCAGTAGGGCAAACTCTTCTCATATCAGTGATTTTTTTGATGAGCCTTTGTAGGAAGGAGTGGTGGGGAGAGTGTAAATGTGATGGAGACTTTAGCCCACTGCAGAGAAACTGGTAGAAGGCATTTGAGGACACCCAGTAAGCAACAAACAGGCTAGAGCCAGGTGAGTGAAAAATCCTCAGGGGTTGTAAAGGTTCCTGGGGCTGAGGTGTCAATCCTTCCTTATCATTGTTCCTTATCCCCCTACCCCTTGAGTATGCCATTTTAGAATTTTCTGTATGACTTAAAAGATGAGGCCTAGATTTTGAGGAAAAGTGCTTTCCTGCCCTTTTTAGCAGCTTATTTTTTGGAACAAAGTATATGGGGGTCCATTTGGTAAGTGCTGTGGTTTGTAAGTATTAGATGGAAAGAGGCATCTCCAGCATAAGGCTGATTAAAGAATGATAGGAGCAGAGCACCTGTGATCAGCAATTTAATAATTGCTTTCAAGTAGGGAGGACTATTTAGTGACCATAGGGAGAAATACCTATGTTCTGGTGCAGGGGCCACTGGTACTATCTTAAGGGAATTCTGCTACTCCTCTTGATGGCCTTCAAGGTGCCATTCCACTCACCAGAGCCTGAATATCTACAGAGTTCGCCATACCAGAGCCCTTTCATCTCTCCAGAGCCTTGCTACCCGGTGGTCCTTTGAGCTGCAGAATCGGCATCACCTGAAAGCTTGTTAGAAATACAGGTTCTTGGGGCTGCAATTGTGGCTCAGTGGCAGAGTGCTTGCCTAGCATGCATGAAGCACTGGGTTCAATCCTCAGCACTACCTAAAAATTAATAAAATAAAGGTATTGTGTCCACCTACAACTAAAAAAGAAAGAAATACAGGTTCTTGGGCACCATCTCAGACCCACTGTCAGAATCTCTAGCAATTCACCTGCACATTCATGTGTAAAAAATGTCAATATAGAGCTGCACTGTCAGATACAAACAATGTAACCCATGTGTGTGGGTCTCATTTAAAAATTGAGAAACATGAAAATTATATATTTTAACATATCCTAAAGTATCGTTTCAACATATTCTCATGTTAAAAAAAAACGGATACCTGGTTAAATATTTTACAGTACATCTCAACGTGGAACTAGCCAATTTCAAGTGTTGAACAGCTACCTGTGGCTAGTAGCCTACGCAGGGTGGCACAGCTTCTGCTAGAACTTGGTGAGCACCTTCTCAGGTATGCATTAAGGGCCTCCCAAAGCTCAAGTTTTAGGAAACAGGTTCTCTTTGCTGGCATTCCAGTCCTTTCTCCCTTCCCAGCTGCAACTCTAGTGGCTCTGCTCCCCTCAAATAGCACAGAGTTAAAACCACCACCTAGAATTGGGCAGTGGTGGGAGAGGAGGGATGATAACTTGCTGTGGTTTTGCCTAAACCAATTTGGTAAAAATACTCTAGACATAACCCAAGGGTGCATAACCACAGTGTTTGCTCGTCCCATGATCTTGTGCAAACATTGGCTATGACCACAAACTTCATAGTGAGCGAATCAGAAGGGAATGCACCTTTCCTGCACAGGTATTTCCACCGACTCACAGGAGACTGCATCACTAGCTTATCTGAACCCCAAGGAAAGATGGGACTAGAAAGGATCCGATTCCACTGGTCCCTGATACTGTGCAGAAGAGAATACCTTTAAATATGACATGGTACCTGATATACAGCTTAGATAACTAGCTCTTATTGGTGCCAGCTACAGTGTACACAAAAGAGGTTTAGTACAGACTGTTTATGAAGCAGACTGTGGATGAAGGAAGACACACAGCCAGTCTGTTGAGTAAAGGAAAGATGACAGCAATTGAAGCTGTGGAAATGCCTGGGAATACCCACATAAAAACTGTCCTAGGCAGGCCCACAGAGGTGCTGACAAGTCCCAAGTTATAGGGGATCCAGGTCTTGGTGCATAGGGCTTAGAAGGGACCACCAAGGGCATGCCATAACCATCAGCCTGCAGCTACTGGCAATAATAGATCCTAGATTATACCAAATGCTTGACAATGACTGTTAAAGAACCACCACTCCCCTCACCCATGACTGCTGTGGGAGCTTCCCTGTACACAAGATGCTCCCTTGACCAGTGATGAACAGATCACCCAAGACCCCTCTGTCCCCCCATCCCTTGAGCTGCTCATCCTAGATAGAAAACTAGTATGGCCCTGAGCAGTGCAAACCTGCCAATAGCCCTCACGTTAAGAGGGTCACTAACAAGGCAGGCAATCATTTTATGGAGTGTACAACATGAGGTGCTTGGAAACTAGCTGTTTCCAAGTATAGTGCAGTGGTCAGAGCTTCGTATGCAGTGATACACCGGAGGGACATGTGATGATCCATGTGCACAGGGTGCTGGAAGGAACCAGTTACCATGGTGAGTGAAGGTATGGGGTAGGTTTCAGTAGGAGGTACCTCCTAAACACAGGGCCATCAGGGGGCTTAGGCAGGATGTAACAGTTACTTTGAGAAAAGGCTGAAAAACCAAATTTTAATAGTAGCCCTTGTTCCTTTCCAATCCACACCTTCCTTTTGTCTCTGTTCTCATTGGCTAGGCAGGGGAAAACTGAACTGCCCCAGGGACAGGAGGAGGAGTTGATGACTTTTTTCTTTTCTCCAAATGATCGAATGAGTGCTTCACATGGGAGATGGGAGAGATATGAAGCCAGTATATCAAAAGACTGAGCAAAAGCTGAAGGGGTGTTTTCTTTGGTGGGCATGGCGAGGGGCTACAGTCTTCCCCTTCCTAGCCCCTTTGAAAGTCTTAAGATTCTACAGCAATGGAGGAAAGTAGCACTGTACTGTGGCAGGTATTTTCACCACTAGGGGGCCCTGAAACAGTCTCAAAGTGGGCAGCTATACTTGGCTAGAAATGAAGCCCAGTGAGGGTGTGCTCTCTGGTGCCACCTGCTAAAACAATCTACCATTTAAACAGAGCACTGGGAACCAGGTCTTGGTGCACAGTTCAAAACAGATCAACAGTGACTTTTTAGGCCCCAAGTACTGCATGCCAAGTGAGGTTGGGGCATTCCTGCTGTGCCTCTACTCTTGGGCAGTTCAATCCCTTAAGAGTAGCTTTTGTGTTCCATGTGATAACCAAATCAGGAGTAGCTGACTTATGAAGACTATCCCAGAGTTGTTTATCCTGTGTCCACATTGGGCACATGATAAACCATAGACAGCAACAATGACAGCTGATGTTACAGGGCACTTTACATGCAGCTGAACATGAGTCCTGTGTATGTTATCGCCTTTGATCCCCAATTATAAATCACAACAAACTTATTAGGCACTTCTGAGGTGTACTGTTCACTTGAGCCAAGAAGACCCTACGATTTAGAAGCATTTTTCAACATACCTCAACTGGGGTGAGACGAGGAAAATCACAATCTCTTGAAGGTGAGCTGTTCTTAAGTCTTCCTGCTGGTCCTAGATAATGCCCATGAACCTGCAGGTCAGCCTAGCATGGTGTGTGCCTGTCGGGAAGAGTTGCTCACCAATAGACACTGTGTTCAGTTTTAGTACCCCTTTTTGAGGGAGGGAGCAGTTACTACTAAGAAATCAAAATAGATCCCAATTTGGACGTCACTCTGCCCACCTGCTGCCTCAGCCACAGGTTAACATGGCTGAATGTGGTCCCTGCCAAATTAACACCCTTCTCCTTTGAGACCATTACAACCCTCGCTCATCACTCTCCCATCTGTTCTTCTAAACCCTGCAGCTCCCATTGGCTGCAAGCATTTGGGGTAAGCCCCTAATATCAAGATATCAAGCCAACCTAGTCCTCCTCCCCCAAAACAAAGAACCTTTTTTTTTTTTTTTTAATTGGCGCAACTTAGTTTTTCATCTCCCCACCAACCACAACTCTCTGGGGCCTATCCTTTCCCACCCAGCCCCAGCAAGCATTATGTGACCATGGCCTGCAGAGATCTTTAATGACTTCTAAAATGATTATGCCTGAACACATTGTAAGGATATCTTAGGAAACATGATAGGTACTGGGCAGACAACAAATTCAAAATGTGTTAAGACTGCAAAAATTTAAGCTTATGTATTAACCCAGGAGTACTCTACCACTGAGCTACATTCCCACCCCTCCCACTTTTTTGAGACAGGGTCTTGCTAAATTGCCAAAGCTGGCCTCCAATTTGATCTTCCTGCCTCAGCCTCCATAGTCGCTAGGATTATGGGTATGCACTACTGTGCTCAGCAGATTTTTTAAATTTTTTTTGCTGTGCTGGGGCTGAAACCCATAGTGCCTTGCACATGCTAGGCAAGCACTCTACTACTGAGCTACAGACTAAGGCCCAGATGCTCTCTTATCTGTGTCAGGGAAAAAAATTTTATCTCTACTTTCCCCAACAACTCAACAAAAGCTTACAAAATTTCTTCCAACTCAATCCACAACAACCTTCTTCAGCATTATATAAATTTAATTTTAAGAGGTTAAAGAAATCTTTGCAAAACAGATTTCATTTAAGATGCAATTTTATTGAAGTTTAAAAAAAAATTGTAACCAGACAGAAAGGATAAAGTGAACAAGAATGTTATAATCTGGCTATATAATATTCTTTCATTCTTGGTGGATCACTAAAATATAACAAGGGATTGTTCTTTATGCTAATTTTAAGGTCGGTCCAGTTAAACCATTATTTGGTATCCTTTCAACAGGTTAACCTCTTAACTATTTAGAGTTTCTTCTCAGAAACATTCATATATTATACAGGAAACATTCATAGTTTGAGAAACATTCATATTTTTTACAGGATGTACAAATTTCGAGACAAGACAATTAAAAAAAAACAATTATAGCCGCAACACCATCCTAGCTGCATTGTGGTGATTATGTTTAGTCAGCTGTCCGTCATATACAACTGTATTTTAATTGTGTTATTTACAGAGGGGCTAAAGCACTCATCTAAAGGTAAAGGCGCTCGGGTTTAATGTGCACTTTCACAGCCCTATGCAAACACAACCATTATATACACTGTAAACACCACAGGGCATGAAATCCATCTTCAATCACAAAACATCAATCTCACAGGACCAAGCATACAAGGTCTAAAGTAAGGTGCCTGACTCTTCCTTTTTAGGTACACTTTTCCTCCAAGGGTATGTTTTTTCATAGAACACTATTCACTTATTTCAAATATGGCGCCAGTGCTAGAAACATTTCTGGAACCTCTGGGAACTTCCTGCAGATCCTGTGGTGAACTCCTCTGAATGTCCTTGATGGTGGCAAGCCGTCATCCTTTGAAAAAGGTTTTGATGACGGCAAACAGGCATAGTTATTCGCAGCTGAGTGAATCAAGCTGTGGGATACCACCCTGGATCAAATGTTTGAGGCGCCACTATAAAACCATGAGACCAGTTTTCTTATACAGCTGGTAAGTTCAGAGTTTAAAAAATGCCTGAGTAATGGCAGTCCTGATGGAGTAAGTACAGACTTCTAGAGTGATAACTGAGGCAACACTCACATGAACATTTTATCTAGGTGTTTCGTGGTTTAAAAGATCAGTCCTTTTGTTGCCTCTCCCCTGGTCTTTAGTATTCCTCTTCGGTTTCAGTCCCTTTTGCTTTCTTATGGATTGCCCGATTAAAGCTGTGACATGCAGGGACCCAGTGGTTGTCATGAAGCCCCAGCTTACAGCCAGGAAAGCCCTTCTGAGACCGGTGGCAGCACATCCAGTACCCAGGCCCATAGGGCAATGCTTGGCAATAGGGCTTGGGATGCCACCGGCACAGGGACACATCCCCTTTCACATATTTTTTCTTGCACTGCTTGCACGGGTCTTCTCTATACCGTGGATCTCTAACCCAGCGAGAATCTGCTGGCCTGATGTTGTAGTACTCAATGATGAACTTGAAGTAGCAGCATGTACATTTAAGAGCCACTAAACTCCTGGTGGGAAGTAACCTGAAGATTTTCACCATAATGTGGTGGGGCAGAAATGCCATGTACTGCTGAGGCTCCAGAAGTTGCTGGATTTTAAACCTTGTCTCCAGAAAGTCATGAGACACTTGCTTCTTCCAACTGGATACCTCAAGTACAGGTAATGTACCTTCCGCTGCAGAGGTTGGTGGTGCAAGTGGCTCAAGTGAAGCACTTTTCTCCTCAGATGCACTGTCAACTTGAGCAGCATCTTCAAGCTGGCTGGCCTCTGAAGACACTTGTGCTGTGCTTTCATTCAACTGGGAACAGTCTAATTGGTGCTGACCAGGTGGCAAAAAAAACAACATCCCTGGAAGTGGCTCCTCAGGGGAGTTTAAGTTAGAAGGCTGGGCTTTCTCTACCTTCGACACAGTGATGCTAATGCACAGATATTCTTTTCTTCTCTGATCAGGATTTTGGTTAGTAAGAGGCACAAGCTCTCTACTCATACAGCTGATAGCATCTGTGGGCAATTCAGTGACTTGGGAGTTGGTGTGAGAAGAAAAAGATGATCCATCAAGTTCCTCTGTCATTTCCACATCATACCTGTTGCTGTTTTTCACAGCAGTATGCTGACCTGGCTCTAATTCTGCCCTGTCCATGTGGAAATTCACACCTGCTGGCAATGAGGGACAGCTCTGAGAAGCACCATCCCAAGACTGATCCCCCTTAGGAGAACAATGGTCAGCTCTTGAGGGGCCACAGTCTACAGACACAGGCTGCACGGGAGTCACCTGAGTGTCGGGTGCCTCTAAGATGCCTTTGTTTGTTTTGCCTTCATCAGCCCGAGTGCTTGCAAGCAACACCCTGCCCACATTTCGACGGAAGCTGTTATTCCGGGACAGGCTTCCAGGCTCACGCTGGCTCTGCTGCTTGAGGCACTCGGACTCCAACCTGGCTACCATGTCTAGGACACGGACTGGTTCGCTCTGTGGTTCACCAACCTCAGAATTTCCCCTTTCTGTGGGTTCTTCACAAGCTCCTGGGGCAGAGAATGGTTCAGGGGCAGGAGGCATACTTCTAGATTGGCCAGAAAACCTCACAATGGCAGGTGAGTTTGTGCAGTTTTTTGCACAGCTAGCTAACAGAGCACTGGCTCTTTGTTCAAGGAAGGCAACCATCTGTATAACTGACAGAGGTCTTCCGGCATAGACTCCATCCCCACTGTCATTTACATAATGCACAGAACAGTGCTCGATGCCACAAGCAAATGGCTCAGGCTGGTAGCACCTGCTATTGACATCCCTCATCCTTTCTAACTGTATCTTAGTTTTTTTAAGATCTCCTGATTTTTTCCTTCTTTTAGTAGCTCTCCCATCAATATCCCAGGAGCTTTTCACTTTCATAGATCCTATCCTGTTGCTACACTGGTGAGCTGCAAAGAATGCAATTTTCTCCTTGGTATTTCCAGGTTTCACAACAGCCCAAATATCAAGTGGCCCTTCTTCTTCACCCTGGTGGATTGTTGCAGGTGGCACATTCTTTTTAGTTTTAACATTCAAGCTGTTCTCTGCAGGGCTCTTCCCACTCATACTGCACAGAACATTTGGAGAAAGGATCCCAAAAGGTTTTCGAGATGATGCTTTGCTACAAGAAGCTGAAAGAAAGACACTTGGTTTTATGTAGCTAGCTTTGCATTTTTCATCATTTATAGCCTTTTGATGGCTCGCAGGAATTCTCAGAGTGTCCCTGCAGACTTCCAGAGGACACTCTTTCTTCTGGAGTTTCCAGTATGGCTTTAGGTGCATAACAGAGGCCCTATAGGAGAGAAATACGTAATTGATTAGGACCAATTTTTTAAAAGAGGTTTCTTCTATAACTTAGACTCAGATAGTTCTAGCAAGTAAGAGAAACACTTTCTACTGTTTGCTAAATCTTCAACACTCATTTCAGATAGTTTTTTTGGGGGGTCAGGGTACTAGGCATTGGACCAAGGGGAGCTTTACCACTAAGCCACATCCCAAGTCTTTTTAATTTTTTACTCTGAGACAGGGTCTCACTAAATTGCTTAAGTCCTCTCTGAGTTGCTGAGGCTGACCTCAAGCTTGCAGTCCACCCACCTCAGCCTCTAAAGTCACTGGGATTATAGGCATAAGCCACCACATTCACCTTCAGCCAGTTTTTAATGCATAGATCAATTATAATAAAACCAAAATAACCACTTTTCATGGTGTCTCAGCCAGAAAATAAATTGGTTTTGGCTCATGAGTTTCAGAAACTGATATTCACATTTTATACATTAATCCTTTAAGAAAGCTGAACTTACTTAAAACACATGATAGGCATAGTACATAAGAAAGGAAAGTATAAAAGGAACTCCTCCACAATGCCTGGATTTTTAAACATTTTTTCCAGGTCATCACAACTAACTTTTCATTGGTTGTATATAAAAAGGTATTATATTGCCTTCTAAACTATTCCCATAGATGTGCAGTCACAGGCTGGTGGGAGTGAGGCCACAGCACCTGCAGATCTAAGCACAGGGAAGTTTTACCTACTCTGGACCACTGGGACAATCTCAGGTTTATATCTTGGGTGACTCGGCATTTTCCTTCTGATTTTCTCTGTAACATTTACCAAGTGGCAGTACTATGGCAGCTTCTGCATAACTCCTCTCAGATATTGGTCAAGAATGAAAGTAAATATGTGAGCTGTTCTGCATTGCACAAATTAAGTGACTGGTTCAAGTTTATCCTTCATTTCAACTTGTAATTCCATGAGTCCAGTCTCAGCTAAATGAGGAAATATGGATATGCCGTCTTCTATCCAGGTAAAAAGAAGGCTTATATTTAATGCACAGAAAGTTTTTTAAAAGATACCCCTAAAATAAATGTGTGTGTGTGTGTGTGTGTGTGTTGAGGTGGACACAACACTGTCCAGGCTGGAACCCAGGGGTGCTCAACCAATGAACAACCCCCAAAGCCCCCTTTTTTAAAGTTTTTATTTTCAGACAGGGTATCACTTAGTTGCCAAGATTGGCCTTGAACTTGTGATCTTTCTGCCTCAGTCTCCAAGTCCCTGAGATTACAGGCATGTGCCACCATTCTCAGCCAAAATTTTATCAGGATCTTTCTGATCTTTGACAGTTTATATCTTAACCATCTATACTGATCTTTCCCCTTTCTGCATTATAGCATTTTTTAACATTTATATCATTATATTCTATAATTTATTTTCCAAACAGAACCACTCAGATGTTTTCAAGAACAAGATGATATAAAAATGAATAAAAAAGACACATTGAATGCTGTCTCACTTTGCCAACCATTCTCTGGTTCTTCATATCCCTTCAACCACACTATAAGTAAAATGGAAGAAATGAAGGTTGTTGGGGGGAAAAAACAATAAATTCTCACATAATGATCTCATTACAGTGTGTCTGTGAATAAATTTAAACTTTAGCAATATCTCTGTTCTGCATTGCACAATATGTTCTCTTCGCCTTCCTCCCACACACACTATTTTAAGTGCTATTATTGACAGACAAGGACATTAAAAAGAAACTAGGGAAAGTTTTTGTTTGCATTTAACCTGTAAAGTCAGCTCAAATGGCAATTGCTGTATACATGGTTATAGCAAGAATGAACACAGGACAGGATCCCAGGGAAGGAAGTGGGCAAGCAAAGGTACAATGAAGAAGAAAAGCCAATAAAGATACAGCAGTCAAGAATGAAAAGTGACTGCTCGAAAGTAGGGGTGATTCTGTAGGGCCCCTAAAGAAGGCACAATGTTTAGACACTTGACCACATCTGCTGATTGAAAGCTGCCTGAGATTAATGTTCCCCTTTCCCTTGCTGGGATTGAAGGTCCTTAGGCAGAAAACAGATACTGGTAAGACTTAGAGAAACTGCAAAAATCTGAGTTTTGGTTGAAATCAGTGGTGGACTAGAAGGACATCATGCAGAGCAGCAGGGGTATCTGCTACAAAAAGTCATAAAAACAAAAACTTTAGCCAGGCATGGTGGTGCATGCCTGTAATCGCAGCAGCTTGGGAGGCTGACGCAGGAGGATCCAAAGTTCAAAGCCAGTCTCAGCAAATCGGCAAGACCCTGTCTCCAAATAAAATACAATAAAGGGCTGAAGATGTGGCTCAGTGGTTAAGCACCCCTGGGTTCAATCCCCAATACAAAAAACAAACAAACAACAACAACAAGAAACTTTTTAACAGATTACAACAGATGATGGCACATTCCTCACACCCACCTCAGCCCCCATCCCCTGCCCATCAGATAGGCACAAAGTTTCAGCTATTTCCATGGTTACCAATCTTCACTATTTATTTTGCAGTACTGGGGATTGGCCCTGGGGTGCTCTTATCACAGAGCTACATCCCAAGCCTTTTTTATTTTTTTTAAATTTTGAAACAGGCTCACACTAAATTGCTAAGGTTGTCCCCAAATTTGGAATCATCCTGCCTCAGTCTCCTCAATCACTGGAATTATAGGAATTGCACCACCACACCTGGCTATTTTAAAAGTTAACTATAATGAAGTTCCACTTTCTTGCAATTAAATAAAATGCACACTTATAGCACCTATATATCAGTGTTCCTTAGACTTCCAAAAAGGCCCTTATAAAAATAAAATTAGGATCCCTGGGCCCAATGAATCAGAATTTCTGGGATTGGGCCCAGCATCTGCTTTTAACCTTACACTGAAATTGAAAGGAACTTTGATAGTAATTTGTTAGAACCAATGCAAGAGTGTCAGTGGGGCTCTGCATCTGGGCTGGGGTGCTGGGCTACAATAGGAGATAAGTGGAAATGCCCAACAAGAAGCCAAGCTGGTCAGACATAGTGATGCACATCTGTAATTTCAGAAACAAGTGGCTAAGGCAGGACAATTCCAAGTTCAAGGTCAGCTTGGGCAACATGTTGAGATCCTGTCTCAAAATAAAAATTTAAAAAAAAAATTTAAACGGCTAGGGATATAGGTCAGTGGTACAGCACCCTAGGCTCAATTCCCAGTTCTGCTGATAATGATGATAATAATAATAATTAATAATAATAATAATATAAAAAGAAACTTGAAACCATTACTACTAGTTGATAACTTAAAGAACTTAGTCCATCAAGTTATAAACCTAAGTCACTCTCATGTAACTCCTGATATCCAATCACTAAGACACTAAAGTATGTCCTCCTTTTCATCTCTAGTACAACTGTTAGACTTCAAGCAGCCATCTTATCTCTGCAGCACTGTTGCTAGTTATAGGAGAGGCTACCTTCTATCAACGCAAGGTAGGGTGCTGGGCCTACCACAGCCAAACTGAGCTTCACTCCTGCTTTGCCCTACTACACTTCTTTAAAAGCTTGTTCACAGAACCATTACCACAGGACCAGATGTGTGAAGGCCAAGTCTCCAGTAACCTCTATTCCACAAAACATTCATTTCCTTCTACCCATTCATCAGAAATTTACTATCCACTCTGAGCCTGTATACTTCTGCCAGTTGTTTTTTGTTGTTTTGTTTTCTGCAGTTGTAAGACATAGTTGCTGCTTTGAAAGAGAAAAGTAAAGACAGTTACAACAGAATGTGTTGTGTCATTAAAGGTAGAACAAGTGCTGTGAGAGTCGGGGCTGGGGGGAGACAGAGAAAAGAGGAGTGCAGGGCTGTCAGCATCAAGCTCAGTCTTTTATTTTAACCACTGGATCACACATCCCTAACCCTTTTTATTTTTCATTTTGAGATAGGTCTCACTAAGTTGTTTATGGCCTCACTAAGTTGTTGAGGCTAGCTTCAGACTTACAATCCTCTTGTCTAAGCCTCCTGAGTCGCTGGGATAACAGATGTGTGCCACCATGCCTGGCCCAAGCTTAGTTCCAATGGCGTAGCAATAGGTCTGAGAAACCCTGACTTTCTAAGATAAGCCCTGAGGAAGATCTACAAAATTCAAAAATAGGTGATACTTCTGGGAAACTCGGGTAGGTGAGAAACAGTCTGATCTAAGGCACTGAGAAAGGAGAGATGACCAGCAAACAAGCAAGAATCTGACTATTCATTAAAACTGAAAAATAAAGGAGAGTCATCAAGGATGAATCTTCATCTTATGGTTTCTGTAATGTCATGAAGTGTGATTCCTCCAAGTGAATGGTGACAAGGTGGCTGATTAGATTTGGAACGGAAGGTTCCATTCCATTTCTCAGAAATGTTGGGCCTGAGTGCCTGCAAAATAGAGATACCAAATAGGCAGACTCGTCAAGAGAAATGGGAGGAAAGAAGAGAGTTGTCACAGAAATATTTCAATGAAGAAAAAAAGGTTTCTGGATAGAGAATACAAGTATTTTTCTAAGATTTCATATAATGAATGTGTTACTTTTTATGATCAGGAAAAAACATACATAAAAGGAAGGAGCAGTCAATTGTAGACTCTGCAGCAAGGTCAAATAAGAATAGTGTCCAGTTGGTGGTGGAGACCCTTGGTGACCCACTGGGAGAAACTGCAGCTCTGGCTGTAAAGGAGAAAGTCTCTGCATCACCTTGAATTCCTTCCAGGAATATGGTGAGATTAACAATGAATTAAGACTTGAATAACTTTACTCTACTGATAGCCAAAATTAAACCATCCCAAAATTAAGTCACAGAAGATAATCGAACTTTGTATTTTTAAAAAAAGAAAAAAAGACGCATATAGATAAATGCCAAAGCCTAAAGAGTCATAGAGTAACTCTTGCAGGTAGAGGGGTAAACCTGATGGACAAGGAATAAAATGGCAATGTGTGTTTACAATAGGGAAAAGAACTGAGATTTCTCAAAGTGTTAGTAGGAAGCCATAGCATCAAAGGCAAATGCCAAGTTCCTAACCTGTCTTTTAGTCTTCAGCCCTATCATCAAAACAGGTTAGAAAAGAAAGCATTTGAAAGAGAGAGTTAAAATTAAGTAAATTCACCAGTTGTAAACACTTCTAGAGAACATCTTTTAACAGCCTTCTTCACTGGACCACTACACAAATGATTAGCAATTCCAGCAACTACTTTAATTTATATATAATGAATTCTTGTTTTTGCAAATGAGAAAGCAGGGGTAAAATTTTGAAGACCCACAGCTAGGTCATGAAAAAACTAAGAATTAGATTTACAAAGCAATAACTTGGAGCTCTATGTTCCCTATTTTAAAAAAGAGGGGTCAGTTGTGTAGAGGGAAATGAGGGATGGGGAGGGGGCGGAGGGAAGGAAAGATAATGTGATGAGATAAATATCATTACCCTATGTACATGTATGATTACACAAAAGGTAATCATACTTTGTGTACAAGCAGAGAAATGAAAAGTTGTACCCATTTGTGTACAATGAACCAAAAAATAAAAAATAAAAAAAGAGGGGCCAGGCACATGCCTATAATCCCAGCAGCTCAAGAGGCTGAGGCAGGAGAATTACAAAGCCAGCCTCAGCAACTTAGTGAATGAGGCCCTAAGCATCTCAGCAAGAGCACGTTTCTAAATAAAATACATAAAAAGGGCTGGGGATGTGGATCAGTGGTTAAGCGCCCTTGGGTTCAACTTCTAGTGCCAAAAAAAAAAAAAAAAAAAAAAAAAAAAAAAAAAAAAAGAAAAGAAAAAAATGGGGGGTGACCGTGTATTTTAAAAAAGCAAGTTTGCTAGTTACAGTGGTATACACCTGTAGTTCCAGTTACCTAGGAGGTTGAGATAAGACCCCAAGTAGTTGGGACTAAGGTGTGCACCTGGATACAGCAAGACCCTGTGTCACAAAACAAAACTAACCTGGGTGCAACTATGATACAAAATTAAATAATTCTGATAGTATCATTTTAAAGAGCTTCTATCTTTCAAATTAGGTCAGTTTTTCTTAAATACCACAGAAAACCCCTACACAGAACAGTGATACATTAAAGTAGACATATCCTATCACATAATAGTCTACAAGTATGTGAAAGTTACTTCCACGGCTATTAAATGGGAAAACATGCCAAGACCAGGAGGGTGTGAACACAGGCAAAGACACAAGAAAAGACTCCCCCTTCCATATGCCTCCAAACACTGACAGAATGCACCCAACTCCCACAGAGCACTAAAAAAAGCTGGGGGTGCTGGGGACAAAAAAAGAAAAACTATAGGTGAGAAACGACAGTAGTTCTCTTAACTGAGCTCCAAAACATTGAGGAATAATTTTTTTTGTTTTCAGGGAGGGAATTCACTTTTTCTCTTCTTTTGAGAGTGCCTCACTATGTTGCCCAGGCCTGGTCTTCAACTTCTGGGTTCAAAGGATCCTCTGCATCACTTCCCTGAGAAGCTGGGACTACAGGTATATATGCCACCACACCCAACATTAAAGGAATATTCTCTTTGTAGAGAGAGGAATGCTCTCTACAAAGGAATATTCTCTAAAGTCCTTTATTATTATCTGTTAACAGGTACTGAATAATATCAAGAATCGCCTTTGGAAACATGCAGTTTTCAGTAACTCTTTGTTCATTAATTTCTATCTTAGAATTCATAATGGTATTTAAAGATAGTATCTTCGAGGTTATTTATGATATAAATTCTATATCACAAAGACCAAACAACTCTCATTTCCAGAAAATAATGAAAGATTTATGATAAAACTGATGGGACAACAAAGTATACAAAATACATTAAAAATAAATACGACAAGTTGGGGAAGAGCAATTACCTTGATCTTCCAATTTGATCACAGCAGAATTGACACCCACGTATTTAGAAATACTAAAATTAATGAAATTATTCAGGTAAACAAGGGTCACCCCTGCCTACCCCCTTTTTCTTGAAGTAGGGAGGAAGGCAGAGAGCCTGGAAGAAAGAATGCTTGCTCAGGCTATTGTGAATCATTACATAATAGTTCTGGATAGGGACAAATTGAAGTATTATGTTTGGTTATAACTTACCATGCTTATCTAAGTTAAACCAGTGCAGTTATTTCCTATTGTTCCTATGACATAATGCCAAATACAAACTCTAGCATATCAAAGTTACCTAAACAGATGAGAAATTATAATTGCAAGATGCTGCAAAAATGAACATCAAAATCCAGATAAAATGAAGAAAATTAAAGTCCAAAAAATCATTAATATTTTGATACATGGGGGGGTTGTTGAGTTTTATTTTTTAATATATTTTTATTTGTTCTAGTTAGTTATACATGACAGTAGAGTACATTTTGACACATCATACATAAATGGAGTATAACTTCTCATTCTTCTGGTTGTACATGATGTAGAGTTACACAGGTCCTATAATCATATATGCACATAGGGTAACACTGCCTGATTCATTCTATCATTTCTATCCCCAGTTTCCTCCCCTGTTTTGGGTTTTTGTTTGTTTGTCTGTCTGTTTGTACTAGGGACTGAGCCAAGTGGCACTCTACCACTAAGCCATATTCCCAGACCTTTTTATATTTTATTTGAGACATGGTCTCACTAAGTTGCCCAGACTGGCCTTGAATTTGCAATCCTCCTGCCTCAGCCTTCATTATAGGTCTGCACCACCACACCTGGCTGAATGATATATTTTAGATGAGACAACCTTAATACGGAAAACGGGGGTATGGTGAGAATATGGTGTCCACCCATACTATACAAAGTATCTCAATCAGATCACTAGTTTTGTGTTGAATCCAAAAAAGTGTCAGTGACAAGATGAAGTACCTGAAAACAAAACTGCTATTTATTGAGAAATTAATAATACCATTCTTTTCTTTCCTTTTTTTTTTTTTTTTTTTTTTTTTTTGTACTGGGGATTGAACCCAGGAGCACTTAACCACTGATCCACATCTCCAGCCCTTTATGTATTTTATTTAGAGACAGGGTCTTGCAGAATTGCTGAGGCTGGCTTTTGAACTCTCAATCCTCCTGCCTCAGCCTCCCAAACTGTTGTGATTATAGGCATGTACCACCATGCCCAGCTAAAACCATTATTTCCTAAAGTTACTTAAAAATTAAATGTCTGGGGCTGGGATTGTGGCTTAGTGGCAGAGCACTTGCCTGGCATGTGTGAGGCATCACATACAAATAAATAAAGGTTCACTGACAACTAATAAAATTTTTTTTTTTAATTAAATGTCTGAAGACTTACTAGTGAACTGCTGGTGAATTTTATCTCCACTAGTTTGTTCCCCTTTGGTACTGGGGATTGAACCCAGTATCATTGAGCCAGTTCTTTTTATTTTGAGATGGGGTCTTATTAAATTGCTAGGGATCTCACTAAATTGCTGAGGTTGGCCTGGAACTTGTGGTACTCTTGCCTCAGCATCCTGAGTTACTGGGATTAAAGGCATGTGCCACTACTTTTCTCCACTTGAATTTGTCTTCTATATCCCTTTACCCAATCAACAGTCCAAGTGTATTTCCAAAGTAGATTGCAAAAATTAAGGAAAAATGATAATCAGGCTTATTCACTGAACATATATGTGAAAAATTAAGAGTGCCAGGCATGATGGCACATGCCTGTAGTCCCAGCAACTCGGGGAGGGGAGGCTGAGGCAGTAGATGGAAGATTCAATGTCAGTTTTAGCAAGATCCTACCTCAAAATTAAACACAAAAAGGGCTGGAAAATGTAATGTGGCAGTAAAGCACTCTTGGGTTCAATCCCCAGTTAAAAAAAAAAAAAAAAAAAAAAAAAAAAGAATTGAGAGAGAAGCCTGCTCACCCAGAGAGCACTGAAGCACTGAGCTTAATCAAGATCTGAAGAAAGAAGAAAGGCAATAAGAATGCATGAGGGAAAAGAAGTTAAATACCTGGACTACTGAAGAAAATCTCCCCTAATCTCATCCCAGACATTCTTACATGCCTCGTTGAGCAGGTCAACCACAGTAGTTTCTGATCTACCATCTCTCAACTATTTGCTTTAAATAAAATACTTATGAAAGGTTTAAACATTCAAGAAATGAAGTAGCATGGAATTATAAATAATAGAAAACTATATGAAACATTCTAGAAGATATCAAGTGGGTCTCAGACACCACTGGATAATAGTCAAATGTAAAATGCAGCATTTATGAACTGAGATTTTACTATAACACCAAACAAAGCCACATTACTGTCAAGCTTTCCTTCTACCTCACTACCACCCCCCAAATTGCTCAATTTATAAATCAAGGTCTTTAATAAGTAATACCAAAATTACCTGTAATAATATTTTAGTAGCGATATATTTTAGACTCTATTGTTCCAATTCCAAATCAAGCCTAGAAATGTTTTTAGAAAATAAGCACATGAATTCATTTTAAAAACTTACATAAGCATGTAAGATTTTAATACACCTATTATATATTATCCAAATAGTTTGGGAATGCAAACTAAACCTGATTATTTCTAGCTGGGAAATAACTCCCAGTAAGCACAGTAAAACAACTTATCAATGAACTATAATAGGGACCTGAAGTTATTTGGCAGTAACTGATTACTCAATATACTGCAAATCTCAACCCTAAATCATACACTGCGTTTTAATCACTGCTACCAATGCCATAGAGAATAGTAATTCAAATGAAATTACAGTTAAAGTCATCAACTATCTTAAATAAAATTTTATTTAAGGTTTTGATTAAACATAAATGAGCTGGTCATGCAGTATTCCATGTCTATACTCCCACCTACTCAAGTGGTTTAGTCAGGAGATTTCCACGTTCAAACCCAGTCAGATGAGACAAATTCCAACAAAAGAGAGGGAGGGAGAGAGGGAAGGAGAAAAAGAGAAAGGGTGCACTGGGCAGGCTGGCACACACCTGTAATCCCAGGGACTCGGGAGGCTGAGGCAGGAGAATCACAAGTTTGAGGCCAGCCTGGACACCTTAGTGAGACCCTGTCTCAAAATAAAACATAAAAAGGGAAAGAGATGTATCTCAATGATGAGAGAGACAAGTCAACCAACTATACAATTTGTGGATCCTGAATCAGATGGACATGCCAAAAAAAAATTTGTGTTTGTGTATGCATTTTAAAGTCCTCATCTCTTAAAGATACATCCTAAAATATTTTCAGAGTATATGATAAGATGTATGGAATTTTCTTAAAAATAATACTGGAGAGAAGAAATGATTGGGAGTATAGATCAAACTAAACTGCCCATGAGACAGGTTGTTGAAGCTTGAAGGCTAAGTAGGAGTTTATCATTCTACTATTTCTGTACAGAGCTAATTTTTTCCATAATTACTAGTTTGTAAAAAAAGAGAAATATATAGAAGCAACTGGCAAACACTGAATGAATGAACCCTGAAAAGGTCATTATGCACACACAGGGTGATGAGCATGCTCACTGATTTAAAGTGAGGAAATCGTGGAATTCAGTGGTTTCCTCCATGGGGCATCTCTCTAAGAGCTCATTCCAAATCCCTCCCTACAAAGCCCCAGGCTGTCTGATGCAGTCACTCTTTCCTGGTTCAGACAAAGGACACCAACATAAATTCCTGCCCTACTCCACACCAGTTACTGAAAACCAAACAGGAAATAAATCAGAAAGCAACAAAATAAAATGAATGAGAATAACATACAAGAAGTCAATTAAAAAAAAAAAAAACTAATAGAAAACCGTGATTAAAAGCAATCCATTTCTTAAACGCATGACTTTCAATCCTTCATTCTAAGGATTGAAATGAACAGTCTAGTTAGTACTGAATTACCTTGCTTGAGTGCTCTAACTTTCACAACTTCAAGATAAATATAAATTAAGCATTTAAATGAATGCATAGGAAACTGAGTTCTTTGTAAAGGTACCTTGTAAATTATTTCATAACAGTTGTTGCCTCGCACATTCATCCATGGAGGAGGAAGTGATATTACCATTTAAGTATTAGTAATGATTTGTTCATTAATATTCATTAAGCACGTACCATGTAGCTGTACACTATTCTAAAGAGCTTCATTATTTATGTGTATGTATTAATTTCATCTTCAGGACAACTTTATTAAATACATTATCATTCTCATTTTATATATGTACAAATGACCAATTAAAGTATATGAACATTTTTAAATGATTTACAAGGGATGATCCATCTTAGACTTCTAAGTGCTGGGTCATTTTTAAAACAATTGTGTGTGTGTGTGTGTGTGTGTGTAATTTTTCTTTTCTTTTTTGCATTACGGACCTACCACTGAGCTATACTGCCAGCCATTTTTTTTCTTCATTACTGGGGACTGAACCCAGGCACTTTTTTTTTTTTTTTTTTTTTTTTTTTAACCACCAAACTACACCTCCAAGTCCTTTTTATATTTTATTCTGAGACACGATCTTGTTAAATTGCCCAGACTAACCTTGCATTTGCAATCCTCCTGCCTCAGCCTTTGGAGTAGATGGAATTACAGGCATACACCATTGCACCTGATTACAGTCTCCTTTTATACTACTTTAAACAAAGTCATATCTGTGTGTGATGTACATCTATATACATATCCATAAATGTAGTAATTAACAGGACTCAGTGGTAGAGTGCTTGTCTAGCATGCATGAGGCCCTGGGTTCAATCCCCAGAAAATAATTAAGAGTCACAAAAGTCAAATGAACTAGGTACAGCTGAGGCAGAAGAATCACAAGTTCTAGGCCAGGTTTAGCAATTTTCCAAGGACCTAACCAACTTACCAAGACCCTGTCTGAAATAAGAAGGGATGGGGATGCAGCTCACTGGTAAAACACCCCTGGGTTCAATATTCAGTACCAATAAAAATAATAATAATAAATAAAAAGTCAAGTGCGTTACCTAATAAATAATTAGCTGTACAGAGGTTCCTAATGACAGTACAGTGTATTTATAATTAAATTTCCTAAACCCTCTAATCCTAGAGGCTCTCTATTCTCTAAAAAAGAAATATAACAAACGAAAGGCACTTCAAATTCATTTTAACAGAAGTCTTTCTCTTTGGGCCTGGAAATGATCAAAAATGACTGAACATACACAAATCCACACTGAACTAAAGTCAAAAGAAAGCACTAAATGCTATCAACTCCTTAAAGGCAATGTTTCTGTCTGGTTGTTTTCTTTGTTTTGTTTTAAATATTCCTAGCCTTTTTTGAGACAGCATCATGTAAAGTTGCTGAGGCTGGTTTTGAACCTACAATCATCCTGCTTCTGCCTCTTGAACCACCCATCTGATCTTCTTATGGATTCTACACAGGATGAAACACAGAACACTTTTCACCTGAAGCATGTTTCAATGAAAAGTGAACACCAGAATCTATGTACTCTACAAGAATATTCTAGTAGCCAGGCAAGATGACAACATAACTGTAATTCCGGGGACTTGGGAAGCCGAGGACGAAGGATCTCACTTGGGTGACGACTTAACAAGGCCTTGTCTTAACATAAAATGAGCTGTAGCTCAGGGGAGGGGCACTTGAGGGGTGGAGTCGGAGACAGGGGATAACAGCATTCCAGGCTCTAGCTTTGTCAGCAATCTGGTCTTTAGGTAAGAAGGGAAATAATGCTACTAAGGACTCCTTTGACTGAAAATACCGACCCTTCCCTGTCCCTCAACCTGCTGCAATGGATCAACTTAACTTGTTGGGTAGGAAACCCATTTTACAAGGCAAGCCACTTCCCTGTAGGAACCATTTCATTAAGTCCTATTCCCCAAATCACACCCTACTTTCCATAAGGAAAGGTTTGCTCTATCACAAGTCTTCCCTATTTCTTTATGAAGTCTCCCCATCCTCTCAGTCACCAAAGGTTGGTAATAACAATTGTCAATCTTTTTTGGATAACAGACCCTTTTTGGAATCTGACAAAAGGTCCAAGTTTTCTTGACCAAGGAAAAGAAAAATAAAGCACACACAATTTTGACAAGGTTCTAAAGAACTCTCAGGGCTTCCAATTAAGAGCATCCTTAGTTTCTTAGTTCACATTCAAGGTGTCCTGGTCCTGCCCATTTGACCTTTCTTGTCTCCCCTGTTAACCACTCTACCTAATGGAACTTCTAAAACTACTCATCCAAGTGGGCCCTTCCTTGCCCAGGTCTCATTCATTACCTCTATCCTATCACAGTATTAACGAATGGCTACTATATGCCTCCTTTGAATTCCCAGAACTGTGTCTCCCCTGGGACACTTATCCCAGGGATGTGACCTTTACTCCATAGTTGGGACAATATTATTCTTTTCAGTATCCTTCACAGAACATGCAGCACAGTGCCATGTACACAGCAAGCATTCATTAGCATGAATCCATGCCAAATCTAAGAACTTCAGTCAATCAGCAAGAATTTCAAGTAAAACATTACGAGAATCCAATACTTGAGCAGCCCAGGACACTAAGGCAATGAAGCAACTCTTCCCATCACTTCCTGATCTAGCATTCTGCATTCTCAAGAGATGAGAGGCAAACAAGATAGAGAAACAGATGATGGTGTACAGGCCCCAGAGCTACCAATCTTGCAAAAAGCAGTTGGGCTTGAGTAGAAGCTCCCCCAACCTTGACCCCAGCAGTCCGGTTACCTAAAAACATTCCTACACAGTATCAGATTTTAAAGAATATCCTACTCACCAGTCTGTGAAAACAAACACTTCCACAGTAAAGTTGTTTAACTTAATACTATTAGTTTAACTAGAGTTAAAACCCAAAGTTCACGTTGCTAATTACCTCCAGGACAGAACAATCTAGACACGAATTCAGTTGTGAGTTAGGTTACCTGTCTCTCATTTTTAAAGTTACAAACCATATCCTTTAAATATTAAAATAAGTCCCAACAAAAAACACTGTAAAGTCTCCCCATGATTCTTTTTTGTAAAATATTTTTAGTTGTAGATGGACAGAATACCTTTATTATTATTTTTTTTTTTTTTAATTTATGTGGAGCTGAGGATTGAACCCAGTAACCTTACGTGGAGGAGGCAAGTGCTTTACCACTGAGCTACGGCCCCTCCCCATGATTCTTTACTATATTAAACACAGCTGTCTAGGGTTATGTTTACACAGTTTTTTTTTTTAAAGCCAACATTGGCACGAATAAAATTTCTGATAAACAGATTTCATACACCCAAACCAAAAAGGAAGATGACATCAAGAAGCTTAAAAATACTTCTATCTTTAACAATTGTGTTTTAAAAACTTAAGTAAACTATGTCATATGTTTTGGCTTTTTTTTTTTTTTTTTTTTTTTTGCGGTGCTGGGGATCGAACTCAGGGCCTTGTGCTTGAGAGGCAAGCACTCTACCGACTGAGCTATCCCCCCAGCCCTTGTTTGGCTATTTCTGTGTAACACTTTTATACGTATGTATTTTAAGACCACATATTTTATTAATTACTTCAATAGGAAACCTCAACTACGGCCATACCACCCTGAACGCGCCCGATCTCGTCTGATCTCGAAAACCTCAACTTCCTTAGTTCTAAATTAATTATAAAATATACATAGCTCATACCCAGAATCTTTAGTATTTTAATTACTAACAAATGGGGTGGGAGGGGTGGGGGGAAGGGAAAAAAATAACAGAATAAATCAAACATTACCCTATGTAAATTTATGATTACACAAATGGTATGCCTTTATGCCATGTACAAATAAAGAAACAACATGTATCCCATTTGTGTACAATAATAAAAAAAATAAATAAATAATAAAAAAATAAAAAATAAAAAAAAGAATAATAAAGCAAATATAGCCAAGTTAACAGCTAAATCTAAAAAAAAAAAAAAAAAAAAAAAAAAAAAATTACTAACAAATCAAACCACAAAGGAGAAGTATATAAATCAAATTTCAGGGCTAGAATCAGAGATGGCAAAACTACAACATATCAAACAGCAAAGGTAACACAATGGTGGAAAGGGAAATGTGGTAAAGTCAGAAATTATAACACTCCCTTTACCCCAAATTTCTAGTAATAAGCCTATTCCTCTTTTCTATTGCCAATCTTACAGAAAAGGACTATTAATGTAAATAAATATCAGTAATCATGATTCACAAACTGCTGGAATTTTTGACTCATGGGTCTAACCTCTTCCTCTCCACTGAAAAGCAGGGGCTCCTACTGCTAAGGCAAGGTTGCCTTATAGCTAATTACAGCCCACATGTGGTAAGAGAATGAGAAAGCACGAGCACGTACACACACACCTTCCATAAGCACCATAGTACCTGGGCTGTAAGGCACATTTCAAACCTACAAAGTATTTTCACAAACATCTCATGTGGCTCTCTTTTCTGTTCCTAAATTTGGATTGGTGGGTACCATACCAGCTCATGCCTCCTCCTTCCCAATCTCTATCCACTAGTGATCCTCAGGTCAATATAAATGGTACCTTAACCTTTCAATATTTTTGTATTCCACAATCTGCAACCATTATGCAGAAAAGGAGATAAAAGCTCAGAAAATGATACTTGCTCAAGATGATAGTAGCCACAGATGTTGCTATTACATTAAAGGTCAGCATTTTCTGATACACTAAAAATTCAAAACATAACACATTTTACATTAAAAATATGAAATAATGAGGCACACCAAGTTCTTGATATGAAAACATTCAGCAATATGTCTTACTTCAGGAACATTCAGTCCCATCACAAATAATACAAAACCTCTCCTCCCCCAGTTTTAGAAAACAAAGTAAAAGACCATGGGCAAAAGAGCTTTTTTTTAATGAAAAAGCCTTCTACAATGACTAACAAACATGAATGGGAAGTAAAATAGAAGCTAACCTGTGTTACCTGGGATCTTAGAGAGGTGATAGCCTAGCTGCAGGTTTCTACTCAAGTAGACCCCTTAAAAGTCAATTCATAACCTGATGGCTTGGAAGGTTAAGATAGGAGGATCCCAAGTTTCAGGTTAATCTCAGGAACTTTTAGCAAGGCCCTAAGTAACTTAGGGTGCCATGTCTCAAAACTAAAATAATAAAAAGGTCTGGGGATGAGACGCAATGATAAAGCACTCCTGGGTTAAATTCCCAGTACCAAAAATAAAGTCAGTTCATTCTGTTTTATGTAACACTTTGAAGAAAAAACTTTTTTTTTTTTAAACTGAGGACTGAACCCAGAAGCATTCTACCACTGAGCTATATCCTCAATCCTTTTTATTTTTTTTTTAATTTTGAGACCCGGTCTAAGTTGCTAAGACTGGCCTGGAACTTGCAATACTCCTGCCTCAGTCTCCCATGTAGCTGGCATTACAGGCATATACCACTATGGGAAGCAACACTTACTATTTCTATGGGAATGGAATATATATACAGTTAAAGTATTAATCTTAAGGACAAACAGAATGATCTTAGTTCCTAAATATGTTTAAAAATAATTAGATAAGCTTTAGTATGCTAGAAATCCTGATTTAATGAAGGCAAAATGAAAGTCAAACAATGCAAAGAAAGGTTTCAATATCAGTTCAAACAGAAAAAGGGTGACAGTTACCAGAGTATCTTTTTAAAACGACAAATATACAGAGTGGGTGTTAGTATTTATACTGCATGTATCTATTTAGTTTGTCCAAACCAATATTAGTTAAATTAATATCAAAATATTTAAGTATTATATGTATATTATATACAAATAGTTTTTTTATAGTTCCATACATAATTACATAATAATGTAACAGAAAAACTAGAAAATTGTATCTACATTGAAGGGATACTAGTAAAATTTGCAAAATACTACTCTAGATCACAAATTCTTCAGTTCAGAAAAGGATGAGAATAACATAGAGAAAGCTATTGATATATTCAGACCACAGAGATGTAATAAAAACCACAAATAAAGCAGCAATTTCCAGGCTTAGCCTCCTTCAGATCTGTACTAATGTAATGGTGCTCAAATTCAATGTATATAGTAAAACCTACAGAGATTAGGTTATTTTAACTCCAACTCTTATCCTTGCTGAATTTTCTTCCATTTCATATTAAAAAAATAAAACAATTTTCAGTCTCTAATTTGCATGTTCCAGTAAATAATTTCTCGTATTCATATACCATAGTTTGGGGAACTAAATTATCAAGTAAATCTTTCATTCATTATTTACTGAACATCTACCTATGTACCAAGCACTTTTTCCAGAGATTGGAGATACAGAAATAAAGTACAAAAATCTCCATCATCATTGAATTTACATTCTAATTGGGAGAGAAATTAATAAAGTGCACAGTATTTAAAAGCTCAAGGGCTGGGTTTGTGGCTCAGTAGTAGAGCGCTTGCCTAGCATGTGTGAGGCCCTGGGTTCAAACCTCAGCACCACATAAAAAAATAAAGGTATAGTGTCCATCTACAAAAAAAAAAAAAAAAAAAAAAAAAAATTTTAAAAAAGCTCAAGGGCTATGAAGAGAAGGGTATGTGTTATACTACTCACAAATGATAAATTTAGGTAAAAGATTTCAGAAAGCTATTTTAGTCAACAAGTTCTTAAAATAAAAATTTTGAAAGAGAAATAAAACTCATTAAAAAAATGAGTGCCTATTTATATATAACAAATCCGGAAATTGAAGGATAGCTAAATAATAGACACAAAAAGGCACAGAAGTCAGTCTTTTGGAACTGAAGCTAAACTGATCCTGATCCAAATCATTACTAAAGAACTCAAATTTTAAAGAAAATTTTAGAAGAACATTTATGCAGTCTCACCCAAAAAAACTTAAATGGTAGGGTAAAACAATATAGAAAGCAAATACCCAGCAATCAGGTTAAAAATCAAAATGTTTTTAGGTCACGCTTGTTAGCAGTAAATGATTAGTGCAGAGAATTTCCCAAGTTTACAACAATAAAACTAAATTTGAACAGAGCGTGTAATCCCAGCAACCTAGGAGGCTGAGGCAGGAAGATCGCAAGTGCAAGGCCAGTCTCAGCAATTTAGTGATACCCTATTTCAAAAATTAAAAAATAGAAAAAGTTGAGGATACAGCTCAATGGTAAAGCACCTCTGAGTTCAATTCCAAGTACAAAAAAAAAAATTAATGGAAAGTAAAAAGTGACATCATGGATATCTGATACTCTAGGATCTACACTTTTTGCAGGGAGACCTCCAGTAACTTAGTAAGACCTGTCCCAAAATAAACAAAAAGAGCTGGGGATGTACCTCAGTGGTAAAGTGCCCCTGAGTTTAATCAGTTTAACCCCCAATACCAAAAAATAAAATAAAAATTTAAAAAGAATTTAGCATGAAAATGAAGGCTAGCTCTAGGCACAGTGAACCAAATCAACTTTGCAAGACCCGGTCTCAAAATTAAAAACAAAAGTAACACACACACACACACACACAACCTGATTAAACATTCTTTAAGATCATCTACCTGGTTTATTAGATATTTTCTTCAGTTTATGAAACAATGGATTTTCATATTCTTGAGTTGAACTAGTTCCCTTAACAATTCTAAATCTTCCCGGGTGCTGATTTGTTAGATTGCTTCTCCTAAAGATGCTTAATCTCATCCATCGCTACCCAGTTCTCCCAAATTTCTGCCAATCATCTCAAAGTTGACTACGCTTACTGAATAAAGGAGCCTACTTACTGAAGATCTACTTTTGCAACAAGTTATTCCACTGAATTAATTTAATTTTATTTTTTGGTACTGGGGATTGAACCCAGGATTGTACCACCACTATATTTTTTTTTTTCTTTTTTTTTTAAGACAGGCTCTCCCCTAGATTCCTCCCAAAAGCAGACCTGGAATTTGTGATCCTTCTGCCTCAGCCTCCCAAGTAGCTGGGATTACAGGTATGTACCATCACACCTGGTTTCCTCTACTGAGTTTATTTCAAATAGTTTTAAGGTTTGAGAATGGGAAAATATATGAGGAAAGAATTAAAAATACATATTAATTTTAGAACTAAACTGCTTTTTAAGCATAGTTTGCATGAATCTCCATCAGCCCATTCCTAGACCTCTAGGGAGTGGTTCTCTGGGTTTTATGGTAATTCTCCACTCCATCTTCCCAAGAGCTTCTAATTAACTTTATAATCAGTTCTAATAAGACTGAATGATATATTGGGGAATCATTTGAGGAAAACGCTAATTTTGTTTACTTTTTTTTTTTTTTTTTTTTTTTTTTGGTACTAGGAATTTAACCCAGGGTGCTATCACTGAGCTACCCACCTCCCCACTGCCCTATTTATTTAGGTACTTGGGACTGAACCCAGAGGAGCTTTACCACCGAGCAACATCCCCAGTCCTTTTATTTTTTAGACAGGATCTCAATAAGTTGTTTAGTGCCTAAGTTGTTTAAATTGGCCTCAAATTTGCAATCCTCCCACCTCAGTCTCCCAAGTCACTGGGATTACAGGTATGTGCCACCTTGCCCAGTTGCTTATTATGATCTGTGAAGAACACTAAGTGCACAAAACAAAATGTGCACAGCTGAACCCAGCCCCAGACAAATGTACAAAATACATACATGCACACATTCCAAACATCTTTTTTAAAAACACAGATGTTAAGCATACACCTTGCCATAAAGTTTTCCTGGACAGTTTAAATGCCCAGTAAAGCCAGGCACCGTGGACACACCTGTAATCCCAGCCTCAGGAGGCTGAGGCAGGAGGATCACAATTTCCATACAGACTCTGCAACTCAGTGAGACCCTGTCTTTAAAAAAAAAAAAAAAGGCTGGGGATGTAAGGATGTAGCTCAATGGTAAAGTGCCCCCAGGGTTCAATCCCCAGTACCAATAGACAAAATATTAAAAATAAGTGACAAATATAAATAAAAGGCACATCCAAAACTATAACACACTTAGAACAGATAGTACAAACTGGGACCCACCACTTAGGCAATTTGGACTAAATTTAAAAATCACTTTTTACTTGTGTCTCACACCCTAGACTTTCTCTGCCACTTATCTTCAATATCAATGGGGGAGGGGTGGTAGAGAGTAATGAGCCTTAACAACAAGCTACTTGATTATCCTCAGGCAAATGTAAAGTCCATCTGGATTTGTTTTGGAGTCTCTGAAATGTAACAGAACCCCAACTCAGGGCATTTTGCTTCCTCTACAATATATCTGAGCAATGATTTCTGTAAGCTAAGTATGTTTATGCATGCATTGAACAGGGTGTGGGGTCTTACAAAAAGGATTTTGAATCTAGAACCTTCTAAAACCAATGAACCAGAATCCTGCCCCACGTCAAGAATAAGCTGGTTCCTTGTCACCATGGCAATGAGCATCCTATGAACAGAAATAATTTGCCATTTCGCTGAAAATTCAAAGCATTCTATATCTTTGTTTTTATCAGGAATGAGGTGGGAGGAGCAGGAGAACCAATTGTGGTGTATATTTATAAATATATAAAGAAGTATGCTTCTTGGCTCTGAATAACAGGATTTTAAACTGTTAATGTACAGTAAAAAACAAAGGAAACAGAGAGGACCAAAGAAAACAAGTATAATGAACTAATATGTACAATTCTACTCCATCACAGAACTCAGCACTTTAGATTTTTCAAAACAAATGGAGGTTTTCAGATTGGTGACAAGTATAGAAAACACATTAAAAAATCCAGAAGGTTCCTGAGCAGTAGTCTGGCTGGGAAGAAATATCCACTGAAGTAAGTAGGAACCAACAAAGTAGTGTGCTGGCTGATGATGCTGAAATGTAACAATTTAAACACAAGAATCCATATTTATCTAAGTTCTTAGAGATAATATTCACCTCTGCTGTACAGTGAATATTTGTGCCCCACTCCCTAATTCTTATATTGAATCCTAACCCCCACTGTGATAGTATTTGGATACAGGACTTCTGGGGTATGACTGGATCACAAACATGGCTGCAGCATGGATGGGCTGCTGCCCTTACGAATAAAAGACCCAGAGAGCTCCCTTTTTCCTCTGAGAAGACAGCCAACTAAGCACCAGGAAGCAGTCTTTTATCTGTATCTGCTGACTCCTCAATCTAGAACTTCTCAGTCTCCAGAACTGTGGAAAAGAAATTTGTGTTATTTATAAGCCACCCAGTCTATGGTATTCCTCTACAGGAGTGTGTGTGTGTGTGTGTGTGTGTGTGTGTGTGTGTGTGTGTGTGTAGAGATGCTAAATTCATCTTTTCAAAGAAGTCACTCTAATAACTGTGGGGCCTCATCTTTTTGTGTATATGTGCAATACTGGGGATTGAACCCAGGGCACCCTACCATGGAGACATATCCCCAGTTCCTTTTTTATTTTGGGGGGGTACCAGGGATTGAAATCAGAGCACTTGACCACTGAGCCACGTCCCCAGCCCTATTTTGTATTTTATTTAGAGACAGAGTCTCACTGAGTTGCTTAGGGCCTTGCTTTTTGCTGAGGTTGGCTTTGAACTTGTGACCCTCCTGCCTTGGCCTCCTGAGTCACTAGGATTCTAGGCATGCACCATCAAGCCCAATCCTCTTCAACCCTTAAAGGTCCCACCTCTCAACAGTGTTACATAGGAGAGTATTTCCAACACATGAACTTTAGTGGATACATTCAAACCATAGTGAGCACATATTCCCAATAAAAATTCTTAGCAAACCAGGGATAAAAGGAAACTTATTTAATAAAGGGAATCTACCAGAAACAGAAGAAGCATACACAATGACAAAATATTTTAAAATTCCTATATAGAACCAAAAATAAAAGGTGACAAAAATCACATTACCAATTTAAAAAATAGCAAAGGAGACAGAGCTGTCATTACTTCCAAACTACATATTAAATATAATTGGAAATTATTTGGTCTACTAGTAATACCTCAATAAAACTTATAAAAAGATTAACATTTTTAAAAATATTTATCACAGGACTCAGCAATTTCACTCCTACACACAAAAGAACTCAAATATTTATTATAGTAAAATTTACATCAGCACTATTTAAAATAGTCAAAAGGTGAGAACAATTTAAAACTTGCATCAGCAGATAAATGTATAAACAAATTGTGGTATATCCATTAAATGGAAATTATTCAGCCATAAGAAGGAACAAAGTCTTTACTCCCAGTTATTTGGGAGGCTGAGACAGGAGGGTTACTTTAGCCCAGAAACTGAGGAACAGTCAAGGCAACACAGTCAGACCCCCTACTCAAAACAAAAGGAGGATTAAAAAATGAATACACACATGGATAAACCTTGAAATCATCACATAAAGTGAAAGAAACCACATACAAAAGTTCATATGTTATATAATCCCATTTGTATGAAATGTTCAGAGATAGAAAGTAGGGGCAACCACTCAGGATGGAGAGGATGGACTAAATTGTTGTGGAGTGATTTCCTTAGTTTTGTGTTTGGGGTTTTTTTTGGAGGGGGAGCACAACAGGAATGAAAATGAAAATGTTCTAGAATTAGACCATGGTGATGGTTGCAAAATTTTGTGAATTCACTAAACACTAATGACTGTTCTCTATAAAAGGATGAATATTAGTCAGGCACAGCTGCACACACCTGAGCAACTTGGGAGGCTGAGGTAGAAGGATCACAAGTTCAAAACCAGCCTCAGCAACTCAGGAAGACCCTGTCTCAAAATAAAAAATAAAAAGGCTGGGGACGTGGATCAGTGGTGGAGCATGTCTAGGTTCAATTCCCAGTACTTAAAAAAAAAAAAAGTATGGGAGAATGATTTTATATCTCAGTGAAAACCCCTTCTTTAAGACACAAAATACTGACCTATCTGACTAAACACAAATTTTAAACTACTATTTGGAAAAAAGACTCCATAAATTTAAAAGACAAGGAAGAATCAGAAATAATATTTGCAATACATACAAAGGATTAACTTCCATATTAAGTAGTTTGTCCATGTCAATGGTAATAGAAATACAAAATATTTTAGCATAATACCATTGGTATAAAGCAAACAAAACTGAAAAGAACATAGGTTGTTTATGAATGCACAGAAAGATGTGCTATCACTAGCAAAATGGATATTTGGGGAGGCAAGGTGCGGATATATACACATATATTTGAATATATATAAATATATGCATTTGTTTCAATGTTGTTTGAACTTCTGACCATAAACATGTTAATTTTATAACTTAAAAATTAATTTTAGATGAGAACAAAATCTGCATGCAACTGAGGGAGACTGAAAAATTTCTCCACAGCTTTACAGAGAATGGATATAAAATAGGTACTCTAGAAATAGCTATTGATTCATTTTCTACATTAAAAATGATGAACACCTGCTAGGGCCTGGCATTGAGTTAAGCTCTGGGAACCATTTAGAAATGCTGCAATGTGTCTCAAAAACTAAAAAAAAAAAAAAAAAAAAAAAAAAAAAAAAAAAAAGTCACGTGCCTATTTTGGGCAGCCGTTCAAGGAAACTATGCTTTCCTCTTTTGGGGGGAAGGGATGCAGGGGAAGGGATGCAGAAGAGTAGATGTGTCAAGCACCTGCCATTTATAACATGACCTGGTATATTCCTGATAATTATGATCCTTTTTTTTTTTTTTTTGACACCTCACTGAAAAGAAAGCAAAGAGTCTTGCTCCTATAAGTAACTTTCTTATTTTTAAGATTCTTTGACTTCAAAAAGTGTATGGTCTAAAAATCTCTAAATTAAAAAGTTCCAAAGTAATCCTTGATCACTTTCTCTATTTTTTACTGTTTGGTTTTTTCAAAAGTTGACTAAAAACAACTATCATAACATTATTAGTTAATCCAAAGGAAAAAATATTTTAGTGAATCAGAGATATTTTTAATTATGATTTAATCCACACTGGTCTATTTTTACAGTTGACAAGTTCTCATTTTATCAAAACCATCTGCTATCTGAATGGTACCCCAGTTTTTATGTAAGTTTTGACAAAGATTATGACTGTGCATTAAAAACTAAATTTTCTCATCTTAAAAATTTATTGGGAAAAAAAAAAAAAAAACACCCACTATAAGAACATAGAAAAAAAGAACATGCTCAAAGTTTGGCCCAAAATTCACCCTTTCATTTCGTTTAGGGCATTTCAAAAAAGTGAGAGGGATGGCAGCAACTTCTGGTTATTCCACCACTCTGAAGCTGACTGTGTTATAATCTAGGGTTGAGAAACACAGCTTGCTGAGTTATCAGGTCAAGCAGGCAATCACCAAACCTGACAAGGTCCAGTGCCTAAGTGAGCTTTTCTAACACCTACATAATTCTCCCCAAACCATGCCATCAAGGCCCCTCCTTATTCATATATTTCCTATTTCACATATTTCCTACAAGCAATGCCAAGGCAAGTGCAGTTTAGCATCTCAGGAAGAAATTTTGGCAACCCAGCAATCACAGAACCTAGACCATAGGCAAAACCAATTTTTCACTGACATGACTGTTTAAACATCCAATAAGGTGATTTAACAGTTGTACACTTGAAATAATTTTCATACAGCTACAGTTCAGAAAAAAAAAGTGCTTCCAGATGCTACATATAATATTTGTCCTGAGCATATAATCATATAGAAGAAACTTGGCCCCATTCTCTTGCTCCAACCCTTGATAAACAGAAGCCTGTGCTTCCAAGGCAATCACCAGAAATTACAAAGGACTAAAAGCAAAGCAGCCATTAGCCCACATAGAGTCGGGGAGAATGGGAAGTTGAATGGAGGAACAACGGAAGCCCATTTTATATAAATGGTTAATAAAATTAAGTAGCTGCATATTCCTATACACTGAAGTTTTAGAAATATTATCTTGAAGCCGGGCACTTTGGCACTGGCCTATTATCCCAGCTACTTGGGAGGCTGAGGCAAGAGGTTTGTAAGTTCAATGTCAACCTGGGCAACTTATCAAGACCCTGCTTCAAAACAGAAAATAAAAGGGCAGGGGATATACCTGAGTGGTAGAACACTTGAATACCATGGATAAGGCCTTTGGTTTAATTCACAGTACTGCAAATAAAAAATATTACCATCTTCACAACTCTGAACCAGGAGGTTCACCTAGACATCTACCTTAATTTACATGTCCAGTGTCAAAAGGAATTTGATCAGATATTTACTCCTTTTGTAACAACTATCACTGTCTTGAACCACACACACACACAAGACTAAAAATGTCTGTGTACATAAATACACACACACCTGTCTACACACTGGTGGAAGGAGAAAGAGAAAGGGCTGGGGTATAGCTCAGTGATAGAGTGTATGCTTAGCATGTAGTAGGCCCTGGGTTCAATCCCCAGCAGCAACAACAAAAAGTAAATATATACATTTCTCAAAAGAAGAATTTCTCTCCAGGAATTTCAGGAATTTCTTAATAGCCTCCAGGACCCATACCCACACACCCACCTTTCTGAGGGATCACAGTCATTTTTTTCTATTTTTATTTATTTTTTTACTTAAGTTCTGTCTTGTATTCTATAACCTTTCTTCACTAGGCTTATAGATAACCATCAATCAACAAGAAAGGAGAATTCAGAAGAATATAATTTTGAGGCCTACTGAGAAATTAAAGGTAAAGAGGGTCTAATCAACCCAATCAAATCAAATCCCACAAGAGAAAAATCACAAGACTGTAAGACATAATATATGAAGGAGTAATAAATGCCTACTTCAGAGTAGATGAGACTACCAGGTTATCAAGCCCAGTTACTCATGGACAACTGGAATCGCCAAACAATTTAGGACAATGGATAGGTATTACTGAAACACTGTTTTGTGTTTCCTTTGTCCCCTTCACATTCATAAAACAAAACAAAAAAATAGGTCATTTGGTTCGACATCTACGGATGGTTACTTCTTTCTTTAGAAATGAAACTACCTCAGAATAAGTAAACCTTTTCCTGTCTACATCTATATGATTTGCAAACCAACAGAAGATTTTAGGCCAATTTTGAACCCACTTAAATTGTTAATGTTATTTGTTTACCTACTTTTATCAAGAATTTTATCCCAGACTTCTGGGTAAAGATATCTGTGTTGATCCTTCCCCAAAGACCAAGGAAAAAAAAAACAACTTTTTAAATTTAAGACATAAACCCATAGGTCCTGGTGTGGTGCATACCTGTAATCCCAGTGACTCAGGAGGTTGAGGTCAGATGATGGAATGTTTCAGTCTAGCTTTAATGAGACCTGTCTCAAAATAAAAAATAAAAGGCTAGGGATGTAGCTCAGTGGTAAAGTGCCTCCCACTCCCCACAAAAAAGAAAAGCTGGAGATTACCAGAAAACTTTTTGAGGCAAGAAAAAAATAACTGAATAAAGAACTCAGGAGACCCAAGAATACTGAATTTTAAAGCAACCACCAGGAACATTCCACCAAATTTAAGTAGCAGGGATAAATGAGTAACATTTTTCTGACATGCAGTACACAATTCTCAGATCCTCTCTCTCTTGCTCTTGTAGCCAGGCAGGCAACTCCTCTTCTCTCATAATTGCAAAAGGCTTAAAGTTATCTCCAAAGAGCACTAAAACACAGGGTAACCTAGGCTAAGGATCACTAGGTAAAGTGAAAGCAGTTAATGGTGTTGGGAACTCAGAAAACCATTTTGGGAGGCACACTGAGTACCTTAAACTAAAAAAATAAATCAATCTCCAACCACAGTTTCTCACCACACCCTGTCCTCCCGAAGCACAAGGACAGACTTTCTTTGAAGTTCCTTATCGCACTAAAAAAAGTTCTTCTGAAAGGAATGAAACTGTCATGAGCCCCACCACCACCACTACCACCTACAATCTCATCAAAACAGGGAAGACTAACTTTTTAGACGACGAGTAATACTATACCCAGAGCACCAATATTTCCCAGAATATTGTCTTTTCTTTGCCCACATATCTCCCCTAAAAGTGATTTACTCTTGGGGCTAGAGTTTTGGCTCAGTGGTAAAGTACTTGCCAAGCAGGGGTGAGGCCCTGGGTTTAATTCTTAGCACACATAAAAAGTAAATAACTAAAATAAAGGTTAAATTCTTTTTTGGGGGGTGGGGGGTAGGTACTGGGGATTGAACTCAAGGGCACTTTACCACTGAGCCACATTCCCAGCCCTATTTTGTATTTTATTTAGAGGCAGGGTCTCACTGAGTTGCTTAGCACCTCACCACTGCTGAGGCTGGCTTTGAACTCACTATCCTCCTGTCTCAGCCTCCCAAACCGCTGGGATTACAGGCGTGAGTCACTGTGCCCGGCTAAGGTTAAATTCTTTAAAAAAAAAAAAAAAAAAAAAAAAAAAAAAGAACTCTTTCTCTAAATTTGCCTACCTTCCCTGCCTCTTTCCCCACTACGAAGGGCATATAAACTTTCAAATAACATTGGGTTCTTGGGTACACACTTTTCATTCTTCCCTAGTAACACACACACACACACACACACATTTACTAATGCATTCTGGACTGGGATTTGGTGTGCATAAGGTTTTTCTTTGTCTGTTTTGGTACTGGGGATTGAGCCCAGGGATGCTCTACCACTGAAGTTTACCCAGTCCTTTATATTTTTTATTTTGAGACAGGGTCTCACTAAATTGCAGAGGCTAGCCTCAAACTTTCTATCCTCCTGCCTCAGTCTCTTGAATAACTGGGATTACGGGCATGTGCCACTGCTGTAAACTGGTAAGTGTTTACTGGCTAAAGTACAAGGAGGAGGCAGAGAATAAGGATGGTCATTGGTAGTATTTACCGACTCATGTGGTATAAACATCTTACCATGGCTGTTGCTTTAAACTAGAAAAGTCACTGAACACACAGTAGAGATGCACAGTGGCATATAAAATAGTATTTCACAATAGAGACACAATAGATAGAAATAACCCATCCATAATAACCAAATGTAATAATTTATAGGTTTTGGGGGGGGTTGGTATTGGGGATTGAACCCAGGGGCATTTAACCAGTGAGTCACACCCCCAGCCCTCTTAAAATATTTTATTTAAAGACAAGGTCTCACTGAGTTGCGAAGTGCCTTGCTAAGTTGCTGAGGCTGGCTTTGAACTCATGATCCTCCTGCCTTAGCCTCTGGAGCCACTTGGATTACACAGTACACCACTGCACCTGGCATAATTTATACTTTATATAATTTTTAATAATTGTCACATTTAGCAGCTGGCAATCAAAATTTCTGAAAATGTAAACATTTCTGACAAGTTAAAATGAGCTAGCTCTAATACATCACAACCTTAGCCCCATCTACCAACACCCTTACCAGGAGGTTGACAGTCTTCACTTTCAGGCAAGAGAAATTGAAAGAATTCTCTAGGGAATATGAGAAGTCATTAGTATAAGAAGAAAAATGTAAGGACACTGAAATTTTCCCAAACTAAATTTGCCCAGCCAGATCATCCAATACTGAAACTTGGTATGTAAGCCCAACTTGCATATTCAGAGCTTCCAATCAAATTTCCAGAACCACACTCTTTAATATGAGGAAACTATCAAGAGTTGTTAGACATCCCCAGCACAAAAGACAGATAAAAACAAAAGTTGGAAAAAAGACCAAGAGTCAGTTTTATTGCATGTGATCTGGGCACCCCACAGTTATCTTGACTTAGAAGAGCCTCATCTTTGATTTAATGCTCTGCTGTTACTGACCTCTAATTCTTCAATCAATATTGAACTAGGGGCTCCAAGTTTACATTCTGTTCTAAGTCCTGTGAATTATGTAGCCAATTCTTAAAAGACTACGCAGCATAAGAAAACTGAGTAAAACCAGATCACCAATATTCTCAGAAGCATAAGACAAACAAGAACATAAGCTACCAAAAAGAAAAGAATAAAAGGAGCCTGAAAGTGAGAGTGAGCCCAAGCATGCTTTCTTGGTGATTAAAAATCTGTCAGAAAGTAAGGTTCTGATGATGTTCTTCATGGAAATAGAAAAAGCAGTCATGAAATGCATTTGGAAAAATAAGAGGCCTAGAATAGCCAAAACGATCCTCAGCAAGAAAAGTGAAACAGGAGGCATCATAACACCAGACTTTAAATTATACTACAGAGCTACAGTAACAAAAGTGGCATGGTATTGGCACCAAAACAGACATGAACACCAAAGGTACAGAAGACACAAAGGCAAACCCACCTAAGTACAGTTATCACACACTAGACAAAGGCACCATAAACATACATTGGAGAAAAGATAACCTCTTTAATAAATGGTACTAGGAAAACTGGAAATCCATATATAATAAAATGAAGTTAGATCCCTATCTCTCACCCTGCACAAAACTCAACTCAAAAGTAGATCAAGGACCTAGGCATTAGAACAGGAACCCTGTGCCTACTAGAAGAAAAAGTAGGTCCAACTATCTATCATGTCAGCTTAAGAACCAATTTTCTCATAAGACTCCTAAAGTGCAAGAAGTAAAATCAAGAATCAATAAATAGGGGCTGGGGTTGTGACTCAGTGGTACAGCACCTGCCTAGCACGTGTGGGGCACTGGGTTCGATTCTCAGCACTGCATATAAATAAATGAATAAAGGTTAAAAAAAAGAATCATCATCTGAGATAGTATCAAACTAAAAAGCTTCTTCTCAGCAAAGGAAATAATCAAGAACATAAAGAGAGAGTCTACAGAATAGAAGAAAAATCTCTGCCATGTACACCTCAGAGTATTAATCAACAGGATATAGAAAGAACTCAAAAAAATTTACACCAAAAAAAATCCAATCAATAAATGGGCAAAAGGAACTGAATAGGCACTTCACAGAAGAAATATAAATGGTCAACAAACATGAAAAAATGTTCAACATCACTAGCAATTAGAGAAATGAAAATTAAAACTACACTGAGATTTCATCTCACTCTAGTCGGAATGGCAATTATCAAGAACGCAAGCAACAATAAATGTTGGCAAGGATGTGAGGGAAAAGGAACTCATACATTGCTGGTAGGACTGCAAACTGGTGTGACCACTCTGGAAAGCAGTATGGAGATTCCTCAGAAAACTTGGAATGGAACCACCATTTGATCCAGTTAGCCCACTCCTCGGTTTATACCCAAAGGATTTAAAATCAGCATACTATAGTAATGTAGCCACATCAATGTTCATAGAAGCTCAATAAATAATAGCTAAGCTATGGAACCAGCCAAGGTGCCTTTCAGCAGATGAATGGATAAAGAAATGGTGGTATATATACACAATGGAATATTGCTCAGCAATAAATAAGAATGAAATTATGGCATTTCCTGGTGAATGGATGGAGCTGGAGACTATCATGCTTAGTGAAATAAGCCAAGTTCAAAAAACCAAAGGCCAAAAGTTCTCTCTGATATGCAGACTCACAATAGGTGTGCTGGGGGTGGGGACTGGAAGGGGGCAGTGGTTGTGGGGGTGTAGGTTCACTGGATTGAGCAGGGGGGAATGGGGGGAAGGGAGGGAGCTGGGAATGGGAAAGATAGTAAAATTAATCAGATATAACTTTCCTCTGTTCATATATGAATACACCACCAGTGTAACTCCACATCATGTACTACCACAAGAATGGGAAGTTATACTCCATGTATATATGATAGGTCAAAATACATTCTACTGTAATGTGTAACTACAAAGAAAAAAAATCTGACAGAAGAAATAAAATTGTTGAATACAGTGGCTACTTGGAGGCTGACACAGGATAATGGCTTAAACTCAGGAGTTAGAAGCTAGCCTGTGTCTCCCTCTATTCCCCTCCCCCGAAAAAAAAAGGAAAAAAGAAATGAAAAACTCAATAAAAAAAGAAAAAAAAAATTGGAAGGTAAGTTCAGAAAATCCATTATCTGAATAACAGTCCATGAAAAGAACTGAGAGACATAATAATTTCCAAACTGACAAAAGTTCATCATTAATTACTGACAACAATGAATGGAAGGGCTCATTCAAGTACTCAGCATCAATTGCCTCATCTACTTTAAGGCACATTATTTAAAGTCTCAAACACTGCAGGACAAAGAATAGAACTGATCACAAAGAAATTAGGAATTTAAATGGCTTTGGGCTCCAAGAGCAATTCAGAAAGCAGGAAAAAAAAATGGAAAATAATGAAGCATGCCTTTAAAATTTCATAAGAAACTTTTCAAGCTAGAATTCTATACCCAGTCAATCAATTAAGGATAAAATAAGACATCTTCAGACATTCAATGTTTGGAGAACTAAAACATCCTGCCCCAAATGTATTTCTTTAACATATTTAGAATTGGTTATTCAGCAAAACTTCAGACCTCAGCATATACAGAACTGGCTATGAAAAGTTTTCTTTCGTGAAAGAAATTTACACAGGGCTGGGGATGTGGTTCAGAGGCAGAGCACTTGCCTGGCATGTGAGGCCCTGGGTTTGATCCCAGCACCACCACACAAAATACACAACATTAATTTCATCTTTAAAAAGGAAAAAAAAAAAAAAAGTCACATCTATCTACACTAGCAAACAGGGTGCCAGCACAGGCTTCCATACCTGATACTTCTCTGCCCTTTCTGCCTAGAAAAGATGACACTGGATAGTCTGACACCTGACATAGAAAGATTACCAGAGATTCCAGTTACCTAACGTTTCACCTGCAAACAAGACAACCTTTCCTTGCTGTGTACACCTTTCCTCTGAACCTTCCATAGCCTGTTCCACATCCCCCACTCCCCAGAAGCCCAAGCATCCATCCCTTTTGTTAAGACATCTTACCCCTCTCTTTGAAAGTGCAGGATTCCTGTGCTTAGGCATGTAATAAAATTTATATGTTCTCTTTTCTTTCTATTGTCATTTTTTTCATAAACTAAAATTATTACATTGCAACCAACCACCATGAGTTCACATCTTAGTCAAGTGCAAAGCCCAAAGGCACGATCAGGATATAAAAAGAGTGGAGAAAGTTTTATTATCCATAACAAGTAAGGAGAAGACAGGAATTATCCACAAACCAATGCTCTCCCCTTAACAAAGGAAGTGGGTGAGATTTTATTCACAGAGTATACATATCAAGGAAAGCACAGGTAGGGGGAGGCACAAAATCAGTTTAAGGTCATAGAGCACATGTTCAAAATGGAAAAATGGCAGACACAAACACTTCTGGGCATGATCAGTTTGGCATATATAATGAACCAAGATACCTAAAAGTCAGTGATTTGGTGACCTTGCCTGGTTCCTCCAAGTTTCTCCAGAGTGTTAGCTGAAACAAAAAGGAACAATTTTGAAGGTGCATTAACAGTTTCAAAGAGGCAGCAACTTTCTCCCAAGTGTAGGAATTTGCCCCTAAAGGTACCACCTTGCTTATCTTCTTACAAAACCTTCAGAGGAAATACAGTAAATTTAAAACTTTCCTGAAAAGGTGTCAAAGTCTAACCCACATGAAGCCTTTCTTAGGTAGGCACTAGGCAAGTATTTACTGCCATAATAAAAGAACAGAGCTAAAGTTCAGCAGTAGGGCACTTGTGCC
The DNA here is from genome assembly GCF_902686445.1 of Sciurus carolinensis. Taxonomy (NCBI): domain Eukaryota; kingdom Metazoa; phylum Chordata; class Mammalia; order Rodentia; family Sciuridae; genus Sciurus; species Sciurus carolinensis. The sequence continues at coordinate 155,638,058 of NC_062214.1, read as the reverse complement.
TAGTATGAATGAGGCCCTGGGTTCAATCTCCAGCACCACAAAATACAATTTAAAAATCGGAGTAAACAAAGAAGGACATGAGATCTAAAATCAAGAAATTAACACAAAGAGGCAGAGAATCCACAAGATGCTGGTGAAGAGAAGTCCCAGGATAATTAACAGTGTATACAAACAGTCCAGATGGGAGCACATCTTCAGGAATATGAAGCTAATGGAATACATGAAGTATCTGACATTCCTGAAAGGAAATTTGGACAAGGTACAATCTAAACTAATGAGAATAATAGAAAAGTAGTTTGTTTGGTGGTACTAGGGATTGAACCCAGGGGTGCTCTACCACTCAGCTACATCCTCAGCCCTTTTTATTTTTTGAGGAAGAGTTTTGTTAAACTGCAGAGGATGGCCTCAAACTTGCAATCTCCCTGCCTCAGCCTCTCAAGTAGCTGGGATTACAGGCCTCTTCCATCACATCTGGCAGTAAATAGAAAAGGAAACAAGAAAAAGGACAAATTTCAGGGGGAAACCAAACACTTTATACATATATATATAAAAGTATAAGTGGTCACAGAATTACTATATGGTTTAAGTGAACAGTCCTTTCAATCTTTGTTGTTTTTTTATAGTGCTGGGGACTGAACCTACAGATGCTTTACCTCTGAGCTGCATCCCCAGTCCTTTTTGACACAGTGTCTTCTTAGGTCGCTGAAATAAGCCTCAAACCTGTAAATCTCTTGCCTTAGCCTCCTGAGTTGCTGGAATTACAGGTGTGCACAGGCATATGCTACCATGCCTGGTTTATTCTTCACTTTTTGTTTGACAAAAATATACTGCTTGTATAATAAAAATGCAATCATCTTATTACATCTGATAATCCAGGTCATCTGTAACTCCAACTATTATTTTTAGATGTTCCCATGTCACATGATAATCTGGCCCACTTCAGGAAGCAGGGTTACTTCAGCAGTTTACCTCTAAGGAATGCCCTCAGGTGACTCCTCATTTCACACTAGTTTCCCTCTGCACAACTTTCTTTCAAAGCAGTGTAAAGAAACTATTTCTACTGAACATTGTAAGAAGTTGGCAAGGTAGCACATGCCTATAATGCCAGCTACTCTGGAGGCTGAGGGATGAGGATTCCAAATTCAATACCAGCCCCAGCAACCCAGACCCTATCACAAAATAAGAAGCCCTGGGGGTATAGCTCAGTGGTTGAGCACCCCAGGGTTCAATCCCTAGTACTAACCAAAAGAAAGAAAAATTACAGTGAGAAACTGAAATGATTAATACCTCTAAAACGGGCCCTAAAATGACAACGAATTCAATTTCTGTGATACTTCTATTATTCCCCACACTAAAGTTTTCAGTATGTAAACATGTATTTCAATGTGCAAGATACTGTTATCTGAAAATTGTTTTTAGTTTATTTATAACCTTAAGTTTGATTCTTGCCCAGCTAGAAAAGTTACCATGGTCAGAATTTACAAAACACAGTTCAGATAGTAAGTGCTTCACATCTGTTCATCTCCAAATCAGATGATGGTGACAGTGATGGGACATCTTAAGAAGTTTAAGGAGAAATTTGCTTAGCAAAAATTTGAGCCAATCTGCAGACTACAGTCCAGCCAAGGCAGCTACACATTTTCACTTATTCCCTTAAAAGTGATTTGATTTGTTTGAATTTAGTATAGAACCATTTCTGACTTTAAAGAAAGCTAAGCAAGATTTTACAGCTTGTTATGATGGCATGCAGGAAGCCATGGAGAAACCCTAATCTAAAAAAGATTCTTTTAGTGCTTAAAATTGAGGTAGGATAGATAAACTTGAAGGCAGGGTCTACTGACCTTTCTCATATTCATTCTGCCTAATGACAATTATGTTGTGTTCCACAGCATGACCTACAGGCTCATGAAACTCTTCATATTCCAACACTAATAAAATACTCCTATGGCATTACTTAAATTTTTCTCTCAAACAACAGAAACAAATTGCTAAGAGAATTCTTCTTAAATTAAATTTTACCAATTTATACAGAGAACACATTTCCATATTAGTGGCTGTTGCCAAATTAATTTTATCAAAGCTTCATGTTCACAATGCAGTGCTTTAGGTAAATCATTTTAATTTCTTCCCACTTTTAGAAGTTCAACTGGTTTCTTGCCACCTCCTTTAATTCTCTTTGCACCCTCCCCGCAAACAAAAGCTTGAGGGTTTTTGTTTTTGAAACAGCTTACTTTTTCCATCCTGAGTTTTCCCAAACTATTTCAGGGTTCTGACACTTCTGCCAGTGACTAAGTCTCCTTCTGGGAATAGTTGCCTCATTATCACTATTAAAAACAGTCACTTCTAATACTGACTGATAAGGATCTGGAAACTCATTGTAACTTTGGGAATGCAAATCCCACCCTATCCAATCTAAAGATAAATGTATTACAAATGGAATAATGGACTCACCACAGAACAGAATTCCAGCAAGCTCCAGAAGTCTTTTGTGTTCCTATTAAGTCATTGAGTTTTTTGATCATTGATTCTTATGACTATTAAGAACTTGTTACTATTTCCTTCCTTATAACCCAGTTAATACATAAATTACTATCAACTAAGCAAAAAAAGAAAACATGGGCACACGCACATACACACACACTCAGCAACAAGTGCCCTAATATTTTTAAGGTAATACAACTTTCCAACTGACCTTCTGTTTCTGAAATATTTTGCACAGTACACATGTTATATGGGTAATTTTTGTTCTTGGCAAGTTAGTTCTCCTGCTTGGAAAATCAAGAGCAGATAACCTCAAATAAGATGTCTTTTCTACATCCCTCAAATGGAACAACTGCTCGGAAACTTAGTTCTTGCAAAAAGTAGATCCAAAAGAGATTATCAAATTTATTTTTACCCATTACCATTTTGTTTCTATCTAGCATGCTCAGCATTAGAGGAATGTGACATAATCATAAATCCATCATTCTGAGAACCCATGATATTACTAGAGATAACTCCCCCATTCATACACAGCAATAGCTTTCTTTGTTCAGAAGTTTTTTCCCCATCAAGCAGAACAGATCTGGGTCATTTAACCATTTTTGTGTTATAAATTCTTTTGGTAATACATGAAAGTTCTCAGAATATTTTAAAGCAAGCCAGGCACTGCTTATAGTCCCACCTACCAGGGAAGCTAAACTGAAAGAATAATTTGAGCCCAACAGTTTGAAACCAGCTTGAGCAACATAGGGAGATCCCATCTCAAAATACTAATAAAAATTTTTTTAAGAATATTTTGAAGCGAAACACATATGTGTATACATGTTCACACACACAGATCCAATTATACACTAGGTGCAGTGGCACATGCCTGTAATCCCAGCAGGAGGATCACAAGTTCAAAACCAACCTCAGCAACTTAGTGAGGCCCTAGGCAACTTTGCCAGATGCTGCCACAATACACCCCCAACACGTACAATGGGCTGGGGATGTGGTTCAGTGGCTAAGCACACCTAGGTTTAACCCCTAGAATAATAAAAATGTTTAAATCCAATTATATGAAAATACATTTAAAATATTTTCCCAGCATGGTGGCCCATGCCTGTGATCCCAGTCACTTCTAGGCTGAGAAGCAAGAGAATCACCAATTGGAGGCCTGCCTCAGTAACTTAGCAAGACCCTGTCTCAAAAAATAAAAAGGGCTGGGATTGTGACTCAGTGGTAAAGCACTCCTCAGTTAAAAACTCCCAGTACCAAAAAATAAAAATTTAAAAATAATTTTTTTCCCCCCAGAATTCCCTTTTCCCTTTCTTGGGTGTGTGTGTGTGTGTGTGTGTGTGTGTGTGTGTGTGTGTGTGTGACGCACACGCATTTTGAGACAAGGTCTCACAAAATTGATGAAGGTCTAAATTGCTGAGGCTGGCCTGAAATTTATAATCCCCTGCCTCTGGAGTTGCTGAGATTACATAGGTGAGTGCCACCAAGTTTTATTCCCTCGCCTGCCCCCCAAAGATTAAGGAATAAGGAGTAACTGATGATTCTGCTTGTCTTAAGTATCTTCATTCTAAATGTGAGTATTGTTTACAGGAAGCCAAAAACATAATCCTCAAATCAAGTAACACTTAGCACATATGATACAATGCAAAAAACAATATTCAAGCTAAAAATACATAATTATAGTTTCAGCTTGCACCACAATTTCATCATGTATAAAATGTAACCAACCCAACTATGAAAGAAACTTTAAAAACCCATTCATGTCGGGTATGGCAGCAACCATCTGTAATTCCAGCAACTCAGGATGCTAAGGCAAAGAGAAGGATTCCAAGTTGGAGGCCTGCCCCATACTTAGTGAAATCTATTCTCAAATAAAAAATAAAAAGGGCTGGGGGTGTGGCTCAGTGGTTAAACACCTATGGGTTCAATCAAAGGTACCCAAAAGACAAAAAAAAAAAAAAATTTTTTTTTTTTTTTTTTACTAATTTATTACATCAGTACTGCAAGTTTAAAGGCAAGATTCCATCAGGAATAAAAGTTATTCTTTTTCTTTGATGCACGGTAAGTATCAGATTCTGATTTGCTTTATACATTTAATATTTTATGACATCCAGTGGATCCAAAGGAAAAACTGACCCTACAAATAAGTCATTTCAAGTAGAAGATGATATGCATAGAACAAAAGGAATCGACTTTGGAGTCAGGCTATAGAAGACATGTGCCTGTTATGCTAGGCAAAATGCTTGTTTCTCTTATCCTCCATTTCTGAATTAGTAAAATGGGAATAATGCTAACAGTCATAAAACTTGTCATTAAGGTTATTAAGTATCAGTCCCCTTCTATTAAAAAGGTGAGAAATATTTACGTCAGAAGCATCTTCCTAAAGCTTTGATTTCCTATATTACAGATGTTTACTTTGTCCTCATACAGGACTTGATGAAGTTACTTAAAATTAGAATAATGAATGGCACAAAATCTTTCCTCATGTAAGGATAGAATCAGCAATTTAAAAATAAAGCCACTCAAATGACATTTTTTTTTTCCCCACAGACACTCCTCTTTTAAAAAGAACTAACAGTTGAGATGTGTACTGAGAGCAGAAAGGAATTAAAATCAAGTTTCTAAATCAGATAAAAGTAAATAAACATTTGAAGGACAAGTCAAAATTATTTAATAGCTTTAGTATCATATATACGAGCTTTAAAAATTACCAACAGAGAAAGGTCACTCAACTCATTTTGCTTTGCTTGCCTCCTCAAAAAGAATTCAAAGTGGCCAAGTGTACACATGTCATAATAACAAATATGCCAAGATGTTTTAGTAGACTAGGAATAATACACAGAAAATACAGTAGGTAGTCCAAAGGACAAAAAAGGCTAGAGGTACAAAGCAACTCTGCTAAAACTAAGGAAGGAAAAAAAGTCCATTATCTGTCATGCCCTTCTGTGGTACCCTTTTATTTGTAGCCATAACTTCAAGTTGTTTAAAAGACAATGGCCATGTTATTACTGGTACCTTCATGCTGTGCCAAAGCACATATTCGTAGCAATTCAGAACAATCAGTCTTGCTTTCATGAGAGTAAAGGTTGCAGCCAAATGAAATGGGTGGATACCATATTAAATAATCTTGAAATTAGCTAATAGGATATAGGAAAAAATGACCCTAATGCCAATGCTAAATTCCCTTCCTACTTTACACAATAAAAAATTTCACTATTTGAAAAGCAGTACTTGAGAAAGACTTCCTTTTATAAAGGTCTAAATATGGGCTGTTTTTAAGCACCAAGATTTGAAAGACCACGTAGCATATCCTTGTATAATCTGTAAACTTAAAACACAGGCCCTGAATGTCAGATTTGATACCATGTTTCAAAAGGATGCTGTGCAAAAACAACTAGATTGAAAACCTTGAATAATATATAGGTACTATAACTCTAGATACTAAACTATGTGCTTCACAAACATTTAATATAAGTGGAAATTGATTGAAGGCAACAAGTTGCAACAAAAAGTTTAATGCCTGGTTTGTTGTATATATTCTACTACTTTTATTCTTCAAGAAACAAATTATTCTCCCATGCTATTTTCCTAATCATAATGAAGTCCAAAACAATTTTTAAAAATTTTCTGTTCACATAACTCAACTACTTGGCTTACTTTCAACTAGAATATGAGCTCAAATTGCTTTTTAAATGACTGGGAAAAGAGCACTATGTATTAAATACACAAACACATATATTTAAGTATGTCTTTCAGCTAAAATGTATAGTTTGATAAAAAACTGAGTTACTGTACTACTAGGCCAGTTTGTCACTGTGGCCCAATATTATATTCAATGTATTCAAATGAAATTAATCACTTTGTTAATGGGTTGATTGGCTTCAATGCGAAAATTAGAAAAGGGACAAAAACATCTTCAACGATGATATGCAATCAAATCACTATGGCCATATATATATATATATATGTATATATATATATAAAATATAAAAATACAGGTGGGCAAAGTGGTACATGACTATAATCCCAGGACTCTGAGACAGAAAGATCCAGTTTAAGGCCAGTCTGAACAATGTGGCAAAACTCTGTCTCAAAAAAAAAAAAAAAAAAGTCCTGGGGATAAAGCCAGGCCAAGTGTCACATAACTGTAATCTCTTACTTGGGAGGTTGAGGCAGGAAGATCGCAAACTCAAGGTCAGTCTCAGCAATTTACCAAGGTCCTAAGCAACTTAGTGAGACTGTCTCTAAATTTAAAAAATAAAATAAAAAATAAGGGGGCTGGGACATCTATGTTTATAGAAGCTCAATTCACAATAGCTAAACTATAGAACCAAAGAAAGTACTCTTCAACAGAAAAATGGATAAAGAAAATGTGGTATACATACACTGAGTAATGGAATATTACTCAGTCTTAAAGAACAATGAAATCATGGCATTTGTTGGTAAATGGACAGAGCTAGAGAATATCATGCTAAGCAAAGTAAGTTAATCCCAAAGAACCAAAGGTTGAATGTTTTCTCTGACAAGCGGATGCTAATTCACAATAAGGGGGACGTGGCTAGGGAAGAATAGAGGTACTTTGGATTAGACAGCGTAGAATGAAGGGAGGTGAGAAGGTTTAGGAGTAAGAAGGGTAAAAGAACAAATCGGACATTATGACTACTGTGCATATATGATTATACAATGGTGTAACTCTACATCATATACAATCAGAAAAATGAGAAGTTATACTGCATTAATGTATGATGTGTCAAAATGTATTCTATTGCCATTTATAACTATTTAGAACAAATTTAAAAATTTTTCAAAATAAAAAATAAAGGGCTAGGGATATAGCTCAGTGGTTGAGTGTCCTGGGTTCAATCCCCAGTACCACAAAAAAATACTTGGTATTTTAGGTTAGGTGATTGCTAGTACAAAAGAAATCTACTGTTCCTATTTAACTGATAGGCGAGTTAAAGGGTGTGTCTTCTCAGACCAATTTTTTCAAAGAAACACAAAGGTTCTTAGGATAGTTTCTGCCTGGGTTCAGAATCTCCTGCCCTAATTTACTCTTAACAGCAACTGATTGTGGTAATTTCTGCCAAAAATACAAATATGAAATAGGTAAAAATCATGTTTATTTTTTGGTAGAGACTGAACCCAAGGCACAGGTTCTACCACTGAGCTAGCTACTCCAGTCCCACTTTTTTGTTTTGTTTTGTTTTTGAGGATAGTACAGGGGATTGAACCCAGGGATGCTCTATTAATGAACCACATCCCCAGATATTTTTATTTTGAGACAGAGTCTCGCTAAGTTACTTAGAGCCTTGCTAAATTGCTAAGGCTAGCTTCAAACTTGCAATCCTCATGTCTCAGTCTCCCAGACTCTGGGATTACAGGCATGCACCACAACACATGGCTCTAGCCCCACATTTTTAATACATCTTTTTAAAAAGTACCATGAAAAACCAACCTAAGACCTCCAAACCTAGAAAGATGATGTTAATAAAAACAGGCTAGCCCTTATTTACAGTGACTTTAGGCAAGAATCAATTATTTGTGATTGACACCATGTTTTTAAACTTACAAGGCAAGAATGAGACAAGAAGTTTAACACTCGCAAGATACAGAACAGATACAGCTCACATCCCAAAAAATGGTATTCCCAAAAATCTGCCCAAAGCAAATGGTTACATATTGGTTTTTTTTTTTTTTTTTTTTGGGGGGGGGGGCAGGAAGGATATACTCATGCATAATAAAGAAAAGCATATGTAGAACATAACAACAAACCTTTTCTAAATTATATATATATACATTTGTATGTGTGTGTGTATATACACATATTTTTAAAGAAAAAATAATTTTAAATAAAGAAAATATAAATAAAAAATTTAATGTTTTATGTATTGGACTCTAACTAAAGGTCAAAATGAAACACAATGGCACACGCCTGTAATCTCAGCTAATGGCAAGGCTGCGGCAGGAGGATCCCAAATTCAAGGTAAGCCTGGTTAATGTATGAGTTCCCATTTTGAAAAAAATAGATAAAAAGGGCTGAGGATTACTCAGTGGTGCAATGCTTATTGGTTTGATCCCCAGTGTTGTGCAGGGAAAAAAGAAAAAAAGGACAAAACAATTTAACTGAATATAGCAAATTAACATATCATTCATATCTGTCAGAAACTGCTATCTCTTGATATTTGTGGATGCCGAGTATTTTGTTGCTTTTGTTTCGTAATCAACTGACAATTGTGGATCAAAGAAACACTCATGTTATCCAGACAAAAGAACATTATCACTCAAGTTCTCAACAAAACAAAGTAGTTGGTGAGGGCTGGGAGGCTGAAATACAAAAGAATTCGATGAAGGATTCTACAGCCTTCCTCCCTCCATAACACTTTCGATTTCATCTAATTAGCACCTCAGTATATCCTTAGAGGCATTTTCTCAGATTAGAGTGACAGTAATGGTGTCAACAAATTAGGGGGCTGTTATTTCAAGTAGCAATCTATTATTCACAACATAAAAAGTATAATACTCAATACAGGTAGATGATATTCTTTTATTGACAGAATGAGGTTACATAGTAAATGCTAAAATCAAGCAAAAACAGACCTAAAGTCAGTTTTATTAGAACTGAGATATTTACTACTCAAATTAAACAATTTCATCCCTTTAGTAGCATGTCACTTTAAGCAATAAATTCAAACACTATTATTCTTTTTGTGTACCCTTACAAAGTAGCAGAATGTTTGTTACATAAAATCCTGTTTAATACAAATAATTTTTTATGAAAACATGTCATTGAGGCCTTCTTAAGTTTATATAAAAATATATCAGGTTGTTTATTACTTAATTCAGTTTAGTCTTAGGATTCTTCCTACATAACTATGCTAGCAATGTTTCTACACTTGGTTAATGCACTAGTTATACTTCTCATATTAAAACTCTTTATAGGGGCTGGGGAGATAGCTCAGTCGGTAGAGTGCTTGCCTTGCAAGCACAAGGTCCTGGGTTCGATCCCCAGCACCAAAAAAAAACAAAAAAAAAAAAACCTCTTTATAACATAAACCAGATATGGTGATGCACTCCTGCAATTCCAGCCGACTAGGGAGATTAGGATTGCAAATTCAAGGAGAGTATAAACAACTAAGCAACACCCTGCCTCACATTACAAACTAAAAAGGCTGAGGATGGTAGCTCAGTAGCAAAACAACCCTGGGTTCAATTCCCAGTATCAGGGAGGGGAGAATCAATGAAGAGGAAGTAATATACTCTCCAAGTCTAAAGTAAACACATTAAATACTCGGCTACAAAGTCCAATTACATAAAGTTGAACAGACTAGGTTCTGAGAACCAAGAAAGATAAATTCTAACATACTTAAAAGTCTCCTAAACTTAATCTACAATTTAATTCAATTCCTGGCAAGATAAGTGAAGTATAAAACTTCAGTTCCTAACTTCAAAAACTAATGCAAAGTGTTCACATTGCACATTGGGTGAAGATATTCATTTGTGTAAAAAACCCATCCAAATCCCTCAGACTTTTTTTTTTTTACCCCCCCCCCCTTAGTACTGGGGATTGAACCCAGGGGCAATTTATTACTGAGCAATATCCACAAACCTTATTTTTTGGGATGGGGGTGTGGCTAAACTGCTGAGGCTGGCCTTGAACTTATGATTCTCCTGCTCAAGCGTGCACCACCATGCCCAACTCAGACTGAATACTTTTGATAATATCATCTTAAAGTCTGTCTTTCCAAAATCATGAGATGCAGCTGAAGTACAGGTTCTTTGTCTCACTAATTGGAAGAATAAGACTCACAGACAATGGAGGGTAAGAACAAAGTAACAATTTATTTTTGATACAGAAAGAAAGTGAAGCTCCCACAAGGTTGAATGAGTAGTTATTGTCTAGGGGTTTCTTTTTCTTTCTTTCTTTCTTTTTTTTATTTTTATTTTTATTTTTTATTTATTTATTTTTTTGGTACTGGGAATTGAACCCTCACTGAGCCACATCCTCAGATCTTTTTATTACTTTTTACTTTTTGGTACTGGGACTAAACCCAGAGTGCTTAACCACTGAGCCACATCTCCAGCCTTTTTATATTTTTATTTAGAGACAGTCTTGCAGAATTGCATAGGGCCTCACTGATTGCTGAGGCTAGCTTTGAACTCGTGATCCTCTTGCCTCAGTCTTGTGAGCTGCTGGATTACAGGTATGCACCACCACTCCCTGGAAGTTATTTAACTCCTTAGGAAGTTATTAACTCCTTTAAAGTTATTGGCTAGTGACTTCAAGGAGGGGAGTTTCTATATCCAGAGTGAGACATGTCCCCCCTGTACAATCAGTATGCAGATCACGAGCCCTATGGCTCATCAGAAACTTTGTACTTGAAGTTGGGTATATATGGATAAAAAACAAGGAATTGTTGCAATCAAAGTTCCCACCCTGTGTAGCAAATCATATTTCTGGCTGCTGTTCTCAATAGTTACTTCTCAATACTACCATAATCTGGATATGGTTTGAGGATATACCCTACTGGCTCATGTGCTGGAAGTTTGGTCTAGTGTGGTGATGTTGGGAAATGGTATGGACTTTTAGGAGATTCTCCCCTACTGTGAGGGTCCTAGATTACTGGAGGAACTGATAATCAAAAAGGATTAAGACAGTTCTCTAAAACTGAGTTATTTTCAAGCCTGTTCACATAATAATCAATCCATGCTAAGGAGAAAATCCTTAAAGAAAAAACAGCTTAAAACATTGACTTTTGAATTTCAGCAAGACTCAATCACCAGGAGGGTTTTTTAAAACAGATGGCTAGGCTCCACATCAAGACTTTGATTCAGGGCTGGGGATACAGCTCAGTTGGTAGAGTGCTTGCCTTGTAAGCACAAAGTCCTGGGTTCAATCCCCAGCATGACAAAAAAAAAAAAAAAAAAAAAAAAAAAAAAAAAAAAACAAGTTTGATTCAGTAAATCCAAGTGGAGTCTGAAATTTTTCATTTCTAACATATTACCTGGTGACACTGATGTTGCTGGTCTGAAGAACTACACTTGGAGAACCAATGGCATAGAAGAAAGCTCTACAGAACACCAGTACCTAAAGCAGAAGACAGGGATCTTAACAAGAGAGAGCCAGGAGGAGTACAAAATGAGGTAGGACCTACTCTATTTTTATACAAGTCACCAGCAACCTCCCAACTGATAATCCACTAAATACTTAATGATTCCTTAAAATCACTAGCTTCTACTGCAACAAGGAAACTGTTGCCATATGCCAGGCATATCTGACTACTATGACCTGACTATCATCTTTGAAATACCACTCAACTCCCTTGATGATGCTTTTTTGTTCGGTCTCCTCATCTTCTCTTTCCTCCTTCACACTTCCAAAATTTCAAAGGTCTCCAGAATTCTGAGTCCTCATTATGCAAGTTCTTCCAAGATAATTTTACCTAATCCTAGCAACTGATAACTCTGAATGCCATCTACCTGCCAGTAACTTTTTCATACTTCATTTTTAGTGTATTATTTGAGTTTCAGATCCTATTTTCAACTGCCAGCCCCTTTCCATATTTTCTCTTCAAACAGCAAAACCATCTACCCAGAGACCCAAGCCAAAAATTTCCTAAAGCAACAGTTCTCAACATTAGCTGCATATTAAAACCTTGTGGAGCTGAGCACAGTGGCATGTGCCTATAATTCCACCTACTCAGGAGGCTGGGGCAGGAGGATCACAAATTCAAGGCCAGTCTTGGCAACTTAGTGAGCCCGTGACTCAATGAAAAATAAAAAGGGCTGAGGATGCTGAGGATGCAGCTCTGTGGTAGAGCACCCTGGAGGTCCTGGGGATTGGGGCGGGGCACCAAAAACCTTGTGGGGAGCAGAAAGTGTAATAATATAATAATCAAGTGTTATGTCCTTAACATATGGATGTAAAGTGCTTTGCAAAACATTACATGAACTCAATAAATGGTAGCCATCAGTAAAAACAACTTCTCTGAGTTTTTTCTTAAGTTTTAGATCAGAAGAATTAATACTTCCTCAAACTATGTTATTAAAAAAGAAGATTGAAACTATTTAAAAGTCCTCAAAAGTAAAACATTTAAAATTTGGGTTCAAATCCCTGTTCCCTATTTCAATTTCTTCCTAATGCTATTTGGTGTTAACCCTTATAGCTGATTTATATAAGGAATGAAAAAACTTGTTAAATGGATGTTATCACTGGTACCATGAATTTCTAGTTGAAATTTGGTCCACACACAGAGATAACACCAACCAGTGAGTCAAGTCCATTGTTCACAGAGCCAATCAAAAAGACATTGGGGAATCATAAATGGGAAAAAGAGATGTTAATATATTCAAAACTAATAGGAGAAATATTATAATACAATGCTAAAGTATTTGAAAATGAGATTCAATTTTATAGTGATACCACCTTTACTCTTTGGGTGCTATTTTGTATTTCTAGTATTTTTTAAAGAGTGGCCAAAGTTTTTAGAACAGCTGCTATCTTTCAAAGTATAACGCCACTTTGCTTGTGCCTCGTACCCAATAAAGTTATTAGCAAGTCTGTTTTTCTTTCTTTTTTGGTACCAGGGATTGAACTCAAGGGTGTTCAACCACTAAGCCACATCCCCAGCCACTTCTTTATTTTGAGACAGGGTTTCAGCAGACTGCTTACAGCCTTTGCTAAGTTGCTGAAGCTGATTTCAAACCCGCAATCCTCCTGCCTCAGTCTCTGAAACCTCTGGGATTACAGACCTGTGCCACCATGCCTCGCTATTTTTCTCGAAAAGATGTGCAGAGATGGGCAGATGGTGAATCAGTAACTTCATTTAAGGCTGTTGAATCCTGCCACTTTAACCCAAGACAGTAAGTTTCTAAAGCTTTAGCCGAAAAGGATAGTTGTCAATCTGGAATATGTCATAAAACCACAAGAATAAAAGACATCAAGAATTCGGGCCAGGCATAGTGGCACATGCCTGTAATCCCAGCAGCTTGGGAGGCTGAGGCAGGAGGATCACAAGTTCAAAGCTAGCCTCAGCAACAGCAAGGTGCTAAAAAATTCAGTGAGACTCTGTCTCTAAATAAAATAAAAAATCCGGCTGGGGATGTTGGTTCAATGGTTCAGTGCCCCTGAGTTCAATACCTGGTACAAAAAAAAAAAAAAAAAAAAAAACAACTCAGATTATAAAGAGTGAAAGTTGGTCTTATTTGGCTGTTTGCTTTTCCTGACTAAACTAGTGGTATATTCATGTTACCAATGGATTAAGATATATTTTAAAATTTAAGTATGTATGAAAATACCATTACAACATATAACACACTAAAAGACCATTCTGTTCCAAAAAAAAAAGTTTACTGTCACATAACTGGAGAGAGACTTAAAAAGTTGCTAGCTGATACAGAATCAATGGAAATCATAATGTTTATAGTACAATTAGAAGCAGGAAGTTACACTCCCTGTTTTAAGGATTCTGCCTGAATGTATGAAACAGTCATATGTCCACATAGGAGGGAAAGATGGATATTATTGTTCACAGTTATGAAAAACTAATAATGTAGATGAAGGGGAAAAATTAAGAGCTTTTTCCAGTTTTATTTTTCTACATTTGGAGAAATCATTAATATATACATATTTAAACTATTTACAACATGATATAGGTCCATTTTACAACCAATTACCTAAGAGTTCACCAAGTCTAACCTGTCCCACAGTAGGGAATTCAGTAACTGCTCAACTTTGGAGAGCTACACCAATGAACTAATATGCTTTTCAAACTTTACAGACATAAACCAAAAAGAGGAAATGTATTTAACACTTGTCATATCATTATATATACAGGGTCTCAATTTCATGGGGTATGGAGAGATAAATCAAGTGCTTTCAGCAATACCAAGCCAGGTGATACAACTAGAAACCTTTCTCAAGTATCCACCTGGATTCCCAGCAGGGCAAGCAATTCAATCCACTTAATTGATTAAATTAGCAAATTCAATGCACTGGGGGTGGGGGTGTAACCTAGTGGTAAAGTGCTTGCCAAGAATGCACAAGGTCCTGGGTTCAATCTGCCAAAAAGAAAAGAAAAAGTATATATTGGCTAATACAAATGGATCTCCAAACAAATTGCTTAAAGGAAATGAAAATCTTTTTTTTTGCTCCTCTGTCACACCCAAGAGTAGTATTCTACTGTGTTAGAATAACCAAGGCTACAGGTAATGAATTGTACAATGTCCTTAACTCTGTTCCATTAGGCTCAACAGACCTCTCTGCCACCACTACACACTCACACTACAGTTCAAAAAGAAAATACTTCTCATTCATCTGGGGAAACCAACATATTACAAAGAAACCAGAATAGCAAGGGCTTTCCAATGGGTTAATTGAAACGATTCTTTACACCAGCCCACAGAAGCTGTATAAATGATAAGGAAATTGAAACTGACTTTTTAACTACCCTTTCACTACCCTTGTACCCAGGCTCATTCTTCTGAGTGCACATTTCTCCTCAGGCAGTCCTGTGGCCTTGTAAACATGGCTTCTAGCCTCCACATTCACAATACTTGTCTGAACCTGTTGAGTTCACAGCACCTTTCTTGTGTTTCAAAACCTGTCATGACAAAGTGGTTCAATCTGTAAACCCTAACTCACTGACTTGTTCTTGGACACCCAACCTCATCCTCTGAACTGGGTTCCCTAAGTCACCTGCCTTCTATTTAAACTTTCTACTGAAGCAAGAAGAGTTTCACAATTATGACCATGTTTACAGAAGAGAAAACTAACATTCAAATGTCTCTTCCATACTTGATACTGTGCTGTGTACTTTCTTATTCTAGACCAGCCAAAGGCCATTGATACATATACTGCTCTCATTTACACTATCACTACTTCATATTTAAGAAAATAAAACAATACTAGGTACTGTATAATGTTAGTAAAGAAGATTCTTTTTAGTGTTCCCCTTAACTGCTTTTCCTGTTGTTATTGTATAAATAGTAATGTATTGCTGTGCCAAGCAATCTGGTTTGTAACTTCTAATTAACTATTATCTCACCTTATAAATTCTGTTTTACCAAAAAGAAAATGTCACACCTTAAATGGTGACTGTTTTGTGTGCTTTTATATTAGTTACATCAAATTATAAAATTTACTGTGCTGGCAATATAGCCCATCAGGTAGAGTGCTTGCCTCTCAAGCTTGAGACACAGGTTCGAGTCCCCGGCACTGTTGGATTGCGGAAATTCAAAACAAACGAAACAAACCAGTTCAAATTATAAAATTTACAAAAGAATTACCTTTGTATCTTCAGATTACAAGAATAGTTGTATGTTCAACAGTGATTTAACAGTTTAATACAAACAGATCATTCTACACATAATAGTTGCCTCTGGGGAAGATACCCAAGGTACTGACTTTTCAATGTACAGCTTTTTGAACCATTTTAAACTTTAACCATATGTGTATACATTGTACATTCTAAAATGACATTCGGTCACTAATTAATAGGAAATACAGAGTACATAAAAACATGATGAACTACACCACAGAGATATAATCATTAAAATCCAAACTCTGAGAAACTCTGAAAGACAAATAAAGCCTGCTTCTTTAAATAAAAACTTCAAGGGAAAGGAAAAAAGAGGTAGTGAGGTAAAGATCATTACCAACCAATTGCAAGGTAGAACCCTTACTATATAAGTCTTGACTCAAATCACCAAAAACAATGACATCTGAAACAACTGGAAATTAGAACACTGGGTATTTGATAATATGAAGGAATGAAGCAGCGATAATAATACTGTGACTGTATATATGTGTTTATAAAACATACATTTTAAAGAGTCCTTTATCTAGTCACCAAATGATACAGTATCTGCTCTGGGATTCCCTTGAAAATAATTCAGGAGGGGGAATTGGGAGGGGAACAGAAGAAAGAAAACTGGGCACGAGTTGGTAATTTCTCCTCCCACATAAGTGGGGTGGCTGATTATTGTTGTTAAGCTGAGTGGATAGATAAAGGAGTTTATTACATGGATTCCATCTAATTTTTAACATTTTCCATAACAAGCTAGAACTAAAAAATATTTGCAAAATACAAATATTTGTAAATAAAATGGTCATTTAAAAATGAAACCACAAACGAATATATCTGGGTTTTAGATGACAAAGGAATTTGATGATACTAACTACAGTCAGTCATCAGATCAATCTATTAGGTTTTTTGGTGGTATAATGGCATTGTGCGTATGAGGGTTTGTTTGTTTTTTTAAAGTTAATGAAATGATAGCTAGAATCTGTTTTGTAATTTTTTCAAATATGAGAGCAAGAACAAACCAGTAAGGCAAAGGATAGTGCCAGTTAAAACTAACTGTTGGGGCTAGGGTTGTGGCTCAGTGGTAGAGTGCTTGCCTAGCATGTGTGAGATTCAATCCTAGCATGTGTGAGGTTCAATCCTCAGCACCATGTAAAAATAAATAAATAAAGTTATTGTGCCCATCTATAACTAAAACATATATGTTTAAAATGCAGGGGAAAAAAGTTAATTTACAAAAAAAAAAAAAAAAGGAAGAAAAGAAAACCTAACTATAGTCAGGAGCTCCCTGACTATTTTGCTCATGCTTCCATTTTTTAATGGGGTTTGTATGTTTACAGTGTTGGGGATCAAACCTTTCACATGCCAAGCAAAACTTCTACCACCGAGCTACATCCCTGGATATGTTCAATTTTTTTAAAGTAATGACAGTAACAAGAAAAAGACTTCTAGGATTTATTCTACATGAGAGTGGGGAAAAGAGAAATAATCTAAACTTCAACCCACTGGGATCAAGTAGGGTTAAACTGGAATAAGGAGGAGGTAGGAACAACTGCATAAGACTTTTTGTTTTTTGTCTTGGTACTATGAATTGAACTCACTTAGTCACATCCCCAGTTCTTTTTATTTTTAATTTTGAGACTGGGTCTCACTAAGATGCTTAGGGATTCCCTAAGTTACTGAAGCTGGCCTGGAACTTGCAATCATCCTGCTTCAGCCTCCTGAGTTGCTGGGATTACAGACATGCACCACCATACACAACTGCATAAGACTTTTAATCATTTAACTCCTGAGTTTTACATACAGTGTTAGGTATTGTAAGGAAAGTTTCAAAACAATGGAAGTATACTCAAAGCAAAAAAAGTTTATGAGAAAAGAATTAATTCATCTGGTCAGTCTCACCCCAGACATCAATTTATAAAGAAACTAAACATTCCTGAAATCCAAGAAGTATGTTTTGTATGGGAACAAAGCTTTCCTAACATCCTGAGCACATATGATTCTAATTGTACATGGAGTTTCTGGGCATGAAAATAGTATTTTTTCATTCCCAGTTTTCTGGCTGTGCTCCAAGATTTCCTATTCCCCAGTACCAGGGACTGAACCTAGGGGTCTCTACCACGAAGCTACATCACCTGCCCTAATTTATTTTAAGAGAGAGTCTGGTTAAGATGCTGAGACTGGCCTCAAACTTGTGATCCTCCCATTTCAGCCTCCCTGTTGCTGAGATTATAAGCATGCATAAACTATCTTTAGTATGATCCTTTCTGTGGGGAGGGGAGTGGGGAGAAGTACAGAGCTTTACAAAGCCTTTTATAACAACATCTGCATATACATGTAGCTGCACATGTCAATGCTTCATATAAATTATCAATTGTTCTTTGAGATTCTAAAGACAAACACAATCTAAAATTTCCAAATCCTACCAGAATTTCTGCTATAAGCTATCACCATTAAATCTAAATCACACAAATGTTACTAGTATAGAGAATTAACAAATTAACATCTTATGAGAGCTTACTATACCTCATAATAACCCTAATAGGTGGGCACTATTATTGTCCAAATATTACAGAGGAGAAAACTGGTCCAAATATTACAGATGAGAAAACAGACTAGGAAACTTGTTAATAATTTAGAGCACTGACTGGTAGGTGGCAGAACCAGGACTGAACCCAAAGTAGTCTGCTCCAACATCTGGCTGTAGTCTGCTATACTACTCTTTACCTTAAAAAAAAAACTTTTCTTTCTAATAGAGGAAAGATAACTTATATCAACATTTCTAGACTGGATAATTAACCTTCAAAATCTTAGTTATTTTTGAGATTTTACATTTTGTTTATGTTATTTAAAAATACAACTGGCTGGGTCTTCTTTAAAGAAATCCAACTGTTGTGAGATAATTAACATAGTTATTGTAACCTTAGCTCCACTGCCAGGAATAATGCAGGCCCCCTAATTGTTTACCCTAACATAGAGCATACCAGTTAATGGATTCTGTCTAGGAAATAGAGACCTTTAATTTGATTAAGTCAAAATCACTATCTGTTAAAAAAAAAAAAAAAAAAAAAAGAATACAGAAATAAGAAGGAAAACCTGAGAAGGGAGGAAACAAAAATTATAAAACAGAACTTGTTAAAAGTCTCCTAAAAGGAAAATCAATATGCTTAGAAACATTTGGGATAGCTCATCCAGAATGAAGAACAGAATACCATTAAAAAAAGCAAATATATAAGGGTCTCAGGAAAATTCTAAATCAGTGTAAGGTTTTAAGTTATTAAGACAAAAATATAAATACATTAATTAAATTATACATTTAAATTAAATTACTTGGTCTAGGCAAAAAAAAAAAAAAAAATTAGTCAAAAAAAGTATCTAAAGGAAACAGCATAAATTTAGGAGGTCAGCATTTGCCTAACAGGATCCCCAAATGAACAACAGCCAAAAAAAAAAAAAAACAAACACTAAAAGGAATAAGTTTTAAAGAAATATGAATTTTCCAGAGCTAAAAGAGAAATAGGTGCTTACTTCGACAGCACATAGAAAAACACTGAAATGATACAGGGAAGATTAGTACAGCCCCTGCACAGGATGACAAGCAAATTTGTGAAACATTTTTGAAAACAATATTAAGACTCCTCAGAAAACTTGGAATAGAACCACCATTTGAAAAAAAAAAAAAAAAAAAGAACCACCATTTGACCCAGTTAGCCCACTCCTTGGTATATACTCAAAGGACTTAAAATCAGCATACTACAGTGCTGCAGTCACATCAATGTTCAAAGCAACTCAATTCACAATAGTAAAGCTATGGAACTAACCTAGGTGCCCTACAACAGATGAATGGATAAAGTAAATGAGGTGTATGTATACACATTGAAGTATTACTCAGTTATAAAGAATGAAATTACAGCATTTGCCAGTAAATGGATGGAGCTGGAGACTATTACGCTAAGTAAAATAAGCTAGTCCCAAAAAAACCAAAGGTCCAATGTTCTCTCTGATATGTGGATGCTAACACACAATAAGGGGGGGAGGTGGAGATTAGAAGTTCATTGGATTAGACAAAGGGGAATGAAGGAGAAGGAAGCAGGGGATAGGAGTAGGAAAGACAGTAGAATGAATCAGACATAATTTCCCTATGTTCATATTATGTGAATACATGACCAGTGAAATTACACACCACGTACAACCACAAGTTTACTCCATGTATGTATAATATGACAAAATATATTGTCATGTATATCTAAAAAAAGAACAAATAAAATAAATACTAGAGGAACAGGTTAACAGATATAGAAATCTTCAGATTAATAGGCCCACTGAGTGCTCAAATGAAAAGAAACTAAAACATATCCCTGGGACATTTCTAGTCCCAGCCACACTAATATTTCAGTTTTAGAAAGAAGGGGTTGGAAGTGTTCACAGTGGTTGAGAGTGTGTTACCTAGCATGACCAAGGCGCTGGATTCAATCCCCAGCAGCAAAAAAAAAAAAAAACAAGAAAAACATTTTACAGTATTTTCCTCCACTAAAATTGGGTAAAAACACCAAAAAAAAGTACTTAACTAACACTGATATATTTACACATAATTTCCTGCAATTGCAGATTCAAACATATGCCCCTAAACCACCATGTTTTAAAACTAAAATTAAAATTAGTTTGACAATGGAAATAAAACAAAGTATATTCTGATGCTCCTTAGAACAGAAATATTTTTTAGCAATTATTTTTATTTCTTGTAAATATGCCCTATTCTAAGAAAAAACAAATTGCTAATTTTCAGAAAACATTAAAAATCAGAATATGCTAATCAAAATTTTATATTGAATTTTTTTTGTAGAGGCAGTGGTAAACTATCCTCATTAATACAATTTTATGTAAAATTATAAAAGAAGTTTCTCTTAAAAATCCAAAACAGCAGGACCTACCCATTGTATTAAACTTTCTACATAGCTATAGGATTGTTAATTTTGCCCTCTTGCTGAATCTAATATTTAGGGGAGAAGGAGGAACATACAAATTCTGCCCCAGAATGAACTAAATCTTCTTGAACTAATAACAGAAGCCAACTCTGGCTTCATTTAAAATAAACAAGTGGGGGGGCTGGGACTGTGGCTCAGTGGTACAGTGCTTGCTTGACATGAGGCACTGGATTCCATCCTCAGCACCACATAAAAATAAATAAATTAAAGGTATTGTATCCATGTACAACTAAAAAATTTTTTTAAATAAATTATTTAAGAGGGTTATGGGTAAAGCTCAGCAGTAGAGCACCTGCCCAACATGTATGAGGTTCCATCCCCAGCACTGCAAAACATATGGATAAGATATACTTATTTTACTTAAATTAGCACCGGTTAACTACCCCCACCCAGTTAACTAGGGATTGAATCCAGAAACACAGTAATCAATGAGCTACAGTCACAGCTTTTTTTTTTTTTTTTTTTTTTTTGGTGGGGGGAGTGGTACTGGGGATTTAACCTAAGGGCACTTTACCACTGATATGTGGTCCTGTAATCCCTAGTCACTGGGGAGGTTGAAGCAGAAGGATCATACATTCAAAGCCAGTCTCAGCAACTTAGAAAGACCCTATCTCAACATAAAAAATAAAAAGGGCTGGTGATATAGCATCCCTGGGTTCAATCCCCGTACCAAAAATGAATAAATGAGTGAATGAACAAATAAATGAAGTAAGTAATGAAAATAAGGACAGGGGATATAGCTTACTGGTAAAGAACTTGTCTAGCACGTATAAGGTCTGTGGTTCAATCCCAGCACCACAAAAATAAAAACAAAAACAAAATAATTTTAACAGCTGGGCATGGTGGCACACGCCTATAATCCTAGTGGCTCCAGTGGCTGACACAGGAGGATTTCGAATTCAAAGCTAGCTTCAGCAACTCAGCAAGGTCCTAAGCAATTCAGGGAGACCCTGTCTACGAATTAAATATAAAAAAGGGGTGGGGATATGGCTCAATTGTTAAGGGCACCTGAGTTCAATCCCCAGCACCAAAAAAATAATATATACATACACACATATATATATATATATATGTACATTTTTTTAAAAAAAAATTTTAAATGTAAACTATTTTATCACTAAGTTCCTCATGTTAACATTCATTTCTACCTTTACTTGTAATGTATAAAGCTGCTCCCCTGCCCTTTCTGTTGCAGCCATTTTCCCCACCTCCCAACCACTTGTCAATCTGTGAACATCCTGGCTAGCTACTGGTTCATCAGTCAGCTTGCAAGTATCCTTCTCCGATATTGGTCCCCTGTTAGCCCAGCAGAATTCAACTGTTTACTGTAGCTACCCCGCCATCTTTTCTCATCCTTCTGTCTCTCCTCCTCATCCTCCTGGCTTTCACACTCTCTCTAGCGTGCGCCCTTTCTCATTCTCTTTCTTTTCCTCTCATTTTCTCTCTTACCCTGCAGGGAGACACTCTGTTTGCTTAATAAACTCCCTTATGTGATTTCCCGTGTCCGGCATGGTTTCCGTGGGATTCCTTACATTACTCATGAGGCAAAATATTTTCTCAGCATCTGTAAGGCACTTGAAATACAGTGGACAAACAGACAAAAGTTCTCAAGGATTAACATTCTGATAATGAGGCAATAAATAGTCATAATAAATTAATTGTGTAGAACATGTTTCAAGGCGGTAACTGCTAAGGGTTAAAAATAGATCAACAAAACCTTTCCATGTCAACCCTCCACTTTTCCACTAAATTATACTTCTTATAAAGCTGTACAGTTATAACTTGCTTTTTTGCTGAATGTAATATTTAAGGAAGGTGAAACATAAGGGAGATTAGAAATACAGGGTAAGAAAAGCAGTTGCAATTTAAATAGGGTGGTCAGCACTGACCTCCTTGAAAAGATATTACATGAGGAAAGATTCTAAGTAGGTCAAGAAAATAGGTATGAAGATTTATGGAAGGGAATAACATTCTAAGCACAGGGAAGAGCCAACACAAATAGCGATGCAAACACGTCTGAGTGATTAATAACACTGCAAATTGGTGAAAGCACTCTGGAAAGCAGTATGATTCCTCAGAAAACTTGGAATGGAACAATCATTTGACCTGGATAGCCCACTCCTCAGTATATACCCAAAGGACTTAAAATCAGAATGCTTTAGTAATGTGGCCAAATCAATGTTCATAGAAGCTCAATTCACAATAGCTAACCTAGGTGCCCTTCAACAGATGAATGGATAAAGAAAATGTGATATATAAACACAATGGAATATTACTCAGCTATAAAGAAGAAATAAATTATGGCATTTGCCAGTAAATAGATGGAACTGGAGACTCATGCTAAGTAAAATAAGTCAATACCAAAAAGTCAAAGGTCAATGTTCTCTGATATTGTGTTAACACACAATAAGGGGGATGGGGATAAAAGTTCATTGAATTTGACAAAGGGGAATGAAGGGAAGGGCAGGGAAATGGGAATAGCAAAGACAGTAGAATGAATCAGACGTAACTTTGCTATATTCGTATATGAATACATGACCAGTTTAACTCCACGTCATGTACAAGTTCCCATCCTACAAGAATCGGAAGTTATACTCCATGTATGTATAATGTCAAAATGCATTCTACTGTCACGTATAACTAAAAAGAACAAAATTTTTAAAAATATCAGCAATTGCTATTAGTTTCTTATTAACATATCCCTCTTCCCCTAAAAAAAAAAAAAAAAAAAAAAAAAGATTTATAGAATATGACCTCCAGATAGAAGGGATGATACCCTAGTGGAAGTATCTCCAAGAATTTCATCCCAGGTCAAGAACTTTAAAGTTTCTTTACATAAAGAAATGACACTTTCAAAAGTACTAATAATGGCATATTAATACTTAACTCCTCTCCCACCCCAAAGGGTCAAAACATTGGTACTGGAAGTATAATCACTTTTCCATTAATTTCCCAAAATCCAGTCCAATGAGAAAAGGACAGGATCAATGCATATGCCATGTTCAAGGTGCTATGCCATGGGCCATGAAAGCTAAGTGACAGGTTTCTGTTCTCCAAGGCCTCCCGGTGTTGTATGAGAAAAACACACATCTTTTCCTTTTTTTGAGACAAGGTCTCACTATGTTGTCCAGGTTGGTCTCAAACTCCTAGGCTCAAGCCCATCCTCCCATCGCAGCCACCCAAGTGTTGGAATTACAGTCCTTTTTAATAAGGCTTCCATTTCCAATTTCAAAAGGAAATACAGCTCATAATACCATATAGTAGTTACTCAGAAAATTACTATGAGGACTGGGGATGTGGCTTAGTGGTAGAGAGCTTGTGTAGTATGTGTTGAGACTCTTGGTTTGATTCCCAGCAACAAGTCCTCCCCCCAAAAAAGTTGAAGAAACATTTCCACATGCTAAGAAATGTACATTAGAGAAAACAAAGGACAAAAAAGAAAAAAAAAAAAAAAAAAAAAAAAACGCTAAATTAGCCTTATGCCCTAAATTCCCGTTTTGTTTCATTTCTTGTGTTTCAATATGGGTATCACTATGTTGCCTAGGAGAGCCTCAAAATCCTGGGCTGAAGTGCTACCCCTGCTTCAGCCTCCCAAGCAGCTGGGACTAAGGTACACTACCATGCTCAGCTAATTTTGCTTTTGAATTAAAATAACAATTTCTTCCAGGCATGGTGGATACGCCAGTAATCCCAGCAATTCTAGGATCACAAGTTCAAAGCCAGCCTCAGCAAGTTAGCAAGACCCTGTCAAAGACAAATAGAAAGTGCTGGGGATAATGGTTTAGTGGTTAAGTACTCCTTGATTCAATCTCCAGTAAAAAAAAAAAAAAAAAAGGTAATACCTAAAAAACGCTACTCTTGTTTTCCTGTCAGTTTACTGTGAAGTATTAATAAGCAGGAGGTTTCTATTTCCCTTCACCATCAGTTTCCTCTTACAATTGATCTAAATAAAATGCAAACTCCCAACACTGCACTACAATGAGCTAGCTGCGTAATCCATGTTTTTAAGGCATGTGCATTAGGGCATTAGGGTAGAAGTATATTCTCTCTCTACCTAAATGGCCAACCAGGCAAGTTAGAGCTACCCTCTGTCATTTTTTACCTATGAAATTGACAAATATAAAACAGTCAACAGATCTGAAAAAATAGGTATACTCTCCAACTACAAATACTCTAACCCAGTATTTCACTTCCAGGAATTTATCCCACAAAATAACATAAGAACAAGGTTGTTCACTGTAGCACTGTTTGTAATAGGAAGAAAAAAAAAAAAAAAACAATAAAGACTGCATTTCCCAGTAGCCTCCCTTTCTTTCAGATGTGGCTGTGACACTAAATTATAGCTATTAGACATAACTGAAAGTGCCATGAAATGGCAACTTAAATTTTTTTTTTTTTTTTTTTTTTAAACTTCCTTTTAAAAGGCTGACATGTAAACTCTGCCCCTTCTTCTATTCTGCAGCTTGGAAAGGGTACAGTAGCTGGAGATCCAGTTAGGTCAGACAATGGAGTAGAACAGTAATAGCAGAGAAAGATCCCAGATGTGTAGAAAAGTGACAGTGAGAAAGGAAGACAGAATGGATGGCTCTCTATATTGACTGTGGCATTTTACCTGCGTGTGTATATGGAATTGCCAAAACTCACTTACTATATATATGCATTTTACTGGGCTCACTATGCCTCAGTTTAAAGAGTGAGAAAAAGCTCACCACCATGAATGCTATACCACCACTAATACATGTTCCTAATCTTTTACAGGAGAAACAATTATGTTGTTTAACAAGCCACTATTATTTTAGATTGTCTCATAGATACCCTCTTCATATGCCAATATGTAAAGAATGACAAAAAATCTGTTAAATAAAAAAAAGGCAAGATAACATTATGTAGAGCATGCTACCAAGTGTGGGTGTGTGTGTATTTTGAGGCAGGGTTGATAAATTGCTCAGGCTGGCCTTCAACTGTCATACTCCTGCCTCAGCCTTATGAACAGCTGGAATTACAGGTGCGCACCACCACACCCTGCTACCTTTTGTTTTGAACCATGTAAACAAATTACTTACCCAAAAATGTTCTTTAGACTATGGTTTCAAGATGATCCCACACTCAGCTAAATTACCAAGAATCACTAGATATAATAAAAATGACAAAAGAATAAAAAAGTATGAAGGGGAAAAAAGGGAATGAGAGTGCTGAAAATTCAGTATTTTTGAAGGAAAAGAGCAAGCAAACATTTAAACCAAAAGGAGAAGCACTGGAGCCATTTTGCTGCTGTAAGTATATACTACATCTTTAATCTACCATTATCTGCTCATACTGTTGAAGCAACAAAAGCAACTAACTAATTAAAAAAGCCAACAAGCCTTTTCTCCCATTAGCTGAAGGAAGCATACAAAAGTTTCTTTCTTGCAGGAGTACAAATTCTGCAGAATTAAAAACAAGAACATTCTGTAAATCCTGTGAATCAGATTAGAAACTGAAATAAAGTAATTGAGAACTGTATCATGTTGACCATCCTTTCTTATATTTTCAACACTATCTTCAACTATTACCTTTTGCATGACACAAACAAAATAGTTAACTTAAAATTTAACTAGACCATTCTCCTTTCTTAAAAAATATTTTTAGTTGTACGCAGATACATAGTTTATTTATTTATTTTTAGGTGGTGCTGAGAATTGAACCCAGTGCCTCACACATGGTAGGCAAGCACTCTACCACTGAGCTGCAAACGCAGCCCTAGACCATTCTTAAATAAATCATTTAAGTCAACCTATTTTTGTATACCTATGACTAGTGTATCTAATTTTATATTCCATTTTTCTGTACTTATTTCAATGGGATAATTAATTACATTGTATAAAGTAATCTTCCTTTACCTTAGAAATATCCATAAAATTCGCATTTTTCTTTTTTGTTGTTGTTTTTGTTGTGGTGAAGATGAACCCAAGGCATCCTGCAAACTAAGCACACACTTTACCACAGAGCTATATCCCCAGCAAGTCCCATTCTGGCACCAATGCTAGAAGATTACCATCTCAGTCATAAGGTGGAAACCTCTGGGCATCTATTGATCCATTCCAATTACAAAGAACCTCTTAAGCAATAAATACATACATTTAAACTCATAAAGGTGACATTTATCCTTTTTGTTTAGTAGCAGCATATATATCAAACTATTGGGATGAGGATGTAGTTCAGGGATAAAGAGCACTTGCCCAGCACGAATGAGGCCCTGAACTGAATCCCCAGCACAGTAAAACACCAACGAAAAAATATAATCAAATTGTTTCTAACAAGGCTCAAGTGTCACAAACAAAAATCACCCTTTAGTAGCCAAGACTAGGAGTGTAGCTCAGTGGTAGAGAGCTTGCTTAACTCGCTGGAAGTCGTGGATTCCAGGGGAAGAGAAGGGATGAGGGGGGAGAAGGAAAAAAAAAACATTTGTGTGTGTGTGTGTGTGTGTGTGTGTGTGTGTGTATACTGGGGACAGAACACAGGGATGCTCAAAACTAAGCCACATCCCCAGCCCTTTTAATTAATATTTTATTTTGAAACAGGATCTCTCTGAGTTGCTTAGGGCCAGGTTTCAACTTCTGATTCTTCTGCCTCAGTTTCCCAAGCTTCTGGGATTACAGGAGTGGACCACACGCCCAGCAAGCGGAAGAAAATTCTTAAACTTGGTAACCGGTTTGGAAATTTTGTTCAGGGCTTCTAGAACACTCCTAGACACAGACAATACTCATCAGACCTTTCAAAGTAAGTGCTCATGAAGTAAAGAGTACACTTTCCAATACAGTTATTCTATAAAACAGTTTCAGCAAAATAAAGTGATATTCAAATGTGGAAGGTTCAAAGCAGACATACATTAACATACAATGCACAGGGAAATTAAATTAAGCTTTGATCCTTTCATACAATACAAATTGCAAATGTCTTAACAATATCCGACTAATTTCAGTGAGGTTCACAAATGAAGGGTTGACATGGTTTTCTCCTAAAAGAGAAAAATCTATATTTACATCTGCCAAGAACATTTAATTGAATTTATATGGAATCCTCAAGAATGTTACCACTGTCACTTTAATAAACCAATAAAACTAACACACTTTCCAAGTAGAAATGTAGGAAGTTGCTCATTTTCTTAAAAAAAAATGGGAGGGGAAAAATTTTCTTCTAATTTCTACTAAGTTATCAATTTGAAAAAGAAAAAAACTGACTAAATAGGGGACATAAGAATAGTTTGTGAGGGAGTAATTATGTAGCTTTACAACTCTTCATTCTCTAGATTTAAAACATGACAATTAAAATTCAAGAAAGGTAAGGTAAAGATTCACAAAACAACAACTACAGTTAAGAACTAAGGTGACTTTCTAGTAACATACATAGCAAAATTTTAGGTAAATGGAATCGTTCATAATAGAGGCTAAATCAAACGAATTTAGCTTAAAATAATTTATCTTTTATATTCAAGAAATAAAACAGTAATCTGGCTTAATTTTTCACTGAAGCCAGGCACAGTGGTGTATGCCTGTAATTCTAGCAACTCAGGAGGCTGAAGCAGGAGGATTGCAAGTTCAAGGCCAGCCTCAACAAATTTAGGGCCGAGCATGTGGCACATGCCTGTAATCCCAGCAGCTCTGGAGGCTGAGGCAGGAGGATGGAGAGTTCAAAGCCAGTCTCAGCAAAATCGAGGCACTAAGCAACTCAGTCAGATCCTGTATCTAAATAAAATACAAAATAGGGTTGGGGATGTGGCTCAGTGGTTGAGTGCCCCTGAGTTCAATTCCCAGTACTCCCCCAAAATTTAATTAATTAATAAAATTAATTAATTAGAAATTAAAAAATAAAAATAAAAAGGGATGGGGTTATAGGTCAGTAATAGAACACACCTGGGTTCAATTCCCAGTACTAAAAACAAACAAAAGAAAGCATTAAATTTTCCTTAAATTTCAAGACCAAATTGTTAAAAAATATAGCTCTAAATCTGCCAAATATCTGGTTAATAAATGGGGTGCAACCATTATATTAAGTTTTTTAAAAACTGTCAGAATTACTTTAAAAATCACTTATTACTAAACTATCTCTGGTGCAAGATTAGGATGCACAGATACTTGTGAATATACATTAAAACTGAATAGATCAAAGACCAAATTGACACACATTTCTTCATAATGGTTTAACAATTATTTCTCCAGTGTGTGTGTGTGGGGGGGGGGGGTTCACACATTAGTTGATTTGTGCAATACAGTCAGAAAATTACACTTGAGAAAACTTATTGCAGCATTGCCAAGTATGGATTTAACAAAATTTAATCTTGTGTCTGAAGATTCTGCACTATCATTGGTTTTGTTATCTGATGTGCTTTCCTTAGCACTACATTAGTACTACAGTGCTCTACAAACCACATAAGTTGGTTTTCAGAAATATATGACAAGGCATGAGCACTAAGAAGTCTAGGCTCCTGGTTTACAGTGTGCAAGAGGACAAAGGTGTATCCATGTGCCACTGGTGAACACACTGCTGCTCTGTTTACCATTTAAAGGTGTGACAAACAGAATTATACCATGCAACAATTACACGACATAAGGTTACAAACCAATTTCTGGACCAAAAAAAAATGATGCAACAATTACATGGTGCTGACAATTATGCAGTAAAATTCAGTACTGTAAATTTTAAGTGTAAAAATATTTTATGCTATATAATCTTTAAAAATACATAGGTAACCAAAATGTAAAATTGCATTTAAATTTGGGAAAAAGTTACATCCTCCTACCAGCTAATAAAAAATTGAACTCTTCAGTAAAATTAATATTTGAGTTTAAAAGAAACAGTAATAAGGGGCTGAGACTGTAGCTCGGTGGTAGAGTGCTTGCCTAGCATGCACGAGGACCTGGGTTCAACCCCCAATACATTTAAAAAAAAAAAAAAGAAACAGTAATAGAAAATAAGTTCTTAAAGAGTGTTTGCTATTTGTCAAAGAACATAAGATTTATAAAACTCTGCTAGGAAAAAAGCGACAGAAGTTAATGTACTTGGCAGAATGCTGACATGTGCAAGAAACACACATTGTGCTTCTTTCTAAGAAATAAATTCAAGATAATTATTATCACACTAAATAAAATGTAGACAAAATGTTGCAAGATAATGCTTCCTTAAAGTCGAAATCTCTCAGATCCTCTTTAGACTTATTTTCAGGATACATTCTGATTAGCTCTTTGTTGTACCCCAAAGAGCTAAAGTATCACTGTGACAGAGTTCTTCATCTAGAAAAGATGACAACCTTGAACTACAGAAACCTACTTCCTACAGTGACTGGGGATTGTGAAAGTACTGAGAATCTCCAGAGAATAATCCTGATGACTGAACTTGAAATAAGATCTCTTGTCCTAATTTGGAAACAAGTCCAACTCAGATGTTCTCAGACAATACAGCAAATGTATCTTTTGAGATACACTTATCAAAACTCATTTCATCTTCAGAAACTCCAGTTCATCAATAATTCCCTTTTGTAGTTCCAAAAGTGACTTTACAGCTTTAAATAAACAATTCTACAAACAACACTTATTTAAAAAAAAAAAAAAATGAACACTTTATTATGATACTAAGGACTGAACCCAGGGCATTCTATCCCAGAGCTATATCCTCACCCCCCTTTTTTTAATCTTAAGGCAGGGTCTTCCTAAGTAAGTCGCTGAAGGCTGGTCTTGAACTTGCATCAGACCTTTTTATTTTGTATTTTGAGACAGGGTCTCACCAAGAGACTAATTTGGTGAGGTTGGCCTCAAACTTACAACCCTCCTGTGCTTTGGCCTCCTGAATCACTGGGATTATAGGCATGCTCTATGGCACCCAGCATGAAGTCTTAAATGAGATTTTTAAACAAGCCATAAAAACCTAGAGCAGGTTCTTGTTCAAGAGAGTAACATTAACCCAAAATTTTGTCCAATTAACTGAGCATCTGTGCACAGAGACTGAAGAGAGTAAATAATTATGAAAACCAGAAAAAATTACAGAACTTTAAGTTCAGAACAATCACTGGTCTAGACATATGCTTCCAATACAGGAGCTAATCAACATGTGGTTTGAGACTTAAAACATCACTCACCTAACCCGAGTTGTTTAATATAAAATGCACATCAGATTTCAAAGACTTCACATGATAAAAAGACCATAAACTACTTTGATATTTTTATATTGATTATGCTGAAACCATAACTTTTGGGATATACTGTTATATAACATAATTTAAATTATTTTCACTCAGGCTAGAGAATGCAGTTTAGTTGTAGAACACTTGCCCAGAAAGTACAAGGCCTGGATTCAAACCCCAGCATTGCAAATACATATACATACACATTTTTTCCACTCTTTTCCTTTAAAGGTGGCTAATAGAAATTTTTTAATTACACATAAGGCTCACATTGGTTTCTATTGGAAAGTACTGCTCTCTATTGTTATCTCAACTTTTCTGACACTCTCACTCCCATCATGAATGTGTTCTCATTAGTATGTTTATATATTTATAAATGTGATACATAAAAATTCTAATATACTTTTATATACAGTATAAAATGTACATAAAAATGCCAAAAAGAATTAAAAAATAGAAGTTTTAACTGTCTTCTTTTTGAAATTCAATGGACTATCCCATACATTCCACACTGGAGACTGAGGGTATTAGCAGAGATTAAACAAGAAAAAACAAACCCAAACAAAAGATTCACTAAAAATTTAATGACTGGTTAACTATGGATATAGATGTAGGCATGACCTAGATAGGATGGTAACTGAGAAGCCTAAGCAATAAGGGTTGGATTATAAAGTGCGACAAAAGGTCAAGAACACACACAGCTTTAGACAGTCTTTAGAAAGATTTTACATAAAATCTTCTCTGGATCCTTAAGTAAAGGCCTATCTCAGTCTGATGGTTGTTATATAAAAGTACCTTAGCCAGTCATGGTGGGTAAGCCTGTAATCCCAGCAACTGGGATGCTGAAGTAGGAGGATCCCAAGTTTGAGGCCAGCCTCTGCAACTTAGCAAGAACCTGTCTCAAAGTAAAAAGCAAAAGGGTTGGGGATATAGTTCAATGGTAAAGTGCCTCTGAGTTCAATCCCAACCTACAATCCCCCCACTGAAAAAAACACCAGACTGGGTAATTTATAAACAAATTTCTCACAGTTCTGGAGATTAAGAAGTCCAAGAGCAAATGCACTGTCAAATTCAGTTCTGGTGAGAGGTCATTCCTCTTAAATGGACCTTTTCTTATTGCTGTATCCTCTTATGGTAGAAGGGTCAAAGAATTCCCTCCTATCTCCGTTATGGCACTATTCCTACTCACAGGGGTCCACACTCAAGTACTAAACATATCCTAAATCCCACCTGTTACATTATTACATTGGAAACTGGGTTTCAACATGAATTGTGGGGGAGGGGACACATTGAGATTATAGCATTTCACTCCTGGTCACCCAAAATTCATACCCTCTCACAAGCAAAATACTTCAGTTTTTCCAAACAGCCCCAAACAAACATCTTATTCCACCAACTCAAAAATCTGACGTCGAGTCTCATCTAAATCAGATGCAAGTGAAAACCAAAAATGTGATTCATCCTAAGGCAGATTCCTCTCCAGTCTTGTCTGTGAAATCAAACAGGCTATGTGCTTCCAAAATACAATGGTGGATCAGGCACAATTCCAAAAGGAGAAAGCAGAAAAGAAAAAAGATTACAGGTCTCTCCAAATCCAAAATCCAAGAGGACAAACATTAAGTCTTAAAGCTCCAGAATAATCTTCTCAGACTTTATGTCCTGCCTTCCAGATGCACAGTGCTGGGGATCGGGCCCCCAAGGTTCCAGGCAGCCCCGCTCTCATGGCTTTGCTGGGCACATCACAAGTTGTAGCTCTCACCAGCTGGGCAAAAGGTGCCTGCATCTCTCCCAGGCTGAAGTTGCTAGCAGGTAGCTAGCTCTTCGGGGGTCTTGATGGCAGCCCTGACCTCATGGCTCCACTGGATATTTTCCCTGAGGGCAGCTTTCCAATGGCCTCAGTCCTGTGACAGTTCTCTGCCCCAGTGCCAAAGCTCTCCAGAGCATCTTTTGAAATCTAGGTGGAGGTAGCAATGCCCTCAACTCACACACACAGTTCATGTACTCCACCCTGGAAGGAACCACATCACACAAAGTTTATGACCTATGGCCTCCAGAAAGGTGGCCACAGTGGTCAGCACCGTATCTGAGTGCACAGGAGCCACAGCTAGGACAGCCAAAGAGTGATATGCTGGAAATGCAGGGAGGAAAGACTTGAAATCATTCTGCTTCCAAAGCCCTGGCATTCAAGCCTTGTAACAGGCAGGACAGCCCTAAAGACCTGAATGCCTTCAGGATTACTACCTTGATAAATAGTACCTGGCTTCCAACTACCCATACTGGTCTCCTTAACCAACGTTTACCTGGCCACATCCTGGGCACTATCTTCTGAACATACTTTCATTATTTACAACAAGGGCAGGTTGAGAATTTGCCAAATCTTTTTTAAGTTCTCCTTCCCTTTTGATTATAAATTCTGTCTTTAACTTGATTTTTATCTTTTCTTATTATTAGTCAAAAGAAGTCATGTGCACCTAACACTTTGTATTTCTTCTGCCAAGTATCCTATTTCATTGCTCAGAAGTTCTGCTTCCACAAAACACAATTCTTACAATTGTCTTTCCTCTAGTTTCCAAGATGTTCGTCATTTCCACCTGAGGCATGGTCAGAATCGTCATTACAGACCATACTTTACCAATAGTCTGTTTGCTACAATTCAGGTAATCTCTAATATTCAGGCTTACTCTACGGTTCTCTTTTGAATCCTCTCCAGAATCATCCTTAAGGTTATTTTATAGCAGTGTGCCCTAAAACTCTGCTGGTCTCTATTCATTACTTAGTTTCAAGACACATACACATTTTTAATTACCTGTCACAGCAGCATCCCACCTGTAGGTACCAACTTTTGTCTTCATCCACTCGGGTTGCTATACTGAAGTACCTTACCCTGGGTAATTTATAAACAGAAATGTGTTGCTCAGTTTTGGAAGCTATGAAGTTCAAGATCAAGGTAGCGGCAGATCCAGTACCATTCCTCATAGATGATGCTTTCTTCCTGTGTCCTCACATGATAGAAGGGGCAAAGGGTTCTCTCAAGCCTCTTTCAGAAGGACATTATTACCATCACCTCCTAAAGGGCTTGCCTCTTGTGTTCATTTCTTTCTATTCTTAAGACCTAGCCTAGTTACCAACCAAATTTGTTAACAAAGTAGTCTAAACAGTTTCACTGATAAATGGACAGAAAGGCATATAGATGGTAAAGCAAATATAGCAAAATATGAATTACAGAATATAGATGGTATTTAAGTACTCGGTGTACAAAACTTCTACATTAATTTTTCACTATAAAATGCTAGGAAAAGAAAGCAAAGACTAGAAATGAAGACTGTGAGAAGCTCAAGTATTCTCCAGGTTTATAAATGAAATGGATTCACTTGAAAGAAAAAGATATATACGTGCCTGAGAGTGGAACAAACAGAACAGATATTTCTCTACCTCTAACTTTTAGACTGCATACACAGACTAGTGGTCTTGAGCTAGTGTTAAACAAAAGTGCTACTAGCTAAGCTTTATTCTTTCTAGGACAATCCATATCTGTAGAGTCGAGGACCTTTGCCTATTTTGTACCATGATAATATACTTCATATTTTATCTGAGTTTCTAACACCCACTTAAACTGACCTTTAGATGAAGAAACATCTAGTCAATTTGGTATAATATAAATGGATCATCCTCTTGTCCAGATTCTAGCCTTTCAGTCACAAGGTTCTCTACAACAATGTCAAGAGTTCTTGCAGCAGACCCTGGAAGAAACTAATTTTATCCATGTCATAGTCCCTGGCACAAAGACACTCAAAAAATGTTTCCTGATGAAGGAAATTCATGCTTTATAATGTTATAATCACACTTACAACAGGTGCTTAGTTTGGAATTTACACATACATTGTGCTAAGAGAAGAAAATGTACAACCTAGTTGTCTGAAGTTGACTAAGGGAATATCTAGAGCCTTCTTCTGTAGAGCACTAATTAAAGGATGGAGTTAGCAATGAAAGGCTAATAAGTTCTTTTAACTAACACTGTAAAAAAAATAAAGAAAACACCACCAAACACTACATTTTAATTATTGATGGTCTCCTGGATACCAGTAGGTTCATCAGCTTTAAAATACCATAAGCATGAACTGAAGGGGAGAAGACAAATTAGGTGAAGATAAGAATTGACAGGAATTCAATTTCCAAATGACCCAAATGCATTTGGAGCTCATCTGTTCTTTTCTGTTGTTGCTTCCAAAGGACTGCAGATCATGCACTTGCTGAATTTTGCCTTTGTCACACATGACCTAACAAGGAAGGCATTCATCATACCATAGTAGCTTCCCCTAAGTATCTGGTTCTAAACAGCTGCAAATTTTGGAAGGTAACACTAAATGATGTCTCTCAAGATAAGTATGTTCTTTCACCAACAAATATTAAAACAAGATTGCAGTCTACTAGAATATCAAAACTGCAGAATTAAACTGCCCAAATTTTAAAAATAAAGTAGAAACTGTAAGAATTAAAACTCTTAAGCATTAATGATTGACCCAATAAACATATCAATTTCTAAAATACAGCACTCTCATTCATTACATTTGCTTTTAGCCATCAGAAAAATGCCGTATCAGTAAAAACAGATTTAGGGTTGGGGTTGTGGCTCGGCGGTAGAGCACTTGCCTAGCATGTGTGAGGCACTGGGTTCAATTCTCAGCACCATATATAAATAAATGAATAAAATAAAGGTCCATCAACAACTAAAAATATATAAATTTTTTTAAATTACTGATTTAGTCCCTTCAAATGCTGTGAATCTTAAAATAATTTTTAAGCCTGATCTTTAACTTATATATAACCATTTATAATAAGTAAAAACTGCTTGCTAGACCTGAATCTGCAAAGCGTGGGTGAAAAACATCCTGCCAAAAGTGGAAATAGACTATAAAAAATGTTTCATAAGAGTTATGACTTGTTATACAAAGATACACATAAGCGGGCTTTTTTTGTACCTGTCACTGCTCCTCAGTCACATCAGAATACACTGACAATTATCCTCCACTTATTAACTCATGTTCCATAAAGGAAAATGCACTACCGTACATTATCATGAACTATATTTTAAAACTCACTTTTAGTTTGACTTTCATCCCTTCCTATTTATACTAAGACACATTAGAGTCATACAGCAAGCCGCAGAAGGCTACTACTTGGTAAAGACTAATGGGGTGTTCCTTTTTGTACCTCCTTCATTCCATCAACACCTTGTGACCATCCTTTCATGTTAAAGGGGTAAGCTGATTAACACCCCCTATCAGCTGCTGCACGTTAATTAGATACCTATAAGTCTTGAAGCTCCAAAGTCTCAAATTGTTATCTTTAGGGCCTTCACTTAACATTGTCACATTACAATTCCTAATTTCTTAAAAGGAAAAAACAGAATTAACAATTTTCAGGATTACACACAACAACGTCAAATTCCCAAGGTTGTGGTGAACAGCAAAACAGGATTTATTGGAAAGCCTTGTCTTATGAATGTCCCATCAAATCCAATTGCGAGAGACTGGGGGCATAGCTCAGTGGTGGGTGCTTCTTGAAGGAAGCCTCAGTTCAATCCCCAGTACTTCACCCCAAAAAATCCAATAGCAATTAACAGTGGTAATTGTGCTTTTATTTCCTGCATTAATGGGCATGATCTAACTTCCAACCACATGCTGATGCAAAAATCCAGAAATAATGTTTCATTTGCTCTAAGGAGCAAATGGAGAGCAGGAAGTATTGGAAAAAACAAAACAAAACCTACTATTACAAGTCAAGGTCAGTGAGGAAGGATTGAGGACTCCCACCCAAGCTTCCTGCTGAAAACACTAATTGTAATTATGCTTCAATTTCAAGTCAGCTACTTTTTGTACTAGATTCTATTTCCATGATTCTTCAGAGGAGGAAATAAAAAGTATTGATACTCTGCAACAATTCGAAGGACAGCATGGCAGATGACTAGGTCTTGTTCCAGTATGACCTCTTTTGAAAACTATGGAATAAAAATATTCATAGGCAAAACAAATTACTTGTTTTAAGACTTTGTAATTTCATATTTGAAAGCACCACTGACAAAATTTTAGTTACCTGTTAAGACAAGCAGTCCTGGGATATGTTATTAAGTTATAGTTCAGTATTAGTAAGAAAGCAAGAAAAAGGCTGTTGCTGAGCTATAACCACAGAAAACCTTCAATTATCCATAATTGATGGGATGGGGGATACACAGGAACAAGCTGTATAAATTAAGTTCTCGTGATTATTATTTATTAAGAATGTTAGATTAATTCAAAGTTCCCTCTTTCACAATACAGAAAGTTCATTTAAGATCAGCTCTCCTTCCTCCTGGTCATTCCCTAACAAAAATGGTAACAAGCAGATATCTAGCCAAAAAAAGTAAGGCAAACTCCAACTATTTCTATTTTTTCAGCAATCCCAATTACCAACCATCGAATTATGAGTTTTAGTTTTCTGAAAATCACTTACATTGAACACCCCAAGTCCTCTCTTCCCTACCAAAACCCTCCTACCCTAATTGAGATTTTTCTCAATCAAATGTCTCTCAACTGTACTAAAAATGACTGAAGTTAAAGCAGTTGACAACTATTACAACTAAAACTAGAAAACGCTGATATCGAGCAACTTTCGATTCAAATCCGCTGCGATTCCAGACGTTGACAGAAGACCAAACTTCTTTTTTCTCCCCCATGGGTCCTCCTGGCCCTCCCGCGAGCCAACGATCCCGCTCAGGGTCTGCTATGACATCACAGCCCCTCTCCTGGAAACCCCTGACGTCACAGACACGCGGACCCAAAGGCACTATGACTTCATGGTCCACTGGCGCGGAACTGCAGTCGACCTGCGCCAGCCCGGAGGGGCCAGGCAAGCATCCGCGCCTCGGTCCTGCCCGGTCCCCGAGGAAGGTTAAAGATAAGCGCCAGCTCACCTGCGCTGGGGCAGAGAAGGACAGCGTGGCCGAGCCCGGGCGGGCGCGACCGGGCGACGCGACCCCACTTCCTCACCGCCCGAAGGTGGAGCGCCGGTCGGGTGCCTGCGCACGGCCTATCCCCGATCCCCCGGCTCCAGGGACCCGGGACCCCGCTCCCACCCGCCGGCCCCCACGACCCTCAGCTGGCCCGCACGCGGTGGAGGGCGCCCGGGAGGAGGCGCGGGCCGTGGGTCCCTCCGGGGTCGCGCCGGGCGCCGCGAGCCCGGGACCCGCGGGCGGCACCCCCGCCCCCACCCGCCCCGCGCCCCGGGAGTGCCGGCGGGCGGCGGGAGGGGGCGGGGAGCGGCCACGGTGGCCGCCGGCCCGGGCCGCGTTGCCCCTCGCGCCCCACTCCACCCGGCCCCGGCCCACCTGTGCTCCTGCCCCGGCCGGGGCCTTGCCCGGGGCTGCACCAGCCCGATGAGGAGGAGGCAGCAGGCCTGGCTCGCTCCCTACAGCTGAGGCTGACCGAGCACCCAGCGCGGCGCGGCGAAGCCCAACGCTCGCCCCGAAACCCATTTGTTTGGCTAAAACGGCGTGACGTCACGCGCCGGCCCAATCGACGGTTGGCCGGGGGAGGGGCCTTGGAACCAGAGGGTGGCAGCGCCCCCTGCCGGACACTGGAAGAGCTGAGCGGGGGAAGGAGAAAGACCAGGGAGAAGCACCTCCTGGCCGCCAAGTGGTGGAGAGGAGCAACTGGGGCGCGAGGAATCCAACCCCCAGGCTACCCAGAATGACAGTAACGCCAAGGTTCAGGCCACAAACATGGCAAGTTTATTAATATTCGTGGGTAGACCAGCAGCTATGCCGTTATTAGATACTATTAGATATACTAGTAGATTTGGGTCGCAATCTTGGTTCTGTTGCTTGAAAGCTGATATTCAAAATTCTAATTTGCAAATCGAAGGGTTCAGGAGAATCCCTTCTTTCATTCTTATGCAAATTGTGGCAGGAATAGCAGTCAAAAAGTAAAAAAAATTTTGAGGTTGACCGTCTCAAACTGTTAGTCTACAGGAGCTTAAGGGTATGCTAATTTTGAATATAGAATAGGTTTCTAATTCTTTATATCAAAATCAGAGGGCCAGTGAAGAGGCTTTTTATCCTCGATTCTTATAATAATTATCACTGTTTTCATTGTAAGAAGTCATTTTAACCACATTGGACAATAAAGAATTGTGAGGACAATAAGGAAAAATTCCTCACCTTAATCCACACTTAACGTTTGCTGTATTTTCTTTTACACTTTTTACCCCATGAGTATTTATTAATAATGTGATCTTAGTGTACACACAACTTTGGATCCTGTTTTTACACTTTTATGATCATTTTTCATATTTATACATAAGCTTCGTAACAACTGCAAAAAAATTAAATGAACATATGTAATTTACTGCATTAATTCCCTATAATTGGACATAACTTTTTTCATTCTCTTTTACCATTATAAAGAATCAGGGAACTGAGGGTGTTAACTCAATGTTAGTGTTCTAGCATGCACAAGGCCCTGGGTTCAATCCCCAGCATGAAAGGAAGGAAGGTGGGAAGGGTAATTTTGATTTTAGTCAGTCCTTTAAAAGCAGTTTAGACCAATTATAAAACTAATATATGCATAAAATCTTAAATATGAAAAGATAAATATAAAATACAAAGAAAATATGTCCTATAATCTCACCACCAAGAAATACTCAAGAACTTCATCTAGACTTTTACATAAAATTTTAAATTGAGGCATACATCTTGGGCTTCAAACTGTATGTCTTATTTAATATATGATCAATATTAGCTCAATATATCATGCCCATTTTAAACTTCTTTATATCATATTTGACTCAAAATTATAAAATTTCAAAGTATCCCTTTATCTCAATTCTCTCCTTTTGGGGGGGGGGGTGCTGGGGATCAAACCCAGGGCCTTGTGCTTATAAGGCAAGCACTCTACCGACTGAGCTATCTCCCCAACCCCAATTCCCTCCTTTTTAAGGCCTCTTGATTCTGCTAATTTTCCCCTCTTCTCAGATGGACCTTATTTTATTGAACATACATCTTCCATTTGTATATGTGATATCCCCTGCTAGTTTCTAAACTACTGGAAAACATGGGTTGTTAGCCTATCTACCAAAGAGTCTCATGCTTCATTCATGTTAGGGATCTGCACTTTTCTCCGATGGTAGAGAAGTGTGGTCTCCATTTTATAATGGTATTTACTACATTTATTAATATCCAGCATTTATTTCATTTATGACATATGATCCAGGTGTTATGCTACATACATTACATATATTGTTTTATTTCATCAGAAATATACTTCTGTGAGGCAAGTAGTGTTACAGATGAGGAAACTCAGGCTTGAAGAGTTAAATCATTGATCTTTTTTTTTTTTTTTTTTTTTGCGGTACTGGGGATCGAACCCAGGGCCTTGTGCTTGCAAGGCAAGCACTCTACCAACTGAGCTATCTCCCCAGCCCAAATCATTGATCTTGATCTTGATCAAGACTGCACAGATAAAAAATGAAATTTAAAAAAAGGATGGCACAGATGGTATAAAGCCAAATAGCAAAGATTCCAGAGCCCTTTTCATGTCACTATATTGTTATTGGGAGTTTCATATGAATCAAAGGCTTTGCAACTACAAGACAGGTGTGGTAGTACACCCTGTAATTCCAGCTACTTGAGAGGTTTGGGCAGGAAGATCCTAATTCCCAAGTCAGTCTGGGCAACTTAGCAAGATCCTGTCTCAAAAAAATAGAAAGGGCTGGGATGTAGCTCAGTGGTAAATCGCCCCTGGGTTCAATCCCCAATATGAACAAAATAAAAATTAAAAGAGACATTGTAGCTACAAAGCACAACACAAATCATTGAAATGAAATGGCAGTAGTTTACATGTGGATGGCACATTGGATATTGTCAAAAGTTCCATCTGAGTCTGTGTGGTCAAGTACAGGTGCTTCTCAGACTGTGGTTTAAAATTGGGGCTTGGGGGTTTCGTTTTTAAATATTCATTGCATTGTGAACTGATTATTTTGTAATACATAAAACTGAAGTTACTATAAAAAGAAATTAGTGAAAGCACAAATTATTTATTGTTAAAGTCAGTAGGCGTAAAATTACTGTCGAATTTCTAGTAAAGGGCTCAGAGTGTAGCACAGTGGTAGAGTGTTTATCTATCAGGTACAGGCCCTGGATTCCATCCCTAGCACTGCCAAATAAAATTCTTCTAAAAATTGCCAGTAAGGTTTCTAAACTCATGCACTCAATTTCTATTCTTGTCATGGTCTAGCATAGTGGACTACACTGAATACTGGAACAGAGAGAAATGGAAAGGCAGTGTAACCACATTAGCAAACCCCTCCTTTGATTCTGTTTCTTTATCTGTATAATGGGACTGGTCCCTGAGAAACAAGACCAATAGAACCAATGCAGTAAGTGATGCCACAAGCCCTATGATGGACCCTCAGGGAGGGAGCACCCAAGGTGGGTATGGGGTGGGGGCACGGTGAGGTCATGGAAATGATTGGAGCTAAAAGAACAAGAAGACTGAGGAGTCCCGAGGTGACACACTAGCACAAAAGTTCTAAATATATATAGTAAATAACTGCGGTTATTCCATTGATGATTAGAAATTACTGTCTCAAGTGAGCAAATATTGTATTTAAACCCAGTACAACGGTTTTCTTGTAGACAAGGTTTCATCTCTGCTCTCTGCGCAGGGGGATAAAAAAAGAAACTACCACTTATGGCTTAATAAGTTCATGCCTATCTTCAAAAGAAAAATACCATCATCTACCTTGTCCCCAAGAATTTCATCCTTTTCAAACTCACTTCTCTACCTCCAAAGAAACGAAAGCAAAGGGGCAGACTCCATTAGACTTTGTATCTAGGCCCATCTTTACTGTATAACCTAATATGCTTTTCCCTGCCCACTTCATTGCATTTTTATGAAATGAAGATAAAATAAGAAAAGAGAAAGTGCTCTCAGAAGTTTAAACTTAGACAGGCATAGCGGTGCACGCCTACAATCCCAGTGACTGGGGAGGCTGAGATAGGAGGATTTCAAGTTCAGAGCCAGCCTCAGCAAAAGTGAGGGTCTAAGCAACTCAGTGAGACCCTGTCTCTAAATAAAATACAAAATAGGGCTGGGGATGTGACTCAGTGATCAAGTGCCCCTGAGTTCAAGCCAAGGTAGCTGCCTCCCCCAGAATTTAAACTTTGCAAAGGTAAGGTGTGCATTTAACTATGCCTAGCATATGATCATTGGAGCATGTTTGAAGCACTGAGCTTATTCCTAAAACTTATGCATGCATGCATGAAACACAGTAGTAGCAGTGGGTGACTGGGCAGGGACTACTTAGCCATGAGAATGAGAATGTAAGTATCATTCACAATAAATAGGACATCCAAACAAAAACAGAAGGACCAAGACAGCAAACTGTCAAGAGATATGGGCTAATATCATAATTGAGACTTGGGATCATGAGGGACATAAAATTGAGTAAGTATTGAAACCCAAACCAGAAAAACACCAGAAAATCAGAGTTCTTATCCTTGCCTTTTGGATTTTGTGCCCCTATTAAAATCTGATAAAAACTAAGGTTTCTCTCCTCAGAAATAAAAAGGCACAGACGTTTCAAAAGTTAATTTCTTTGTTGTTGTTTTTTTTTTTTTGTTCGGTTTGGTTTGGTTTTGGAGCTAATGTAGCCCTAGCCTTTTTGTTATTTTGAGACAAGTTCTCACTAAATTGCTGAAGCCAACTTCAAACTTGAGATCCTCTGGCTTCGGCCTCCTGCATCACTAGGATTATAGACATGTGCCATACTGCCAACTTCATTTAAGTCCATTAGGTCTTGCTTTATGGTCACCTACACTCTCATAAAGGGAATTAAAAAACCATGTAGAGTGATGATCAATAGCCTCCAATAGCTTCAGAAGATAGGAAAGTAGAAGGATGGACGGTACCTATATCCTTGATGACATCATTGAAACACTGATTTAACCCATCCTTGAGAGTCTTGTCATGTGAAATAATAAATTTTTTTGCCATTTAAATCATTTATAGTTTTTTTTTTTTTTTTAGGGGGGCAGGGGGCAGTAACCAGGGATTGAACCCGGTGGCACTTTACCACTGAGCCACATCTTCCTTCCTGTTTGTTCGTTTGTTTTTAAATTTCGAAATGGGGTCTCACTAAGTTGCTTAAGATCTCACTGTTACTGAGACTTGCCTTGAACTTGAAATCATCCTGCCCCAGCATCCTGAGTCACTGGGCTTACAAGTGTGTAACCCCAGGCCTAGCTATAGGGGTTTTGTGTACTGGAAAACATTGTAACTGATATGTATTTAATATTTTTAAATTTTGTTTGATATGTTGAATAGAAAATAAAATGAAGGAAATAAAGACAATGGCCTACTCCTTTGGGAACAAGCTCTATAATTGTCTAGAAATAAAATAATTTTTGCTTTGCTGTGCTTCCAGAATAATCTTTAATTAATGACACCAGAAAATGATAAAATCAGTAGGGGAAAAAAAATTTGTCAATTCATAAGACTGTATTTTTTAAATAAATGAGCAGGAATTCATGTGACATTTTGAAATCAGAAAATGACATTTTCCAAGATTTGAAATTTAATTTGGAGGAGCCTGTAGCAATAACCTGAGACGTATCAGACTACCCCCCTTACATTTTTCAAGCACACCTAATTCATAGGAGCCTGATGTAGCAAAGGAGGAGCTACCTAGTTAAAATAACCTAGTTACATCAACTTGCTAAAGTGATCCAGGGAGTAGATTTTGCTCAGAAAGGGGTACTTTGAAATAGTCGGAAACTTATTATGCAGTTTGAGAGTTTGCTGACATTTTCTTACCAGGCATAATGATGATTTGAATGAAGTCTTGCTTTGAAATAGCAAAAAGCACAGAGCTCAGATGTCAGCATTCCCTTAGAAAAGAAAAATAACCCACAATACTTTGGGATTATTAAGACACAATCTGACAATCTGCGTGTATTATTAAATTCGCCCTGTGTTTTCCTTTCTCTGGATGTCCCTCCCCTCAACAAAGTATATCTTCAAAATTGCGCAATGATGACTTTATAAAATTACTGACAGTACGGGCATCTGATTGCTCCCTTTGGTTTATCCCTCAAAAGTCCATTCACTGAAAGCTTGGTCCCAGTGTAGCGGACCCTTTAAGAGGAAGTTCTTTATGGGATGTGACTGGATCATGACCATCCTAGAAATAGAATGAATGCTGTTCTTTTAGAGTAGATTAGGTCTCACAGGAATGAATGAATTCCCAAGAGAGTAGACTGTGATAAAAAGAGTGAACCTGGTCCCTCTTCAACTTTTTGCCTCCTCTCTTGCCATGTAAGCACTC
Organism: Sciurus carolinensis; assembly: GCF_902686445.1. NCBI lineage: Eukaryota > Metazoa > Chordata > Mammalia > Rodentia > Sciuridae > Sciurus > Sciurus carolinensis. Next base: position 155,593,779 of record NC_062214.1, on the reverse strand, counting down.
TCACATACAATCCTTTCTTGTGATGCCATCCACCAGCATGGGGACCCTTCCAGACACCACTACCATGCTGTTTGAGCCTTCCAGTCACTAGAATTATGAGCCAAATAAACTCCTTTTCATTATATCCCACCCCATCTCAAGTATTTTGTTATAGCTACATAAAATGGATTCAGACACTCCCCTTGATTCAGAGCTACTTTGGTTCTATTATCTTGGAGTCAATATTTTCACACTCAGATTATGTGCTTCTTAATATCCCATTGCTCCTGTGGCTCTTGCCATCTGTTACTTTCATTGTTGCTGCACTTTGCTAGTTTGCTCTTCTGCTTCTGTCCTGACTCTGTTGCCCATATTTTTTACTTTCCTACCAAAACACTTGACTTTTATAGTCATCACTAAGACTCCAGTTGGTCTGAACATGGTATCATGCCAATCTGGGCACTGAGCATTGGCTTGAATTCTCTCCCTTTCTCAGCTGGTTCTTCCCTTGCCTACTGTTCAGAGACTACTTTTCCATGACTGCATTTTCACATTTTTTTCTTTTTCACATTTGCAGTATTGCCAAAGCTCCAGCTCTCATTCTTCTGAAAAAACTAATGTGTGATTAATTTGTGTGGTTACTAGCTCCATTCTCAAGTTCATTAACTACTTCTCAAAATGTCCTAAGTATGTTGTCACATCTGTACTATTTAGAGTATAGACATGCTTAAGACTTAATTTTCTGCTTTCAGGAAGTATTTGTGCTCTGATAATAAAAGCCCTGTTGGAACATCACAGGAGTATTTTTTTAAGCTCCAAAATTATTGACTAAGCCATCCTTCTGTTAAGAGTCTATTCAAAGCATAAAATGAGTAAAACTGGTATTTATCATTTCTTCCATTTCTATCATTGCTCTTCACTTTACAAGCAGGGAAGAGGCAACAGCCATGGTTTATACCTATGTGGTCACATTCACCTACTTCAACATTCATGCCCCTGTGACTTCCTCCCTGACTCCCTAAACAAATCAGTCATTTCCAATGTCTATGATCTCACAGTACTTTGTTTCCACTAGTGCTATTTCATGCAAATCTTGTTTGCATGATTTATCTCTGTAGTGAACTGCCCTTCTCCCTATGTAAGTTCTTTTTAAGGGCATACACAGTGAGTGGATGAATGATCGATGAGAAGAATTTCATTTGCTACATCAAACTATTCAGAGGTAAATATACCTTTTCCATTAAATGCCACCTTTGTGGATTTTTACATAAATGGAACAAAATTTAAAGAGTCCAACCCTCCCCAAAGGTCATAGCTGTGTGATCCTGAAAGAGTTAGTCTTCCCAACCAGAACATTAGTAGAATCTTGGTGGCCTTTCTAAAAGTTCATGTTACTTGGTGCTTTTTCATAGGGAAAATGACTTACATGTTCCCTCCACAGTTAGATGCCAAATATTACCAGAGTGGAACTCATTACCCATGGATGGGACTACAATTTTCACAATGTTGTCAAAGATAAATTATTTAAATCTTTTTTTTTAAAAAAGATTGTTATATTTTAATAATTTTGTAGCAAGGGTTGTTTTCTTATTTGTTTCCCAAACACAGTTTAATGTGTATTTAGGAAGCAATTGAACCTAACAATTTTAAATAAAAATTAAAATATCTAAGTGGTTAATGAATGGGTGTTTGCAAAAGTATTCTGAAATTTCAGTATTCTGAAATTTATTTCCTAAATATAACAAGTAAATGCAAATTTTTCATTCACAAAGTTTAGAGAGGTTGTGAAGAATACTCTTGAGGGGAAAAAATAACTTATTATTACCTCTTGGTATTACTGACATGAAGGAAAAAAAAACTCTTATTTTCTCTTCTTATCCCAAAGCATTTGTGAAACATAGACTATTAGGCAAACATATAAAAGTCTTACCATATAAAACAGACAATTCTTTGTTATGTGTAAGAAGTGAGGCTAAGATTTTCATCTTGACATACCCTGGCATTACTGCTCTGTTTCCACTGGAAAGACAATAACAAATTCCAGGCCACCTGGAATTTGAACTCTAGGGACAAATGGTTCTGTAATGCTGTGAGGAACACACACTGGCAATGTGACAGAATATCAAAGTTCTTTTCTTTCTTTCTTTTTTGAGGGTGGGGGGCTGGGGATTGAACCCCAGGCTTTACCACTGAGCTATTCCTTCAGCCTCCAAAGTTTTTTTCTCACTTCTAAATCATCTCCTATCAACTTCCTTTCTGGTTGGTTCCATGCCTCCCAGAGTCATACACAAATAAAACACAGAAATACATGTCTGACCTATTACGAAGCAACACCATTCAAAGAGGAACCAAGCATAGAGGAAGAGCCAGTGAGCCAAGAAACACATAAGGAGAACCCACACCTTTCCATCCTGTCTCTTTCTGGCAATACAGCAAAGGCCTTGTCTGCAGTCATCCCACCAAAAGCTGGAATCCTTGACCTCAATGCCTTACACAAAATAAATTTAAAATATATTGTTAAGGTTAACAAAGCCTTGGCCAGCTCTAAAGAAAAAACTGAGTAATCGTCAAAATGGTTTATTTTTGCCTAAAGGTTTTCAGTCTTACGGAAAAAAAAAGAGGCATCAACTATGTCCAGGGTGGCACCTCAAATAAAGAAGTAATTCTATGATAATCTTAGACACTTGATGGAAAAGGAATTAGTAACACCAAAGTATACTTGGGGGATTTCTAGCTGAGAAAAGGCCTGGATTCTGTGCAAGGCATTCTACAGTCTTGTCACCTGCTGCTCTTTACTTGCCTCTAGGGAGAGAGGTCCCAGTAGATGAGAACTCAGAACTTAACAAAATAGATTGGTTTTTCCTTAAATAAATGGTAAGGTGACATCTAAACAGATCAAAGCCTGAGTGAAAGGCAGTGGTTCTTGACCTTGGTTTCATACTGGAATCACCTAGGGAACTTTTGAAAAGTAAAATGCACAGACATTGCCCCCAGACCAATGCAAACAGTATCTCTAGAAGGAGGAACCCAGGCACCTGCGACTCTGATGAAAGAGGAAGAATTACTGCCATAAGGACAAGAGTGTGACAATAAAGTGACTGCAGAGAAGATCTGATTTGTATAGCATGGCCCCTTCATATATACTCCCATTGTATATACTCCCATTGTGACCAATTTCAAGCTACTCAAAGTGAAGACGCTCAAAGCAGAGTTGGAAAAGATGTGCATAATCAGCTCTCACCAGCTCCTGTGTGCTAACTCAAGCACACCACAGTTAGGAGCTTTCCATAAGGAGGTTACAATAAAGGGTAAGAAAGCAACATATCATGTCCTCGGGTTTTTCTGCCCCTCTATAACATCTAATGACTGACAGGAGGATGAGGAAAGGACCACCTGGACCTGTGGCTCTCTGGAGTATATCAGTGGGGGGAGCGCAAGGATGAGGCCTCCCATTCCTGTGGAGGATACACATCAAGAAGGAGCTGGCCTAAGGGAAGGACCCTTTTTCTGGGACCCTGACTCTAGGAAGGTAGCAAATGATTCTTACAGTACACTGAACCTGGATCTCTATAACATTAGAGTTGGATTTCTTCTTCCTTGGAGATCTGGTCATCATTAGTGTTCCCCAGGGATTTCTTGTTAGGCCTTTGCCAGATACCCCATAGGTAATGTCAGCAGTTTATGCATCCTTTTCCAGACACCTAAATGCATACATTTTCTCTTCATAAATCATCAAGATTTCTCTCAGTCGACAGAGCTTGATTATCATGAACCTTTCTTTTCTTTTCTTTAATAGCAAGAATTGAACCCAGAGGCACTTAACCACTGAGCCACATTCCCAACCCTTTTTAAATTTTTTTATTGTGAGACAGGTCTCACTAAGTTGCTGAGGCTGGCTTTGAACTTGTGATTCTCCTGCCTAGGCCGACCAAGCTGCTGGGATTACAAGTGGGCGCTGCTGCACCGGCTCATGAACCTTTCTTTTTATTTTTATTTATTTATTTTTTCTTTCTTTTTATTTCTTATTCTGTTTTTCTTTTTTCTTTTCTTTTCTTTTCTTTTTTTTTTTTTTTTGTACTGTACTGGGGATTGAACATAGGGGCACTCAACCACTGAACCACATCCCCAGCCCTATTTTGTATTTTATTTAGAGTCAGGGTCTCACTGAGTTGCTTAGTACCTCGCCATTGCCGAAGCTGACTTTGAACTCACAATCCTCCTGCCTCAGCCTCCTGAGTTGCTGGGATTACAGGCGTGCACCACCACATCCAGTTTATTATTATTATTATTATTATTATTTTGATACTGGGGATTGAACCTAGGGATGCTTAACTACTGAACCACATCTCCAGCCCCTTTTATTTTTTTGAGAATCCTTCTACAGGGATAAACTAGTTTTGATAATAACCAGCAGTTTTTTTAAATTTTTCTAAAAAGAATTTTGGATTTGATTTTAAAGGCGGTCAACTTGTCACATTCATGACTGATCTTTACATCTGCTTTGGAAAGATTCTGATCTCTGATTATAGGGTAAACTACCTCTAAATTGTTTGAGTTTTTTGTTTTTGGTGAATATTCATTTCCTTTTCTTGAGGCAATTCTGAAAGAACTTGAAATGTCTGGCTTCTCTCTTCCTGGTTTTTGTTTGTTTGTTTGTTTGTGTCTAATTGGCAGTCACACTCTGACTGGAGACTTTAAAAAGGATCATTAAATGTATCAACTAATTTACCTTCAGCAGTTAATTTACTGTACACTTAGTTTCCTTTTTCTTCAAAGAGGCTTTAAATAGGTAACTCAGCTGTATTAATCCATTTCTTCACCCTCCTTTGGTATATCCCAGATCCCACCATGTATGCTTTCTCCTCCAGGAACAGCAACCCCATCTCATATTTTTAGAACTTATCCCCCCCTAGACTTGTCCTGACTTTATCATTTAGAATTTGTGCACTTTAGAGTTTCTAACCTTTTTCTTCTGTTGAATGAGCTCATTCATTCACTCTTCCATTCCATTCTTCCCCTTCTTATAAGCATAGCTTTAGGCTTGCTTGAAAAGCAGAATTTTCATCCAGGGCCTCTTTTAGTGTCTCTGATGTTGTTTTCAATTTTTTCATGTATTTTGAAGGTTGTTTTGGTTTCTGTTACTTGAAATTTTATGTACTTTGATGCACCTTCTAAAGATGGAGTCTTACTTTTTTCATTTTTGCAGTGCTGAGGATGGAACCCTGGACCTCACACATACTACATAAATACCAGTGAGCTACATCACCAGCCTCCCCCATACCATCCTTTTAAAAATTTTTTCTTGAGACAGGATCTTGGTAAGTTTCCCAGGCTTGCCCAGAACTTGTGATCTTTATGCTTCTGCAGAAATATTTTAACAATACCAGTAATAACAATGACCAATACTAATTTTGATGATTACATTGTGATTTTATAGGTAAATATCCTACACACTCACCCTAAAGCATTGGGAGACATTGGGGTATCATGCTGGCAACTTACTCAAAATGATTTAAGATTTTTTAAAGTTTTTTATATTGTGCATGCAACTTTTCTGTAAAGTTCAGATTTTTTTAATTAATAAACTTTATTTTAGGGTAGATTTTAGGTTCACGACCAAATGAAGCAGAAAGTAGATAGTTCCCATATACCCCATCCTCACCATGTGTATGATCTTTCTGCCTCCACCTCTCAAGTTACTGGGAATACAGGTGTGCACCACTACAACTGGCAAGACTGAATCTTCTTTATACTGTCAATCATCGGCTCAATTTGTTCTAAGTGTGCAGATTTCTCTTTTATCAATTTTTTCTCAAACTTTTTAATTTAGCCTCACTGTGGACATTCCACACTGCAGTGGTATATTTGCTGAGCCTACATTGAGATGTCATTATCACTACAGTTCATAGTTTATATTAGGTCTCACTCTTGGTGTTCTATATTCTCTAGGTTTGGACAAATGTGTAACGACATGTATACACCATTGTGATATTATAAAGAATAATTTCATCACCCTAAAATATCCTATTTGCTCTGCAAATTCATTCCTCTCTTGCAACTTATTCGTAGTAATGATTAATCTTTTTTCCCCCCTACTGAGAATTGAACCCAGGGGCACCCTACCACTGAGTTACAACCCCAGTCCTTTTTAAAAAAAAATTTTTTTTTTTTAAATTTTGAGGTAGGGTCTTGCTAAACTGTAGAGGCTGGCCTCAAATTTCAATCCTTTTGCCTCAGCCTCCCAAATAGCTGGGATTACAGGCATGTGCCACTTCACCTTCATAACCATTAATCTTTATTTTTTTGGTACTGGGGATTGAACTCAGGGGCACTCAACCGCTGAGCCACCTTCCCCAGTCCTATTTTACATTTTATTTAGAGACAGGGTCTTACTGAGTTGCTTAGTGCCTCACTTTTGCTGAGGCTGTCTGAACTTGCGATCCTCCTACCTCAGCCTCCCAAGCCTCTGGGATTACTTATAGGCATGTGCCACTGTGCCAGGTTGAAGTAGGCTTTTTAATTAAAACTATAACTTTGAATACTGCTCCTTCCCACAGCAATCCATGAGGACCTGGGCCTGATCTGAGGTCCCCTGGCACAATGTTCCCCAGGACAAGTCCACCACCCTCACTCTGAACCCCTCAGGTTGCCAGGAGCCTACAGGTCATTCTGCAGAATATACGTTTGTACATTCCACCCAGAACAAACCAGTGGCTACCACATAGAACTCAATGGAGGTAGCAGGAGGCTAATATAACATTAGCCAATGGTGCTTCCTTTCATGAGTAATTATTTTATTCTAAAGCTCTAAAAACTTTATCCTGACTACAAAGGTTACAGAAAACTCCCTATTCTCAGTTTCTTGGTTTTTGATGAAATTCAGTGGTGATTCAGGATTAGACAGTAATGATCTTCAAATGTTAATAATTTCAAATGTTGATAATTGTTTTTTTCCTGGCCTTTGAATATGAGTGGGGCAGGGTATTGGAGTTGTTATGGAAAGTCTTCCAAAGAATTTCAGCTTACTTCACTAATTTTATCTTTTAGTAAAACTAAGGATTAGGGGCCAGATCTATAGCTCAGTGGTAGAGCACCTCCCTAGGGTTCAATCCCCAACACCACACACACAGATACACACACACACACACACACACACACACACTCATACACAAATCATAGTCTGGGGGCTGGGGTTGTGACTCAGTGGTAGAACGCTTGCCTAGCACGTGTGAGGCACTGGGTTCCATCCCCAGCACCACAAAATAGAAATAAATAAAATAAAGTTATAAATAAAAGAATGTACAGTTCAACTGTTAGCAATGAAAGTTATTTTCAATGATTCCTGCATGTAATGTGAAATGTTCGATGATACAGAGGCCCTTCAGGTGCTGCTGTTCAGAATGATAATCTCAGCAGGTACAGGGAGCTGGATAGAAAAAGACAGACGTACTGGGCCACCTGAACAGCTTCTCAGTGTGGAGCCTGTTCCTTGAGCCATAGGTGGCCTAGGCCTTGTCCAATCAGTGAGTAGCTCTGGTTAATGAAACTGGATCAGCAGGAAATTGGTTGATTTTTAACTTGAATAGGAATGAGTTGGCCTTGCTTGTGTGGCTAATCTGGACTGGGCTGGGTAGCTGTGCTAATCTTGGCTGGACTTGCTCATGTGTCACAGGGTCAGCTGTTATAGGCTGGGCTAGGAGAGCTCAAAGAATATGTGGACCAGTTGGGACTTCAATTGATGTAGGCCGGCCCTAGCTGTGGACTAGACTTTGCCCTACCTGTCTCTCCTCCTCCTCCTAGGACAATGGGAAAGCCCAGGGTTGCCTTCTGTTGTTAATGGCAGAGGCACAATAGTCTTTGGAGGGCAATTATCCAATTTGCACTTTTTATTCATTATTATTTAATTAAATTAACTTTTTGCTTTGTCGTTTGTTTCACAGCACTGGGAATTAAACCCAGGGGTGCTCTACCACTGAGCTACATTCCCAGGCTATTTTTTTTTTTTTTTGAGACAGTCTCATTAAATTGTTGAGGCTGTTCTCAAACTTGCCATTCTCCTCAGCCTCCTGAGTCACCGGGATAACAGGCACGCACCACCACACCTGGCTAATTATTATTTTAATTGTACAAATTATGGAGTACAGGATGATGGTTCAATATATATATTTCCTCTGACTGTAAGATGTTAGCAACTATTCTTTCCTTCCTTGCTTCCTTCCTTCCTTCCTTCCTTTCTTTCCAGTACCAGGGACTGAACACAGAGTCTCATACGTTAAGCAAGTGCTCTACCGCTGAACTACATCCCCGGCACTGCCCTCCCCCATCCGACCCCTGCATCCTTTTTAAAAATCTTGTTTTGAGACTTGGGCTTGCTAAGTTTCTTGGGCTGGCCCTGAACTTGTGATTCTCCTGACTCAGCCTCCCAAGTAGCTGGGATTACAAGGGTGTTGCAACTATTCTGATGACCTTTTCTGTCAATGAAGTTCTGATCCTCGGGGAAAGTAAAGGTTGTCTAGTACCAGAATCAGAGCAGATGGGGATGTCTATTTCTTCTTTTGTTTCTATGTTTCACTTCACCAGCTCCAGAACCACCCATCTTTTCTTGAATCTGTTCCGCAAAAAATGCATGTCCTTCACTCTTGCTCTTTCCTCATGCCTTGGAACTCCATTTTTAAACAAAGGCTTGGATATAATGAGGAGAATCTACATCATTTGCAAGAAGAGAAGCAGGGGAAAGAAGCTTTTGGTCTTATATTGAGAAGGCAGGGTTTCTATTGTGAGGAACCCTGACAATGGGAGGAGAATGTTCAGAAGATTTGGGGTAGCTTTGAATGACAGATATTTGTTCACTCTGGTTGTCGAATTTGTCTTACGATCTGGCTAATTGGGACATACCATTCATCTAGAAAATCAAAATTGTTTGAGATGCTTTATACAAGAATTCTAATAGGGATCAAGAGAGATAAACTGGCTCAATTGACTCCTTTTTCAGGGAATCTGAAAGTGAGACATACAAAGGGAATCAGTAGCTAGCAAAAAAGTTGAGTTACAAAAATGGGAGACAGACAAGAATAGGGAGCAGAGAGGCACACCATCTGGTTCAGAGGCAATACTTACAGGACTATTGTGGTCTCACTATATTTACCACAGTATCTGGACTAAGATTCTAGTTTTTTATGGAACCTGACACAAAACTCCCACCACATAAAAGGACCTGAACACATCTCTGTTCTGGCAACCTGAAAAAAATCAACCCATTGCACCCACTTAAAAATACTAAATGCAATATAGAGTAGCCAATTCTGCGTCCAAAGGTTGCTCACTGAATTTGAGCTCCTAGAGGGACCCAGTTCTGATTAATTTGTGTATCATCCCAAAACATCTAGTACTTATGGGAAGCATTCAGAAGACTCTTATTGAAAATTGAAATGAAGGTATATGGAGTAAGTGCTTTGGGATTCAGAGTACAGAACGATTACTATTATGACCCCCATGTGCTCTGTATTCTGGGTTTCTCCTCCCATCCTGGACACATCATCTGCTCTTTCTCTGGCCTCTGCTGTTCCTTAATAATATGATATCCAAGGACCTCATGCTCTGTACTCCCTTATCCTGTGGCTTTCCATTGGGAAAGGTCAACAGGAAGCACCGCTCCTAGTAACAGGTAGAGGGAGAGAGATGGAAATGTATTCCCCATCACCCTCCATGCTTCTGGTAGGGGCTGTGTTGCTCTATGGACACACCTACTGCCAGGGCCCAGGCCTCTGGGGACACTGCTTCGTTCCCTTATCTCTTCAGGCCTACAGTGGCAATAGGGTTGTTGGATTCCTTGACCCTGCCCACACTTCTGAAAACTGTGCTTTTTTAAGCTCTTCACTGCAACCCATTGATTGCACCATCCAATTCCAACCAGCACTGACTGATACATTATGTTTATATTCTAGAAAGGAGGGAATAGTTCCGTACTTGTCCCCAAGTAGTTTTACTACTAGACCTTACCAACTGGGTCAGGTTCACACAGTCTAAAATAATGTGCTAAGCAGCCTTTAACTCCTAGTATTGGAGACAGAGAAGTAACTCCTCTGTTCTGTCTATCAGTGCCTCTCCTCCAAATTCTCTCACTGGGGAAAAGACTCAACATGTCCTTCCCCCAGCCCCTCAGCAGAGAAGCCTCCTTCCCTATGGGTAGGGTCTTTAACTTTTTAATCTTTCTCCTGACTCCAGGGATTCATTGCTTCTTGTACCAACTGTTAAACTTCTGACTCAGTCGGGTTCCTCCAAATGAGTTGGGGGATTCTGCATCTCTGGAGACTCAATGTGGAAAGAGAGAAAAGAGACCTCCTAGGTGGTCTGCCTTCAGGTTGGGGGATATGTATAATAACCAGATTATTCACAGGTGAGGTTAAACATCCTGTAGGTGTTTCCTACACTTGCTGGAAGGTTCACTAGAAGGCTGGGTACGTTTTGTTAGGCTGGCCTCATGTTTCTAACTCCAGGAAGAATAAGGGAGGAGTGGAAGTTCCCGTCCTACCATCTTAGAAACTACTTTAAGGAAACAGCACTTGAATTTAACTTTGAAGGAGAGATTATAAGAAGGAAAGGGAGATGGGTTTGGAGAACTGAGTTAAAAAACCAGTTTGGGAGGCAGCTAAATCTCCAGTTCTGTTTAAATTCTATTTTGAGAGTGGGTCTCACCAAGTTGCCTTCAACTTTGCAATCTTCTGCCTCAGCCTCCTAGGCAGGTGGGATTATAAGTATGCACCGCCATGGACTTGAAGTATAAGGGCTTTAAAGGAGTCACCAAAGGTTCTTAGCAAGGTAGGATTTCAGGAACCACATATTAAGTGGGATGGAAGAGGAAAGAGAAGGACAAGTTAGAAAATAAATGCAGTTATCCGGATGTGAATTGTGAAGCTCTGTGCAGTGGTCCTTGAAGGCATTAGAAGAGAAAAAGCCATGGGTTTGTTATGGGCTTAATTTGACCAAAAAGACAAAGCAGAAGTTAAGAATGACTTCCAAGTTATAAAACTGAGAGACTGAAAATGATGTGCTTTGGCAAGAATGGAGAAACTTCTTATAGAGAGGTGGTTTTCGTTGAAACATGAGTTTGGTGTTCGGTATAATGTATTCATGTGGCTACAGTGCCTCCTAACACAGGTAGAAATGGAGACTGATGCACAAGGAGGAGATTGGAGACCTAAATTGTAAAGGGGATTATTTGAAGTTACAAGAGTAAGTAGCACCTCAGAGAAAGACTTCACAGTGAATCAGGAGTCAATAATCAAGCACTGTCATTTATGATAACATATGTGGATCTGGAGGACCATAAGTGAAATAAGTCCGTCAAAAAAGGACAAATATCACATGATCTCACTAGCATATGGAATCTAAAAAAAGTCAAACTCATAGAAGCAGAGAATAGAGGGGTGATAGCAGAGGCTGGGGCTGGAGGAGGGTTGGGGGAGATGTTGGTCAAAAGATAAAAATAGTGTTGTGACAGGAGGAGGAAGTTCAAGACATCTTTTGTACAACATGGTGACTGTAGTTAATAACAATGTATTGTATACTTGAAAATTGTCAAGAGAGTAGATTTTCAGTGTTCTCACCACACACACAAAAAAATGATGCATGTGAGAAAATGCATATGTTCTTTGGCTCAAATTAGCTATGTTACAATACATATGTATTTCAGAACATCGTATTATTCACTCTACATATAATTTTTGTCAATTAAATAAATAAAATTTTAAAATAAGTTTACAACAACAAACTTAGGACATGCCCACCTTCCAGGAACTAGAGGAGAAAATAGCTGTGAAAGGGTCACAACAGAAACAATCTAACAAATGGACAAAGAAAAAAGTAGAGAGTTGAGATAGCATAAAAATCCAAGAAGGAAATCAAATGCTATCATGCCTTAGGCATATAATAAATTTTGTGTGTTATTTCCTGTAAAAAAAAAAAAAAAGAAGAAGAAGAAGATATTAAGAAAGAAAGATGGATGCAAAGAGTGAGTTTCCAGAAAGGGTAACTTGCATGTTTGAATTTTTAACACATCAGTTTCAACCTTCGTAAAATCATCCTTCAAGGTTTGAAAATAAAATTAGAGAATAAAGCAATGGGATTAAGCAGTGTGGAAAAGTTGTTAAACTGGGAACACCTGTCCAAAGAAAGTTCCCAGAAAAAAAATTGATCTACTTTATTTTTCTTTTTTCTTTTATTATTTTGAGATAGGTCTTGCCATGTGGCTTAGGCTGGCCTTAAACTCCTGGGCTCAAGCAATTCTTCACTTCAGCCTCCAGAGTAGCTGGAACTACAGGTGCATACCACCAGACTTGGCTAAATCTACGCTAATAAACATTGATATAATCCTGAACTTGTGGGAAGATATCTTTGGATGCAATTAATATAAATTAAGCAATATAACTGGAGGGAATTAACAATATGGAAGGGGAGAAAAGTGGGTCTGGAAGCAATGACCTCCTAGTAGTAAAGATCACAAGTAGCAGATGGAGGCCTCCGAATACCTGCTATTCTCTACCAAAAAGATACAAAAAGCCTAGAAGAAATGGTTGATTTCAGGTTTGGGCCAGGGAAGGTACAAAATGTTCTTAGAACATCTTGTCAGGTATAAAAGTAAGAAAGTACTCAAAAATGGTGATCACATGTGAGAAGAACAAGAGCCAGTTTGAAGGGCTCCCTCCCATTAGATAAATATAAGACAATTCAAATGCCAAAATAATGATAGCAATGGATTATCACTCTTTGAATAAAATAGGAATCCATGAGCGCATCCTGAAGTAACAGGTTTGAATGAATAAACAAATGACAGAGAAGAAAAAGCTTTCCCTTTTAATAGAAAGCCAACTAATAAATGTAGGAAGAATGATTTGTCAACTGTTACAGTAATAATTGACTTGGGCAAGAATCAATGGATGCTAAAACTAGTGGGAAAAAATGTGACAAGGAGCAAGACAGTAACACAAAAATCAAAGTACCTCTCTACAGAATACTTATTAAATTAATAGGTCAAAATACTTAATTTTTTAATGAAGAAATTTGATTGACATTATCTTAACCAAATGATAAAAGTCCACACTGTTTGAAATAAGACACATTAACATCATTATCTCCTGGTGATGCTCTGAGAAGAATATAGCATTGTTTCTGCAATACTCCTCCAAGAGAACAACGTGAATCTGATAATAAGAAACAGGCCAGCACAGCAGCACATGCCTGAATCCCAATGGCTTGGGAGGCTGAGAGAGAAGGATAAAAAGTTTAAGGTCAACCTCAGTAACTTAGTAAGATACTGTCTCAAAAAAATAAATAAATAAAATGGGTTGAAGATGGGTTGAAGATGTAACACAGTGGTAAAATGCCCCTGGATCTTCAGTAACCCCGCTACCCCCAAAAGAAAAAGAAGAAAGAAAGAAAGAAAGAAAGAAAGAAAGAAAGAAAGAAAGAAAGAAAGAAAGAAAGAAAGAAAGAAAGAAAGAGAGAGAGAGAAAGAAAAGAAAGGGAGAGAGAGAGAAAAAAAGAAAACTCAGAGTGGCATTCTACAAAGCAATTGGATTATTCTCTTTGAAATTGTCCACTTCATAAAAGACATGAAAAACTGAGGAATCTCCAAATTGATGAAGGAGACACGACAATTAAACACAACAAACATATAGTCTTTTATTGGTTTCTGGATCTAAAAGGAAAGAGAAATTATAAAGCACATCATTGGGGCAATTAGTAAAATTTAATGTAGTCTGTGAGTCTGTAGACTGGATGGTAGTATACATCAATTTAAATTTATTGACTTCAATGGCTGTCTGTATATGTTGCATAATAGGAGGAGCAAGAGAAGGAGAGAGGAGAAGAAGAAGAAGGGGAGAAAGAGCAGAGACAAATATGATTAGATACTTAAAATTATTTAAAATTATTTAAAATCTGGGTAAAGGATAAAAAGAAGTCCTTTGTATACTCTTGAAACTTTCTGTAAGGTTGAAATTATTTCAGAAGAGTTATTTTTAAAAAACATAATGTAAAAGATATTAAATTTCCATTTATTAAAAGTTACAGGACTTCTGGTCCAGTGTGATAGTGCATGCCTATCACCTGCAACTCGGGAGGCTGAGGCAGAAGGATTACAAGTTCAAGGTCAGCCTCTGCAACTTAGTGAGACCTTGTCACAAAATAAAAAATAAAAAGAACTGAGGATATAGCTCCATGGTACAGCACCCAAGTTCAATTAAATTACAGTTCTTCTAGGAAGATGAAAGTGGCAACAGAATTTGGATCTTCTTAAATCCCTATATGTAAACAGAGAAATTGGAAAACAAAATTAAAACTCACAGATAACATGTACCACAAAACAAGATGGCAAGGCATCCTCTAAAACCACAAAACACCAACGGGGGAATACATTACCAACAACCACAAGACAGATGTGAAGCTGATGTTGCTGCAAGAGAAAGGAGAAGGAACCTATAGGATGTTTGACAAGGAGGATCAGGTGTTTGCCCCAAAGGGGCAAATCTGTGATTGGCAACTGAAACTGCGAGGGGTTTTCCCATTTCAAAAGCAACTGAGCGCCAAGGGGACCCAATAAGACATACACAGCCTAGCCCTTATGAAGTCCCAATACTAAACTGCCAAATATCACTTCCAGGACACATTTCCAGGAAAAACTGCTGGGTGAGGGATCAAAATTGATCAGGATAGGGACAACATGGATAAAGTAAAGAGAAGGTCCAGGTAAAACATGAGTTCATAGACAGGAAATCTCAAAGAAATAGCTATATTTTTAACATTACAAAAAAGTATGTCAGTGACCTCAGAAAACCTATTTAAACCAAGCCTCCTTCTAAAAAGTTCAGGAAAACTAATTTTAAAACTAATTTTAATCAAGTAATAGAAAAGTATAGAAAATTCCAGGTTTACTATAAGAAAGAAAGAGATGAGGAGCAGAGTAATATCCCAACAAAAAGTGAAATGCATGCTTATAAACCCAGCAACTTGGGAGGCTGAGGCAGGAGTTTAACAAGTTCAATGGCAGCCTCAGCAATTTAGTGAGACACTGGGTCAAAATAAAAAATAAAAAGAACTAGGGCTGTAATTCACTGGTAAAGCACCCTTGGGTTCAATCCCCAGTACCAAAAAGAAAAAAAGAAATAGATCAAAGATACAATGTATTTTTTCTTTTGTTTTGTTTTAATTTAGTGTTGTAGAAACTGTCAAAAATTGCCAATGGGAACTATATTGCAAATCATCCTGGTGGGGTATTGGGAAAATTTTCAATAAACAATAATCATACCTTAGTTTAACCTCATTGGATGTAATACTCCCACTGCACAAAGCTATAATGTATTATTTCAAAATGAAGTAAAAATTTTAAAGAGGGGCTGGGGATATAGCTCAGTCGGTAGAGAGCTTGCCTTGTAAGCACAAGCTCCTGGGTTCGATCCCCAGCACCCCCCAAAAAAAACAATTTAAAGAAAATAGTATAAAACATTAAAACAATCTATACAAATCAAATTTAGAAAAACTTAGGAATTAGGTTACATAACCTGAGGAGAATTTGAATGGAAAAAATCATTTTATAAATCAACACTAAATTGCAAGGACAAGGAGCAACAAATACAACCCTCCCCACAAATACCTGAAAAGAAACAGAAGATGAAATGAAAGAAAAGGAGGAAATGAAATGAAAAAAAAAAGACATTTTTAAAACTAAAATAATAATAATAATATATTTTAAAAAGAAAAAGACAAAAGATGCACGATAATGTGGCAAGCCAGGCATGGTCGTATACATCTATAATCCCAGCTACTCAGGAGGCTGAGGCAGATGAATTACAAGTTCAAGGCCAGCCTCCACAATTTAGTAAGACCCTTTCTCAAAAAAAAAAAAAAAAAAAAAAAAAAAGACTGGAGATGTAGGATGTAGTTTAGCAGTAGAATGTTTGTCTAGCATGCACAAGTCCTGAGTCCAATCCCCAGTACCAAAAAAAAAAAAAAAAAAAAGAGAGAGAGAGAGAGAGTGGCAAATATTGAAAATAAGCAAAAAAGCAAAAAAGAATATGCAACATACAAACAATAGGAAATCCTTAAAAAGAAAACCAGGGGACAGAAGAAAACAGATGATAAATACTATAATTTGTGATTAATGTTCTGCAGGGCTGGAGGTTTGGTCCATGATAGAGTGTGTGCTCAGCATGCATGAGACCCTGAAGAAAAGGAAGACTGAAAGAAAAGCAAAGTTTTCTGAGATTTAAAAAAAAATGATATTACATATTGAAAGAGCACTACAGGTATCCCCTTCAAGGGCACACCCCCAATGATTAGAAGACCTCCCACTAGCTTCACCTCTTAAAGGTTCCATCACTTCCCAAGAGCACCATGGACTGGGAAATAAACCTTTAACACATGCGCCTCTGGGTAACACCTATCCAAACCAAAGCAGTTGTTATTCTGAAAATGTTCGTGTTGTATGGGGGGGGGGCGCGAGTGGGGAGGATGAATAAAAATTATGAAGTATTCTAATTTTATCATCTGTTGTTATTTTGAGAATTAGGGTTTCTGGTGTGGAAAAAAGGAGCTACAAATGTAATAGAGAAGAGGTTAACTGAAAGCCTTGTAGTTCTGAATTTATAATAGAATTATCAGTATGATCCCATAAAGTATTATAGCTATTATGTTGTCTCAGTCCCTTTTGTGTTGCTATCACAAAATAATTGAGGCTGAGTAGGAAGGAAGGTTTATTTTGGTTTCTGGAGGCTGGATCAGGTAGCCACACCTGGTGAGGTCTCTGCTCACCACACGTGGCAAATGGTGTGGCAGAGCAGGAGCTCATGCAGGAGAGAGAACATGGCAAGAGAGAAAGCAAGAGGGCCTGGGGATATGGCTCATGGTAGAGTGTCTGCCTGGCGTGCACGAGGACCTGGTTTCAATTTCCAGCACCACACACACACACACACACACACACACACACAAGGGACCAGACTCACTCTTTTATTGCAACACATTATCTTGGGAGCTAATCCATTTCTGAGAGACCTAACCCACTCAGAGAAAAACAGCATTAATACCTTTGCTAGGGAGGACTGCCCCCCATGACTTAATCACCTTGCACTCTGCATCTTAAAAATACCCTACCTTTCAATATTGCTACATTGGGGACAAAGTTTCCAGCATGTGAATCTTGGGGGAACACACTCAGACAATATCTAAACCACAGCATATACAGGCAACATACAAACACTGAAAAGGCTTAGAAACAGTGAATGCATTGTGGTCTTGAAATATCCTTTCCTTCTAAAAGAAACCAGCGTTTCTCAGAGAAATGGCTGGTTCCAGTATTCTAGGTTTAATGCAGAAAATATTCAATTTGAACCTGGAATATTTTGATAAACTATATTGTTAAAAAAAATACTATCAGAGATTGTTAAGAGTCATGTACAAGGAGACAATTTGAAGAGGTACCCAGGTACCCATGACCAAAGATGAGATAGTTGGCACTTCTATAAGGATAAGAATTGAAACAGACTAAGTTCTCTCAGATATGAGAGTTCATTATGATATTTAAACACTTGTTGATAATCTTCAAAATATGATTATTTTGAAGTCAAAATATCAATTCTTGTATCAAAAACTAGGGAAGTAAAAGGAAAAAACTCAAATATTTTCCCTGTTTTTCCAGTATACCCTGTGCCATTAGGTAATCAATTAGTACATGAAAGGAAGCATCTTATTTTATGATTATTCCAAGCAATTGCTAGGGATTTAGATCAATGGTACCACACTTGCTTAGCATGCACAAGACTGTGAGTTCAGTTCCCAGCACTGAAAAAAAATTTTTTTTCAAAGTAAAACATGGTTTTGGTTTGAGACGGGGTCTCATTAATTTACCCAGACTGACCTTAGCCTCCTGAGTCACTGGGATTACAGGTGTGTGCCACCTTGTCCAGCTGTTTTTTCTATTTCTAAGGAGACATGTATAATAATTTTATTAAACAGAAGATATGCCTGTCTCTAACATCAGCAAATAAAGGAATCTGTTGCATTTATCTTTTTTTTTTTTTTTGGTATCAGGGATTGAACCCAGGGGCACTTAACCACTGAGCTGTATCCCCTACCTCCTTTTTTTGTATCTTATTTAGAGACAGGGTCTCACTGAATTGCTTAAGACCTCACTAATTTTCTGAGGCTGGCTTTGAACTCACAATCCTCTTGCCTCAGCCTCCTGAGCTGCTGGGATTACAGGCATGGACCACTGCACCCAACTGCATTTATCATTTTATAATACCCGCTGTTCAACGTATTCAGGAACTTTGTTCTATTTATCACTCTATTCCCAGTCTCTAACATAGTGCCTGTAAGTGCTTAAAATGACTTTGTGAATGAATGAATGAATGAGTGATTTAATGATTAACATGGGGGGCTGGGGAGATAGCTCAGTCGGTAGAGTGCTTGCCTTGTAAGCACAAGGCGCCGAGTTCGATCCCCAGCACCCAAAAAAAAAAAAAAAATGATTAACATGGAAAGCAGATAAAATTAAGTACCTTTTGTAGAAAATAAAAATTATATTCATTTGTAATTTTGTTGAAAGTCAGAATAATTGCCAAGTGTGCTGGCACAATACCTGTAACCACAGCTACTAAGGAGGCTGAGGCAAGAGGATTACAGTTTTGAGGCTGGTCTGGGCAACTTAGTCTGACACTGTCTCAAAATTTAAAAAATTTTAAAAAGGGCTGGGAATGTAGCTCAGTGGTAGAGCACTTACCTAGCATGCCATGAGGCCCTGGGTTTGATCCCCAGAACTGGAGAAGAAAAAGAAGAGAAGGAGGAGGAGAAAGTGCAAAAAAGAAAAAAGAAAAGTAATGACCTCATTAGTAGATAGAAAAATCTGTAAGCTGTACAGTAATTCACCATCCCGTCATCTGCAGGCCACACAGTGGCCTAATGTATAATCTTTCATATTGAATTTCCAGCAATAAACTGCAGAAATCGTTATGTAAAGAAACCTATAGTATGGCAGTGCTAAATTTGATTACATTAATGAACAATGTATAAATTAACTGCTTCTAAAAAATTGCCTAAACTTTCATTTTACTGTCTGAAAATTTACTTTCCACCTTACAGATCTGAGGAGGCAGTAAAACATCAGAGTTAATTAAGATCACAGGCTTTGGTGTTAGGCAGTAACACCCCATTCTACGTATTTCCTTCTATTCTTTTGGAGGAAATTTTAATTCCACAACATATTGTGACATCATGCTGGAGAAGGAACTAGCGATCATCAGTTGAATTAACATATGCACCAGAGACTCTGCCATAGCAACTGTACCTCCATAGGGTCCCTCCCTTCTATTTATTTCAATTTGGCATTTTGACAGAAAAAAATGATCTCATGCATACAGCCTTGGACTAAAATTAGAGTACTATATTTCATTTCCAGTGCTACCTCTGATAAGCCCTTTGGCCATGGGAAAATGATTTAACCTACATTGCATTTAATTCTTCCTCTATAGCAATGACAAAATCCTGACCCTAGGGGAAGCAGATAAAATGAGGGGAGGGGGGAATAACATAGAATGCTGTTCTTTGTCTCAATATATTAAGGGGCAGCAGGGTGTGGTGGAAAGAAAATTTGGATTCTAGTTCTGATAAGTCACTAGATGACTGGTAACCTTGGACACATTATTAACTTCCATGGGCGAGAATCTAGCTGCTAGATAATCTCTAGGATCCCTTCTGTGTTAGCTTTCCATGACTATAATGAAATACCTGAGATAATTTGCTTATAAAGAGAAAAGGTTTATTTTGGCTTACAGATTTGAAGGTTCCAGTCCATGATCGATTAGCCCCATTCTTTGGAGGCTGTTGTGAGACAGCTTATCAAGGCCGGAGTGTGTGGCAGAACAAAAACTGCTCATTTCATCGCAAGAAAGCAAAGGAGAGGGGCTGGGGAGATAGCTCAGTCGGTAGAGTGCTTGCCTTATAAGCACAAGGCCCTGGGTTTGATCCCCAGCACCCAAATAAAAAAAGCAAAGGAGGAAGAATGAATGGACCCATACTCAAATCTTCTTTGGAAGCATGTCCCCAGTGCCAAGATCTCCACCTCTTAAAGTTTCCATGACCAGTATCACCACCTTGGGGACCAAACTTTTAATACATGGACTGTTAAGGAACATTTATCCAAATCATAGCACCTTTAGACTCTTGAAAAAGTCTAAAATTCATCCAGGCACAGGGATACACACCTGTAATCCCAGATATTTGGGAGGCTAAGGCAGGAAGAGCACAGTTTGAGCAAGAACCTGTCTCAGAATAAAAAATACAAAAGGCTGGGGATGTGGCTCAGTGTTAAAGCAACCCTAGTTTCAACTCCCAGTATGGGGTCAGGAGGTGG
Organism: Sciurus carolinensis; assembly: GCF_902686445.1. Classification (NCBI taxonomy): domain Eukaryota; kingdom Metazoa; phylum Chordata; class Mammalia; order Rodentia; family Sciuridae; genus Sciurus; species Sciurus carolinensis. Next base: position 155,573,399 of record NC_062214.1, on the reverse strand, counting down.
GAAGGGACAGAATAAATCTTTAAATAACTGAAAAACCAATGTCTAAGATTCTAGTCATCACTCTGGGCATTGTTCAAGTCTCAAACTTTTCTGTAAATTGCTCCTTCTTATTGTCTCATGTTAAGGAATTTGAGGGGGTTAATAACTGTCACTCAAATGATAAAGAATAGGACACAGTATAAGACATTAGAGATTGGTAAGGCATATACTATCTTTATTATTAAGAAAGACTAGCCGATGATATGACATTTGCCTGTGGACAAGTGAATGTCTCCAACCTGAACTCCACATTTAGAAGACAGTTCCACCAGAACTAACCTAGCCCTTCTCAAATGGCATCAAGTATTAGTAAAATTCATGGAATGAAAGAGCAAAGTGTGGGTTCCCTGAAAAAAACTCAATACTCAGAGAAAGGAAGAGGATGTGGTAAGACTGTGTTATGCCCATTTGCTCCTCTAAATTTACCGATTAAGTTGTGTGGGAGGAGTGGGTGAGGGCATGCATAGAACCAAAAATGTTGAACTAATCTGTGGGTCTCCACAGTGAGGGAAATGTCAGGTGAGGCAATAAAAATCCCCTGGTTCCCCCAACATTCCCAAACCATTGACTTTGCTTACCCATTGAACTTAAAAATGAAGCCCATGGTCAAGAAGCAAGACAGTCCTTCCCCTTGAGAGGGAAAGGATCAGTATAATTTGCTCCTTCTTTCTCCAGGCTGTTTTTCCAGTCCAGCTACAGCTGGGCCCTGGGACCAAGGTATACTCAACAGTCATTCCAAAAGCGAGTGGCACTAATCTGATATTTGGCAGAATACAGGGTCATTTGATCCTCAACCAGATATCTATCACAGGTTTGGTTTTGGTGTGTTTTTTGCGATACTGAGGATAGAACCTCAGGGCCTCACTTATGCTAGCAAGTGCTCTATAACTTTGCTACGTCCTCAGCAAAGAACCTGTTACCCCAGGTTCTTGAGATAAATATTTAGATGAACCCAGCTTTCGGCCACTGGCATCTATAAAAGTCAGATTTCAACCAGAGAAGTAAAACAAGTCCCTTTGTCTATTACAGGAATTGGCTTAGCAATTGTGGGCAGCTAAGCAAGCCTGAAGTCCATGGAGCAGGTAGCCCTCCACAGGAACAGGGCAAAACTGATTGTCCACAGGCAGCCAGGAAGGAAGATCCAGGGGGATGGGAGAGTGATTGCAAACCCCACTGCTGTCTGCAGTCTCTGATCTCAAGGGGGACTAAAGCCCCCTCCTGTCGGGGTCTTAAGCCCCCTTGCTCTTCTCGACCAGTGACAAGGGAAGGACTGACCGCCCGCTCCCAGCCCTCCTGGTGGAGGACAATCAGAGGCGTCAGGGAGACCCGTCACAGCAGGAACTCGTTTATTGAGGAAGTCACACAGCTTTTATGTAGGGTGGGGGCTAGGTGGGAACCAATCAGCTTAAAGGTCAGCAAGGCAGGGGGGTTCATGCAGGCAAGAGTCCCATTGGACTATATGGCAAGCACAAGCTGATCACGTGTGCGGAACTGTTGTTAACCAATCCCTGACGGTGGTCCGGTTTATCGTCATTAACTATTAAAACCGCCTTTGAGGCCTTGATCCTGCTCACTCACCAGGAAGTAAGGAGTCAGCCTGAGTTAGTTAAAGTGTCATTAGTCCCAACACCCTCCCTTCTAATAATAGTGAGATATCACTGACTAATATGATTCGCCTGTTTAAAGTATTCAATTTAATTGATATGCACAGGGCATTGGTTCCAGAAATCCCCATGGATAGCAAAATTCATGAATACTTTAGTCCCTTAGAAAAAATGGTGTGGTATTTATATATACACTATGTACATCATCCTCTATATTTTAAATTGTCTCTAGAATTCTATAGTACCTGAGAAATTATAAATACTATGTAAATATGCTATATTGTTTAGAGGATAATGACAAGGAAATGAACATCTGTACATGTTTAGTACAGATAAAATTTTAAAAAAGAGATTCTAGGGAGGCTGGAGGTGTAACTCAGTGGTACAATGTATGTTTAGCTTGCACAAGGTCCTGGGTTCAATCTGCAGCACCAAAATATCAAATCTGAAGGTATGGATCCTATGGATACAAGGTCAGACATTATTACAAAAGTTGTTAGTTTTAGAACATTTTCATCACTCAGAATGAAATCCTGTACCCATTAACATATATCCCCTTTTCCTACCAATACCCACCCCCCACCGCACCCTCAGCCCTAGGCAACCACTTTCTGTCTTTACAGATTTGCCAGTTTTGGACAGTTCACACAAATGGAATCATAGGATAGGTAGCCTTTTGTTTCTGACTCTTTGACTTTGCATAATGTTCTCGAGATTGACCCATGTTGTAACAAGTAATAGTACTTCATTCCTTTTAATTGTCAAATCATATTTTGCTGTGTAATTATACCATTTAAACCTTTATGCATTAATGATTTGATAAACATTTGGGGTGATTGCTATTCTGGAGGATGTTGCTATAAACTTTTGTGTAGACATATATTTTTACCTCTTTTGGTAATCTGCTTAGAAGTGAAATTGCTGGAATGTGGTAACAGCTCTATGTTAATATTTTGAGGAACTGCCCAACTGTCTCCTGGGCTTAAGTGATCCTCCCACCTCTGCCTCCCGAGTAGCTGGGACTCCAGGCAAGCTACTGTATCCAGCTTTACTTTTTAAAAAAATTTTAACCATCCTAATGAGTGTGAAATGTTCTCTCTTTGTATTTGCATTTCCCTAATGACAGATGATGTTGAACATTTTTTCACACCCTTTTTGGCCATACATGTATCTTCTCTGGAATATGTTTATTCAAATCCTTTGCCCATTTTGTAAATAGGGTTACTTGTCTATTTATTGTTGAATTGTGAGTTCTTTATATGTTTTGAATACAAATCCCTTCTCAACCATATGATTTGTAAATTACTTTCTCCTATTCAGTAGGCTGTCTTTTCACCATCTTGATGGAATTTTTTGAAGCACGAATGTTTTGTTATTTTAAAGAAGTCCAATTTATATAGTAAATCTCTTTTGTTGCTTAAGCCATTAGTGTCCTATCTAAGAAATCATTTCCTAATCCTAGATCAAGGAGATTTACTCCTGTTTTCTTCTGTATTCTATAGGTTCAGCTCACACATTTAGATCAACAATCCATTTTTGAAATTATTTTTGTGTACAGTGTGGGGATTGAATTTCATTCTTTTGTATGTGGATATTCAGGTATCTCAGCCTTGGTGTTGGAAAGACTATTCTTTCCTCTGTTATCTTGACACCCTTATCAGAAGGCAATTGACCATAAATGTAAAAGGGTGTATTTCTGGATTTCCAATTCTATTCCATTTATGTGTAAGTCTATCCACACACAATACCATATTATCTTGGTTGTTATAGCTTTGTAGTAAGTTTTGAAATCAGAAAATGTGAATTCTCCATATGTGCTCTTTTTCAGGATCATTGTCACTATCATGGGTCCTTTGCATTTCCATATAAATTTTAGGACTAGCCTCTCAATTTCTGCAAAGAAGGAAGCTGGAATTTTAATGGGGATTGCCTTGAATATGTAGATCAATTTGAGAAGTATTGCCATCTTAATAATATTAAGTGTCCTGGTAAATGAACACAGGTGTCGTTCCATTTGTTTATGTCTTTCTTTCTTTGTACAATGTTTTCTTTCTACAGTGTTTTATGTAATACACATTTTATACCTCTCTTGTTAAAATTTCCCCTAAGTATTTTACTCTTTTTCATACTATGAATGGAATTATTTTCTTAATTACATTTTTTGACTTTTTTATATTTTTTATTTGTTCTTTTTAGATATACATGACAGTAGAATGTATTTTGACATAGTTTACATACATGGAGTATAACCTATTCTAATTTGGATTCCATTCCTGTGGTTGTTCTTAATTTCATTTTCAAGTAGTTTGTGGCAAACATATAGAAATACAATTGATGTATTTATCGATCTCATATCCTGCAACCTTGCTGAACTCCTTTATTAGTTCTAATAAATTTTCAACAGATTCCCTAGGGGGACTCACACATGCAAGGCAAATGTGCTACCACTGAGCCATGTCTCCAGTCTTAGGATTTTCTATGTACAAGATCATGTCATCTCCCGACAGAGATAGTTCTACTTTTTTCTTTCTAATCTGGATGCCTTTCATTTAATTTCTTGCCCAATAATCTTGGGAAAATCTCCAGTAAATTGTTTATTAGAAGTAATGAGGAGGTTGAGTTGCTGGCTGCTCTGTGGCGTGAAACCAAGAAAGCAGACAGGCAGCTTCTCAGCAAAGTGACTGAACCAAAAAAAGTGGGGGGACTTTAGTGGAATTTAAAGCTGGACATTCAAAGCAGACTGGGAACTCAGAAGGTTGACTATAATTAAAAAAAAAAAAAAAAAAAAAAGGAAGAAATCCACTGCAGCATAGCCTCTGCCACAGCCAGGCTGGAAGTTCCAGCCAGAGTGGTCCCTCCATGAGCATAGTGCAGAGATAAGGGAATTAAAGGAAGCTGCATTTGGGGGAGGCCTAAGCTGTGTCTGGTTATGGAGCATTTAGAGATCAAGGACATTACCTGGCAATCCTGAAAGACATGTTGCACAATATCTGTATACAGGAAAAGAAGCCACCATCTTTAAGGTGACTGTGGAGGACAAAGTAAGAAATCATTTTGCAGCTTCTGCACAGAGACCATCAGTTGAGGGGGTAGATTCCTGGCAAGCCTGAGTTTGACCTAAAATACAGGTCCAATAAACACACACTGCATGACATAGAGTGCATTTAAGTGACCAGGGGACAATCAGATGTGGAAAGAGTTTTACACAGGAGACAACTGGTCTCTGAAACCCACCTGGGTCTCTACCCCTCACCCTCCAATTCGACTGGCTGGGTGAGGCGCCTCCGGCAGGGAACAGGGAAAGGCAGTGGTGGGAGAGATTGGAGACTGAATCAAAGAACAGGAAACATGGAGTTCAAAGATGACATAGGGGAATAAGAATTGGGACTCCCCACCACCACAGGTGTGGAACCCAGGAGAGATCCCTGGGGTGCAGTCTTCCAGTGTGGACCAGCAAGTACTGGGCACCGGAGGTGGCTGACTTAAAATCTCCAGACCAACTGGCATTCAGGGAAGAGCCTGGAGCCCACCTAAGCCTAAACCCTGCCTCCAGGAACTCAGCCTAGAGGATGACCTCTCTCACTCCAGCCACCTAGATGGTGGAGCACCACGGTCCAGATGACCCCACCTAAAGCTGCTGAGAAGAGAAGCTGAGAATATTTTGAATTCCAACAGAAAGAATTCTTTTCATCAATATCTTTTTTATTCTTTTTCTTTGTTTAATTGTGATCTTAACGGTACATGGACATTTATACGTATTCACAATTTCCTCATTTCTGACATTTTTGAAGACATTTATTTTTCATGGATAAGTTTTTTTGCGTGTGAACTAGAATATTTGGTTAGTATATTTTAATTTTGCTTGGTTTTCCTTTTTAATTTATTTAAATTTTTACTTTATGTATTTTTTCTCCTACTCATTTCCTTTGATTCTCTTTTCTTCTGCTAATAGCCAATCTCTATTGTTCTATCACTCTTCCTTTAAATTTTTTACTTCCTTCTCTCCTCTTCCCTCATAATCATCACATTCTATATCACTTATGTTCTCTCCCAGTCCACCATTTAAATTATATAAACCCTTTAGCAAACTTGCTAATTTTTAATTATTTATTTATTTTATTTTTTACAGACTGCATTTTGATTCATTGTAACAAATGGGGTACATCATTTCGTTTCTATGGTTGTGCACAATATAGATTCATACCATTCATGTAATTGTACATGTACATAGGGTAATGATGTCTGCCTCATTCTACCATTTTTCATACCCCCCCCCCCTCATTTCCCTCTACATAATCTAAAGTTCCTCCATTCTTCTCTAACCCCCGCCAACTCCCATTATATATCATCATCCACTTATCAGGGAAAACATTCAGCCTCTGATTTTTTGGGATTGGCTTAATTCACTTAGCATGATATTCTCCAATTTCATCCATTAATTTGAAAAATGCAAAGAATCCAATCAATAAATGGGCCCAGGAACTGTACACTTTACAGAAGAAGACATACAGGCAATTCATAAATTTATGAAAAAGTGTTCAATATCTCTAGTAATTAGAGAAATGCAAATTTAAACACTTTAAGATTTCATCTTACTCCAATTAGAATGGCTATTAACAAGAACACAAACAAAAATAGATGTTGGCACAGATGTGGGGAAAAAAGTGCACTTTTACATTGCTGGTGGAGTTGTAAATTGGTGCAGCCATTCTGGAAAGCAGTGTGGAGAATCCTCAGGAAACTTGGAATGGACCCACCTTTTGACCCAGTTATCCCACTCCTCAGTTTATACCCAAAGGACACTACAGTAACACAGCCATATCATTGTTCATAGCAACTCAATTCACATTAGCTAGATTGTGGAACCAACCTAGATGCCCTTCAACAGATGAATGGATAAAGGAACTGCAGTATATATACACAATAGAATATTAGAATCAGACTTCTTTAACAAGATTCCCAAAGCAGAAGAAATCAAAGCAAGAATCAATAAATGGGATGGACTCAAACTAAAAAGCTTTTTCTCAGCAAAGGACACAATCAATAATGTGAAAAGAGAACCCACAGAGTGGGAGAAAATCTTTTCCACATGCACTTCAGATAGAGTACTTATCTCCAAAATTTATAAAGGACTTACAAAACTTGCTGTTTTTATTGTAGGCAATAACTGATCATGTCATTTCCATATATTGTGATAATTAATATCGTAAGATGTCATTGGAGGAACTATTTGGTTTAATGCTGTATATTGTTAGCATTGGTTGTTATTATTTGTCTCCCCCTAAACAGTGAGGTACTGGAAACCTTCAGGGACACTATAAGTTCTATAAGTAGAAACTCTACTACCTCAGATCCATATTGTTAGATAGGGACAAACGAGCAATGAAAAAGCAAGGGAACATATTGCTTCAAACGTACTCCAATAACAGAATCCTCTGACACCACAATGGAAGAAATATCAGAGAAAGAGTTTAGAAAGTACATAGTTAAATTGATCTGCAAGGTAAAGGATGGTATAAGAAATGAAACCAGAGGGTAAATATAAGAAGTGAAAGAACACTTCAATAAAGAGGCAGAGATCCTGAAAAAAAAAAAACAAAACAAAACACAAGCATAAATCCTTAAAATGAAGAAAACAATAAACCAAATTAAAAATTCAATAGGAAGTATCACCAACAGACTAGACCACTTGGAAGACAGAACTCAGGCAATGAAAACAAAATATATAATCTTGAAAATAGAGTTGAACACAGAGAGAAGATGTTAAAAAACCATGAACAGAACTTCCAAGAACTATAGGGTAACACAAAGAGACCAAATTTAAGATTTATCAGGATAGATGAAGGTGTGGAGATACGAACCAAAGGAATGCCAATCTTTTCAATGACAATATCAGAAAACTTTCCAAATCTAAAGAATGAAATGGAAAATCAACTACAAGAGGTTTACAAGACCCCAAATGTGCAAAATTACAACAGACCCGCATCAAGGCACATTATAATGAAAATTCCTAATATACAGAATAAGGATAGAATTTTAAAGACTGTGAGAGAAAAATATCAAGTTACATTTAGGGGGAAACCAATTCAGATCTCAGCTGATTTCTCGACTCAGACCCTCAAAGTTAGGAGGTCCTGGAATAACATATACCAAGCTCTGAAAGAAAATGCTGCCAACCAAGAATCCTATATCCAGCAAAATTAAGCTTCAGATTTGAAGATGAAACAAAAACCTTTATGATAAACAAAAGTTAAAAAAATTTGCAACTAGAAAACCTGCCCCACAGAACATTCTCAGCAAAATATTCCATGAAGAGGAAATGGAAAAAAAAAAAGTGAAAACCAGCAAAGGGAGGAACTACATGAAAGGAATAATCAATCAAAGGAGAAACTGAGTCAAATTAAAAACTAGAAATAAACCAAAATTACCAGGAACACAAATCATATCTCAATAATAACCTTGAACATTAGTGCCTAAACTCATCAATCAAAAGACAGACTGGCAGATTGGATTAAAAAACAATATTCTGTCTCCAAGAGACTCACCTCATAGGCAAAGACATCCACAGACTGAAGGTAAAAGGATGGGATAAAACATCTCTCACATGGATCATGTAAACAAACAGGGGTTTCTATCCTTATATTAGATAAAGTGGATTTAAGCCAAAGTTAATCAGCAGGGACAAAGAAGTCCATTTCATGTTGTATAAGGGAATTATGTGTCAACAGACATAGCAAGCATAAATATTTATGACCCAAACAATGGAGCATCTACTTACATCAAACAAACCCTCCTCAATCTCAAGAATCATATAGACCACAACACAATAGTACTGGGTAACTTTAACATACCTCTGTCTCCACTGGATAGATCCTCCAAACAAAAACTAAATAAAGAAGCTATAGAAGTGAAAAATACAATTTTGATAATTTAGACTTAACAGACAAATATAAAATATTTCATTCATCAATGACTAAATACACTTTCTTCTCAACAGCACATGGATCCTTCTCTAATATAGACCATGTTCTGTAAGTTATCACATATGTTGGCATACAATTGTAATATTACCTTAGTATATTTTCAGCATCTGTAGGGTTATTCTGATAGCTCCCTCTCCATTGATATTAATTTGGGGGGGGGCGTGCCAGGGATTGAACTCAGGGGCACTCAACCACTGAGCCACATCCCCATCCCTATTTTGTATTTTATTTAGAGACAGGGTCTCAATGAGTTGCTTAGGGCCTTGCTTTTGCTGAGGCTGGCTTTGAACTCAAGATGTTCCTGCACCACTGGAATTACAAGAGTGTGCCACTGCACCCAGTCATTGATATTAATTTTTGTGTTCTTCCTTTTTTCTTGATTAGACTTGTTTGACTTATAAAATTATAGCTATATTAATTCTTCTGTATTTCATATATTTCTGCTCCTACTCTTATTTTTCCTTACTACTACATAATTTGAAAATAATTGAATAAAATAAAAGAAGCTATTCTAGCTTCTTTCTATACAAGTTCTTTAAGTTGTAAAGGTTCATCTGAGTACTGTTTCATCCCAGATATCCTGATATTTTAAGCTTTTATTATCACTTAGTTCAAAGTACTTCTTGTGCTTTCTTCTTGACCTCTGAGATATATATGAGTGTGCCATTTAATTATGAAATAGTTGATGTGGGTGTGTGGTTCTATATATCTTAAGGTGATTGATTTCTAATGTAACATATCATGCATGAAACACAGTCTAAATGATTTCAAATTTAAAAAAAGGAATGGAAATACTTTTTAAATTGATTGTATTGGTCACATACATGTCAAAACTATCAAGTTGGGAAGGGGGCATGGGAGTAGGAATGACAGTAGAATGAATCAGACATTATTACCCTAGGTGTATGTATGATTACATGACCCGTGTAACTCTCCATCATGTACAAGATAAGTGAGAAGTTATACTCCATTTATGTATGACATGTCAAAATGCATTCTACTGTCATGTATAACTAATTAGAACAAATACAAAAATATGAAACAAAACTGATTAAATAAATCTATGAAGGAAAAATGAAAAAAAAAAGAAGTAATGAGAGTGGACATCTTGTCTTATTCCTGATCTTAGGAAGAAAACATTCAGTATTTTACCTTAAGTATGATGTTTGCTATTGTTTTATTATAGGTGCCATTTTTAGACTGAAGAAGTTCCCCTCAGTTTCTGGTTTGTTGATTGCTTTTATCATGAAGGGGAATTGAATTTTGTTGAATACATCTGTTGAAATGGTCATGTAGTTTTTTTAGGGTTTTTGTTTTGTTTTTTTTTTTTTTGGTACCAGAGATTGAAACCAGGGGCACTTAACCACTGAGTCACATATCCAGCCCCTTTTACATTTTATCAAGAGACAGGGTCTCACTAAGTTGCTTAGGTCCTGAATAAGTTGCTAAGGTTGGCTTTGAACTCATCATCCTCCTGCCTTAGCCTCCTGAGCTGCTGGGATTACAGGCATGCACCACCATGCCCAGCCTCATGTAGTCTTTTTTTTTTTTAATATATTTATACTTTAGTTGTTGATGGACACAATACCTTTATTTTATTTATTTTCATGTGGTGCTGAGAATTGAACCCAGTGCCTAGCACATGCTAGCTAGGTGAGTGCTCTACTGCAGAGCCACAACCCCAGCCCTCTCATGTAGTTTTTATCTCATATTCTGTTGATGTAATTTATTATATTAATTGATTTCAGACATTAAACCAACTTTGTATTTCTAGAATAAGTACTACTTGGTCATGGTGTATGATCCTTTTTATGTATGGCTAGCAAATTGGATAAATCCATTTTATTGAGGATTTTTACTTCTATATTCAAAAGAGATACTGGTCTTTAGTTTATTCTGATTTTGGTATCAGGCCTCACAGAATGATTTGGGAAGTGTTCCCTCCTCTTCTGTATTTTGGAAGAATTTGTATTAATTCCATAAATGTTTAATGGAAATTTCCAATGAAGCCAGCTGGGCTTGGGATTATTCATTTTTTAAATGCCTTCCAATTAATTAAGTTAGGGCTATCTGGGATAATCTCCCTTTTGATTAACTTAAAGTCAACTAATTGGTGACTTTTACTAAAACTGCAAAATCCTTTCACCATAGCACCTAGCTTATATTTGATTGAATAGCAGGTGGAGAGTATGTGTATGCTACAAAATGCTGCCTCTCCATCACCTCTCAGTTCTTAGAAGAACTCTGTTGTCATTCATCCTCACAGGAAATATACAGAAAGTGAATTTCTGAACACTGAAATTCAGTCTAGCCAATTAGTCACATCCCAAGACCAACAGTTTCCAAACCGATAAATGCATCAGAATCATCTAAAAATTTATTACAAATACAGATTTTGGGGACCCACAAACATACTGAGATAGAATCTCCAGAAAAATTTCTTTTTTTATGGACCCAGATTACTAATAGACTGAAATTTGAGAATCACTGCCTAATAACCATTATAATGGATGCAAATAAAACTATTTGAAAGAAGATTAATATACAGAATATACAAGGAACTCAGACAGCTCTACAGTGTAAAAAAAAAAAAATTATTTTAAAATGTCCCAATGACCTGAACAGACATAAAAAAGATATGCAAATGGCCCACAAGTATCTAAAACAAAATGTTCAACATCATTAATCATCAAAGAAATGCAAATCAAAGCCACAGGGAAATATCTTCTCACCCCAGCTGGAATGATTATTATCAAAAATACAAAAAAAATAACAACTGCTGGCAGTTGAAGGGGAACTCTCATACACTGTTGGTGGGAATGTAAATTAGTACAGCCAATATGGAAAACAGCATGAAGGTTTCTCAAAAAGCTGGAAACAAAACTATCATATGATCCAGCAAACCCACCACTGAGTGTTCATCCAAAGGAATTGAAATCCGTATGTCAGAGAGACACCTGCACTTGCACTTTTATTGCGGGGCTACTCACAATGGTGAAAATATAGAATCAGTCTAGGTGTCTATCTATGGAAGAATGGATAAAGCAAATGTGGTGCATATACACAATGAGATATCAGTTAGCCATAAAAAGAATGAAATTTTATAATATGTAGTAACATGAAAGGAACTTGAATAAAATAGTGTTTACCAGAGCCAGGGAAAGACAGAGGAGACAAGGGAATGGAGAAAGGATGGTTATAGTTATAAGGGTGTAGTTAGATAGGAGGAATAACTTGTAATGTTCTATGGAACAGTAGCATGACTATGGTTGATCAACTAAGTTTGATAGTAATTAATCAAATATTACAAGGTAACTAGTAGAGGGGCTGGGGATGTAGCTCAGCAATAGAGCATCCACTAATCATGTGTGAGGCCCTGGGATTGATACTCAGCACCACACACACAGACATACACATATACAGAAACACACTACAACTAGTAGAGAGGATTTTGAATGTTCCAAACACAAAGAAAGGATGTTTGAGGTGATATGTTTACCAATTGCTCTTATCTGATCATTATACGTTGTATACATGTACCAAAATGTTTCATGGTACCCCTTAAATATGTACAATTACTGTGTCATTTTAAAACAAAATACATTTTGAAAGAAACATGAAAAATTTAATAATTCAAATAATAGCTTTTCCCATGTCTTCCCAGGTACTTTATTAGAGCATCATAACTGTCTTGTGAGGTAATGAACTAGAATGACTGCTTAAGGATGAAGATTGGAGACTGAGAGAGTAAGAAACACACCTAGGTCACACAGCTAGTTAGAGGTTATACTCAAATCCAGGTACTCTACCTCCAAATTCTGTGTTCTTCTATTCACATATGACAAGCTGTAAAGTCAACATTGGTTGCTTCATGGAGAATAAGGCAAGAAGATTTAGGGAAATGAATTAAGCACCATTGCTCTCGTTCTCAATGATGAATTTATAGTATGTGCTTCTCAAATTAGAAAGTGATTAATATCAACCACCAGCTGCTATGAGTTTAAGAGCATGGAGAACATGTTACTAACCAAGATTTATTTACAAGTTCCAGATGTGAAAGAGGATCTATTAGCTATTTTTCTATATACCATCAAAGATGATAATAAAAACAACTTAAGACATTAAATTCAAATTGTTCTCAGGATTTGCAGGTTATAGTATATTATTTTCTTCAAAATATTGTCAATATGTGCATAGAGGAAAAATCAGGATAATTTCTGAAACAGAGATGAATAATTCACTCTTAATTGTATCTCACTAATAGATCTGTTGTCAAATTAAGTTATTTTTTTCTTTGATTGCTTATGAATTCCTAAAAGGATTGGCATGATTTCCTACTGGCATTTACATTTCATGCACAAGATTTCACAGCAAAGGCAGAGCTCAGTCAATGCTTTTAGCAAATATTTTCACTCATTGGTAATTATAATAAAATTAAGTATCTTTCATAAGCTAATAAATTAACCAGTTAATATCTAGTAGGAAACAAAATAAATGAATATACCAATTGATATACCAATTACTACCCATCTAGATTATTAATTTTAGACCTCACTACTTGAAACAGTATCCTATATTAGTGAAGTTCAGCAATTGAATGAATAATTACATGTTCATGTCCTATAAAAAGATTTGCAAACATTTAACTAGTACTGTGTTAGAATGTAATAAAAGAGTTGCCTGCAAGAGACTCACCTCATAGAAAGAGATACCCATAGACTAAAGGTGAAAGGATGGGGAAAAACATACCATGCACATGGACTCAGCAAAAAAGCTGGAGTATCCATCCTCATTTCAGATAATGTGGACTTCAAGCCAATGTTAGTCAGAAGGGATAAAGAAAGACATTTCATACTGCTTAAGGGAAGCATAAATCAGCAAGATATAACAATCATAAACATCTATGCCCCAAACAGTGGCTCATCCATGTATGTCAAACAAATCCTTCTCAATTTTAGAAACCAAATAGACCATAACACAATAATACTAGGTAATTTTAACATGCCTCTCTCACCATTGGACAGATCTTCCAAACAAAAATTGAACAAAGAAACCATAGATCTCAATAGCACAATCAATAATTTAGACTTAACAGACATTTATAGAATATACCATCCAACCAAGAGCGAATACACTTTCTTCTCAGCAGCACATGGATCCTTCTCTAAAATACACCATATATTATGCCACAAAGCTAATGTCAGCAAATATAAGAAGATAGAGACACTACCTTGTATTCTATCAGATCATAATGGATTGAAGTTAGAAATAAATGAAAGAGTAAAAAACAGAAACTACTCCAACACCTGGAGATTAAACAATATGCTACTATATGATGCATGGATAACAGAAGATATTAGGAAGGAAATTAAAAAATTCTTAGAGGTAAACGAGAACAAAGAAACAGCATATCAAAATCTCTGGGACACTATGAAAGCAGTACTTAGAGGAAGATTTATTTCATGGAGCGCATTTAATAAAAGAAGTAAAACTCAACAAATAAATGACCTAACACTACAGCTCAAAGCCCTAGAAAAAGAAGAACAGACCAACACCAAAAGTAGTAGAAGACAGGAAATAGTTAAACTCAGAGCTGAAATCAACGAAATTGAAACAAAAGAAACAATACAAAAAATTGACAAAAATAAATAGTTGGTTCTTCGAAAAAATAAACAAAATTGATAAACCTTTAGCCACACTAACAAAGAGAAGACAAGAGAAAACCCAAATTACTAAAATTCAGAATGAACAAGGAAATACCACAACAGATACGCCGGAAATACAAAACATAATTAGAAGCTATTTTGAAAACCTATAAAACAAAATAGAAAATTTCGAAGACATCAACAGGTTTCTAGAGACATATGAATTGCCTAAACTGAACGAGGAGGACATACACAATTTAAATAGACCAATTTCAAGTAATGAAATAGATGAAGTCATCAAAAGCCTACCAATAAAGAAAAGTCCAGGACCAGATGGGTTCTCAGCCGAGTTCTACAAAACCTTTAAAGAAGAGCTCATTCCAATACTTCTCAAAGTATTCCATAAAATAGAAGAGGAGGGAACCCTCCCAAACTCATTCTATGAAGCCAATATTACCCTGATACCTAAACCAGACAGAGACACATCGAGGAAAGAAAATTTCAGACCAATATCCTTAATGAACATCGACGCAAAAATTCTCAACAAAATTTTAGCAAATCGCATACAAAAACATATTAAAAAGATAGTGCACCATGATCAAGTGGGTTTCATCCCAGGGATGCAAGGTTGGTTCAACATCAGGAAATCAATAAATGTCATTCACCATATCAATAGACTTAAAGTCAAGAATCACATGATTATTTCGATAGATGCAGAAAAAGCATTTGATAAAATACAGCACCCTTTCATGCTCAAAACACTAGAAAAAATAGGGATAGTGGGAACATTCCTTAACATTGTAAAGGCCATCTACGCTAAGCCCATGGCTAATATCATTCTAAATGGTGAAAAACTGACAGCATTCCCTCTAAAAACTGGAACAAGGCAGGGATGCCCTCTTTCACCACTTCTATTCAATATCGTCCTTGAAACTCTAGCCAGAGCAATTAGACAGACCAAAGAAATTAAAGGGATACGAATAGGAAAAGAAGAACTCAAACTATCCCTATTTGCTGATGATATGATGGTATACTTAGAGGAACCAGGAAATTCCACCAGAAAACTTTTAGATCTCATAAGTGAATTCAGTAAAGTAGCAGGATATAAGATCAATGCACATAAATCTAAGGCATTTTTATACATAAGCGATGAATCTTCAGAAAGAGAAATTAGGAAAACTACCCCATTCACAATAGCTTTGAAAAAAATAAAATACTTGGGAATCAATCTCACAAAAGAGGTGAAAGACCTCTACAATGAGAACTACAGAACACTAAAGAAAGAAATTAAAGAAAACCTTAGAAGATGGAAAGATCTCCCATGTTCTTGGATAGGAAGAATTAATATTGTCAAAATGGCCATACTACCAAAAGTGCTATACAGATTCAATGCAATTCCAATTAAAATCCCAATGATGTACCTTACAGAAATAGAGCAAGCAATTATGAAATTCATCTGGAAGAATAAAAAACCCAGAATAGCTAAAGCAATCCTTGGCAGAAAGAGTGAAGCAGGGGGTATCGCAATACCAGATCTTCAACTCTACTACAAAGCAATAGTAACAAAAACGGCATGGTATTGGCACCAAAATAGAAAGGTGGATCAATGGTACAGAATAGAGGACACGGACACAAACCCAAATAAATACAATTTTCTCATACTAGACAAAGGGGCCAAAAATATGCAATGGAGAAAAGATAGCCTCTTCAACAAATGGTGCTGGGAGAATTGGAAATCCATATGCAACAGAATGAAACTAAACCCATATCTCTCACCATGCACGAAACTAAACTCAAAATGGATTAAGGATCTCGGAATCAGACCAGAGACCTTGCATCTTATAGAAGAAAAAGTAGGTCCAGAGCTTCAACATGTCGGCTTAGGACCAGACTTCCTCAACAGGACTCCCATAGCACAAAAAATAAAAGCAAGAATTAATAACTGGGATAGATTCAAACTAAAAAGCTTTCTCTCAGCAAAGGAAACTATCAGCAATGCAAAGAAAGAGCCTACAGAGTGGGAGAAAATCTTTGCCAATCATACTTCAGATAGAGCACTAATCTCCAGAATCTATAAAGAACTCAAAAAACTCTACACCAAGAATGCAAATAATCCAATCGACAAATGGGCTAAGGAAATGAATAGACACTTCACAGAAGAAGATCTACAAGCAATCAACAAACATATGGAAAAATGTTCAACATCTCTAGTAATAAGAGAAATGCAAATCAAAACCACCCTAAGATTCCATCTCACCCCAATTAGAATGGCGATTATCAAGAATACAAGCAACAACAGGTGTTGGCGAGGATGTGGGGAGAAAGGTACACTCATACATTGCTGGTGGGGCTGCAAATTAGTGCAGCCACTCTGGAAAGCAGTATGGAGACTCCTTAGAAAACTTGGAATGGAACCACCATTTGACCCAGCTATTCCACTCCTTGGCCTATACCCAAAGGACTTAAAATCAGCATATTACAGAGATACAGCCACATCAATGTTCATAGCTGCTCAGTTCACAATAGCCAGATTGTGGAACCAACCTAGATGTCCTTCAATTGATGAATGGATAAAGAAAATGTGGTATATATATACAATGGAATATTACTCAGCCATAAAGAATGATAAAATTATGGCATTTGCAGGCAAATGGATGAAACTGGAGAATATCATGCTAAGTGAGATAAGCCAATCTCAAAAAACCAAAGGAAGAATGATATCGCTATAAGCGGATGATGACACATAATGAGGAGTGGGAGGGGTTAGTGTTGGGGTTGGAGTTGGGTTTAGGGACGGGGGCAGGAATGGAGGAAGGAAGGACTATATAGAGGGAGGGGAGGGGTGGGAGGGGTTGGGGAGAAGGGAAAAAAATGGCAGAATGAATCAAACAACATGACCCTATGTAAATTTATGATTACACAAATGGTATGCCTTTACGCCATGTACAGGCAGAGAAACAACATGTATCCCATTTGTTTACAATAAAAAAAAAAAAAGAATGTAATAAAAGAGACCAGGGTTATGGCTTAGTGGTTAAGTGTGTGACCAGCATGTATAAGGACCTGGATTTGACCCCTAGCCCCACAAACAAACAAAACATGAGGAAAAGGACAAAACAAATAGAACGAGAAACCAGAACACA
Organism: Sciurus carolinensis; assembly: GCF_902686445.1. Classification (NCBI taxonomy): domain Eukaryota; kingdom Metazoa; phylum Chordata; class Mammalia; order Rodentia; family Sciuridae; genus Sciurus; species Sciurus carolinensis. The sequence goes on along the minus strand of NC_062214.1, from coordinate 155,555,985 downwards.
CACACACACACACACACACACAAGCAACAGGCTAATATTGATGAGATTTAAACAGTAAGAAAAAAAGGCCATGAAGTTCATCTTGAAATGCTGTCCTCTAAAATTTTTGTTTCCAGGTTAATATGTAATGACCTTGAGGAAATTTCACATTCTCTCCCAGAACAAATGCCTGCTTCTCAAGCAGCTACCCTAAGTACAACATCTCCATCATCAAAAGCAGCTGTCTTCCCATTTCAGGTCTGAGTTCACCCACTTCACCTTAAAGCTGAAGTCAAAGGAATATAAGCATCAGGGAAAGAGAGGTAGATGGTGAATGGCAGACACAGATTTAGGGAATGGTGAGTTCCATTCCCTAAATCTTTAAATGAGAGATGTTACAACACAAATTGTAACCAAGAGTGTCTTAGAGTTTGTTTAGAGAATAGTATTATGACTACTTTACTATAAGAATCTGAGGAAACTTTGTAAACTAAGGATGTCTTTCTGTGTGTCTGGAGTAAAGACTCATTTGCTTTCTATACATTCCTTTTATTAAAGAAACTCAGGGGCTGGGGAGATAGCTCAGTTGGTAGAGTGCTTGCCTTGTAAGCACAAGGCCCTGGGTTTGATCCCCAGCACCCAAAAACAAACAAACAAACAAACAAACAAAAAAAAAAAAACTCAGGTATGACCAAAGGAGTTTTAAAACTTAGCCACCTTCTAAACATTGTGAACTGTTGAAAAACAAAATGACTATCCTCCATAGGATTTAAATTTTTCTAATGTGAGGGGCTCTCTTCAAAGGAAATCTCACATAAAAATTAGAGGAATACTCATCTCAAGGAATACTTCATTTTGTATATAGATGGTGAAAGGAGAGAATCCCTACACCCACACCCAGAGACAGTGAATAAACTATCATTAGATCTTATACTGTTAAAAGTTTCACAAAAAGAGTTTAATGTGTAAAATAAGAAAACACCCCAGATTGTTTCAGAAGAAGTAAACACAGCATCAGCTTAGGTCAAGAAGCAATTCCTGATTTACCACACCTGCAACATTCCTGGCTCCCTCTGTAATTTATTGTTTATTTATAGAGGATAACTCTGCAGATGTCACATCTGGTTATCCCTCAGGTTTGGAGTTTTTGTTTATTTTTAGCTGGGATGGCATGACAGAGCTAGATGCCTTGGGTAAGCTTATATTGCAAAAACATTTTAACCTAAACTATGTTACTGCTAGGGTTTTCCTGAAACTTAAAGACTGACTTGATAAGAAAGAGAAAATCAACACTATTTTAGGAGGAGGAGAAGGAAGATAGGAGGAAAAAAAAATCAGAGGACTGGAGTTGTGGCTCTGTGGTAGAGCACTTGCCTAGCACATGTGAGGCACTGGGTTTGATCCTCAGCACCACATAAAAATGAATAAATAAAATAAAGGTATTGTGTCCATTTACAACTAAGAATATATATATATTTTTTTAAAAAAGAAACATCATCTGGGACCCACCAGATTAAATGTGTACCCTGGACCTGATAGTTATTAATGTTGCTATAGATAATTCAGTTTTGTGCAATAAGCAAAAACTTTCAAGGAAAGACGTATGACTATTACATAGTTTTCCAAATATGTTTTCTGAATTTAATTTGACTTTACTTTTGGCCCCTCTTAATACTTGGCAGGCAAAGTTTTGTACAATCTAAATAGAATTCTGCTGCAGGATTACTGGATTTCTGGATCATTAACACTATTCTCTTTTAATTTCATTATTGTGAAACAAAACAACACAAAACAAATTATATCTGTGACTTAAGTTGGAATAATCACGTACTACCAAAAGTGAATATAACCAGGGCAGTGTTGCACATCTGTAATCCCAGTGGTTCTAGAGGTTGAGGCAGGAGGAGAGAGAGTTCAAAACCAGCCTCAGCAAAAGGGAGGCACTGAGTAACTCAGTGAGACCTTGTCTCTAAATAAAAAACTACAAAATAGGGCTGGGGATGTGGCTCCGTTGTGAAGTGCCCCTGAGTTCAATCCCTGGTACCCTCCCCCATAAAAGTGAACATAAACACAAAAACCTTGAAGCATGAGAACACGCGCGCACACGAACCCTTTCCCTTTTATCTTACTCTACTGATCTTTCTACTTATTTACATTTTTAAAAAAATTATTGTCTTGTGGATATGCAAGACAATATTTCCCAGGTGAGTTTTACTGTAGTATATTGATATATATGCATTGGAAAGTTAGTTCCGGTTCATTCCACTGTTTTTCCCTGCTGAAATTTTTGAACCCACACCTAGTTCAGGTCCGAATGCTGTTGGTTTCTGGGCTTTTGGGTGCCACCACCTGGCGAGTCAGCTGTACTACTACTACTTGATTCCTTTAAAGAAGGGTTTCAACAATAGATTTCCAAAATGAAAAATGATGACTCTCGGGCCTGGGGTCCTAGCTCAGTGGTAGAACACTTGCCTAGCACGGGTAAGGCACTGGGTTGGATCCTCAGCACCACATAAAAATAAAAATAAATAAATAAATAAAAGTTATTAAAAATTTTTTTTTAAAAAGAGGTGACAGATTCTGATGCAGCTGACAATTAAAGCAAATGAACTAATATTCCTACTAAAACAATAAAAATGCTTGCCTTCCCCATGGCTAATATCATTCTAAATGGTGAGAAACTGAAAGCATTCCCTCTAAAAACTGGAACAAGGCAGGGATGCCCTCTTTCACCACTTCTATTCAATATCGTCCTTGAAACTCTAGCCAGAGCAATTAGACAGACCAAAGAAATTAAAGGGATACGAATAGGAAAAGAAGAACTCAAACTATCCCTATTTGCTGATGATATGATGGTATACTTAGAGGAACCAGGAAATTCCACCAGAAAACTTTTAGATCTCATAAGTGAATTCAGTAAAGTAGCGGGATATAAGATCAATGCACATAAATCTAAGGCATTTTTATATATAAGCGATGAATCTTCAGAAAGAGAAATTAGGAAAACTACCCCATTCACAATAGCTTTGAAAAAAATTAAGTATTTGGGAATCAATCTCACAAAAGAGGTGAAAGACCTCTACAATGAGAACTACAGAACACTAAAGAAAGAAATTAAAGAAAACCTTAGAAGATGGAAAGATCTCCCATGTTCTTGGATAGGAAGAATTAATATTGTCAAAATGGCCATACTACCAAAAGTGCTATACAGATTCAATGCAATTCCAATTAAAATCCCAATGATGTACCTTACAGAAATAGAGCAAGCAATTATGAAATTCATCTGGAAGAATAAAAAACCCAGAATAGCTAAAGCAATCCTTGGCAGAAAGAGTGAAGCAGGGGGTATCGCAATACCAGATCTTCAACTCTACTACAAAGCAATAGTAACAAAAACGGCATGGTATTGGCACCAAAATAGAAAGGTGGATCAATGGTACAGAATAGAGGACACGGACACAAACCCAAATAAATACAATTTTCTCATACTAGACAAAGGGGCCAAAAATATGCAATGGAGAAAAGATAGCCTCTTCAACAAATGGTGCTGGGAGAATTGGAAATCCATATGCAACAGAATGAAACTAAACCCATATCTCTCACCATGCACGAAACTAAACTCAAAATGGATTAAGGATCTCGGAATCAGACCAGAGACCTTGCATCTTATAGAAGAAAAAGTAGGTCCAGAGCTTCAACATGTCGGCTTAGGACCAGACTTCCTCAACAGGACTCCCATAGCACAAAAAATAAAAGCAAGAATTAATAACTGGGATAGATTCAAACTAAAAAGCTTTCTCTCAGCAAAGGAAACTATCAGCAATGCAAAGAAAGAGCCTACAGAGTGGGAGAAAATCTTTGCCAATCATACTTCAGATAGAGCGCTAATCTCCAGAATCTATAAAGAACTCAAAAAACTCTACACCAAGAATGCAAATAATCCAATCGACAAATGGGCTAAGGAAATGAATAGACACTTCACAGAAGAAGATATACAAGCAATCAACAAACATATGGAAAAATGTTCAACATCTCTAGTAATAAGAGAAATGCAAATCAAAACCACCCTAAGATTCCATCTCACCCCAATTAGAATGGCAATTATGAAGAATACAAGCAACAACAGGTGTTGGCAAGGATGTGGGGAGAAAGGTACACTCTTACATTGCTGGTGGGGCTGCAAATTAGTGCAGCCACTCTGGAAAGCAGTGTGGAGATTCCTTAGAAAACTTGGAATGGAAACACCATTTGACCCAGCTATCCCACTCCTTGGCCTATACCCAAAGGACTTAAAATCAGCATATTACAGAGATACAGCCACATCAATGTTCATAGCTGCTCAGTTCACAATAGCCAGATTGTGGAACCAACCTAGATGTCCTTCAATTGATGAATGGATAAAGAAAATGTGGTATATATATACAATGGAATATTACTCAGCCATAAAGAATGATAAAATTATGGCATTTGCAGGCAAATGGATGAAACTGGAGAATATCATGCTAAGTGAGATAAGCCAATCTCAAAAAACCAAAGGAAGAATGATATCGCTAATAAGTGGATGATGACACATAATGGGGGGTGGGAAGGGTTAGTGTTGGGGTTGGAGTTGGGTTTAGGGAGGGGGGCAGGAATGGAGGAAGGAAGGACTGTATAGATGGAGGGGAAGGGTGGGAGGGGAGGGGGGGAAGGGAAAAAATGGCAGAATGAATCAAACAACATTACCCTATGTAAATTTATGATTACACAAATGGTATGCCTTTACGCCATGTACAGAGAAACAACATGTATCCCATTTGTTTACAATAAAAAAAAAATGCTTGCCTTCCAAAAATAAAGGGTTTAGGATTAGGTATATTGTGATAACACATACATTTATAATTAAGCATGTAACTTTCTCCTGTGTATTTAGCATATAAAGAAAAAATGTTTTGGGATGGAATCGACATGAGAATACGAACACTCTTGAAAAAATTCATGATGTTCAATCCCAGCAGTCCAACTTTGATCTCTCATCTCTGTACAGTCAAATGGTAAAGAAGGTCCAGTATATTTTGTGAACACCAAAGAGGCAAATGTTGATTCTTTAAGGAAAACTTTCCCCAAAATTATTTTTAATCAGGTTCAGTCTTAAAAAAAGAACAAGAGCGTGGAAGGCAACAAGAGTGAGGGACAACCATTCAAGTAGAAGGAACAGGAAAGGAGAAAGGCATAGGTAATGGAAATTGGACCCATTCATGAACAGAGAGAAGTGCAGCATGGTTAGAACACTGTCCATATGGAAGTTGCCACTGGGAAATAAACTATAAAAGCAGGATCAAGTCCTACAATGGATTTTCTAGGACCTGAAGTTTTAGCTTCATCCTGAAGGGCAGGTAAGGGGAGACTTTGACTTCAGGAGTTGGTGGAGTGAGGAAGAGAGGGCAGAGAGGGGACAGTAACTTGAGAAGGGGTACACTTTGATAGGAGGAACAATTTCAGTGTACTATAGCAGAGGAGAGTAACTATGCTTGACAACAATTCATTGTTTATTTTAGCTGACTAGTAGAGGATTCTTAATGTTCTCAACACAAAGGAATGGCAAATATTTGAGGTGGTAGATACATTGATTACCCTGATCTGATCATTATACATATGTCCATGTATTGGAATGCCATACCGTGGCTGAAGGTATACTCAGTGGTAGAGCACTTGCTGAGCATGCACCAGGCCCTGGGTTTCATCTTTATATATATATATATTTTTTTTTCTTTTTTTGTTGTCAATGGATCCTTTATTTTTATTTTATTTTACTTATTTATTTTTATATGTGGTGCTGAGTATGGAACCCAGGGCCTCACACATGCCAGGCAAGCACTCTACCACTGAGCCACAACTCCAGCTCTTGGATTTCATCTTTAGCACTGCAAATAAATTATAAAGAGTTGGTCAAAAGCAATTGATAGAACAGAATTTTGGAGTTTTGCTCTACTTTATTTTACTTTAGATTGGATAACCACTTTCTATTTGTTTAGCATAGGAATTTTATTGCCTGTAGGCAGCATGACTTTGTGTTACTTCCCCTTTTTACTTTATGAAGGGTACGTGGGACAGTTAAGTAGCTTTGAAGATTCACAAGTGTCTCATTATTCTGACTTAGACATAGCTTCTGCACTGGGTTTGCATGAGCTAATATACTATGATGTACTATATAATAACCTCTGTTCATTTTCCTTATACTTTAGGTAAGCAGATGTTGCAAATATTATCACCCGCTGGTTGTAAAAAAAAATGCCTTGAGGCTGGTAATGTATAAAAAGCATAAGATTACAAGCAAGCAGTTTAATAAAACCTTCAAATTTTTTGATATATTTTTTAATAATTGTACTATATTCTTACTAAAAATTGCTGTCATTCCCTTTGAAATTATGCCATTCTATAACTGCTGCATAACAGTAACAGCTCTTAAAATGTACACTAAAATGTTTGAATGCTCACTAGGGATACATCTTTCTAATAGATCCTTCCAGTGAACATTTTAGGATAGGGAGAAAAAGAGAACCAAAGCACTGATTTTAACAAAAACTAAGGAAAAGTATACAAATGATAAAATAAATGATTTTGCACATACATGCAGTGCACAGTGAAGATTAAGATGGGAAAAAAGAAAGCAGATGGTGCTAAACAAAGTTTTATTCCTAAAGCAGGAGCAAAGGCTCCATCCCTAAAGTTATTGCAAAGGATCTCTTAATGAAAAGGCTCTATTTAGGTTAGGGTGTAGACTATGGACTATGCACATATAATTTTTCCTTTTGCAATGGGGTTTCACTGTGTTACCCAAGCTGGCCTGAAAGTCATGGGTTCTAATGCTCCTCCAACGACTATAGGCACATGATCAGCTTGTGCATGTGTGATTGATTTCACACTTCCCACTGAAATTTCAAGAGTTATATTTTTTCTGTTTCTTTAAGATATTTTAATTAGTGCATTATAATTATACATAATAGTGATATTCATTGTTAAATATTTGTACATGCACACAATGTAAGAATATAATTCTGTCAATTTCATTCCTGGTTGTCTACCTTTTCCCTCCTCTCCTCTCTCCCCTTAGTCCGGTTCCTCCATTCTAATGGTCTCTCTTCTATTTTCATGAGATTCCCCCCACTTTGATTTTTTCCTCCCTTTTCTCTTTCTAGTTTACACATAGGAAAGAAAATATACAAGCTTGCCGAGTTGGGCTTATTTCACTTAACACGATGCTCTCAAACTCTATCCATTTTTCTGCAAATGTTACAATTTTGTTCTTCTTTTTGACTGAATAAACTCCATTACGTATATATATACTACATTTTCTTTATCCATTCATCAATTAATGAACACCTAGGCAGGTTCCATAATTTGGCTAATGTGAATTATATTGCCATAAACATAGGTATGCTTGTATTACTATTGCATGCTGACTTTAATTCATATGTGTGTGTGCATGTGTTATACTGGGGATTGAACCCAGAGGTTCTCTACCACTGAGCTATATCTCCAATCCTTTTTATTTTTTATTTTGAGACAGGGTCTTGCAAATTGCCACACCTATCCTCGAACCTATGATCCTTCTTCCTCAGTCTCCAGAATAGCTGGTAGTACAAACTTGTGCCACTGTTTCTGGCTGACTTTAATTCTTTAGGAGAAATACTAAGGAGTGGTATAGCTGGATCATATGGTGGTTCCATTCCTAGTCTTTTGAGGAACCTCCATACTGATTTCCATAGTGGTTATACTAATTTATAATCCCACCAATGATGTAAAAATATTCCATTTCCCTATGTATCCTCTCCAGCATTTATTATTACTTGTTTATTGTGTTTTTTTGTTTTGTTTTGTTTTTTGGTACTAGGGATTGAACCCAGGGGTGCTTTACCACTGAGCTATATCCCAAACCTTTTTTTAAATTTTGAAACAGGATCTTGCTAAATTACCCATGCTGGCCTTGAGTTTTCAATCCTCCTGCCTCAGCCTCCTGAGGCACTGGGATTAGAGGCATGTGCCACCAACTGATGGCTGCCATTCTAACTGGAGTGAGAGAAAAATCTCACTGTAGTTTTTCTTGGCATTTCCTCAATTGCTAAAGATGTTGAACATTTTTTCACATATTTGTTGACCTTGTGTATTTCTTCATTTGAGAATGTCTGTTCATTTGCCATATACTGTTTAGTTTTTTGAATTTTTTATATACTCTGAATATTAATCCTCTGTCATGAGAGTAGTTAGCAAAGATTTTCTCTCATTTGGTAGGTGCTCTCTTCAGGCTCTTGTTTCCTTTTTGGGGCAGAAGCTTTTTAATCTGATGCTATCTCACTTATTAATTTTTAGTATTATTTCTTGAGCTTTAGGAGTTCTATTGAGGAAGTGGTTGCCTGCACCTATATGGTGGAGTGTTGACCTTGCATGTTCTTCTGGCAATTGCAAACTTTCTGGTCTAATTTCTAGGTCTTTGGTCAATTTTGAGTTGACTTTTGTACAGGGTGAGAAATAGGGATCTAGTTTCATTCTCCCACATATGGTTAACTGGTTTTCTCAGTACCATTTGTTTAACAAGCTGAAAGACAATTATTTTTTAAAACATCACAGTGGAAAATAACTAGAATATCATCAATGTATCCAAAGTTTTGAGAACTATATGGAAAATAAAAAGCAAATGAGTTGCCATTTCCAGAAAAATTTTTTTTTTTAAATTGCATCTCATAACACCAAAAACAAGTCATTTTTTTTTCCCCCCAAGAAAACCTCAGATAAGCTCCAGGGTTAGTATTAGCAGAGTCAGAGGAGCCGGCTGTTGGCAACCATCAGTGTAGCTCATCAAAGATCCTTCATGGTGAGAGTACTGGGGCCTGAGAGACAAATTGAGTCCAGATTTTCAATAACTGCAGGATGTGGATACCCCTCCCAAAAAATCATTAAATGAGATACTTTGTAATATTAAAAGGATAATTTGGGCTGCGGATATAGCTCAGTTTGTAGAGTGCCTGCCTTGCAAGCATAAGGCCCTGGGTTCAATCCCCAGCACAGCCAAAAAAAAAAAAAGGATAATTTACAATGAAGTTGTAACATTTGTGTACCAAACAACATAACCTCATCATTCATAATGCAGAAACTGTAGGAGGCACAGGGAGACTAGACAAACATGAGAGGTAGACACTTTGATTCACCTCCCTTAATTTATGTTGGAGCAAGTAGACAAAAAGCAAGTAAGATTAGAGAAGAAAGTGGAGTAAAGATATCTTTGAAGATCCAAAGAAAAAAATTTAGAATCAACATTATTATTACTTAAGCATTAGGACACAATAAAGACATTTGGGAAGTAAAGGGTTCACCATTCAAGCTCCCTACGTTAAAAAAAAAAATCACTTGAGGAATTCTTCAGTATAAAAAAAAGGAATCTAAGGCATTAGGTTATATAATAATGATGGCAATGAAGTGGACCAGGAAAAAGCAAAGAAAAGATTTAGGCAACAAGTTTAGGATTAAGTTTCCTTCTAAATTAGTCTAAATCACAATATTTCATTTATAGTGTAAAAATACTTAGGTAATCATAATATTGTATTGCAATCTATTTATTTTTAATTTTGAGGATCAAATAATATCCAAAGCACAGGACATTTAATAATTATACTAAATAATAACACATAAATGTCATAAACCTTGAAAACTTAAGTTATGTGACAGGGCATAAATCTCAACCAACATCCTTTCTGAGATCCTTCAGAAAACTTGGAATGGAACCACCATTTGACCCAGTTATCCCACTCCTCAGCTTATACCCAAAGGACTTAAAATCAGCATGTACAGTGATACATCAATGTTTAGAGCAGCTCAACTCATAGTAGCTAAACTATGGAACCAAACTAGGTGCCCTTCAACCGAGGAATGGAAAAAGAAAATGTGTGTATACACACACACACACACACACACACACAATGGAATATTACTCAGCTTTAAAGAATGAAATTATGGCATTTGCTGGTGAATGGATAGTGTTAGAGAATATCAAGCTAAGCAAAATAAGCCAAACCCAAAAAAACAAAGGCCAAATGTTTTCTCTGATATGCAGATGTTAATTCACAATAAGGGGGGTAGATAGGGAAGAAAAGAGTTAATTTATATTAGGTAGAGAGGAGTGAAGGGAGGGAGGGGGTATGGGGGTAGAAAGGATAGCAAAGTGAAACAGACATTATTACCTCATATACATGTATGACTGCATGACTGATGTGATCCTACAATATATAAAATCAGAAAAATGAGAAATTACACTCCATTTAAGTATGATCTATCAAAATATATAAATGCATTGTCATGTACAACTGATTAGAACAAATTAAAAAATTTAAAACAACTCAATATACAAGAAATGTCACCTTATTTTCTACACTTTATTTAATTTCTGCCTCTGGAAAATATCCTCTCTTTCTCTTTCTTCCTTCATAAGTTCTGCTTGATGGAAAAAGTAACCATAGACACTGTATTAGTCAGGGTTCTCTAGAGGAACAAAATCAACAGGAAGTATGTGATAATAAAAAGGGGATTTATTAGATTGAATTTATTAGGGGATTTATTAGAAGCTGGATAGTCCACAATGACCATCTGCAGCTGGAGAGCTGAAGATACCAACTGCTGTACAGTCCAAGAAACAGGAACCCCAGTACAAGAAGGATCAACAGTGCTACCCTAGTCTGAGACCACGGCTTCTGGAAACTATCTGGAGAATCACTGGAAGCGAGAGTTTGATATCCTCAGATGATCAAAGCAGCAATCAAGAACCCATTCAAGAAGAGCACAGCTTGCATCTGCATCTGCTTCCTTGTTCTTTCAACTTTTATTCCATCCAAGCCACCATCCTGTTGGGCAGTGCTGCCCACGCTTAGGGAGGCTCTTCACTTCAGTTCACTGTCCCACATTCCCATCATTCCTAGACAAGCCCTCATGGATACACCCAGAAGCCTCTTAATCATTGGTATCTCTCAATTCAATCAAGTTGACAATTCAAATTAATCATTACAGACACTGTTGTAATTTCTCTGCTTTCCATGTGTCTGTTCAAGGTACATAGTTGTCAAAGCATCAGAGTGGGGAGACCTGCCCCCCTAGACCTGAGTAATCTCCACTCCTAGATAACTGAGAGCCTCAATGAATGATGACTTTCAACGCTGCAGATCTCTGCTCTTTTGAGGCCTTTGAGACCCTATGTGTGAATAGGCCTGTACTAGGGTCCCCCAGACATCTGACAGCTCTAATCCTTGGGAGGCTTGCCCCTCCCCAGCCTGTTGGGCTCCACCATGAAGCAGTGTCTGAGAACCACATATCTTCTTGCTGCCACACCAAGTCTCTGGAATCTCTGAGGAGAAACCTCTCTCCAACCTCTGCTTCTCCTAATCAGCATGTGACCTCCCTCAAATCCCATGGTTCTCACTGAATTTGGGCTTATAGAAAATAAAAGTCTGCAAAAATATTACCAGCTGTTTTTCCTCCCTGTCCCATATCTCCTTGAAGTGATAAAATTCACAAGCCTGTTATTTACTTGAATGGAGAAATGGAAAAGGGAAATATAAATTAAATCAAAAGAAATTAAAATAAATGTAAAAATAGTATCATACAATATTATTCAGACACATAGTAATGTAACTAAGAATATTTTCATACATCCATTCTAATGACTATTCATGTTTCTTGATATACATATTCATTCTCTAAACCAGCCCATAATTCAATACTAACACTGACCTTACCCCTATACCTAAACCTAATTTAACATAACAGAATATATATTAATATGAATACTTGTCATTTTTGACTTGTATATTCAAATAGTAATGGTATACTTGCATATAATATAATTATTCATACATATGGTTTATCCATGCATTCCCAAAATAAAAGAGTATTCATACAACTCACTTTAAACCCCTCTGTAAATCCAAACATATGTATGTTTTCAAATGCATTTTCAAGAGTACATTCTTATGAATATTCATGTTTCCTGATATACATAATCATTCCCTATCCTAACCTTAACCCAGACTGTTTAAAACTAACCCTAACCTTACTACTTTACCTAAACCTATATTTACATAAAATCATATATAATAGTATGAGTATATATGTATATTTTGTTTTATGTATTCAATTATCAATGGTATATATGTATTAATATTATATATTCATATATAATTTATCCATGCATCCCCAAATTTAATAATTGTATTCATATGATTCACATTACACCCTTCCCTATTTCAAAACTATATATTTATATTTGTTTACATAAATATTTTTGTGTTCAAAATTATGAATATTCATGTTTGCTATTATACATTTTGATTCCCTAACCCTACACAAAATTTAATAGTAATCCTAAACATACTCTTGGACCTAAACTTAATTTAACATAAAAGCATATGTAATAAAATAAATATTAATGTGCATTTTAACTTACACATTCAATTATCAAAGGTATATTTGTATATACATCACATATTAATTTACATAATTTATCCAGGCATCCCCAAAATGTATTCATAAGACACATTAAACCTTACTCTATTTTAAAGCATATATCTTTATATATGTATTCACACATATTTTCACATGTACATTCTTATGAATATTCATGTTTCCCTATATATAATCATCCCCTAACCCTAAGTCTAACCCAACTCAAAATTCAATACTAACCCTAACCTTAACCCTATTCCTAAACCTATATTTACTTAAAAGCATAAATAATAATATGAATATTTTGGTGTATTGTGATGTATGTAATCAATTATCAAGGGTATATTTCATATGTGGTATATATATTCGTATATATGATTTATCAATTCATCCCCCAATTTTTTTTTTTTTTTGCGGTACTGGGGATTGAACTCAGGGCCTTGTGCTTACAAGGTAAGCACTCTACCAGCTGAGCTATCTCCCCAGCCCAACCATCCCCAAATTTTAAAAATGACTTAATATGAGTGACTTTAAATCCTTCCCTATATCAAAACATATATATTTATATAGTTTTCATACATATTTTCATGCATACATTCTTATGATTACTCATATTTCCTGATATACATATTCATTCTCTGACCCTAACCCTATACCTACACACTATTTAATAATAACCCTTACCTTATTCCTTTACATAAACCTATATTTACAAAAAGCATATATAAAAATATGACTATTCATGTGTTTTTGTCTTATGTATTCAACTATCAAAGTTACATTTGTATGCATGTTATTATATAGAAAGATATAATTATATATATTTATATACATATTATTATACATAAAGATATAATTTATTTATGCAACCCCAAATTTAAAACAAGTGTATTCAATTCAAAATGGATCAAGAAACTAGACCAGGAACTGTGGCCTAGGAACTAGACCAGAGACCCTGCACCAAATAGAAGAAAAAGTAGGTCCAAATCTTCATCATGTTGGCTTAGGACCAGACTTGCTTAACAAGACTCCTAAAGCACAAGAAATAAAATCAAGAATCAATAAATGGATAGATTCAAACTAAAAAGGTTTTTCTCAGCAAAGGAAACAATTAATAACATGAAGAGAAAGCCTACAGAGTGGGAGAAAATCTTTACCACACACACTTCAGATAGAGCACTAATATTCAGGATTTATAAAGAACACAAAAAACTTAACAAAAATACAAATAATCCAATCAATAAATGAACTAAGGAACTGAGCAGACACTTCACAAAAGAAGATATACAATCAATCAAAAATATATGAAAAAATGTTCAACATCTCTAGTAATTAGAGAAATGCAAATCAAAACTATTCTAAGATTTCATCTCACTCTAATTAAAATGGCATTATCAAGAATACAAGCAACAGTAAGTGTTGGTGAGAATGTGGAGAAAAAAGTACACTCATACATTGCTGGTGGGGCTGCAAATTAGTGCAGCCACTCTGGAAAGCAGTATGGAGATTCCTTAGAAAACTTGGAATGGAACCACCATTTGACCTAGATACTCCTTGGTATATACACAGAGGACTTAAAATCAGTATACTACAGTGATGCAGGCACAACAATGTTTATAGCAGTTCAATTCACAATAGCTAAATTGTGGAACCAACCTAGATGCCCTTCAATAGATGAATGGATAAAGAAACTATGGTATACGTACACAATGTAATATTCCTCAGTCCTAAAGAAGAATAAAATTATGGCATTTGCAGGCCAATGGATGGATATGGAGAATATCATGCTAAGTGAAATAAGCCAATCCCCCAAAATGCCAGAGGCTGAATGTTTTCTCTGATAAGAGGATGCTGATACATAATTGGGGGAGGGAGTGTGGTGAGAGAAGAATGGAGGAACTTTGGATTGGGCAGAGGGGAATGAGAGGACGGGAGGGGTCACGGGTGGGAAAGATGGTGGAATGAGATGGACATGATTATAATATGTACATGTATGATTGCATGAATGGTGTGACTCTACATTGTGTACAACCAGAGAAATAAAACATTGTATTCCATTTGTGTAGAATGAATAAAAATGCATTCTGCTGTCATGTATAACTAAATAGAACAAATAAAAAATTAAAAAATTAAATAAGCATATATATAAGACTCATATTAAGCCGGGTGAGGTGGCACATGCCAGCAACTTGGTAGGTTGAGGCAAGAGGATCACAAGTTCAAAGCCAGCCTTAGCAACAGTGAGGCACTAAGCAACTCAGTAAGACCCTGTCTCTAAACAAAATACAAAATAGGGCTGGTCATGTGGCTCAGTGGTCTAGTTGCCCTGAGTTCAATCTCTGGTATCAACCCCCCCCCCCAAAAAAAAAGACTCACATTAAAACCTGCCCTATTTCAAAGCATATATGTCTATATATGTTTTCATATGTATTTTCACATGTACATTCTTATGAATATTCATGTTTCCTGATATATGTATTCATTCCCTAACCCTAATTCTAACCCAAACCAAAAGCTAATACTAACCCTGACATTACTTCTATACCTAAACCTAATTAAACATAAGAGCATATAAATTAATATGGATACTCATGAATTTTGACTTAATACATTTAATTATCGATGGTATATTTGCATGTTATTTTATGTTCATATGTATAATTTATCCATACATCCTCAAATTAAAAATGTATTCATATGATTCACATTAAGCCATCCCCTATTTCAAAACATATATATTTTTATACGTTTTCATAATTATTTTCACACATACATTCGTATGAATATTCATGTTTCCTGATATACATATTAATTCCCTAACCCTAACCCTAATTCTACACAATATTTACAATGAACTGTAACCTTCCTCACCTAAACTTATATTTACATTAAAGTATCTTTGATAATATAAATATTCAGGTGTATTTTGACTTATACATTTATCTTTGTATATATATTATTATATATTCATATATACAATTTATCCATGCATTCTGAGATTAAAAAATAGTGTTTTCATAGGACTCACATTGGCTTGGGGTTGGGGTTGTGGCTCAGTGGTAGAGTGCTTGCTTAGCATGTGTGAGGCACTGGGTTTGATTCTCAGCACCTTATATGAATAAATGAATAAAATAAAGGTCTATCAACATCTAAAAAAAATTTTTAAAGACTCACATTAAACATTTACATATTCAAAACATAAATATTTATATATTTTCACATGTATATTCTTATGAATATTCCTGAAATGTTTCCTGATATACATATTCATTTCCTACCCTAAATGGACCCCAAATTTGATACTAAACCTGAGCTTACCCATATACCTAAGTATATAAATTAAATATAAAAGTATATAAATTAATATGAATGTTTATGTGTATTTTGACTTATAAGTTATCAATAATATACTTGCATATGTTATTATATATTCATACATATGATTTATTCATGCAATCCCCAATTTTGAAAGTGTATTCATAAGAATAAGTTTAAACCCTACCCTATTTCAAATGATATACGTTTTTACATGGGTTCATGCATACATTTTTATGAATATTCATATTGTTTGACATACATATATGTTACCTAACCCTAACCCTACCCCAATTTAATACTGACCCTAATATTATCCCATATCTAAACCTAATTTAAAATAAAACATATATTAATATGAATATTCATGTGTATTTTGATTTATATGTTCAATTATCAATGGTATATTTGCATAAATATTATTATATACTAATGTATATAATTTATTCATGCATCCCCAAAGTAAAAATGTGTATTCAAATGATTCACATTAATCCATTCCCTATTTAGAAATATATATATTCATACATGTTCTCATAAATATTTTCACACATTCTTATGAATATTTATGATTACTGATATACATATTCATTTCCTATCCTTAACCCTAATCCCACACACTTTTAAAAATTAACCCTATACTTACTCCTTTTCCTAAATGTTATTTATGTTAAAGTGTATATGATAATATGAATATTCATGCATATCAAGTTGTATATTCATTTATTGAATTGTATATTCATTATTGTATATTCATAAGTATTATTATACATTCATATATGATTATTCATGCATGCCCAAATTGAGAAAATGTATTCATACAACTCACTTTAAATCTTTTCTTATTTCAAAACATATATATTTATATTTTCATACATATTTTCACAAGTACATTCTTATGAATATTCATGTTTCCTGATATTCATATTCATTCCCTAACCCTAACACTATCCCCTACATAAAATGTAATATTAATCCTATAATTACCCCTATATCTAAACCTAATCTAATAAAAAGCATATTACTATGAATATTTACATATATTTTGACTTATATATTCAATTATCAATGGTATATTTGCATATATATATCATTATATGTTCATATATAGGACTTATCCATGCATCCCCAAATTTAAAAACTGCATTCATATGACTCACTTGAAACTTCATTTTTTCAAGATATATATTTACATGTTTTTATAGATATTTTCACTCATACATTCTTATGAATATCCATGTACCTGATATATATATTCATTCCATAACCCTAACCCTAATGCTACCCAAATTTAATATTAACCCTAAAATTACCCATATATCTTAATCTAATTTAACATAACAGCATAGATATTCATATGAATAATTTTGTATACTTTGACTTCTATTTTCAATTAGCAATGGTATATTTGCATATATATCATTATATGTTTATTTATACAATTGATTCATGCATCTCTAATTTACATAAGATGTATTCATATAACTCACTTTAAACACTTCTCTACTTCAAAACACATATATTATATATTTTTCATACCTTGCTATGAATATTCACATTTCCCTAACAAAACCCCAAATTTAATACTAACCCTAACCCTAACCCTAAACCTAATTTAACATAAAAGCATTTATATTAATATAAATATTTATATGTATTTTGACTTATATGTTAAATTATCAACAGTATATTGCCTACATATTATTATATATTCATGTATGTTTTATGCATGTATCCCCAGGTTTTAAAAATGTGTATTCATACTACTCACTTTAAGTCCTTCCCTATTCCAAAACATATATATTTATATTTATGTTTTCATATATATTTTCATACATACATTCTTATGAATATTCCTACTTCCTAATATACATATTCATTCCCTAACCCAACCCCAAAATTAATACTAACCCAAATTTTACCCCATACCTAAATGTAATTTAACATAAATGTGTATATATTAATATGAATATTTGTGTGTATTAGGACATATATTCAATTATCAATAGTATATCTGCATATGTACTATTATATATTCATACATATGATTTATTGCCAGGACCTGCATGGCGAACCTGAGAAACTGGTGAGGGGCAATGGGTAATTATGAAAAACACACACAGAGAGTGGGAGAAAGCTGGGATCAGGTGGAACACTGCACTCTGATGGAGAAACAGTGACTGAAGAGCTGGTCCAGCAATTTCATTTATACAGGTTCTCAAAATCAAGACTGGGATTGTGGCTCAGTGGTAGAGCACTTACCTAGCATGTGTGAGGCACTGAGTTCAAGCCTCAGCACCTCATATAAATAAAATAAAGGTATTGTGCCCATCTACAACTAAAAAAAATATTTAAAAAAAAGTTCTTGTTCACTAGAAAGTTACAGGGCTAGAAACATTCTTGTAGCTATTTCACTGTTACAATGTTTGGAGCTTCCTGCAGGACTTCAGGAAGCCCATTGTTCAAAATTTCTACTAAGCAGGCGGGCTTGGAAGTTTACAGCACTGGTGAAACAATGTAGTTATCTAGCTACTGCTCAGAATCCTCTATCCCTGCGAACTGGCATCTGAACTCAAAGCTATGAGTTGAATTCTATAGCAAGCACAGAATTCTCCCTTTTAACAGGGGTCACTGTTTTAGTCAACTTTTTCACCACTGTGACTAAAGGAGCTGACCAGAACATCTGTAGAAAAGGAAGAATTTATTTGAGGTTCACAGTCTCAGAGGTCTTAGTCCAAAAGAGGCCGGCTCTGGGCTCTTGGTGAGACTGAACATCATAGCAGGAGAATGTGGCAGAGAGAAGCAACTCAAAGCAGAGAAAAGACTCTTCTCCCATAAAAACATATACCCCAAAGCCACGCCCCAATGCCCCGCCTCCTCCAGCCACACCCCACCTGTCTCCAGTTAATCCCATCAGGGATTAATTAACTGATTAGTTTAAGGCTCTCATATCCCAAACATTTCTCCTGCAAACCTTTTTGCATTGTCTCACATGCAAGCTTTTGGGGGACACCTCACATTTAACCATGACAGTCACCATCAACTGGGCAGTTTTCAATCAGTGGTTTCTCATTGAGAAATTCTTAGGAGCGATGTCGCCACTATCCTGGTTAGTTCAGGGCAATGATTCATTCACCACTCCTGACATCTCCCTCTCATTTATTTTTTTAAGTGTAAATGTTGGGCTGTTATTTGAAGTTCCCAGATATCTCAACTGAAATATGGCAACCTATTAGTAGCAAACATGTAATTCCAAAAATGTACCATACCATATGTTTTAACATATTCCAGAAATTAAAACAATTTAGGTCATTAAGTATTTGATTATCAAGCCATGTGGAATCCACAGAATCAATTTGACTTTCTTGAATATCTTGAATATGATGACCTTTTTCCGTACGGTCCAGACTATCATTATTTTTTTTTTGTCAAATGTCCATTATATGACTTTTAACTTGCTCCCAATCCCATTGAGATGTGTTATACTTTGCTGCTATGGCACAGTCATATCTAATTAGCATGTTAGTGAAGCTTCTGTCTAAATTTAAGGGTGGCAAGTTTGTTTCCTATATTAATAACTGTATTTTCCAAGGCATTTAATTTAGTCTCTAATTTGTCATCAATATCTGTCTGAGTTTTGTAGAGCTTGGGAAGTTTTCTGAGCCAAATCATTAACAAATTGAGTATCTTGAGTGCTTTTGGATAAGGCATAGCAGAGGTCATGACAGAGACTAAAACATATCAAAGTGACTATTCCGATTACAAGACCAAAAGCAGGTTGATGCCTTCCTAACTGGGCATTAATCTGTTGCAGGACTTGAACTTCAGTGTCAGAATACCAGGGCTCTGAAATATTAGCTGAAGTCATAACAAATGAAGGTTATTCATAACAAATAGGTTGTCCTCTATTATATCTAGTAATGTAATTAGATTATAGCTTTGACAAGTTGCATGATAACTTTTTCCTATTCTGTTTATTTTTATATTGCCAGAAATTAAAACATGAGAGGATCGTCATAGGTTCATAGGCCATAACAGGGAATCGCTTTATAATCCTAATTCATAAGATCAGGTAAGGGGCTGATGATAAAATTAATAAAATCTAGAATGGCTATCAAATGCCACAGATCTCTTTGTACGCCATCACCACAGAAGGTCAGAAAATTAAAAATCACCTAGGGGTCATGGATTTTTGGTATGGGTACCCCTTATCAACTCTGTGAGACCAATCCAAAATATATCCATTACTGCCATATTGGCCAAAATTAGCATACTCCACCCATTTAGGACAGGCAACCAATTCTGTTGAAGTGATTAGGACAGTAAAGTATTGGTGGATGCTCCATGGGAAACATGGCTATGTCATTGGAGAGTCCCATTTTTATAACTGTCTGGATATGCTTTGTCACATCCCAAGGGCCAGTGATTTTGGCTACCTTAATTCCCCCATATGCTGTTTTATCCTCTGGGGTCAGTTTTTTTTTTTTTTGGTTTTTTTTTTTTTTTTTTTTTTTTTTTTTGGTGCTTGTGTGTGTGTGTGTGTGTGTGTGTGTGTGTTTTGCTGGGGATCAAACCCAGGGCCTTGTGCTCGCAAGGCAAGCACTCTACCAACTGAGCTATCTCCCCAGCCCCTCTGGGGTCACATTTAAACAGCTGATATTTTCATTGTGGGACCAAAATATAGAAAGACTCCCACTATACCCAGTATAATTAAATCCAACTGAATTAACAGGTGTACTATGTTTGTTTAAAAAGCCTCCCATCATGTGTATATCATTAGCAAATATTGGAATGGATTCCCCAGTCCATACAGCTGTTGTACTAAAAGGAAGTAAGTCCAATAGGTTTTCCAATGAACTCTTCTTACCTGAAAGTTCAATAAAGCCAGCATACCACAAACATGGTGGCTGGAGATTTAATACCTCCCTGTTGATTGACCATCTGTTCTGCCTGATACATCAGGTTCTTCAGTCATTCCCATATTGGCAGTTTGTTATTCTGGGTCTGTCAAGTCCTCTTCCACTTCTTCTTCTTACCTAATGTCTTTCTCCCAGTGGACATTTGGATCAACATGTCTGGTGTGAGTTTTAGTCTTTTGAAATAAGGCCCGAGATCCTTCACGGTGATGACAAATAGCATGTTCAGGTAACCAGATAGGATAAGCTACACTTTCTGAAAAGATACAAGCATGACCCCTACCCCACATTATCACTGGATCTGATTCATTCCATTGTCCCATTTGTAAGTCTTTTCATCGGACCAAACCTGTTCAGTCTAATGTAGTGTGAGTCATATATCCCTCAGCTGAAGTGGGGCCCTAAGCATCACAGTTTTAAAAATTTAAAACAGAGAGCATGGTTCAAACAATTTTGTGGGAAAAAATGTTAATATTAACATGAACATCATACCATCTACCAGATTGAGGGATGTGAGTTACATCCATTCATCACAACTGATTTGGATGAAAATCACAAGAATTAACCCCAGGATGTAAAACCGCAGCGTCACAGTGAGGACAATGACAAATAATTTGGTGAGCCTGTTTCCAGGCAATGTGAAGTTTCTTGTGTAAACTAAAAGCATTTTGATGATATAAAGTATGAGAAACTTGAGCACAGTCATAAGGAGATAACTGTTGACAGGCCACAAGACTAACAGCTATAGCATTTTTTGTTCCCAAAGACCCCAGAAGTTTGGAGTGAGCTCTGATGTGTCCAATAAAACAAGGATACTGATGCACTTGAATTGTTTTTTGTGGAGTATGAAATAAATGAAATAATTCTTCTGACTGTGTATGTCCAAGTGGCCATTTTAATGTGTATATTAACTCCTACTGTATAGGCACTATCACTGTAGATATTAACTAGTTCATTATTAAAGGAGTAAAGCACAAATGAGAGCCTGAAGTTCTGTTCATTGTGCAGAGGTGTAGGGAATTAGTACCATTTTAGTATGAGCAACAAGATCATAAAATAGGGTTAAATATTTTGGAGGAGAGTGAGCAAGATGGAGCCACTTGATAACTCCTGAAGACTTCTCATACCCCTGTAGA
Organism: Sciurus carolinensis; assembly: GCF_902686445.1. NCBI lineage: Eukaryota > Metazoa > Chordata > Mammalia > Rodentia > Sciuridae > Sciurus > Sciurus carolinensis. The sequence goes on along the minus strand of NC_062214.1, from coordinate 155,534,174 downwards.
GGTATGACAAGTAGGAAATATTAGCACGTGTACAGGCCCCTATGAATTAATTTTAGTAAGTTGTGTAGTTTTAAGGGTGGATTTAACCTTTATTAATGTAGCATGAGCTTTTGTAGTAAGCTTCTAAGGAGACGCCAGAGAGGGTTCTCTACGTAATATTAAATGAAGAGCTTAAATCTGTAGTAGTTAATTGTAAAGTGGACTGTAACCAGTTAATATTTCCCAGTAACTTTTGAAAATCATTGAGGGTATGTAAAACATCAGTTTTAACTTGTAAGTTTTGTGAATTAATCAAGTGTTCTTTAATTAGGCTGTCCAAAAGGAGAGACTTTTTGTACTTCTGTAAGACATTAAAAGACAACAGCTGTAAAGTTTACAAGAAAAATACAAAATGAAATTAATAAGAGTAAACACATGTTGAATTTGAATAATAGCTATGAACCAAGAAATAAAATTTTTTGTTAAGGTCAAAACTTTACTTAGCTATATATTATGTTTTTTGTCTATTTTAGGATTATAGTAATTTTTATAACAAAAACATCTATCTTTTGAACTTTAATGAACTTGAGTGGTTGCCTTAACATGGAATAAAGTGAGAAGCAGAGTCTTAACCTAGGTGAGGTGGTCTCTTGACAAATCTTAGGTAAGGTATTTTATTTTTGAAACTAATCATAGTCTCTTTTAAAATATTTTATAAAGTTTTTATATATCATTTGTGAGTCTATGTGAATCAGTAAACATAATATAACATTACATCTGAAACATGAATCAAACAAGAGAGCTTCTAATCCTCTTCTGTGGGAAAGTGGCAAAATGTTTTTACATCCCATATTGTCAACCTTTAAATAAACCAGGCTTTCCTTATTGTCTTTTAAAATATATTTATGTTTATCTCTCAGTGTAGAGAATAACACAAAATTTTATAACTATGACAGATTATTTTTATCTAATTACAAAATATTATATCACGTAAAGTTTTAACTAAATTTGTTATTTTTATATAAGTCTGTAAGAGATCACTGTTTCAGAGAACTTCAGTTTGGAGAACACCAGCTTTGTGAAATGTTCTCATAAGCCTTATGTTTAAAAGACTTGCATACGGATATTTTTAGAATACAAAGAAGTCACTTAACAATACCATAATTACACTGATGATTTTATATTAACTAAGTTTTACATTTAAGAAAATTTTTGACTCTGGAATGTAGTGTAATACTCTAAAATAATGGTTGTTATTTAACCAGAGTTATACAAAAAATAATCTTTGACTAGTTTTTAAAAATATTTTAGTTTTTTTTTTTTAGTTGTAGATGGACAAAATACCTTTATTTCATTTATTTATGTGGTGCTTCACACATGTGAGGCAGTGGTCTACCAATAAGCCACAACCCCAGTCCATGGCTAGTTTTTTTTTTTTTTTTTTAATTAATAAAACTTAACAGACATAAGAAAGTATCTTGAGGCTGGGCACAGTGGTGCACACCTGTAATCCCAGTGGCTCAGGAGTTTGAGGCAGGAGGATAGTGAATTCAAAGACAGCCTCAGCAAAAAAAGCAGGTACTAAGCAACTCAGTGAGACCTTGTCTCTAAATAAAATACAAACTAGGGCTGGGGATGTGATTCAATGGTTGAGTGCCCCTAGTTCAATCCCTGATACCCCCAAAAGAGAAAAAAAAATTATCTTGTTAAGCAAGTGCAAATTAATGTTTAAAGAAATCCCTATTACTGTAACACATAGAGCATCAAACATTGGTTTATATCAGTACATTAATAGTTGACTTATGGAAAGGGTCAGTTTCCTTCCCCACTCTCGGCCTTTTTTCAGGAAGCCTAATTAACCATGAGTCCCTACTTGCTGAATTATAAACTGTCCTAGAAGTCTGACTATTATTTTTTGAAATGTAACAGATACATGTGAAAAGAGCAGTTTTTTCTTATCTGTTTTTGTAAGCATGTTCCATGCCAGAGACCCTGTTCAAAGCCTTCGGCCTCATAGATTAAGAATTTTCTTTTTTTCAAAAAGAGGAAAAAGCCTTAAATAACTTTGATTGTACTAATTATATATAATTAATTCAGTCACACATCTACTCTTTGAAATTTACCCTCTGTAAATCTTTGGAACTTACTTAGACACTTTACAGCTTTTAACTTTATCACACAAAGACTTTTTTTTATCTTGAGACATTTTTTAACTTTTACTTTTATATTAAAATATGCTTTTATGCCCAGAACCTTTAAAATAGACAAACTTACACGTTTTTTTTAAGTTTGGATGGTGAAGGATACAGGGCAGGTGGAGGAGTGGGAGCCACGGTAGTTGGTTCAGACTCTTCTTCCCCCTCTTGCTGGCATCAGGCCCAAAGCCTGAGTAAGAAAACTGAAGGCTTTCTGGGTTCAAATAAAACAACAGTATTTTATTATCATTTGAGGATGCTTTCTTAATCCTTGTTTATAACAATACATGAGAGTAGAATTTTAACCCTTAATCATCTTGTTTTTAGTGAAGACCTAGAAGACAAAGCAATCCCTAAATCTTTTTTAGTTTATCCATTTAAGAAAACACATTTAATATTTGAATATAATACCTTATGAAATTAAGAAGTTAAGAATGTGTGATTTTATATTTAGTAATTTATATTTTAGCACTTTGACTTTGTAAATTAATCAGATGTCTCCTTTGACAAACACATTTATGAAGATTAATCCCATTTATGTTAAATCTAATTTACTCATTTTTAACTGGAAAAAAATTTTTAAAAATTAGACAAATGTAGTTAACAGTATTAACCATCTCTTTCCTGTTGAAGAAAAACCCTAGAAGCAAAGAATACTACATTACATCTTAGTTATTTTATAGAAATCAATATTTTATTAGTTGTCTGATCACCTAGAAAAACTTGTGAGTTAGTAATTTTAAAGATAACTTTTTTTTATCTGTTTACTTGATTTAAATTAAATTCTCTCTCTTTTTTTAAAGTTACATAAACTAAAGGATTTGGATTCAACTCTATTTAAATTTTAATTTATGAGCACTTATTTATCTACATGCCAATTTTGATATCATGTACATAATATATAGACACAAGTACATATATAAACACAACAACCCAATACACAAGTATGCACACATAAACAGAACAGACAAGAAACAAAGATTTTGTAACTTTTTGTAAGTGGAGTGCCTCAAGTAGGAGGCAATGTTATAGATGTTTATTAAAGTCTCTATTAGATTTAACCTGTTAGAAATTAAAATAAGGGGCTGGGGAGATAGCTCAGTTGGTAGAGTGCTTGCCTTGCAAGCACAAGGCCCTGGGTTCGATCCCCAGCACCGCAAAAAAAAAAAAAAAAAAAAAAAAAGAAATTAAAATAAATCCATCAGACGTTTACATTATGACTTAAATAGAGGGTAGGTTTGTACAGTTGGAAATGCTAGTTGTAAAATCTAACAGCCATGGTGGACACTGAAATCAAAGGTTTCAAATACCCAGATATTTGTCCCTGATGGTTATCAGATTTATTCCCAACATCACCATGTCTATGTCCTCTTTAGGATTTAGTAAAAAGAATTTTTTAATGTATTTGAGAGCTAACCTTGGAAAAATTGGCCTCCAAACAAAGATAGCATGTAAAAAGCTTTATAGTTAGATAAAATAAGACTGATTAGAAAAATATATTAATTTAAGGATGTAAAACCATGAACTCAAAAATAAAGATTTTTTTTTTTTAAACAGGAGTTCTTAAAAAAAAAATTACACAGCCACAATACTAATCTCTTTATCAGGTCAGAGTGTACTTTTTGACTCAGGTATTTAGAGAATGTGGGAGCCTGTGAAGTCCTCAGAAAAAAAAACTTTTAGGAAAAAGAAAGTTTATACATTTGGAATCTTTCCATATTTCTTTCTGTGCTGTAGCATTAGGGAGGAACTGGTTAAGAGAGAAGGCCGAAAACAGGTAAGATAGCCAGTCAAGCAGCTTGGATTTAAAAGGGACACTTTTTTCCTTTTGTCTTAACTGACTTTTCATAAGCCTTGTAAATCTTGCAGCCTCTGAAATTTACATCTTAAATAGAAGCCTAAGAAAGCTAGAGATCCAGGAGAAGCTACAAAGTAAGGAAGCCTGCCATAACCGATTTTTCTGTTGTAAAACTATTTTCTTAAAGCATTGTGTTATAGTTTACTCTCTCTGGAGATCTTCCTCCTCCTCCTCCTCCTCCTCCTCTTCTTCTTCTTCTTTTTCTTCTTCTTCTTCTCCTTCTCCTCCTCCCCCTCCCCACCCCCTCCCCCTCCTCTTCCTCCTTCTTTTTTGTTCCTCTAGCTTTAAGCATTACTTTAAGCAGGATGCCAATTGCCCATGTCTTTACATTTACCATTCCCTCTTTAAGGAACCAAGGGTGAGTTTTGGTAACAAATTCTGTAAACTGTAACAACTGTACCCTTCTCACAGAGCTACCTCTTGATTTAAGCATATCTTTAAGCACAGCAACATAATGGTCCTTTTCTATGAATCCTGTATATCCAATGTTTTTACACCTGACTATATACTCCCTCCTTACCTCCTTACCTTTCATTTGTCTGATGCATCCTCAAGAGCGTTTCCTTATCTAGTCATTGAAGTTCCCCTATGTCTGGATTCATACGGGCCACTAGCTGCTACGACCAGCAGGGCTAAACTTGTGGTATTGGCGAGGGGCAATGAGAGATTAAGAAAAATATGCACATACAGATTTGTAGATAGCTGGGATCAGGTGGAGTGCTGCTTTTGGATGGAGAAACAGTGTCCAAAGAGCTGTTCCAGCTAGTTTTATTTATATATCTCATAATCAAGTTAAAGACTAAAGAAGCATTATTCTCTGTGCTCAAGAAAGTTACAGGACTAGAAACATCTATGTAGCTTTTCTACAGTTGCAGTGTGCAATGTTAGAAGCTTTGTGCAACACTCAAGAAGCCCATTGTTGGGCTGGGGCTGGGGCTCAGTGGTAGAAGTGTTTGCCTGGCATGCATGAGACTGGGTTCAATCCTCAACACCACATAAAAATGAATAAATAAAATAAAGGTATTATATCCATCTATGATTAAAACATTTTTATTTTAAAAGAAGCCCTTCTTTAAAGTTACCGTTAAGCAGGCAGGTTCAGGAGTAACTGCACTGGTGAAACACTGTGGTTGTCTTTTGTGCTCAGAATTCCCCTATCACTGGGAGCTACATGCCTGAGATCAAGGTCCAAGCTTATAAGACTCTTGCACAGAGCCTCTTCAGGCATCACCATAGCAACTGGGAATCCTGTACCCTTGCACAGAAACATTCCAGGCAGCAGCATGCCACAGCCATGAAGTCATCAGAGAACCCCAATCTCAGTCTCTGCTCTCTCATTCTCTGTCACTGCTCTCCACATAGAAGCTGGCCATATCATGTTCTCCCAAGAAGGAACAAGACAATCTCGAATTAAAGACCACAAAGTAAAAGTCTCCATGGGAATTTTGTTTTGTCCTTTGGCTGCATACCTAACACACAGTTGTTTACAAAGTCTCTCCTACATCTCTACATCCACCATTCCCTCCTCAGGAAACCAGGAGCAAGTTTCGGTGACAAACTCTAAAAACTGCATCAACTGTGCCTTCTTTACAGGGCTTCCCTGTGATTTAAGCATAGTCTTAAGCATAGTAACATGAAGATCCCTTTCTTTGGATCCTGTATGCCCCATATTTTATACCAGGCTATACTGTGCACCTCACCCCTATTTAAACGACCTCATCTTCTAGGAGCATCCTCATCTGATGACTGAAGTACCCCTTTACCCAGTCCTTCTTCAGGTGCCAACTATCACAACCTGCATTATTCATGAAACTGGAGATGAGTGATGGGGGATTAGAAAAAATTAACAGACACACAACAAGAGAAAAAACTGGGACCCAGTTGGCTACACACTCGGATGGAGTACAATGACCACGAGTCAGCTCAGCATGTTAATTGTATAGGTTCCAACTTCAAAGGGATTCATTGTGAGAGATTTACTTTAAAACAAACAGAACTAAGGTCAAAAGTGTCAACAGCCCAATTACAGTCATCAGCTTGTACCCACAGTTCTCCACCCCTGGGATAGCTGGTGTTTGAACCTTAGTCATGAACTAATAAATTCCATGGTAACCACAGAATTTCCCTTTGACCAGGGTATCACCATACAACTGGACATCTTTCTCGGCACTTTTGCACTAAGAAATTCCCAAGAGAGGCATTACATCTATCTCTTGGCATTTTGAGGGCCATAATTCATTCACCACTCTGGGCATATTAATATGAATATTTTACATGTCTATTGACTTACATACTGAATTACTAATGGAATATTTGCATATGTTTTTCTGTATTCATACATATTATTTATTGATGCATCCCAAAGTTTTTAAAATAACTATTTATATGACTTGCATTAGACCATTCTAAATTTCAAAACATAAATTTTATATCATTTTTCATATGTATTTTCACACATACATTCTTATGAATATTCATGTTTTCTGATATACATATTCATTTTCTAACCCTAACCAAATCCAAAATGTAATACTAACCATAAACTTACCCCTATAACTAAACTTACTTGAACATTAAACATATCCATTAATATGAATATTTACATGTATTTTCACTTATATTTTCAATTATCGATGTTATATTTATATAAATGTTATTATATATTCATTTATATGCTCCTTGCAATAGCAAATTACAAAAAAGTGTATTCATATAACTCACTTTAAAACCTTTATGGTTTCAATACATATATATTTATGTGTTTTCATATATATTTTCAGGTGTTAATTTTTATGAATATTCATGTTTTCCAATATACATATTCATTCCCTAACCCAACCCCAAAATTTTATACTAACTCTAACCTAACATTTACACCTAAGTCTAATTCAATATAAAAGTATGTATACATACATGAATATTTATGTGTATTTTGATGTATATATTCAATATGAATGATATATTTGCATATTTATTATTATTCATATTATGATTTGTGCATGTATCCCCAAATTAAAAAATAGTGTATTCATATGGATCACTTTAAATATTTTCCTCTTTCAAAACATATATTTATATATGTGTTCATACATATTTTTGCATGTAGATTATTATGAATATTCATGCTTTTTGGTATACATATGCATTCCCTATCCCTAATCCTAGCCCTACAAATTATTTAATACTTACCCTAAGTTACTCCTTTACCTAAGCATATATTTTCAAAAAAGTATATATATAATAATGACTTCATGTGTATTTTGACATATGTATGCAATTATCAATGGTATATTTGTGTATATATTACTATATATTCATAGATATGATTTATCCATGCATCCTCAAATTTTAAAAATTATATTCATATGACTCACTTTAAACCCTTCCATATTTCAAAACATATATTTCTATGTTTTCAGTTATATTTTTATGAATATTCATGTTTCTTGATATACATATTCATTTCCTATCCCTCAACCTAACCCAACACAAAATTTTATACTAATCCCAAATTTACTAAAATACCTAAACCTAATTTAACATAAAAGCATATATATATGAACATTTATGTGTATTTTGATTTACATATTCAATTCAATGGTATTTTACATATATATTATATAATCATATGTATTATTTGTCCATGCATCCCCAAATTAAAATAAACTATATTGACACAACTGCCTTTACTAGAATATATATTTACATGAAAGTATATGTAATGCTATGAATATTCATGTGTATGCTGAATTATGCATATAGTTATCAATATTATTTGCATATATATTATTATATATTTGTATATGTGATTTGTCCATGTATCCAAAAATTAACTCACTTTAAGTACTTCCCTATTTCAAAACATACATATTTATGTATATTTTCATATGTATTTTCACAGTTACATTCTACGGATATTCATGTTTCCCAATATAGATTGTCATTCAATAATCCTAACCCTAACTCAATGAAAAATTCAGTACTAACCCTTAACTTACTCTTTTACCTAACATAAATTTACATAAAAGCATATATAATAATATGACTGTTGATGTGTATTTTGACCTATACTTTCAATTATCAATGATATATTTGTACATATTTTAATAGACATTCATATATATAACTTTCCATGCATCTCCAAATTTTTAAAAGTGTGAATTCATACAACTCACTTTAAGCACTTCCCTATTTCAAAACATATATTTTTATATATGTTTTCATGATCTTTTCACACATACATTCTTATGATTTTTCAAGTTTTCTGGTATACACATTCATTCCTTAATTCTATTCCTGACCCAACCCAAAATTTAATCTACTTCTAACTTTACACCTAAACCTAAGCCTAATTTAACATAAAAGCATAACATTAATATGATGTTTATGTCTATTTTGATGTATATCTTCAAATACCAATGGAAAATTTGCATATACTTTATTTTATATTTTGATTTATCCATGCATTCCCAAGTTAATAAAAACTGTTCATTTGACTCACTTTAAACCCTTCCCTATTTTAAACCATTTATATTTATATATTTCCTTACATATTTTCACATGTACATTTTTATAAATATTCATGTTTCCCAATATACATATTCATTCCCTAACTCTAAACCCAACCCAACACAAAATTTAATACTAACCCTAAAGTTACTCCAATACCTAAACCTAATTTAACATAAATGCATATATATGAATATTTAGTGTGTCTTGATTTATATATTCAATATCAATGGTATATGTGCACATATGTCATTATATAATCATATATATTATTTTTCCATGCATCTCCAAATTTAAAAAAGTGAATTCATACAACTCACTTTAAGCACTTCCCTATTTCAAACCATATATTTTTGTAGGTTTTTATGCACAGTTTTACACATAAATTATTATGAACATTCATGTTTCTCAATATACATATCCATTTCTTAACCTGAACCCTCATGCATCCCCAAATTTAAAAAATGTATATTCATGTGACTCACTTTAAACCCTTCCCTATTTCAAAACATATATGTATATGTTTTCATACATATTTTCACACATTCTTGTGAATATTCATGTTTCCTGATATACATATTCATTCTCTATCCCTCAACCTAAACAACACAAAATTTAATAGTATTCAAAACATACCTCTGTCTCTTAAACTGATTAAACATAAAAGCATATGCATTAATATGAATATTTACATGTATTTTGAGTCATATATTTAATTACCAATGATATATTTGCCTATACTTATATATTCATACGTATGATTTATCCATGCATCCCTATGTTACAAAAATGTGCATTCATACTACTCAATTTAAACCCTTCCCTATTTCAAAACATATATTTATGTTTTCATACATATTTTCATGCATACATTTTTATGAATATTCATGTTTCCCAATATACATATTCACTCATTAAACCTAACCCTAACTCAACCCAAAATTTTACATCTTTAACCTTAACCTCATCCCCAAACATATTTTAACATAAAAGTATATATTATTATGAATATTTGTGTGTATTTTGACATATATTCAATAACCAATAGTATTTGCATATATATTATTATATAGTTATATATATGATTTCTCCAAATTTTAAAAAGTGTATTCATACAACTCATTTAAACCCTTCTCTATTTTAAAACATAAACCTAATTTAACATAAAAGTACATGTATAAATATTTATTCTTATGAATATTCATGTTTCCCTATATGTATTCATTCCCTAACACTAATCCTAACCCTTTTACCTAAACATAAATTTACATAAATATTTATATAATAATATGACTATTCATGTATATTTGGGCTTATACATGTTTAGGTGAAGAAGTTAAGCTAAAGGTTAATATTAAATTTGGTGTTGGGTCAGAGTTAGTGTTAGGGACTGAATATGTATATCTGAAAACATTAATATTCAAAACAATGTATGTGTGAAAACATGTATGAAAACATAAATATATGTGTTTTGAAATAGGTAGAGTTTTATGAGTCATATGAATACTTTTTTAAAATTTGGGGATTCTTATAAAAAATATATGATATATAAAAATATATATGCAAATATACCATTTATTATTGATTATATGTCAAAATACACATATATATTCATAAGAATACATATGCTTTTATGTTCATTAGGTTTAGGTATGGGGAAAGATTAGGTTAGCATTAAATTTTGTTTTGCATTATAGTTAGGGTTAGGGAGCAAATATGCATATCAGGATACATGAATATTCATAAAAACGTATGCATGAAAATATGTATGAAAACATATATTGATATATATGTTATGAAATAGGGAATGGTTTAAAGTGAGTCATATGAACATGTTTTTTGTAATTTGGGGGTGCATGAATAAATAATATATACAAATATATAATAACATATATATGCAAATACACCATAGATAATTTAATATAGAAGTCAAAATACACATATGTATTCATATTAATATATACACTGTAATGTTAAATTAGGTATCAGTATAGGGGTAAGGTTAGGGTTAGTATTAAATTTGGGTTGAGTTAGTGTTAGGGTTAAGGAATGAACATGTATATCTGGAAACATGAATATTCGTAAGAATGTAGGCATGAAAATATGTATGAAAACAGGTAAATATATGTTTTGAAATAGGGAGGGGTTTAAATGAGTCATATGAATACACTTTAAAATTTGGGGATGCAAGGATAAATCATATATATGAGTATATAATAACATATGCAAATATACCATTGGTAATTAAATTTGTATGTAAAAACACACATAAATATTCATATTAATACATATGCTATTATGTTAAATTAGGTTTGCTATAGATGTTAGGTTAGGGTTAGATTAAATTTTGAGTTGGGTTAAGGTTATGATTTGGAAATAAATATATATACTGGGAAACATGAATATTCATAACCATGTAAGTGTGAAAAAAGTATTAAAGCACTTATAAATATATATGTTTTGAAGTAATGAAGGGTTAAAATGAGTTTTATGAAGACACTCTTTAAATTTGATAATGCATGGAAAATTTTATATATGAATGTATAGTAATATGTATACATAAACCATTGATAATTAAAAATTGGGAGGCAGATTGAATGAAGAGAATTAGAAAGAAATGTAGTGTGTTGATCAGCCTTCCACTGCTGCAACAAAATGCCTGCAATAAACAACTTAAAGGAGGAAGAACTTATTTTGGCTCCTGATTTCAGAGGTTTCAGTCCCTGGTTACTTGGCCCATCACTTTGGGTTCTATGGGGGAGCATCACAGTGGGGATCACATGGTAGAGCAGAGAAAGAGAGGTGGAGGGGAGGAGGGAAGAAGGAAGGGGCTGGGGAGAAGATATAGTTCCCGAGGGCACACCCCCACTCCAACTATGTTCAACTTCATACAGTTTCCACCACTTCCCAATAATGCATTCAGCTATGAATCCCTCAGTGGATTAATCCACTGATAAGGTTAGAGCCCTCATGAGCCAATCCCTTTCTAAAAGCCTCTAAACATGGCTGCACTGGACACCAACCCTTCAACACATGAGCCTTTGCGGCACATTCCAGATCCAAACTATAAAAGGTAACATTCTTTTTTTATTCTTTTTATTTATTTATTCTTTTTAGATATATATGACAGCAGAATGTATTTTGACCTATCATACATACATGGAGCATACCTTCCCATTCTTGTGGTTGTATGTGATGTGGAGTTACACCGGTTGTGTATTAATATATGAACACAGGAAAATTATGTCCAATTCATTCCACTGTTTTTCCTGTCCTCATCCCCCCAAAAGATAACATTCTTATCTTTTATACTAAATTTTGTGAGTCAAGAATTATGCAGTTAAATATATTATTTAAAGTCAACAAGGCAACCACAAGAAATAAAAAAATAAAGAATATAAACGATAAAAATCCAGAGATAGGGGTTGGAGTGTAGCTCAGGGGGTAGAGTGCTAGCCTGGGTTGGAACCCCAGCATCACCAAAAAAAAAAAAAAAAAAAAAAAAAAAAAAAAAAAAAAAAATCCAGAGGTGGAGGGGTAGGTAGATTATGATAAATTTTTAATCTTTCATAGTGGAAAATCAGTAGATTCATGTAAACCCAATAAAGCTTGAGAGGAGAAATATGATATTAAACTAAAAGCATAAATTGTTAACAGGTGACTTATAGGAAATGGTTATCAACTGGAGAGGACAGTGTTGGGCAAAGTAGGGAGATTTTATTTGTCATATTAAGCTTGTCTTATTCTAATTTTTATATTATGTTCATGTAATTCTTTTCTAACAAAATATTAGATTAATTAAAAATAAATAAGGCTATTTTTAACACACTAACTGCCTCCGTAATATTTATAAGATGTAATTAATAAATAACTCATTTTAAAATACGCCCATGGGCACTAGAGATTTACTTTTTTTTCACATTTTTTAAAATTGGTACATGATATATGTAACAGCGTAGATCGTCACTTTCTAAATTCACTAGTAATGTAAACACCTGCTAAAAATACTTGAACTGAATTTTTTTTTAAATGTCAGCTTTCTACAAATGAAGAAACACTTAGAAAAATAACTGGATAGAAAAACTAACAAAAATTGACAAGAGAGCCGGGTGTGGTGGCACACGCCCGTAATCCCAGCGACTTGGGAGGCTGAGGCAGGAGGATCATGAGTTCAAAGTCAGCCTCAGCAACAGAGAGGTGCTAAACATCTCAGTGAGACCCTGTCTCTAAATAAAATACAAAACACAGGGCTGGGGAGGTGGCTCAGTAGTCTAGTGCCCCTGAGTTCAATACCCAGTACAAAAAAACAAAGACAAAAAAATTAACAAAAGTGACAGCGATATTTATGAGCATGCAGTCTTTCAGAAAAGAAATCAGTGAGTTAAAAAAAAAAAATCACGTCCTGGGGCTGGGGTTGTTGCTCAGTGGTAGAGCCTAGCATGTGTGAGGCACTGGGTTCAATTCTTAGCACCACATATAAATAAATGAATAAAATAAAGGCCTATCAACACCTAAAAAAATTGATTTAAAAATCATATCCCTTGATCCAGTAAAATTGTTTTTAAGAATATATTCAAATACTTTGTTAGGTAAAGTCACAGTTCCTATATGTCATCTATCAATATCTGTAACATGATAAATGTATTCAGTCATGAAATTTAAACTTTATGTAGCAGATATTCAGACTCTAATAAAAGAAAATATAAAAGACATGGTCATTAGCCACACAGCCTTAACACACTCTTGGCAGGGAAAATTCCTTCAGGACTCAGGGTAATTCTTTCAACTCTCACTCTCATTCATCTCCTTTGCAAAATATTTACTTATTCTTTGAATATTAATTATTGTCCAAAGAAATGTATCCTTGGTTCTCTTCAACTCTTAGACACCAAACTTCCATATTATATGTCAGTTCTATATGTCAGTTCCATATAACTGACTTATTACTTGAATGCATTTCTGCAGTCCATTTGAATTTTTTTTTAATCTTTGGGCTTTTTTTGGGGGGAGGGGAGGAGTGCAAATATTTTCTATTTTAATATTGTGTTGAATTTTCCTATGTTTTAAATGGCTTCATAATTTCTAAACTATTGGAATTTTTACTACACAGTAATTCCCCATCTGGGATTCTTTCCTAATAAATGATCAGAAACATGGACACATGGGGGGCTGGGTTTGTGGCTTGGTGGTGGAGTGCTTGCCTGGCATGTGCGAGGCCCTAGGTTTGATCCTCAGCACCACATAAAAATAAATAAATAAAATAAAGGTATTGTGTCCATCTACAACTGAAAAATATTTAAAAAGAAAAAAAGAAAGAAAGAAACTTGGACACCTGGAAAAGGATCATACTTAAATTGGGGGCAGGGAGGGTGGGATGATAGAAGAGAGGGTGGCTTTCTCTTTCTAATGTATAAATTTTACATTATTTGATGAGTGCCTTTATTTCTTTTTTTTTTATTTATCCATTTATTTATATATAATGTATCTTTTTTTTATTTATTTTTTTACGTTTACATAGGGTAATGATGTTTATTTTTTTCCCTTCCCCCCCACCCCTCCCACCCTTTTCCCTTTATACAGTCCTTCTTTCCTTCATTCTTACCGCTCTCCTTAGCCTAACTCTAAACCTAACCCTAAACCTAATGCTAACCCCTCCCACCCCCATTATATGTCCTCATCCGCTTATCAGCGAGATCATTCGTCCTTTAGTTTTTTGAGATTGGCTTATCTCACTTAGCATGATATTCTCCAATTTCGACCATTTGCCTACAAATGCCATAATTTTATCATTCTTCATTGCAGAGTAATATTCCATTGTATAAATATGCCACAGTTTCTTTATCCATTCATCAACTGAAGGGCATCTAGGTTGGTTCCACAATCTGGCTATGGTGAATTGAGCAGCAATGAACATTGATGTGGCTGTATCTCTATAGTATGCTGATTTTAAGTCCTTTGGGTATAGGCCAAGGAGTGGGATAGCTGGGTCAAATGGTGTTTCCATTCCAAGCTTTCTGAGGAATCTCCACACTGCTTTCCAGAGTGGCTGCACTAATTTGCAACTCCACCAGCAATGTATGAGTGTTCCTTTTTCACCACATCCTCGCCAACACCTATTGTTGCTTGTATTCTTGATAATCGCCATTCTAATTGGGGTGAGATGAAATCTTAGGGTAGTTTTGATTTGCATTTCCCTTATTACTAGGGATGTTGAACATTTTTTCATATATCTGTTGATTACTTGTACATCTTCTTCTGTGAAGTGTCTGTTCATTTCCTTAGCCCATTTGTTGATTGGATTATTTGTATTCTTCGTGTAGAGTTTTTTGAGTTCTTTATAGATTCTGGAAATTAGCGCTCTATCTGAGGTATGGTTGGCAAAAATATTCTCCCACTCTGTAGGCTCTCTCTTCACATTTCTGATAGTTTCCTTTGCTGAGAGAAAGCTTTTTAGTTTGAATCTATCCCAGTTGTTGATTCTTGCTTTTATTTCTTGTGCTATGGGAGTCCTGTTAAGGAAGTCTGATCCTAAGCCAACAATTGAAGATTTGTACCTACTTTTTCTTCTATAAGATGCAGGGTCTCTGGTCTGATTCCGAGGTCCTTGATCCATTTTGAGTTGAGTTTTGTGTAGGGTGAGAGATAGGGGTTTAATTTCATTCTATTGCATATGGTTTTCCAGTTTTCCCAGCACCATTTGTTGAAGAGGCTATCTTTTCTCCATTGCATATTGTTGGAACCTTTGTCTAGTATGAGAAAATTGTATTTATTTGGGTTTGTGTCCATGTCCTCTATTCTGTACCATTGATCTACCTGTCTATTTTGGTACCAATACCATGCCGTTTTTGTTACTATTGCTTTGTAGTAGAGTTGAAGATCTGGTATTGCAATACCCCCTGCTTCGTTCTTCCTACTTAGGATTGCTTTAGCTATTCTAGGTTTTTTATTTTTCCAGATGAATTTCATAATTGCTTGCTCTATTTCTGCAAGGTACATCATTGGGATTTTAATTGGAATTGCATTGAATCTGTATAGCACTTTAGGTAGTATAGCCATTTTGACAATATTAATTCTGCCTATCCAGGAACATGGGAGATCTTTCCATCTTCTAAGGTGCTCTTTAATTTCTTTCTTTAGTGTTCTGTAGTTCTCATTGTAGAGGTCTTTCACCTCTTTTGTGAGATTGATTCCCAAGTATTTTATTTTTTTCGATGCTATTGTGAATGGGGTAGTTTTCCTAATTTCTCTTTCTGAAGATTCATCACTTATGTATAAAAATGCATTGGATTTATGAGCATTGATCTTGTAACCTGCTACTTTACTGAATTCACTTATGAGTTCTAAAAGTTTTCTGGTGGAATTTCCAGGTTCCTCTAAATATATAATCATGTCATCAGCGAACAGGGATAGTTTGAGTTCTTCTTTTCCTATTCGTATCCCTTTAATTTCTTTGGTTTGTCTGATTGCTCTGGCTAGAGTCTCAAGGACGATGTTGAATAGAAGCGGTGAAAGAGGGCATCCCTGCCTTGTTCCAGTTTTTAGGGGGAACGCTTTCAGTTTTTCACCATTTAGAATGATATTAGCCATGGGCTTAGCGTAGATTGCCTTTATAATGTTTAGGAATGTTCCCACTACCCCAATTTTTTCTAGTGTTTTGAGCATGAAGGGATGCTGTATTTTATCAAATGCTTTTTCTGCATCTATTGAAATAATCATGTGATTCTTAACTTTAAGTCTGTTGATATGGTGAATGACATTTATTGATTTCCGAATGTTGAACCAACCTTGCATCCCTGGGATAAAACCCACTTGATCGTGGTGCACTATCTTTTTAATACATATTTGTATGCGATTTGCTAAAATTTTGTTGAGAATTTTTGCGTCGATGTTCATTAAGGATATTGGTCTGAAATTTTCTTTCCTCGATGTGTCTCTGTCTGGTTTAGGTATCAGGGTGATATTGGCTTCATAGAACGAGTTTGGTAGGGTTCCCTCCTCTTCTATTTCATGGAATAGTTTGAGGAGTATTGGAATGAGCTCTTCTTTAAAGGTTTTGTAGAACTCGGCTGAGAACCCATCTGGTCCTGGACTTTTCTTTGTTGGAAGGCTTTTGATGACCTCTTCTATTTCATTGCTTGAAATTGGTTTATTTAAGTTGTGTATGTCCTCCTCATTCAGTTTAGGTAATTCATATGTCTCTAGAAATTTGTTGATGTCTTCGAGGTTTTCTGTTTTGTTGGAGTATAGATTTTCGAAATAGCTTCTAATTATGTTTTGTATTTCACTCGTGTCTGTTGTGATGTTTCCTTGTTCATTCCGAATTTTAGTAATTTGAGTTTTCTCCCTCTTTCTCTTTGTTAGTGTGGCTAAGGGTTTATCAATTTTATTTATTTTTTCAAAGAACCAACTATTTATTTTGTTAATTTTTCCAATTGTTTCTTTTGTTAACAGAAACTTCTCCAATACTTGGAGACTAAATAATACACTATTATATGATGAATGGATAACAGAAGACATCAGGAGGGAAATAAAAAAATTCTTAGAAGTAAACGAGAACAAAGACACATCATATCAAAATCTCTGGGACACTATGAAAGCAGTACTTAGAGGAAGATTTATTTCATGGGGTGCATTCAAAAAAAGAAGTAGAAATCAACAAATAAACGACTTAACACTACAGCTCGAAGCACTAGAAAAAGAAGAGCAGACCAATACCAAAAGTAGTAGAAGACAGGAAATAGTTAAAATCAGAGCTGAAATCAACGAAATCGAAACAAAAGAAACAATTGGAAAAATTTATTTCTTATAATTTTTAAAAATAGGTTAAATTATACCATTCCTCTGCCTCTTTATAAAAACTAGAGAAATAAAATAATTTGATTATATAAAAAAGAATCTTGAAAAACTTGGAATCAAACCACCATTTGACCCAGTTATACCATTCCTCAGCTTATACCCAAAGGACTTAAAATTAGCATGCTACAGTGACATGGCCACATCAATGTTGATAGCAGCTCAATTCACAATAGCCAAGCTACGGAACCAACCTATATACCCTTCAACAGATGAATGGATAAAGAAAATGTGGTACATATACACAATGGAATATTACTCAGCCTTAAAGAAGGATGAAATTATGGCATTTGTAGGTAAATGGATGGAACTGGAGAAGAACATGCTAAGTGAAATAAACCAATCCTAAAACACCAAACGCTGAATGTTTTCTCTGATAAGTGGATGCTGATCCATCGTTGGGGGTGGGTAAGGAAGAATGAAGGAATTTTGGATTGTACAAAGGGGAGTGGGGGGGAGGGCAGGTTGGGATGGGAAGGATAGAAGAATGAGACAGACATTATTACCCTATATACATGTATGAAAAAATTAAAAGAGAAGAATCTTGAAAAAAATTAACAGTTTAAAAAATGTTAGAGGATTATTTATAATAGGAAAAATATTTAAAAGCCTAAAAAGGT
The DNA here is from genome assembly GCF_902686445.1 of Sciurus carolinensis. Classification (NCBI taxonomy): domain Eukaryota; kingdom Metazoa; phylum Chordata; class Mammalia; order Rodentia; family Sciuridae; genus Sciurus; species Sciurus carolinensis. The sequence goes on along the minus strand of NC_062214.1, from coordinate 155,516,160 downwards.
AACAAAAAGAATGATTAGCTATGTAGTATATAACATTTGTAAAACAAATAACTATGTTACTATCAAATAAAAATTTTTCTTTTAAGAAAGATGTGTGTTTTTTAAATAACTGGAAAATGTAACACATGTAATTAGATCTTCAGGGACATATGCTTAGATTCAGCTATTTGCAGTAATTTTTAAGCTGTTATCTATTGTGCAAAAAAACATTATTACAACACTAGTATAAATTAAAATACAAGAATGGTTCATACAATCTTGGCGTATGACTTGATTAGTTCCAGGCTTTATCCATATGTGTATATAACTTTAGAATAACTGTAACCTGTCAACTTTCTATTTATGCATTTTCAGAGATGTTTTAGAAGGTATATGTTTAAATTTTACTGTTTTTTTTAAAGTTTTTTAACCATATTTTATGATTTCACAATACCAGTTAAAAAATAGAAATGATTGTCATTGTATATAAAATATCTACATAATCAAATATCAGTGAAAATATTTACTGTATTGCTGCTATGTTTTCTGAGAGAGTTCCTAAGGAAAATATCATCTACAGCTTTTAGAGATTAGTTGCAGGAAGCAGCAATAAATGAATGAATAAAATAAGTTTGAGTTCTACTTGCTTAAAACCACAAAATGAATATTGGGGGAGAAAAAGTTAATTTAAACAGATGATTCAGTATTCAGTATTGTGAATAATGTGAAATCTTCCACCTTTTAGACAGATAGAACCAATTGGGAAACATCGTGTAAGTTTGTTTTCCAGGCAGAATCCAACAGTTTATACCTGGGGCAACTAACATTAAATTTTGTCATTCTTACTAATTTTTGAAAGCAAAAGTTCCTGCCCTCTATTTCTCAATATTTTAATTAAAAATCCCAGGACATTGTTGTCATTGTTAAAAATCTTCATTTTTCAGATACTTATGTTATTTATCTTTATCTTAATTAAAGTTCTATGAGGAAAATACTGTCATCTTTATTTTATAGATGAAGAAACCAAAGCTCAGGAAAAGAATGTCACTTACCCAAGGTCATGGAGGTTAAAAAGTAGCAGGGTTGGTATTTGACCCTAAGTCTATGTGGTCAAAACCCGTACTCCCTCTACACTAATTTGATATTCACAACAATTTCATGAAGCAGGTATTGATGTTACCAAAACCTAAGGTCAGAGGCTTGTGTGGGGGCCTCAACAGACTGGATTTGGTCACCGGCTCACACTAGGAGTCAGGTTAACAAAAGAAATAGATAATGGCAAAGTAAGAAATGAATTTACTCATGATTTGGCCAAAGAGCCATTAGGATTTTATACTTCAGAGAACAAAAACCAAAAATATGTGTATGTCTATGAGGTCAGGTCAGGTTGCTGGACTGTGAGTGGAGAGGTGTTGCCGCCCGCTGCAACAGTCGTGCGGATATTGTTACCGCCTGCAGCAACAATTGCGTGGGTATTTATCCGAGGTGGACTGGAAACTGAGCTACTTCTATTATCTTTCTCTTTAGTGCACTGCTTTCTTGCTTGTTCACTTGTTCCCTAGCTTATAGAGGAAGAAAGTCTTTGAGAGGAGAGAGAGAGAAAGTCTTTGCATAAGAGAGAAAGAGTCTTTGAGAGGAAAGAGAGAGGCTTTGCCCAAGAGAGAGTCTTTGCTTAAGAAAGAATCTTTGCTTATCGGAGAGGCTATACTTTCAGAGATGCTACTTCTTAGTTCTGTTGCTTCTTCTTAAGGGTGCATCCTGCATCCTGCGTCCTTCACTCTGCTATCTAGAGATGTGGCTTAGTCCTGAGTTCTGCCATCTGCAACCTGCGTTCTGCCATCATTCAGAGGTGCTGCTTATCCCCCGCCCAGAGATCTAGAGGTGTGGCTTATCCTCTCTACTAGCTGCTTATCCAGTTATTCGTGATGCTTCCTATAGGTGTGTCTTATATACCTAAGGCAGTCAATCAACTTAGGATTAACACAATTGGGGCACGCCCCTCAGTACCAATCAAGAAAGAATGAGGAATATCTGTTGACCACTAGCACAAAGGAGACATTAACTAATCAGGCAAAAGTAGATCACACCATGTTAACACTAGTTATGTGCCACCTCTTGGCTCAACACCAGCTGCCATCTTAGGGTTACCCAAACATGTCTTCTGCAGAGAGGTATGTTGTAATTCCAGTTTTACAAGGTCCAACACTTGCCTTGCACAACTCAGGTGGGGGCAGTTTTTGCTCTCAGAGTGAGATGGAGTTATCAAGGAAAAAGCAACTTAGTCTTTTAATTTTAAGTGTCCTGTTACATTGATATTATCTGCACATTAAAGATGAAGTTTGAGAACAGAATTTGAGCAACTACAAGGCTACAGCTCAGTTTTCCATCACTGTGGCAAAAACACCTAAAGATAATCAACCTAAAAAGAAGAGAAATTAACTTTGGCCTATGGTTTCAGAAGTCTGGCCTATGGTTTCAATTCATAATCCTTGGCGGAAATACCTGCCAGAGTAGGCCTGTCCACCTCATGGCGGCTAGGAGGTAAAGAGAAAGAGGGAGAGGCAGGGTGTTCCAAGGTCCCCCTTAAGGGCATGCCCCAAGGACCTAACTTCTTCCAGCAAGACCCCATATCTTAAAGGTTCCACTACCTACCGGTAGCACCACCGGTTGGGGACCACACTTTTAACACAGGGACTGTTGGGAGGCATTCGAGTTTCAAACTACTTCAAATTGGTCCTACTAAAACTTTCCTCTCCACCTTTATGTTACCAATGTTTCTTGTGTGAATGAATGATTCCTCTTGCTTCTTTTGGCTATCCAAATTCAAGATTTCAAAACTCAATTTCAATATGTCTATAGATAAAGTCAAGCCGATGAAGACCACCAGAAGCATACCTGTAGTTCTTCGAAGTGTGGATGGTTGGGTGTTGGGTCCTTGAAAGCACAGGCCTCTCTTAGAGAATCATGGGGTGTCTGGGCAACAGAGTCTGGTCTTGTGCTGAATGATTCTGAGGGACCAGGGGGAAGCAGGAATCAGCTTCGGATGGGTTTTGTTATGAAGCAGAGGTATCTGGAACTAACAGAACAAAACAGAACTGGGAGGTCACTAGAAAAAGAGGTTGCTTAGTCTCAGGAGCAACATTGTTTATAAGACCTTGACCTTCTCTCATTAGAAACATTTGTTTAGATTCTGTTAGAAACAGGCTAGTCTAAATATCTGATTCCTTGGAAACTACAATTTAAAAACCTCTTATTTGAAACTCCCGGCTGGGAGTAGAGGCTACTTTTCTAGGTCACAGTGACCCATAAGGTTCAGATCTTTCCAACAGAAGTGAGGCATTCCTTTCTCCTTAGTGTGATTTTGAACATCTAAGTATTCTCTAGACTATTGACTGCATCTTCCAATAGAGATATAGTGGGAGCCATGCACGCCACTTAAAGGCTTTAAAGCCACATTAAAAGTAAATAGAAACAAGTGAAATTAATACTAGTAATATAGTTTAACTCCGTATGTACACAAGAGTTTTTCAACACAAAATCAATGTAAAAATATTCATTTTTATATGTACCGTAACAAGTATCAGAGATCCAGCATAGCAGATCTCAGTTTAGGGCTATAGATTGATTTTTAAAAATTCTGAGATGTCGTAAATTTAATTAGGGAGAAGATAGAAGGGAAGAGAGATAGGGAAAGGCTAGTCAGTTGTTGGAAGTCATGTATAAATTATGGGTTTGTCTGAGCCAACATAAGGCAGGGAAGCTGCTTTTCTGGGAACTCCTGGGTGAAACTCCCCAGTTGGAGAAAGTTCAGATCAGGCTAGTGCTCTGCCTTAGATCACAGCCCCAGGTTCAAACACAAGCCCCTGGAGATGGGCATAACCTGCCAAGTACCAAGCAACTGTTTACCTCAAGAAGCCAGCCACACTGAAACGTTTGATTTATTTCCCCTTAAATAAAGGATTGGGGCCTTTTTCAGTTGTTCAGTTCCAGTTCCTATCAGGGCTGGAAGACCCACCAGGCACCCCCCTTTAATTTCTGACTTTGCCTTTTATTCCTTACTGATTATTTCAAACTTTTTATTTTCCCAGGCAGCCCACTCCTCCAAGCAGGAATCTGCTCTACTGGGGTGCGGGAAGCCCTGGCCGTCAGTAAAAGTTATTGACTAAAAAGGCCATTTTGCTCTTTTCTTTTTTTTGTGGTGGCAATTAAACCCAGGGGCGTTCCACCTCACTAGGTTGCTGAAGCTGGCCTTGAATTTACGATCCACCAATATCTGCCTCCTGAGTAGCTGAGATTACAGTCATGAGTGACGTTGCCCTCCTCCATTTCGCATTCTTGAATATGTATTAAAACCTTAACTCAAAAAAAAAAAAAAAAAAAAACAGCTGGTGGCACATACGTATGTTCTTAGTAGCTTGGGAGGCTGAGGCAGGATTGCAAGTTTGAGGACTGCCTTAGCAACTTAGCAAGACCTGAAGCAACTTAGTGAGAATTTGTCTCAAGATAAAAATAAAAAGGACTGGGAATGCAACTACATCCAGTACCAAAAATAAAATAAAATGCTCTAACTTTTTAGATCCAGTGGACATTTTTCCAACTACTACCTAGCTATGCTGCTGGGGGCTTTGGGAACTTGTCCTAGGATGAATCATTTCTTTTTTTCTAGGTAGCATCTCTACTGCCTTGATAAACCCTTTTATCCCAGAGTTCTTCCAGCCTCAGGAGTTTCAATTTCATATTTTCATTGGAAATACTTGTTCTGTATTTAGAAAATTCATAGTTGAAAAAGTAGGTTTACAAATAAAAAAGTAGATTCACATATCCCAGTTGTTTGAAACATACTAAAGAGTTTTCCAATAATAGAATCAAGTACCAGTTTTAAGTTCAAATTTAAGTTATTTTTTTTCTGGGTTTATTTATTCATTTATTTTGCAGTACTGGGGATTGAACCCAGGGCCTGGCACATACTAGGCAACTCTCCACCACTGAACTACACTCCCATCCCTAAACTTCAGTTATTTAAAAGTAAAATTTTAAATCCAGTTCCTCAGTCACACTAGGTACATTTAGGTGCTCAACAGCCACAGGTTGGTGGTAACCATGTCGGACAGCTTAGGTCTATGATTTTAGAGGTTCCTTCATGAGTTCTATGGCAGGGCTATGAATTAAGTTGACATAAGACAGATTAACAGGAGAAAACATATTTAATTGTATATACCTGCACAGGACTCCCACAAAATATGAGACTCAAAGAAGGGCCAGATAATTGAAGCATATATTGCATTGTGAGCTACAGAGAAGAGGCTCAGGGTTTGGGGACAGAGGTTTGGGTGGCAAATTGTGGGAGGGTAACAGGGAGAACTGTATGGTGCAAAAACGTTTCTTACATAGATCAATGTCGCTCAATAGCTGTTGTCTGGAGCAATCCTCTTCCTGATAGAAACTTAATGTGAATTTCCTTTAAAAATGTGCCTTCCTTTTACAAAAGGATGACTTTTTAGAACTATACCTAAGTAGCAGTTTCTCAGAATAACCTGTTCACAATATGCCAAAGAAGTTTAGAGACTCCAGGCATGGCGGCTCATACCTCTAATTCAAGCAATTCCTTGAGGCTGAGGAAGGAGATTGCAAGAGGCCAGACTCAGAAACTTAGTGAGACCCCAAGCAATGTCGTGAGACCCCGTCTAGAAATAGAGGATGGGGATATAGCTCAGTTGGTAGAGTGCTTGTCTCACATGCACAAGGCCCTGGGTTCAATCCTCAGCACACACACAAAAAAAGAGAGATTGCAGAGCTGGGAATGTAGCTCTGTGGTTGAGTACCCCTGGGTTTAATCCCCAGTACCAAAAAAAAAAAAAAAAAAAAAAAAAAAAAATCACTTGGTCCTATTCTATTGAGCAATCTCATTGACTGTAAAACTTGAATATTTTATCTTAAATCATTTTATGATAACAAGGCAAATTAATTTTATTATTTAAAATTAGGAAAATATGTAACCATGTAAAGAAAATAAAAATACCCATGATTATTCACTCTGAATCTAAGAATTAATCAAAAAATTTTCCTTTACTTTCTATGTGTGATTTTGGGTAGGTCACTTTAAAGCAAGTTATTTAACCCCTCTATATCTGAGTTTCCTAACCACAATTATCTCACAGATTTCCTGTAAATAAGTAAAGCACTTACAAAACAGTGCCTAGCACATGGCTAATTCTTACTATTAGCAATTATTATAATTAGATGTGAAATATTTTTATTTTTAAAAACTGGATTAAAACTGTGTTTTAGTTTTGTATTCTGCCTTTTTAAAAAATACATATCATGGACTGGGATTGTGGCTCAGTAGTAGAGTGCTTGCTTAGGCACTGGGTTCAATCCTCAGCACCACATATAAATAAATTTAAAGGTATTGTGTCCATTTACACCTAAAAATATATTTAAAAATATATATCATTATTTTGACAGCACTTTCTCATCTCATTCATTTTCTTCTTGAGTGAATATTTTAAAGTCTTATGGATACAGTTGTTGCTCCAACAGCAGTAGAATCCACTTCTTGGAAGAATCATTTGTAGGTCTTTATGGTCTAGTGAGACTATACTCATTTTTAAAATATTTAGTCTAGACCTGTATGATGGCTCATGCCTACAGTCTCAGCCACTTGGGAGGCTGAGATGGAAGGATCTCTTCAGCCAGGAGGTCCAGGCCAGCCTAGGCAACATAAGGAAACCCTATCTCAAAAAAATAATATAAGATAAAATAAATTTTTTTAAAAAACCTCTATGATTTAAGAGATTGAAAGTTGTACACAGTTCATAGGTTATTAGTGCTCATTAAAATTGCACTAAACAAATTTTATTATAGTAATTAATAGTAGGCATTCAATAAGCAGTTGTTAGTTGACTGATCAAGTGACCACTTAGAGCCGGGCTAGCGATGGAACATGCCTGTAATCCCAGTTGCTTAGGAGCCAGAGGCAGAAGAATCACAAATTTAAGACCAGCCTGGGTAGCTTAGCAAGAACCTGTCTCAAAATATAATTTTAAAAAATAATGACATGGGCTGGAGTTGTGGTTCAGTGGTGGAGCACTTGCCTGGCATGTGTAAGGTCCTGGGTTCCATCCTCAGTACCGCATATAAATAAATAAATAAAATAAGAGATCCATTGACAACTAAAAATATTAAATACTACTACTGATAATAATAATAAAAGGGCTTGTTCAGTAGAATGCTTGCCTAGTGTGTGCAAGCCCAGGGTTTAATTCCTAGTACCACATACACACACACACAAAAGTGATGACTTAGAAAAGAGAAACATCGGATGGGATCAGCATAGCTCCTCTGGCGTGATAGAAAGTGTTTGCTTATAAGTTCATCATTAGAAGCCTGAGGCTGAGAACTGTATCTTGCTTTATTTGATTTGCCTCCAAAGCTTAAATACAACACTTAGATTGAGTAGGGCTCAATGCATTAAGCTCCACAAAAAGACTTAAACATTGGATAACCCAGTATGTAAATCTGATAAGTTCTCTCATTTAAAAACACTTACAGGTAAATGAATAAACACATGTTAATGCTAATGTTTGATTAATTGTGAGTTGTTGGGATTGCCCCCCAACCCTCACTTGCCACTGTTTAAAAATTTTTAAATATAAATACTATTAACAATTTGGGGTATATCTTTCCAGATTTTTCTACATATAGATATGAATAAATCTATATGCTTTAATAAAAAATTATGTACATACTGCTGTATAATGTCTCTTATCTTTTCCATTTTTTCTATATGAATAAACTCAAATTAATAGCATTTTCAAAAGCTTTGTAACATTCAAAGGCTATATTATGCTTCACTTAGTTCTTTTTTATTGGTGCATTTTAATTATACATAATAGTAGGATTTGTTGTTATATATTCATATGCCACACAATAGAATATAATTTGGGTCAATTTCATTCCCCACTCTTACCATTTAACTAATACCTTTTTAGAGAATTTAATATGGTTATAGCAATTGAGGCAGGGGAACGATTTGCCTCACTTCTCAAACTATGTAAATGCATTGAGTTCTTATAATCTAGCTTCCAAATACCCACAGAAAATGTCAAAAATTTAGGACCAGACTTCCTTAACGAGACCTGAATAGCGCAAGAAATAAAAGCAAGAATCAATAAATGGGACAGATTCAAACTAAAAAGCTTTTTCTCAGCAAAGGAAACAATAATGTGAAAAGAGAGCCTACAGAGTGGGACAAAATCTTTACCACACACACTTCAGACAGAGAACTAATCTCCAAAATTAATAAAGAACTTAAAAAACTTTTCACCAAAAATACGAAGAACCCAATCAATAAATGGGCTAAAGAACTGGGCAGACCCTTCACAAAAGAAGATATATAGGTGATCAACAAACATATGAAAAAGTGCTCATCATTTCTAGTAATTAGAAAAATGCAAATCAAAACCACTCTAAGAGTTCATCTAACTAATTAGAATGGCTATTATCAAGAACACAAACAATAATAAGTGTTGGCATGAATGTGGGGAAAAAGGCACTCATACATTACTGGTAGAATTGCAAATTGGTGCAGCCACTCTGGAAAGCAGTATGGAGATTCCTTAGAAAACTTGGAATGGACCCACCATTTGACTGAGCTATCCCACTCCTTGGTTTATACCCAAAGGACTTTAAATCAGCATACTACAGTGATGCAATCACATCAATGTTCATAGCTGCTCAATTCACAATAGTCAGATTGTGGAACCAACCAAGATGCTCTTCAATTGATGAATGGATAAAGAAATTGTGGTATATATGCACAATGGAATATTACTCAGCCATGAAGAAGAATAAAATTATGGCATTTGCTGGTAAATGGATGAAGTTGGAGAATATCATGCTAAGTGAAATAAGTCAAGCCCAGAAAACCAAAGGCCTAATGTTTTCTCTGATAAGTGGATGATGATACATAAGGGGGGTGTGGGGCAAGAGAAGAATAAAGGAACTTTGAATGGTGAAGAGGAAAATGGGGCAGAAGGGGTGGGGGAAGGAAAGATAATAGAATGAGACAGAAAGTATTACCCTATGTATATGTATGATTACATAAATGGTGTGAATCTACATTGTGTACAACCATAGAAATGAAAAGTGGTACCCCATTTGTGTACAATGAATCAAAATGTAGTCTGTAAAAATAAAAAAAGTTAAATTTAAAAAATTAATGAAGCCATTTCTTAAAATTAGCATTGTAATAATAATTTTAACACATAATTGTAAAATAACCACACCTTATTATTAAACGTCAAACCCAGGGCCTTGTGCATGCTAGGCAAATATTCGACCACTGAGTTACATCCACAGGGCCACTATTAGACATTTTGAAACAAGTCTTCTCTATCTCCACATTAGCATGGCTAGTATAAATTCAGTCTGGGGAGATAACTCAGTTGGTAGAGTGCTTGCCTTGCAAGCACAAGGCCCTGGGTTTGATCCTCTGTTCCGGAAAAAAAAATAAAATAAAAAAATAAAAAAATAAATTCAGTCTATTACAGTTCACTTTTTTTTGTGTGTGTGGGTACTGGAGATTGAACTCAGGGGCACTCAACCACTGAGCCACATCCCCAGCCCTATTTTGCATTTTATTTAGAGACAGGGTCTCACTGAATGGCTTAGTACCTTGCTTTTGCTAAAGGCTTTTTTTGTTTTTTCTTTTGGTGGTGTTGGGGATTGAACCTAGGATCTTGTGCATGTGAGGCAAGCACTCTACCAACTGAGCTATATCCCCAGCCCCTACAGTTCACTTCTTTCAGCAGTGAACATTGTATTTCATTTAGTACTATGTCATATGCATTTTTCTATGCTGTGATTTGGCTTTCATGGTTGTTATTTTTAGCAATGGTTTAATATGCCATCAAAGAGATCATAGCCTTTATTAAACCATTTCCCCATTGTTGACATTTAAATTGCTTTCAGTGTTTTCATTGTCAGGAAACTGGAGAACATCTTTAGGCATATGATTTTATGATAATTTGCCAGATATGACATTTTGGGGCCAAAAAGCTCTGTAGTTTCTATGGCTCTTGGTACATACTGTCAAATTGCTTTTGAAAATGATTGCATTAATTTACTGTGTCACCAGCTATGAAAAATAACTCAGCATATACCTGCATTAAATTTTATAAATATGACCTTGACATGACTTTCATGCCACATAGAAAATCATCAACTTACTTAGAGCATTCCACCCTTAATATAGGAATATTCGTTTTCCCTGAAATACATAATGGAATTACATATATTCTTAAGTGGCACTATTACCTCTTTTCCACAGCTTCTTTCTTGACGGTTTTTATTTCAGGATTTCTACAATAAAAATACCTGATGATTTATTAACTTTCAATATTGAGATACATTCTGATTTTAAGTCATCATTATTTCAGGTTAGAGTATATCATAATGCTGCAGAGTTAAAATTTTTAAAGAATAATAATTCTGCAGATCTGTACTCACTAACTTTAAAATGTTATAAAAATCTCAACTAAGTTAATTGTGCTGTCTTTGCCAGTTTTATTACTCTTCTGGTTTAACCTAGAAGATCTTGCTGGGCGTGGTGATGCATGCCTATAATCCCAGCAAGTTGGAAGGCTGAGGCAGGAGGACTGCAAATTCAAAGCCAGTCTCAGTGACTTAGTGAGACTCTAAACCACTTAGCAAGAGCTTGTCTCTAAATAAAATGCAAAAAAGGGCTGGGGATGTGGCTCAGTAGTTAAGTACCCCTGAGTTCAAATTCCTGGTACCAAAAGTAAACAAATAAATAAAATTAAAATAAATAGAAGAACTTGAAAATAACTCAGATAAATTTCATAGAAATGCAATAATACCTTTTGTTCCTCTACCTCTATCTTATTTGTTGAAACTACTAGCATGATTTATGAATTTGTTTAAATAAATAATTACCCCCAGACAATCAAGGTTAGGAAACATTTTCTAAAGCCAGTATGTCAGAAGAGTCTCATTAGTAATTTTGGAAAAATAGTATAAATTTATGATGTTATTTATAAATATGTTTTTCTAATTAAAAATACTTTAACAAAAATAGCAGTTTTTACTTATACAGAACTTCAAAGTTTTCAGGACATCATTGCATGAATCATTTCATCCTCAACACAACCCTTTTGGGTAGGTATGTCTAGATATCATCATTCTCAAGCTTTATATTTATGAAAACTAAGGTTCAGGACAACCATAGACTAATATGTCAAAAATAAATATTTAATAAGTGGTATCAGCAAGAATGAAATCCAGTTTTTACTCTTGGCCAGGAATTTTTTATATTATTATAATGAAAATGATGAGACTACACATCTGAATCCATCCACCTAACTATATACATGCATTGTTATTGGCTGGCAATGAAAGTTGTTATATTGTACCGAATATGATTGTGCTGTTTGTATTAGTCAGCTTTTGTGTCTTGTGACCAAAATACTCAACAAGAACAACTTAGAGGAGGGAGGTACTAGAGGTTCAGTCCATAGATGGCAGACTCCATCGCTCTGGGCTCAAGATGAGGTAGAATGTTGTGGGGGAAGGGCACAGAAGAAGGAAGCTGCTTCCCTCCTGGCAGCAAAGAAGCCGAGTGAGAGGAAGGGATCAGTGGGAAGAATGCCTTCCAGGGCACACCCCCAAGTGACCCACTGCCGCTAGCCATGCCCCACCTGACTATAGTTACTACCAGTCAGTTTAGACTGGGAAGGACTGATTAGTTTATAGCTTTCACAATCTGATCACTTTACTTCTGAATATTCCCGCATTAGTACAGGAGCTTTGGAGGAACACCTCATATCCAAACCATAACACTGTTGTAGTTGGAAGAGTAAGGCCACACCTCTATTTAGATGGCCTTCTTTTTTCTTTTTTATTAAAATCTTTTTTATTTTTACAGACTGCCTTTTGATTCATTGTACACAAATGGGGTACAACTTTTCATTTCTAAGGTTGTACACAATGTAGATTCACACCATTCATGTGATCATATATATACATAGGGTAATACTGTGTTTCATTCTACTATTAGATGGCTTTCTTGAAATAAGAATATTATCCTGTGTAACTTAGAAGTGGAGCTTCAGTCAGAAAATTGGAGCTGGATAGGCCACTCTAGATAAATAGACAGGTCTTGTGGAGACCTGTAGTAGTAGATTCTAGGTGATGAGATTTATAGATAGGTCTCAAAAATGAAAAGATGCAAGAAGGTAAAGAGAGAAAAATCATGTAAGGTCTTTTTACTTCTGAGTTCCCTTGTGTCTGCATTAGGTATCTGACAAATCAGATTATCTTCCATGCTTCTCACACTAGAAACCATCTGATCGCATGATAATTATGGTGCTTTCTCTTAGAGCATTTACCTTCACTGAAGTCTACTTTAATATTAAAATAGACCCCAAATAGACTTCACATTTTTTGAAGAAAATCAATCAACATGGTTTTAAAGGGAAACCATGAGTTATTTAACTTCGTTGATGTTCTTTTTGTATGTTACATTCTGTTTCACTGCTTTATTTTCTTTCATTATCTCTTTCCATTTTCTTTGAGTTTACTCTTTTATTTTTCTAATTTCTTTTTTCATTTTCCAGTGCTAGGGATTAAACTCGGGAGTGCTCTACCATTGTGTCCCAGCCCTTTTCATTTATTTATTTATTTATTTTATTTTGAAACAGCATCTCTTAAGGTGCCCAGGCTCTCTTGAATTTAGTCTTTCTGCCCCAGTCCTTCCATTTCTGGGATTACAGGTGTGCATCATTTCATCTAGCTACTTTTCTAATTTCTTAAGAGAGCCACAGCTCATTAATTTGGAGACTTTTTTGTTTTCTAATATAAGCATTAAAGTCTTGACATTTCCCTTAAGTACCACATTTGCTATATTCACAGGTTTTGATCTGCATTATATTTATTTGGATTTAATTTTAGGTTTTTTAAAATTCCCAACATACTTTCTTCTTAAACTCTAGAGTTATTTAACAGGGATTTTAAATTTATCTGTTTGCTCTAAATTACTAGCTAATTATGTATTTATTCCTCGAAATTGCTGATGCTTTCTTCATGGTCTAATATGTGATATTTGGTAACTGTGCCATTTTAATTTTAATTTTTTTTTCAGAACTGGGGATTGAACCCAGGGGCCCTTTACCACTGAGCTACACCCCAGGCATTCCCCCTGCCTCTTTTAGTTAGTATTTGCCTGATATAGAATACACTTTTTTCCTCCATTCTCTTAATATCCTTGTGATAGGGGCATATCACTTACAAACAGTATATATCTGAATTTTTAAAGTCATATCTATCTTCCAATCAGTGAGTTTACTGACATTTTTATTTATCACACTTACTGATATATTTGTAACTTTTTCTACCATTTTAATTTGTAATTCCATTTTGTCCCACTTTCTGTTTCCTGTTTAAAATACATATATGTAAATATACATATTTATGTAAAAGTCTCCAACTGATAAGAATTTTAGTACATTCTCTATTCATTGTTTTCCCCTTAGTCTCATCTTCTATATGTTGCTGTTACCTAGAAAATTTTTTTTTTGGTAGTAGGGGTTGAACCCATCTCTTCTCTTCTCTTCTCTTCTCTTCTCTTCTTTCTCTCTCTCTCTCTTTCTCTCTCTCTCTCTCTCTCTCTCTCTATCTCTCTCTCTCTCTCTCTCTCTCTCTCTCGCCCTTAAGGGCAGACACTCTACTCGTCTGCCTAATAAAATCTCTTGTGTGAGTTCCCGGGTCCAGAGTGGTTTTTTGGGTGCTTTCAAATTGAAAGGGACACTCTACAACCGAGTTACACCCACAGCCCTTTTCTTTAATTTTTTATTTTATTTTTAAAATATTTTTAGTTGTAGATGGGCACAGTACCTTTATTTAATTTTTTATTTTTATGTGGTACTGAGGATTGAAGCCAGTGCCTCTCATGTGCTGGGAAAGCGCTCTACCACTGATCTACAGCCCCAGTCCTTATTTTTTATTTTGAGATGGTCTTGCTAAATTGCTTAGGCTCTACTAAATTGCTGCGACTGGCCTTGAACTTGTAATCCTCCCACCTTTGCCTCCCAAAACCCTGGGATTACAGGTGTGTGCCACCACATCTGACTGGTTTTAGCATTTTTTAAGCAAAATATTACGAATGTATTTTGTCACCTTCAAATATTTTTATTTTTCCCTGTATATCTTCTAGAAATCTTCTTATTTTCTACCCCCCACCCCCAGAAATCTTAGCTTATACCAATGGAATCACAGGAAGAAGCAAAAGCCAAAGTCTTACAATTATTTTCCTAATTTATTATCCCATTGCTTCTGCCCAGGGTACCCATCACCCTATAGAAAATGGGTCAGAACAGATGCATTGCCCCAGAATTTTCTGTTTTATTGCTATCTTGGTGTTTACACAGTAACTCTGCATTGTTTTCCCTCTGAAGTTGACCTTGTATGAGAGAGTAAGTAATTTTACTCTATCAGCATCTTCTTGGTAGGAAAGCAGAACTGGATCTCATTTAATTCTCCCAACAATCCTAAGAGATGAATAAAGAAAAAGAGATGCAGCAAACTTGCCCAATGTCAGGCAGTTATTTGATATGATTCAACTCTTTTTTTTTTTTTTTTTTTTGCTGGGGATGGAACCCATGGCTTCGCCCATGCCACATGCTAAGCAAGTGCTTTACCCCTTAGGCAAAGTGGGAATTTTTTTTTTTTTTATTGTAAACAAATGGGATACATTTTGATTCTCTGTACATGGAGTAAGGGCATACCATTCGTGTAATCATAAATTTACACAGGGCAATGTTGTTTGATTCATTCTGCCATTTTCCCCCCTCCCCCCCACCCCACCCACCCACCCCTCTTTTCCCTCTATACAGTCCTTCCTCCATTCTAACCCTAACCTTAAACCTAACCCTAATCCTAACGCTAACCCCTCCCACCCCCCATTATATGTCATCATCTGCTTATCAGCGAGATCATTCATCCTTTGGTTTTTTGAGATTGGCTTATCTCACTTTGCGAGATATTCTCCAATTTCATCCATTTGCCTGCAAATGCCATAATTTTATCATTCTTTATGGCTGAGTAATATTCCATTGTATATATATGCCACAGTTTCTTTATCCATTCATCAATTGAAGGACATCTAGGATGGTTCCACAATCTGGCTATGGTGAATTGAGCAGCTATGAACATTGATTTGGCTGTATCTCTGTAGTATGCTGATTTTAAGTCCTTTGGGTATAGGCCAAGGAGTGGGATAGCTGGGTCAAATGGTGGTTCCATTCCAAGCTTTCTGAGGAATCTCCATACTGCTTTCCAGAGTGGTTGCACTAATTTGCAACCCCACCAGCAATGTATGAGTGTACCTTTTTCCCCACATCCTCACCAACACCTATTGTTGCTTGTGTTCTTGATAATCGCCATTCTAATTGGGTTGAGATGGAATCTTAGGGTGGTTTTGATTTGCATTTCCCTTATTACTAGAGATGTTGGACATTTTTTCATATATCTGTTGATTGCTTGTACATCTTCTTCTGTGAAGTGTCTGTTCATCTCCTTAGCCCATTTGTTGATTGGGTTATTTGTATTCTTGGTGTAGAGTTTTTTGAGTTCTTTATAGATTCTGGAAATTAGCACTCTATCTGTAGTACGAGTTGCAAAGATTTTCTCCAAAGTGGGAATTTTTAAAGGACATCTAATTTGACTCCAAAGCTTTTTTCTGTTCTCAAGGGGATGGAGCATAGCATTCCGAACTCCTTAAGGGTGTGTTGTTGTATAGTAACTTTCTTCCAAAGAACACAGTATGGGAAGGTGTGAAATAGTAACTTTACAGTGGGTAAACCTGATAAACACTTCTTAGCTGGGTGATCAAGTTTAATATTAACATTGATTAAGTCAAATTAGGTCATCTTGATAGTATGTAACTTTTTACCCTTTGGGGGAGGATTTGGGAATTAGACCCAAAAGAATATATCTTTTTAAAAAATCTTTTTAAAATTTTGTTCTTTTGAAAGAATTATTCAGGTATAATGTGGGAAGAGGTCTGTTATTGAAACAGAGAAAAATGTGTAAAAAATTGTTCTTTTTAGTTATACATGACAGTAGAATGTATTTTGACATTATACAAAAAGTATATATCGATGTAATGTGATGAAAACAGTATTTTACCTCCGTGGTCTTTCTCTCCAAAACCCATAATCACAATCTAATCATTAGAAAAACATCACACAAATTCCATATGAGGGCCTTTCTACAAAATACATGACCAGACCAGGATCTCTCGAAAATGCCCAGGCCATCAAAAACAAGGAAAATCTGAGAAACAGTCACAGTCTAAGCAGCCTAAAGCAACATGACAATTACATGTAGGTGGTATACAGAACATTAAAAAAAAAAAATAGAACACTAATCTCTAAGATATATAAAGAACTCAGAACAGAAATAAAGACCAATGGGTTAAAAAAAGGGGGGGGGGGAAGACTATTTAAAGAGCATATAGACTTTAGTTAATAATAATGTAGCAGTATCATTCCATTAATTTTAACAAAGGTACTATGCTTATGTAAATAGCAGGAAATGAGTATGGGCACTGGGAATTCTATTATCTAATTTTTCCATGAATCTAAAATCACCTAAAATTAAAAGTTTGCTTTTAAAAAGACCACCCACAAAGTGAGCAAATACATTCAAATTACACATATTTGACAAAGGACTTGTACTCAGAATAAAATTCCTACAAATGAAAAATTCTAAAAAAGACAGCCATATTTTAAAACTGTAATGTCCAATTTTAAAAACATTTTTAAAAAACTAAAAACAAAACTTGAACAAACATTTCACAAAACAAGATATAAAAATAGTCAAAAAGCACATGAAAAAAATCCTCATTATCATTATGGGGTAACAGTGGTCCATTTTATTCTTTGAATATA
The DNA here is from genome assembly GCF_902686445.1 of Sciurus carolinensis. Classification (NCBI taxonomy): domain Eukaryota; kingdom Metazoa; phylum Chordata; class Mammalia; order Rodentia; family Sciuridae; genus Sciurus; species Sciurus carolinensis. Next base: position 155,499,214 of record NC_062214.1, on the reverse strand, counting down.
ATAACCCTTGCAGTTCTGGCGCCGCAAATTATTATTATTATCATTATTATTGGTACTAGGGATTGAACTCATGGGCACTTGGCCACTGAGCCACATCCCCAGTCCTATTTTGTATTTTATTTAGAGACAGGGTCTCACTGATTTGCTTAACGCTTTGGTTTTGCTGAGGCTGGCTTTGAACTCAGGATCCTCCTGTCTCAGCCTCCTGAGTCGCTGAGCTTACAGGCATGTGCCACCACGCCCAGTTGCAGCTTATTTTTCTAAATGCACTTGTTTCTTTCTCTTCCTCTGTCCCTAATCTCTCCCCCTCCCTAACCTCAGGAAACAGAATTACCTTTCTTCCCCATCCAAGGCAGATTTATCTGTCTCTGAATACAAAACCATACTAAGAAGGAAGTAATTCAGACTTCAGGTGTGGTACCACAACTCCAGACAGAGAATACGGTGGAATGTAGCCTTCGAACCATCTCTTTAAAAACCCCTTGTTCAGGCTGATGGGCAGAATCACAGCCTTTGGGACAGGAGCTCCCTGTGTTTCTCCTTTGCTAGCAAATAAACCTTTTTCCTTTTTCTCAAAACTGTGTCCTTGTGACTGGATTGGCACAGGGACAAGGACTGGGCTTTCAGCAACAATTGCAAAACTGGATATGGTGGGGTACACATGAAATACCATCCACCAGGGAGCCTGTTTTAAGATTTTGATTTACAGGCCAGTTTAGGCAACATAGCAAGACCCTTGTCTCAACAAACAAAATTAAAACGAGATATCATTTCTCACCCTCTGGAGAGTTAAAATGATCGACTGCCAACCCCAAATGTTAGAAAGCACAGGAGTAACATGAGTGTCTATATACCAATGACATGACTTTGGAAAAAATCTTAATCTCTCAAAGTTAAATCTACCCAGAATGCCCCAACAAGCCACGCCTAACTTTCCCCAAGAGAAATAAAAATGTGCCCACAAAACAAAACAAAAACGGTATAGCTGAGTTCATAACAACTTTGTTTGTACTAGCCCAAGATTAGAAATAACCCAAACAGGCGAATGGATGAAGCATTTAATGTAATACTTCTGAGCAATAAAAATTACTAACTGCTGGTTCATGCAACAGTATGCATGGTTCCTGAAAACATGCTGAGAGGAAGACTAGACCAGTTTCCCAATGACAGAATCAGAGTGGTAAGAGAGGGTAAATTGGAAAGAGGCGGAGGGAACTGTGGTGATGGGAATCCTGATTGGCCATTAGTTACACAGCTGTTTACATTTATCAAAACATCAAATTGTGCACTTTAAAAAAATGCTTTTCATCATATGTAAATTTCTCCTTAACCAAAAAAAAAAAAAAAAAAAAAAAAAAAAAGGACTGAGAAAAAACACTAAACATGTAAGGAGGAATTTGTGTGGTGGGCCCTTTCTTTTAAATGTTAAAAAGCTGGGCGTAGTGGGAGACGGAGGCAGTAGGATTTCAAGTTCGATGTCAGTCTCAGCAATTCAGTAAGACCCTGTCTCAAAAATTTAAAAAAGACGGAGGGGAACTGGGGATATAGCTCAGGAATAAAGAGCCGCTAGGTTCTGTTCCCAGTACGGCAAATAAACAAAATAAAATGTTTTCTGGATAATAATGTCTTCTGGATTTCTGTGACTAAACAAGATCGAGAATTTCTGGCAGTTCAAGGCCGTGGGACAAGCTCGCCCACTGCTTGCAGCTTGCTTCCAGAATTCTGGACTGAACGCCCCTAAGGCTCCCTCCGCTCCTCCAGGCTGGTGGTCCCGCCTATTTTTCCCATCACACCCATCCATTGAACCGTCCCTTCGCCTTTCAATCAATTCAAATGTCGCACTGAGCGAGCCTATGGCAAGACTCGCTGAAAGGAAGAGGCGGGCACTTTCCCGGAAGTGCTGGTTAAAGCCCCTCCAATCAGAGGCTTGGTACGGAAGGTTTGAATTTTGCGCAGATTCGGCTTTTGGCGTTCCTGCTTCGGAAGCGACCGAGGTCGTCCAGATCCGGAGGACGCCTCTACTTTTAGTTTGGTAGAAGTTTCGCAGTAGAAGGTGTTTCAGGTAGGTGGGTTCCGGGGAGCTGTCGGAGAAGGTCTGAGGACTGGGGACTGCGAGCCGGTCGCCGCTCGGGGGTGGGGGCTCTCCGGGATCGTGTCGCCGGCTCTCCCGAAGCTGATGGCACGATCTTCCAGAAGTGTCGATGTTTGTTGCCGTGGCTTATACAGCAGTCAGCGTTTTACCACTAGGGTGGCATTGACTTTTGAGGTGGCACCACGATAGACTTTTAACACTGCTGGAGCTCCTTCCAGATCCTTTGACGACTAAAGACTCCCAGCTGAGAACTTCTAGGCAACCAAGACTAACGCATTCTAGACTTTCAAGTTGGAAGAAACTCCAGGCAGCAAAGAAAACAGCTGTGTGTGAAAAAGGCAGGCATCCTGACCTGATGGTCGGGATGACCATCTTTTAGCTGTGCAAATGTGGGAAGTTAATTTACCTTATCTGTCCAATGGCAATAATAGTAAACTACTTTTTAGGGTTAGATTGTCTTTTAAAATAACTAATAACAAGTTTCAACTTTTTATTTAAGATTTAGCAAATTACGTAATAATAACAAATCACATGGTAGAGGAGAATTCTTCATGAAAAGCACAGCCCATGTCACTTTTCCTGGACTCTTTAAGGAGAATGTTACTGGCATCCAGGTCGGATGGATTCTCATTTTTAATGCTCTTGCTAATTGCTTAAAAATGTGTAACATCGCATTTCTTGTGCCAATTTTTCTTTTATCTGGAGTTTTCTAGTGAACTTTCTTGTTGAAGAGTATAGTATACCTGTTGTATTTGTTTTTTTTTCACGGTTTTTTGGCATACAACTCCTAAAATCTTTGGATCTTTCAAAGTGATATCTTTTGTATGCTAATGGTGGATGACAGCCGTTAAGCAAATTTAGGATGAGAGTTGGTCTCTGGAAAGCCCAAGACTGGATTAAAATGTCTTTCAGCCCCATCCCCCAACCTCTAGGGAGGGAAGAGAAGCTGGAGATGGAGTTGATCACACCTTTGGCCAATAATTTAATCAATCATGTCTTGGTAATGGAGCTTTCATAAAACCTGAAAGGTCAGGGTTTTAAGAACCTTCAGATAGAAATGTGGAGGTTCATGGAGGGTGATGTGCTTGAAGATAGCCTAGAAACATGCCTTGTTTTATGCATCTCTTCATCTTTACCTTTTATTACCGCCTTTGTAATAAACCAGTATATGGAAGTTAAGTGCTTCCCTGAGATCTTAAGCTGCTTTAGCAAGTGCAGCCAGAGAAAAGGGAGTTATGGGAACCCTGATATATAGCTAGTCAGTTAGTAGCACAGGTCAAACAATCTGACATGGGATGTGGGGGCAGTCTTGAAGGATTGAGCCCTTAATTTGTGGGATCTCATGCTGTCTTCAGGTAGATAGAATCAGATTGTTTTCCCTGATAAGTGGATGATGATATATAATGGGGGTGGGGGGGTGAGAGAAGAATGGAGGAACTTTAGATCACGCAGAGGGAAATGAGAGGGAGCAGGAGTATGAAAAATGGTGGAATGAGACAGACATCATTACCCTACATACATTTATGATTACACGAATGGTATGAATCTACATTGTGTACAACCCTAGAAATGAAATGATGTACCCCCTTTGTGTACAATGAATCAAAATGCAGTCTGTAAAATATAAAAAATAAAAGAATTGGATTGAATTAGAATGCACCCAACTGGAGTCCCCTGCAAACTGATTGCTTGCCTGATTTATATCAGAAGTGTGTTGAGAGGTCTGGGAATGTAACTCAGTGGTGGTGCAACAAGCTCAAAGCCCTGGGTTTGATCCCCAGCACTACAAGAAGCAATAACAAAAACCTAGTAGAGAGTATAATGATAGAAAGTATTTCTCATACTTGTGGTGCCTATAACTTTTTTGACTTCCTAAACATGGAGTGGACCCTCTTCCCTGCTTTTAACTGTCAAGACTTTTATTTTGGAGAACATGTCTTCTCTCTAGCTTTGTAGTTTCCTTATCAGCTGCATAGGTGACCCCCTCAAACAGTCCACTTTCCTTTATTATTCTCATTTGGATTCACTGTTAGAACTCATGACATTGTCTTTACTGACCTTCTTGTTTTTCTTGAACATGTTCTCAAAGATCTTTCTAAGAAGAGGGTGTGTGCCAAGTAAACTATGTGTTTTCTTGCTTGGATAAAAATAATAGGGCAAATTGATGTTATCTTTCTGCATCACTATGGTAATTATTCCTGAAAACCCTTCCTTTTCGGTCTTAAAAATCCAACTGCCTATTTTTCAGACAAGTCTCATAGACATCTGGTGTGTTTGTTTGTTTGTTGAAGTGAGAAGAAATACTAGGCTTCCTGTATTCATCAGCAAGGTGTTACTGGCAACTTCCCCCAGGGATCCTGCCTGAATCCCTGCTGGCTGTATTCAGTGTCCACAAGATTAAGAAATAGACAAGAAATGGAGAAAGGAAAAATGAGTTTTATGCAGTTTAATCAAACTGTGGAGAAGCAGCTAGAGGAGGTGGTAATAGTGTTGCCTGGTAACACAGGGAAGATTAAGGCAACTGTTCTATATACAGTCCTTCACTTTCCCTGTTTTCACCTTTACTTGCCCTCTTCTAGTGTCCTTTATGGCAATCCTAGGGCCTCTTGTGTACATTCTAGACTATAGTTTTTCTGGACTTCACTTCGTCTGTCAAACAAGTTCCTATTTAGAACCCCAAAATAGGTCACAGCATTTTGTCCCTTGATAATCTCTTTCCTACTGTTCATTGTCACATTATTCCATTATGCATTTTAATAGTTTTATTTCAAAGAGCTCTGAAGTGGGAGGGAGAATGAATTGGAATCTTAATTTTTTAAAATAACTAAATGAAAATCCATGTTGGCTTCTATTTCCCTGGCAGGATGTCTTCGTCACGTTTTGCCAGTCATCACAGAAAGGATTTAAGTACTGAAATGATTAGAACCAAAATTGCTCATAGGAAATCACTGTCTCAGAAAGAAAACAGACATAAGGAATACCAACGAAATAGACACTTTGGTTTGAAAGATGTCAATATTCCAACCTTGGAAGGTAGACATCTTGTTGAATTAGATGAGACATCGCAAGAGCTTATTCCAGAAAAGGCCAGTACCAAGCCAAGTAAGTAAAGTTCTGTTGTAGTTTTAAGTACTTCTAAAAATGAATGGAAGTTGATTTTAATGCCTGTGAGTAAGAGCAAAACAAAACTGGCTAGAAGAATGGAGCTTTGAACTATTTTAAATAACTTGGTGTTTTCTACAACTAAGTCCTAGCCATTTAAAGTAAAAGCCATAAAGATCCTTAGCTAGGCTAATGCCATTTTCCTATGGAGGTACTATAGCATTTTATTATCTATACTGCCTTACAGGAAACCTAAAGTTCTTCTAGAACTTAGATAAGTAATGATAAGATGAATTAATAAGAAGATAAAAATAGAATGAGTAAGGAACCTGTGGATTAAGAATAAGATAACATCATTCCTGGGTATTTATCCGAAAAAATTAAAGTAGATGTGTGTGTATCAATATGTGTATATAACAGCACAATTCACAGTAGCCAAATTATGGAACCAACCTAGGTGTCTCAATGAATGAATAGAAAGAAAATGTGTGTGTGTATACACACACAATTGAGTTTTGTTCAACCATGAAGAATAAAATTATGTCATTTGCAGGAAAATGGATAGAATTTGAGCATTATTAAGAGAAATGTCAAAAAGTCAAGGATCATGTTTCCTTTTCTCTCATGTGGAAGCTAGAGAGAACAAGGTGGTTGGAAATCTCATGAAAATAGAAGGAAGACCAATACAGTAGAGGAAAGTAACCAGGGGAGAGAGGAGGAAAGGGAAAAGGGAAACACTGGGGAATTACACTGACTAAATTATATTGTTATTTTTTTGTGCATGTATGAATATGTTACATTTCACATATAATGTACTAATAAAGATATGGAAAAAAATGAAAGGATCACTCAAAAACAGAGAAGAGCAAAGAATTTATCCTTACAGTTTGCCCAAAATGATTTGGGGCCATTAGACAGGAAAAAAAAAAAAAAAAAAAAAACTCAGAAAAAGATGAAACTATAGTGTCTTAGAAGGCAAGGGATTTATAGGGAAGAAGAATAAGAAATGACTTTTCATTTAACCAGGAGTCACTGGAGTTCTATTTTATTGTTTAGATAGCTCACATTAGGAGCTAGATGACAGTAAAATGAAGCCACGGTAAATGGAAAATGATAGAAGATTCAGTCTTATAAGTTTTATAGAGAAAGAAAATGAGGTGTCAAGTTGTTTAATTATTCACTACGTCAGATTTATCAATTTCCAGGAACAGTGTGGGAAATACAGGGCACTTAATTGATTCTGTAAAGGGTAACATTAGCTTAAAACATTTCTTCCAGATTTATCATTTTTGTGATTCTGAAGGAAAGTAAGGGACAAAGAATTAAACAAAGACTGTTGTGGGTTTCTTTTGTTTTTGTTTTTAACATGATATCATCAGTGCCGTTTGAAGTTCAGAGGAAATGGACTGGTAGTCTGGGAGAGAAAGAAAAGAAGAACATCCCTTAGGAGCTGAGAGGAAATGAAAACAGGGGCATTGAATGATATGGAAAAGCTTCGAAAGAACCAAACATTTTTTGTCTGAGAATAAGTGAAAAGTGGAATGGCTATTTGCAAAATTACAAAATACTGAGGAATAGTTTTTAGAGTGTGGTAATTTGTTTTTTCCTTGGTGCTATTAAAATTAAAAGTTCGGGCTGGGGGAGATAGCTCAGTTGGTAAAGTGCTTGCCTCACAAGCACAAGGCCCTGGGTTCAATCCCCAGCACTGCCAAAAAAAAAAAAAAGTTCAATTTTAGCCGTGTTAAATTGTGATGCTTATTAGACATGTAAGAGGAGATGATGAAAAGATAATTAGATACCCAAGATGAGTTGGGGAGAAAGTCTGAATGAGAGATATAAATTTAGGAGTTACTGACTTTTATATGGTATTTGAAATTGTAAAACTTAGTGTGATTATCCAGAGTTCTGAGTGGAAAAAGGAGAGAAAAGGGGTGAGCACTTCAACATTTAGCAGGCAAGGACATGAGGGGAAACAAGCAAAGAACTGAGGGGCAGCCCCATATGAAGTTAGAAATGACCAAAAGAATAATACACTACAAAGCAAGTGAAAAAGTGCCTATCAAGGAGGCAAGACTGACAAACTGTCAGTATTGCTTATTAGCTCAAGGAATATCAGCAGTGAGAATTTAAACTTCTCATTGTTGGAGAGCACTGATGATCTTCAGTAGTTTTGGTAAAATGAAGTTCAGGCAATGGAAGCCATATTGGAATGGTTCAAGACAGAATCTCAGCACCATCCAGGGCATAATCTTGCCCCAACATTTGAACTGGAGTCTAATCAAACCCTTAGATATAATTTCCAGTTTATAGAAGAACATGGAGGAGCTGATGTGGTCGTGTACCATAATCTCAGCTACTCAGGAGGCCAAGGCAGGAAGGTCACACGTTTGAAGCAACGTATCAAGGCTTTGTCTCAAAATAAATAAAAACCCTGGGATGTAGCTTAGTGATGAAGCACTTGCCTATGTGCAAGAAAGACCCTGTGTTCAATCCCCAGTACTGCCAAAAAATAAAATTAAAAAAGAAAACCATGGAGACTAGAGGAATGAGTAAAAAGGGGAGTAAAAAAACCCAAGAAAGCAAATATGGCATACAGATATAAAGTGAATGACATTTAATACTGTGGGTCTTTAGAAGACTGTCTAACAAGTTAATTTAAAATTGAAGTAATAGCATCCGTCCCCCAGGGGCCATCCTGCCGCAGCCAGAGCTGCCAAGGACTGGACACGAGTGTGGGAAAGGAGCATTGCTGCGAAGGACTTGCCATTGTTGGGTATGACTCACCTGGGGCTCTGTCTGGTGAACTGTACCTTCTTTCTCTCAGTGAATGATCTGTATTCCTCTAGTGACGCTGACATTGCATTAACTCCATCTAATTTCAACAGAAAGTTATTCAGAGTAACAGTTTGTGGCTTGTACAATTCTATGCTCCATGGTGTGGTCATTGCCAAAGGTTACCACCATAATGGAAGAAAGCAGCAACTGCTTTAAAAGATGTTGCAAAAGTGGTGCAGTTGATGCAGTTAAAAATCAGTCTCTAGGAGGTCATTATGGTGTTCAGGATTTCCTACCATCAAGATTTTTTGGATCCAAAAAAACAGACCAGAAGATTATCAGGGTGGCAGAAATGGTGAAGCCATTGTGGATGCTGCTCTCAGTTCTCTGTCAGCTTGTAAAGGATCACCTCCGGGGGAAAGAGTGGTGGATGTGGTTCTGGAAAACAAGGCAGAAATGATAGTTCAAGAAAGAAGGATGTGAATGAGCCGACAGACAACAGCTTTGATAAGAATGTCCGTGACAGTGAAGATGTGTGGATGGTTGAGTTTTATGCCCTTTGGTGTGGACACTGCAAGAACCTGGAGCCTGAGTGGGCTGCTGCAGCTATAGAAGAAAAGGAGCAAACCAAAGGGAAAGTGAAGCCAGCAGCTATGGACACTATGAATCAGGTTCTAGCCAGTTGATACGGGATTGGGGGATTGCCTACAATCAAGATGTTTCAGAAAGACCAGTCTCCTGTGGATGGTGGGCGGACAAGATTTGCACGGTGTCCCAGTCCCTTGATTTGTTTTCTAGTAATGCCCCCCGTCCTGAGCTGCTTGAGATAATCAATGAGGACATTGCCAAGAGTACATGGGAGGAGCACCAGTTCTGCATTCATGACTGTGCTGCCCCACATCCTCAACACAGGAGCTGCAGGCAGAAATTCTTACTTGGAAGTTTTTCTCAAGTTGGCAGACAAATCCAAGAAAATGGGGTGGCTCTGAACAGGTGCTAGGTATTCGAGGGTTTGGATACCCTGCCTTGGCAGCCATTAATGCACACAGGATAAAATTTGCTCTTCTAAAAGGGTCTTTCAGTGAGCAAAGCATTGATGGGTTTCTCAGAGAGCTGTCTTCTGGGCGTGCACCAGTGGGAGGTGATACCTTTCCTGCTATCACTGCAAGAGAGCCCTGGAATGGCAGGGATGGTTAGCTTCCTGTAGAGGATGACATTGACCTCAGCGATGTGGAGCTTGATGACTTGGAGGAAGATGAATTGTGAAAGCCACAGCCCAGGCTTCAGGTCATTTTCTTTTCTTGGGAGTCAACAGATTTTCCAGCAGTGAGGAAGCATTCTTTACAATTAGGCTAATCTACCAGTGGCCATTTTAACCAAGAAGTAGCACTTGATTGGTCATTTGAAAACACTGCACCAGTGAGATTTTGTATCTCAAGAAAACATTGAAAAATTCTATGAATTTTGTAGCCAGTGAATTAGATTGTATTCTCTCATGTATTTTGAAGAAAACTGGGCTGTAGAAACGTTTTTCCTCCCTCTAACTGCTGCTTGAATGTTCTTGAAGGCTGTTTCTTATATATAGGTTTTTTAAAATGTGATTCCTTCATTTGAATATCAATTACTTTTTCCATTAAAGAATAAAATGATATTTTGGACAATGCCAAAAAAAAATTAAAGTAATAATGCTGGGCACTATGGTGCATGCCTAAAATCCCAGCAACTGGGGAGGCTGGGGCAAGAGGAGGGAAAATTCAAGACCGGCTTCCACAACTTACCAAGGTCCTGCCTCAAAATAAAAGAAGGGCAAGAGGGCTGGGGGTATAGCTTAGTGGTAAAGCACCCCTGGGTTCAAATCCCAGTATCAAAAAAATAAAGAAGTAATACGTGCCTAGTACGTACAGTAAGACATTAATATTTGAACAAGTGAAGTCACACAGAAGGAATAGTAATTAGTTAGGGGTTAAAATAACAGTGTTGAGGAGTTAACAAATTATTAAAAGCATTTCTTAGCAGCAGTTAAAGTTAGACAAAATGATTTTTAAAGTATTTGCTATAACTTTTGTCTGAAATGTTTTATATGTTATGGTGTTTTGATTTTTTTTCTTGCTTAGAGTCAGCAAAAACTGTTCTAAGTGAACAACGAAAGCAAATGCTCCAAAAATACAAAGAAGAAAAGCAACTTCAAAAATTAAAAGAACAGAGAGAGAAAACTAAACGAGGAATATTTAAAATGGGTCTTTATAGACCTGATGCACCTTGCTTTCTTTTATCAAATCCAAATGCTATGAAAACTGAGCCAAAAAAGGTAAGTTTCTGATCTTAACTTGATATAGAGGAATAATAGTTCTTTTTATCTGGAGCTTTCTTTAAGAAATAAAATGACCAACCCCTTTTCCGTTAGTCCCCTTACTAATTTAACTGATTAACTAATTGGTAGAAGGTGGGAATGACTTAACTGCTCAGAAGAATGAAAATCGGGTTTCCTGAGGTGCAGCGACTCGGAAAATTGAAACAGATGGATTCCAAGTTCAAGATCAGCCTTAGCATCTTAGTGAGACCCTGTCTCAAAATAAAATAAAAAGGGGCTGGGGAGATAGCTCAGTTGGTAGAGTGCTTGCCTTGCAAGCACAATGCCCTGGGTTCTATCCCCAATACCGCAAAAAAAAAATAAAATAATAAAAATAATAAAAAGGAATAGGGCTATTGGTCAATGGTAGAACACCCCTGGTTTCAAACCCTACCACCACCAAAAAAAAAAAAAAAAAAAAAGAAAGAAAGAAAAGAAAATTAGATTATATATAAATGGAGAGGGTAAGATTAGGAAGTCTGGTGCAGTCAGGCCAAACAATGCTGTATCAAAGGATTAGGCATTTATCTTATAAGTTATGGAGAGTCAGGGGAGATTTATAAAAGAGGTAGTGCCATTATCGAATTAATAATTCAGAAAGTCTACCCTGGCCTTAAAAATTATAGTCTAGAAGGGAAAGCATTTATGGATAAGAAGACAATTTGTGAGACTATTGCAGCAGAATCAGTAAACTAAGTGGTCTGGGACAGTGAGTTTAAAAAGACATTTTGATTGATATATTTGACAAGACTGGTGTCCAAGTAAGTGATGGGGGCTTAAGGAATTAAGAGTCAGAGACAAGGTGATTCTGAAACTATTAGTCTGAACAAATGTACAAATTCTGCTACTGCCAAAGAGATAAGGAAGACAAAAGTAATAAGCTTCCATATGTGCATGTTCATGAACTTTTTCTTTTCTCTCTGTCTTTTAACTGTTTGGGCCACCTACATAGGCAGTTGGGAATAAAAATTTGGAAAACAGAATGGAGATTGGTGCTAAGATATGGACTTAGGATATAACGGGGATATAGATGTGGCTTAAACTATAGGATTAAATGAAACCCTTTCAATAAATATATATGAAATTATAAAAATGTGTAGAGTCTAAATTATAGACTTCTCTAGATTACATGCCATTTTGTTTCTCCAAATCTCTGTGAAAACCTAGTGCTAAAGAAATAGGCTTTCCTTTAGAATGTATAATGAAAGCAACTCAGTAAAGAGTATTGCCTAAGTAGAATAAAAAACAATTATTAGTGAATTTTGTTATTTAATACAACAACGGGCCTCTTTCTCCCTTCTGCCTACAATTTTTAAATAGTTATTTACAATTTGAACCAGTGACTAACATCCTACATATTCTGGGAAAGTCAGCCTAAATGTAACCCTTCCAAGCAGTCTTTGTTGTTCTTGCAAACAGAAATAATCTCTCCCTCCTCTAACATACCAAGAATGGATTTAGCTTTATCTTTTCAACTTGAACTACAGCCATTAGTTTTGGTCTATTCTTTATTACCCTAAGATCATGCTATACACAGAGTAAATAATAAAAAATATGCAAGTGAATCAGTGAGCTTCATGAGGCCCAGAAAAGTAGTCAATATCTTAGGCCTTTATATCATTCAATTCTTGTTTAAATCAGGAATGCATATACAATGAGATCTTAGAAACACATTATTTAAAATGAGATCTGTGCTATATACTTTTAGAATAGTCAGTAGCTCAGAAGAATGAACGAATGAAAATTGGGTTTCCTGGGTTGGGGCAACTTTAGAGTTGACAACTTATCACCCTAGTCTTTCTCCTGCTAGATTTTTTTTCTGCATTTTGTGTTCACATCTCCATTTTCTTATTAACAGTGGAAAAGTACATAATCATGAGATTTGAAAGCAAATTATCAAAACTCAAAAAGTAAGCTGAAAATCTTTTTATAAACAGAAAATGAAAGATCTAATACTCTAGTCTGCTTACCATCCCCTTCCCAAATATGTCTAACTAATCATATTAGTGAGGATTCTAGTACAAGTAAAATATAGTCTGAAGTTTTTTTCCCTCATGGAGAAATATGAGTACGTTTTGAAACTACTAAATTTTGATGTAGCCTGGCTTGGTAATGCACATCTATAATCCCAGTGGCTCAGGAGAATGAGGCAGGAGAATCAGGAGTTCCCAGCTAGCCTGAGCAACTTAGCAAGACCCTCTCTCTGAAAAAAATATAAAAAGGACTGGAGACATGGCTCAATGGTTAAGTGCCCCTGAATTTACTCCCCAATACCAAAAAAAATTTAAATCCAGCCAGAAGCAGAAAAACAATAGGAATTTCTAGTTAGTATCTTTTTACCATAAATAATTGAGGATAAAATTTAATATTAAACTGGGAATTTCATTTCATAATGAGATATAGAAGTGAGCTTTTCCTGATTCTTCTTTTATTTTTTTTTTTAAACTTGATTTTCTTTTTACTGTTAAAGGCTATTCCATCTTCTGCACGGATTACAAGATCAAAGGCCAAGGAACAAATTGAACAAACTAAGGTATAGTTGATAGTAGATCCATACCAAACTTTGTGTCACCGTCTTTGTTTATTGGACTCCTATTATGTATTCCATATGTATTTCATATGTTTGTATGAAATGCAAATAGCTGAAAATATGTGCTATGAAAAGCACATAGCAGGTGATATTATGGTTACTAAGATAAAATGGAGTGGTCAAAGAGAAATAGCATGACTCACATCTGGTCAGAAAGCTAAGTTTCATGTATTTGGTAAATTTTGAATCACTACCACTTTCCTGGCATTTTTCTAGTCTATAGGATACACAAAGAATAAAACAAAATTCTCTGACTTCATGGAACTGACATAGAAAACTGGCAGTTTATACATATGTATGTGTGTGTGTGTGTGTGTGTGTGTGTGTGTGTGTGTATGATTATAAATATTATGGAGAAGATTAAAAAAGAAGAGAGTTAGGGAATGCCAGAAGTATGTAGGGTAGAATTTTGATTGGGCTAATCAGGGAGAGCCCAACTAAAATGGTGGCATTTTGAATGGGGTCTCTAAGGAAGTAAATCATGGGAAAGAGTTTTCTATCCAAAAGAGTAATTTTCTAAGCAAAATTCAAGGCTCTTGAAATGAAAGCATGACTTTCGAGTTTAAGGACCATCAGAAGGTTATAGTCAGCTATATTTAATAGCTTGGATTGTCGTTCTTAATTCTAGGACTCTAAAAATCGGATATAAGGAAGTATCCATAGTGGAAAACTTTCCTTGTTTCATTTTATTTGGGTTAATAGATTTTTTGCTGGGTAATTTTAATTGTCAGGATTCAGTTGAGGGATCATTTTACAATTGAAAGTTGTAGTTTAAATCACATAGTACCTTATTTCTTAAATAGATTGAGAATGGGATTGATGTTCGAGCAATTCGACCTGGTCAAAGACAGACTTCAGAAAAGAAGGTATTGGACAAAGAGAAAACAGGTAGGAGTATTAACAGTTACTGGTGTTATCACAGTAATGACATATTAAGACAAAGAGATTTGATTAGGTTGTCTTCCCCTTGCTAGTTATTCGGCCTATTGCGCCCACATCAGTGAGAATAACCCGATCTACTACTCAAGCAGCAACCCAGATTGTCAGAACAGTCTCAACTAACACTACAAGAAAGCCAGTCACAAGAGCCACTAATGGTAAGAACTATTTCTTGATCAGTAACTAAATCAGAATGTTTTGGCCCTTGAGGTTATTATTGTGTTTAATTTTTTAAATCAGCATGTATTTTTTGAATAGGAAAGAGGGAAATGGAAAGTTCAATCCTGAAAGCAGAGTCTGTGTCCTGACTTTCAGTTAGCACACAAGGAGTGCTGGGATGTTAAAACACCTGAGTTAGTATAAACAGTGCTTTGGGAAGTGAATAATTCTTGGTCCAGGTAAATCTTACTTTATACATTTGGTGAAATACAATGTAGCTGCTAATAACAATGCTGTCAAAGTACATTTAATAACATAGTAAAGATACACTAAGTGGGGGAAGGAAAAAAATCAGGTTAAATTCTGAAAAGTAATACATGAACATGGGGACATAGAAAAAATGGAAAAAAAAAACATGCTGAAGTATCAATTCAGTAACGGAACCTTGGGTGATTTTTTATTTATTTTTGGTGCTGGTTGTTCTTGGTGCTTTTCTTTGTTACCTGTCTATAAGATGTGTTTTGTATTCAGAGGAAAAAGATAAAACATGTTTGTTTTGTTTTGAAACAGGTGGCCTGTGTTTGGCAGGAAATTTCATTTGTTTTTATCCCTTTTTATAATGTGACTTTTAATCATAAAAATCCATCAAGACATACATTCCTGTTACCACCTTTTTTCCTTTCCCAGATTACCTAGTACCTTTAATGCAGCATTTTTTATCTGTCAAAATTGGTTCTTATTTCATTTTTATTGTAGATAATGAACCTGAAAGAAAAGCACCAAATAAAGGAAGACCTGTGAAAAAGATAGAAACAAAACCTGACAAGGTAGAGCATAAACATCTGTTTATCTCTAGATACTTTGGAAATCTCATTGCTACTTTCATAAAGTTGAAATTAAGCATATAGAGCTGCTTCAAGAAGTTAACCTACATGTGTGTTAAAGCCTCTTGAACCATAAGGAAGCATCATGAGAATTTACTGTTACTGTTGTTTTTTCAGGTGTCTTATTCTCAGTTTTATAAGTAGAGAAAGTATAATTTTGTTAACAAAAAGATGATGGAAAAAATAATAAAAACAGCTGAGAGAAGCCATTATGTGAGAATTAGCTCAGAAATAAGATGGAGAAAGATGAAATGTATTGATGTTGGATTCATTTAGACCTGGGTTTGATTATTGTCTCTGCTTCCAATTAGCTGCATATCTTTGGGAACATTATATAATTTGAGTTTGTTTTTTCATCTATAACATAGAATACCTATATTGATCAGTTTTAAGTATTAAATAAGGTAACATTTCTGATGGCATCCAGCATGTTGTCTAATAAATTGATAAAAAAGAGGCATTATTTCTGGGTACAGTGGTTCTCATTGGCTCAGGAGGCTGAGGCAGAAGGATTACAAATTCAAGTCCAATCTCACAACTTGGCAAGACCCTAAGCAACTTAAACCCTCTCAAAAAAAATAAAATAGGGGCTGGGGAGATAGCTCAGTCAGTAGAGTGCTTGCCTTGTAAGCACAAGTCCCTGGGTTTGATCCCCAGCACCCAAAAAATAAATAAATAAATAAATAAATAAATAAAATAAAATAAAATAAAAATTAAAAATCTCAAATGTAGATCTTCTAAGAAAGGCACTAAGGGATGAATCTTTACAGGCTTTCTAGCTCTTCCCTTGGATTTATTTTCCTCTTAAAGATTTATGAGTAGTTTTTGGACTGGAGTTGTGGCTCAGTGGTAGAGCACTTGCCTAGCACATATGATTTAAAAAAAAAAAAAAATTATGACTAGTTTTTACTTCCACTGACACTCTGGCCTTCAGAATAATGTTACCACTTAAACTTCTGTCCAGGTTGAAATAACCATGGCTTGAGTTCAAATCTCATTAAAAATTGGAAGCATTACAAACAGAAAAACAAAAAATCCCAGAAACTTAGAAACTTCTAAAACTTACGTTTAAATACCAGATAACAAATTGACCTGGAAAAGGAAATATGCTTCATATTTTATAGGGTATATCTAACTGTGTCATATTGAAAGATATTGTTCTTATCATGAGGTTACTTGTTTTAAAAAAAAATGTGGTCCTTAACAATAGCAGTCATCTAATATTCAATATTTTAAATTTCTGATTCTCAAACTAATTGTGATTGTCCATGTAATTTAAGTAAAAAGTATATTTGTTAGTTGAGTATTTCTTCCATCTTCAACTTCCATAGATTTTATTTTCTAGTAATGCCTAGTGTTCTATGCTCCTTTAATAAGAATTGGTTTTCTCTCTATAGGATCATAGTAGTTTAGTGTAACTGGTCTTCTAATTCCCTGTATATATTTTAATTGCATTTTTTTCTTTCAAATTATGTACATGGGACATAAAGCTCAATTGTCACATTTTCAATCCTGTTCCATTTACTTATATCTAGGTTGTTTCTTTTAAACTTGATAATGAAGAAAATACTTTGAATTCACAAACCAGTGCAACAAATGGAATGGATCCAGATGGAATCTTATCAAAAATGGAAAATTTACCTAAGAAAAGTTCCGAAAAAAACAAAGGAAAGAATTCCTTTGCACCTAATGATTTTATGTTTCATCCACTGGATGGTTTGAAGACCTATCAAGTAACAGTCATGACTCCCACAAGTGCCAATGCTTTCTTGACACCCAGTTATACCTGGAACCCTTTAAAACCGGAGGGGTAAGAATATAAATCTTAAAAGAGAAAAAACATATATACATATAAACATACACACACATAAAATCTTAATGAATCCCTTGCTCAGAAGGGTGTGGCAACAAATGCCTCTTTTAGATTTGGTCTGTGCTTTCAAAAAGTTATTTAGGTTAGTGAAGTGTGCTAATTATAAATGATGAAGATGTATTCTTTTGAAAAACATTACTCAGGGTTGGGGTCGTAGCTCAGTGGTAGAGAGCTTGCCTAGCATGTGTGAGGCACTGGGTTTGATCCTCAGCACCATATAAAAATAAATAAAGGTATTGTGTCCATCTACAACTTAAAAAAAAAAAAAAAAAAAAAAAAAATCACACACAACATTACTCAGAAGGGTACTCTAATGCTTTTGTAAATTCAGCTTTCCCCATGCATTTTTATTATTTTCACTCTTCAATTTGTGGGTTTCATTCGCTCTTAATTGACTTAATTATAACACAAAGAAATAAATATTTATAGAGTGAGAAGTACAGATCTGTGCAAGTCTGTATGTTTGTACGCTTATATATACATACACAGTTTTTATACACAGTTTTCTTTTTTTTTCCAGTACTGAAGTTGAACCCAAGCCCTTGCACATGCTAGGAAAGTGCTCTACCACTGAGCAACATTTTCAGTTCTCGTTATTTTATTTTGAGACAGCGTCTCACTAAATTGCCCAGGCTGGCCTTGAACTTGAGATCCTCTTTCCTGAGCTTCCCAAGTAACTGGGATTATAGGCATGTGCCACCATCCCAACAGAACAGAAATAAATTTTTTACAAGAAGAAAACTGCCATAAAAATTCAGATTGTTTGTTTTGGTTTTTGATGCAAGTTTCTTTAAAACATTACCTTTAACTTTCAAAGCATGGGGGAATCAGAATCTTTTTAAAAGAAGAGGTAAGATTGTTTTGCAGAGACTGACAACAAATATATTAGAAACTACTCAACAGTATCAAAGACGACTAAATGCTTATATTCTATTAAGAGATCTTCAAAGTCTTTCAATCTCATAGAGTAAATAAAGATGGACATTCTTATTATAGGTGTTTAAATTTTTTTCCCTCCAGAATAAACTTACTTTTTAAAGATAAAAACATTGGTATTTTAATCCCAGGTTTTTAAAAAACAAACGCAATTCTGAAATCCCTTAATTAGATACATGGAATTAATGTTTCATGAAATATATTTTTACTGTCGTTTTTAGTGGTAAGACTCAAGAAGCAACAAAAGAAATCTTGACCCCAAAATGTAAAACTTACTCTACCAAGACAGTACAGCAAGATTCAAGTAAATTACTGTGTCCTTTAGGTTCTCTAACAGTTTTGAATCAAGGTATAGTATTTAATTTTTTACTTACTTTTCTGGATTATGATTTATCAGCTTTGTTTAGAACTCATTCTACTATATATCTCTGAGATATGACCTCAGGGTCCAAAAATAAATAAATAAATAGATAGGTAGATAGATAAATAAATAGGAGAGCATAAATAAAGACATTTGGAGAGAAAGTTATAAGAAATACTGAGAAAATGAGAAATAATTGTAAATTTGAAGAGATGAAAAATCTTGAGGGCCACATAAGAGGATATGTGAATGAAACAATTAAGGCAGAAATAAAATTTTTAAATTCAACATTGAAAAGAATTGAAGGATTTTTTAAAATGCCTTTCTGTTATTTTAAGAATCACTGTTTTGAAATTCATACGTAATATTTTCTTTAATGTGTAGAACATAGCTTAAATCAAAATG
Organism: Sciurus carolinensis; assembly: GCF_902686445.1. Classification (NCBI taxonomy): domain Eukaryota; kingdom Metazoa; phylum Chordata; class Mammalia; order Rodentia; family Sciuridae; genus Sciurus; species Sciurus carolinensis. The sequence goes on along the minus strand of NC_062214.1, from coordinate 155,480,748 downwards.
AAGCTACTACTAAAAGTTCAAGTGACCTTTCAATAAAAGACGTTCCAGCGTTTGAATTAAATGAAGGTCAGATGTCTCAGCCAACACATGATGTGCCATATTTCAGGTTTGTATTAATGTCTAGTCATTTAAAACCTAAATTAAAATATTTAGTTTTATGTATATTTAACATAGTATGTTAGTGGTATGATTTTTACACATCTTTTACATTATAATACATTCTTGTGGTTGCTAGTTCAAAGAGTAGGAAAAGGTATAAGTGAAAAATTTTCTTTCCAGTGGTATCTCCCAACCCCATAGTTTGAACCTTTGTGGAGGTCAGTATCATTCATGTCTTGTGAATACTTCCAGAGATAGATAATGCATATGTAGACAAATATAGAATTTTTTCTTTAAATTACATGTAGTATATAATACACACTATTAACATTTTCATTTAATGTCAAATGTTGATATTCCATTTTAGCACTTAAAAAGCTTTCTCATCTCGTGTGTATGCACATGCGGATTTGTGTTTTAATGACTGCATAGTATCTGATTGGATGTACCACAGTTTTACAGGACCCTGTTGTTAGGCATTAACATTGGGTTTATAGTCAGGGCTACAAAGAACAACCTATGTGCTTTTTTATTTGCATATGCAAATAATGACCTCAATTTATAGTCCCTCAAGTAAGATATTAGAGTTCCTGTTTTTTTTCACATTATTCTGTGGATAATATCAGAAAATTTAATGAACATTAAGGAATGTTAGATGCTGAAAGATGAAAACAGGACAAACTAGAAATGTTAGTTTGAAAAGTGTGTTCCTGGGCTCATCCAACTATGTAAGATTTAGGAATACAAGGATGGACATAATATCAATTTGCATTTGTGGATTTTAACATGTTAAAGTTCATAAAATAATTAGGTATCAACTCTGGGAAAGTAATATTGTGCCTATTTTTCATACCTTCCTAATATAATGTATCACAGTGTCATAATGCTATTACTGATACCAGTGGGGGAAACACTCAAAATGGAAATCTATCTCATCATTTTAGAAATATCCTACAGTCAGAAACTGAGAAATTGACTTCATACTGCCTTGAGTGGGACAGGAAGCTTGAATTGGACATTCCAGATGATGGTAGGAAAAACATATTTTTTTGATGGTCTTAGCTTTGGTTTTTTTGTTTGTTTGTTTGTTTTTGTTTTTTTAATAACATCCATCCAAAACATAAAAATCAAATGTTGTCCAACTTTATGATTTATTACTCAAAATAGCAAAGAATTTTTCATTTCTAAACTATGTTTCCTAGTATCTGTATGCTAAAGTAGTATTAAGACTTTTCTGTATTTTTAGAAATTTCTATATGATTTTATAGGTGGTGTCAGAATCTGGTATTTATTACACAAAAATACTTTCTGAATAAAAATTATCTAAATAAATATTGAAAGGTTTTTTCTGAAAAGTTTCTCATTTGGTAAAACTGTTTAAAAAAATTATTTGTGGACTCTCAGTGTCAGGACTCTCTCTCCTTCTTCAATACTTAGGTACAATGAACTATTTGAGGTTGAAATCTTATAAAATATAAGAAGTAGAATGTTTTTTATTATGTAGTAATGCATGATAGTAAACATTGCCAGTTGTTAATAGGAATCAAAGCAAATAATTAATGCTATTTGTATGGTAAAATTTTGTGATAGAAATTTTTTTGTTTTTTTGCTTTTAAGAATTTAATTCCGGGGACTGGGGAGATAGTTCAGTCGGTAAAGTGTTTGCCTTGCAAGCACAAGGCTGTGGGTTCGATTCCCAGCACCACAAAAAAAAAAAAAAGAATTTAATTCTGGCTAGGTGCAGTGGCACACACCTATAATCTCAGTGAATTGAGAGGTAGAGGCAAGAGGATTGCAAGTTGAAGGCCACCCTCAGCAATTTAGCATGGCTCAAGCAACTTAGCCAAGACACTGTCTCAAAGTAAAAAGTAAAAAGGGCTGAGGATGTAGCTCAGTAATTAACCACCCCTGGGTTCAACCCATGATACCAAAAAAATTTTTTTAAATTTTATTTTGTAAGCCCTAGAACATTTGGGGTAGAATCTTATCAGATGGTTGACCTGCTGTGAAGGTACTGTTGTTCCTTTAATTTTTAAAAGTCTTTTATCTCTTTTAGCTAAAGATCTTATTCGCACAGCAGTTGGTCAAACAAGACTCCTTATTAAGGAAAGATTCAAACAGTTCGAAGAACTGGTGAATGATTGTGAATATAAACGAGGTGAACTGGAGACTACCTGTGCAGATCTGGATGGATTTTGGGATATGGTTAATTTTCAGGTATGTGTTTGAGCATTTTGAATATAGTAATTTGTAATTTTTTTAAACTGAGTAACAGTAGTAAAATGGAGTAATAGTAGCTGCTTAGGTACCTATAATATTGAGATATTCAAAACACCTTTATAAACTATAAAGTACTAAATTTTATGACTGTCCTTTTCTCCCCCATTGTTGTTAGGATAATTTCTGTGTGAGTTGGAAATTGAGATTATATCCAACTCTTGAATACTGAGGTTTTACATGTGAGAAATTAGGCATTTTAGTCTAATTAGTCTTTAGTAGTTCAGTTCAACTAACAGTTATTGAGTTCCTATTGTGTGCTAGGCATTGTATTAGGAGTTAATAAAAAGTCACATCCTCCATCCCAGAGAAGTTTGTAGCTTGATTAGCCATTTACACAGTACACATTAATTCTAACGTAGAAATCTCTCCCTGATGGAGGACATCATTAGAAGGATCAGTAAAAGGTACAGGGTAGGTAATAATTTCTAGCTTGTTAAACTTATTTTAGAAATAAGCATATAAAAAAAGTTCAAGAGCCAGTAACCAACAATGAACATTTGAAGAGGAAAGTTTTATTTTTTTGGTTGTACTGCAGGTCAAACCCAGGGCTTTGTGCCTGCTAATAATCATGAGCTCTACCACAGAGCTATACCACCAATCCCAGAATTAAACTTTAGAACTAAAAGAAAGAGGCCAAATCCAACATCATGGAAAAAAACTATTTGGATAGAGCAAATTGGGGTAATAAAAGAAGAAAAGAACATTTAAATGCAAGTATTAAAGAGGTCAGACATTTCATCTGTCAAATGAAAATACCTTTTTAAACAAGAACATTCATAGAACCACTGAAATAGCTTTTTGAAGTTAAAAGCAAGAGCAGAATGTAAGATGGAATAGAAAGAGTTTGTAGTTCTAGAAATTTCCCAGTAAGTAGAGCAAAGAGAGATGTAAAATGGAAAAGAACACATAAGAAAATTAAGTGGAACAGTCCATGAAGCATAGTATCCAAATAATTGGAATTTCAGAAAAAGAGAAAAATAATTGTAGGGAACAAATGATCAGTGAAATCGTTTTAAAAAGTTTTTTCTAGGACATGAATTCTAGGTTGAATGAGCCCATTCAGTGCCTAGCACTGTGAATCAGACCAAACCTACATCACTCCACATCATTAAATGTAGTTGTGTAAGTCTTGGGATAAAGAAGGAAATCTAAAAGCTTTCAGAGAAAGAAACAAATTTCTTACAAAGTGTCAAGAATCAGAATAGCCAGGGATTTCTCAGTAGCAATCTTGAAAACTGGGAGAACAACACCCTGAAAAATCTGAGGGAATACAGCTTCCCACCTTAAATCCTGTAACAAATCAAGTATGAGATTGGAAAGGCAAATATTTCAGACTGCAGGTCTCAAATTTTCTCTCTCCCTGTGCTCGCTTTCTCAGAAAACTAACATTATGTACCTCACAGAAATGAGAGTAAGCTAGGAAAAGAGGGAGGAGAGTGGGACCCATCCCCAGAGGGGGCCGAAATAAGGGAATTATGGCTGGTGATGAGTGAAGGAGGAATCTAAAGCAACTTGCATTGTGGAAAGTTTACAAACCAGGAGTTGACACAGCAGGAGGCCCATAACTCTGGGAAGCTGAATGAATAAAATATTCGATTTTTTTTTTTTTTAATGGCAGTAATTTAATTTATACTTACTGTGCAGAATTTAGAGGTGACTTGATAAATACCTAAAAAATGAGCAAACAAGAAACAGTGATTATTAAATCTGGAGAAGAGTTATGAGGAATAGAACATAATTGCAGTAACTGTTGTCCAGGTGTGAATAATGTTTATGTGATCATAATAATACAAGAATTATTTTATGACCAGTTTTTATACATTTACCAGTTTTTATAACAATGAGTTGGTTCACTAGCATCCTTTAGTGGTGACCAATTAATTTTGTTGTTCAGTATTATTAATTTATGGATTTAAATAATGTGTTTACATTATTTATAATTATTGTCTTTATTCATGCTCATTTTTCTCAACTTTCTATTTTCTTTTTGTTTTTGGTACTGAGAACTGGACCCGGGGTATTTTACCACTAGCTACTTTCCAAGCCCTTTTTATTTTGAGAAAGGGTTTTGCCAAGTTCCTGAGGCTGACCTTGACCTTGTGATCCTTTTGTCTCAGCCTCTTAAGTCAGTGGGATTTCATCTACTGCACCTTGACTCATTGCTTAACTTTGTTTAGTGGGGACCAATTCAATTTTAGGGCTTTAGAGGCTTTTGTTTTATTTTTAACCAAAAATTATGTGTTATTATTTACATATCATAAGATTTATCTATTTTAAGTGTACAGTTGGTTTTAATAAATTTACAGAGTTGTGCAACCATCACCATGACCAAGTTTAGAATTTTCATCACTGCCAAAAGTTCCCTCCTGTCTGCCATCAGTCCCCATTCTCACTCCCAGGCTAGGCAATCACTAATGTACTTATTGTGTATAAATTTGCCTTTTTTGTATAAATAGAATCATTATAATATGTGGTCTTTTGCATCTAGCTTGAGGTGCATCTGTGTTATACCTTCTATATATACTTACCTTTTTTTTTATTAAGTAGTACAGCTGGTCCTCTGTATCCAAGAGTTCTGCATTTGAATGATCAACCAACTGCAGATTTGAAATATTTTTTAAACCAGGCACAGTGGTGCACACCTGTAATCCCAGTGACTCAGGAGGTGGAGGCAGGAGTATGGCAAATTTGAGGCTAGCCTCAACAACTCAGTGAGGCCCTCGGCAAATTAGACACTGTTTCAAAATAAAACAAAAAGGACTGTGGATATATCTTAGTGGTAAAGCACTCCTGGGTTCAGTCCCCACTACCAAAAAATAAACAAACAAACAAAATATCTTTTAAAAAGTTTGTCTGGCCAGGCCCAACAGCATGCAGTATAATCCCAATGATGAGGAAGCTAGCGGGAGGATCCCAAGCTTGAAGCCAGCTCAGCAATTTTATGAGACCCTGTCTCAAAATTTAAACAAAGGACTGGGAATGTGACTCAGTGGTAAAGAGCCCCTGAGTTCAATACCCAGTACAAAAAAAAGGGAAAGGAATTGACTGTACTGAATATGTACAGACTTTGTTTCTTCTCACCATTTTCTTATTAGTACAGTATAACAACTACTTTACATTGTATTTAGTATTATAAGTCATATAAAGATGGTTTAAATTATATGGGATATACTTTAGGTTTATCTTAGGTTATGGGATATACTTTCAGGTTTACTTAGGTTATATGCAAATATTATGCCCATTTTACATAAGGGACTTTACTGTCTGTGGATTTTTTTTTTTTTTTTTAATGGCCCTGGATGAATCACTAGCCCCTAACCCTTTTTATTTTGTTTTGGGGGAGGGGCAGGTGCTGGGGATTGAACTCAGGAGCACTCCACCACTGAGACACATCTCAACCCTATTTTTTATTTTATTTAGAGAAAGGGACTTCACTCAGTTGCTTATTGCCTCGCTTTTACTGAGGCTGGCTTTGAACTCAGTCCTCCTGCCTCAGCCTCCTGAGCTGAGCCACTGGCATTACAGCTGGCTGACTTTTAGTCGTATTAACGGTGTCTTTTGAAGTGCAAGTGTTTTTAATTTTGGTGAAGTTCAACTCATCAAATTTTTTTCTTTTTTGATTTTGACATTATTTCTAAGAACTATTGCTTAAACTCAAGTTACAGAGGTTTTTGTTTTTGAGCTAAAAGTTTCAGCTCTTAGAGTTCAGTCAATGATCTGTTTGTTAGTTTTTGTATACAGTGTGAGGTCAGCATCTTACTTCATCTTTATGCTTATGGACATCCCATTTTTCTAACATTGTTCACTGAAAACTGTCCTTTAGCCCTTGAATTGTATTGATGTATTTGTTGGAAATGAACTAATAACGGATTAATCCTGAGTTATCTCGATGTCTATTTTTAAGAGAGTAGGAAGTTGAGAGAATATGTGTGTATAAATGCATAGTAGGGGGACTTGGAGCATATTTACCAAATTGTTGACAGTGGTTACCTCCTTAGAGCAGATTAAAAGTACTAGACGATGGAGATCATAATTCCCATCCTACTAATAAGTATGTTTCAAGAAAATGAGGAGACAAGCCACAGCCTAGGAGAAGATATTTGTTAAAAGGCAGTTGTCCAAATAAACAAAAAGTCTTAAAACTTAGCAATTAGACAATGAACAACACAGGCTAGGGGTGTAGCTCAGGTTTAAAGGGCTTGCCTAGCATGTGAGAGTCCCTGAGTTGTTCTCCAGCACTGCAAAAAAATTAAAGGAAGAAGAAAAAGAACTAAAAAACTGGGCAAAAGACCTGAACAGATGCCTGACCAGAGAAGATAGATGGTGAAAAAGCATATGAAACCATGTTCAACATCCTATGTCATTAGGAAATTGCAAATTTAGTGAGTTGCCAGTATACACCTGTTAGAAAGGCAAGAAGTCCAAAACACTCAACACCAAATGCCAGTGAGGGAGCAACAGAATATAGAGCTTAGGAACTCAGTCATTGCTGTGAGATGCAAAATGACACATCCATTTTGGAAGAGTTTTGCAGTTTCTTACAAAACTAGACATACTCTTACCATATACAGAAATTGCAGTCTTTCACATTTACCCAAATGAGTTCAAAACTTATATCCATAAAAAAAAAACCTGCACGCAGCTGTTTATAGCAGCATTATTCATAACTGACAAAACTTGGAAACAACCAAGATGTTCTTCAGTAGGGGAATAAATAAATAATAGTTGGTTTTTTTTTGTTTTGTTTTGTACTGGGGATTGAACCCAGGGACACTTGACCACCGAGCCACATCCCCAGCCATTTAAAAAAAATTTTTTTTGAAACAGTGTCTCACTAAGTTGCTTAGGGCCTCACTGAATTGCTGAGGCTAACTTGAATTTGTGATCCTCCTGACTCAGCCTCCCAAGCCTCTGGGATTACAGGTGTGTGCCACCATGCCTGGCAATAGTAGTTGTTTAAAAAAAGAAAAAGAAAAGAAAGATTGTGTTCATTTGTATGATTTAAGAAACAAAAACACTTAAGATGTATTTCCTATCATTTTAATTACCAAAAATAACCTAGGAGAGCTATTCATATATGGCAACCTTTGTTTTGATTTTATCATAAATATTCTTGATTTAAACACTAAGAACACTAAATTCAGATTGACTCAGAGGCTGGGTACAGCGGCACACACCTGTAATCCCAGTGACTCTGGAGGCGGAGGCAGGAGGATCATGAGTTCAAAGCCAACCTCAGCAAAAGTGAGGCGCTAACCAACTCAGTGAGACCCTGCCTCTAAACAAAATACAAAATAGGACTGGGGGTGTGTCTCAGTGGTTGAGTGCCCCTAAGTTCAGTCCCTGGTCCCACCTCTCCCTTCCCCTCCCAAAAAAATTAAAAAAATAAAAAGAGCTTAGCTGAGCACAGTGGTGTACCTGTAATCCCAGCAACTTTCAAGGTTGAGTTAGGAGGATCATAAGTTAGAAGACAGTCTGTGCAACTAAGCAAGACCCTGTCTCAAAATAAAATAATAAAAAGGTCTGGGAATGTAGCTTAGTAGCAGTGGCAGATCATCCCTGGGTTCAATCTCTATTACTGTCAAAAAATAAAAAATGACTTGGGCTGGGGAGATAGCGCAATTGGTAGTGCTTGCCTTGCACTGGATTTGATCCCCAGCACCACAAAAAATAAAATAAATTTTAAAAATAAAAATAAAAACTGACAATCTAATTTTAAATAACTCCCCTTTTTAAAATTTTTTTTAATTTATTTTATTTATTTTTTTATATGGTGCTGAGGATTGAACCAGTGCCTCACATGCTAGGCAAGCACTCTACCACTGAGTCACATCCCCCAACCCCCTTTTCATCTTTTATTTTGAAGACGCAGTCTCTCAGAGTTGCTGAGGTTGGCCTTATACTTGAGGTCCTCTTGTCTGAACCTCTAGAATAACTTGAATTACAGTCTTTCATCTCCCTGTCCAGCTGAGTCACCAGTTCTGAGTCACCATTCTCAATTTTTTTGAAGCTTCAGTTCATTAGTTTGTAATTTTAATATATTTAGCATTGATGTGATAAACTTAGACTTTATTTATTAACAGGTAGAAGATGTAAACCGAAAATTCAACAATCTGACCAAACTGGAGGAGTCTGGATGGCAAAACAATAACAATACAAATAAAAGAGTCATTCGGGTAAGTCTGTGGGGTTTATATTCATATTTCTAATACAGACTCTTCTACTTTAATTGTTTTTTTTTTTTTAAGTTTTAAGAACATTTAACTTAGTTTTCTCATTTTACAAAGTAAGTTTTATACATTTATGTACAAAGTCATGATTGTCTTTAAAGCAAGAACAAGGAAATGATCACAAAATTTAGAATGTTTATTTCTGGAGAGAAGAAAGTAAGAGCTATGATTGAATTGAGGCACCCAGATGGTTTGAAGTTACCAGATAGTGGGTAACTGACTGTTGGTTTTATTCTTTAAACTGCACTATGTATTTGTTTGTAATGATAATAGTGGACTGGGGATATAGTAAGTAAAGTCAGTTGGTAAGGGCTTGCCTAGGATGCATAAGGCCCTGGGTTCAAAAAAGGCCCAGGACCTCCAAAAATAAGTAATGATAATAATAGTGAATGATTTATGTAGTGCTTTGTATGGGCCAAATATTATTCCAAGTACTTTACATAATTTGTGTAATCCTCACAGCAATCTGGTGAACTGGGTGCTGTTAGCTACATTTTATGGTTGAGGAATCTGAAGCCCCCAAAATTAAATCACTTGCCCAAAGTGGAGCTGAGTTTTAGGCCAAACTTTCTCATTCCAGAATCCATGTTCTTAACCAATTGACTGTTCCCTCACTGTTTTATATGCTTTTTTGTGTAATATATTTTAGAATGAAAGACATTTTTTAAAAGAAAAAAGGAACAGTGGCTCTTCAAAACTTATGTCTTCTTCCCTATATCATTACCTGGTAAATTTTTTCTATTAGCTTTTCCATGTAAAATTTGCTTTGTTAACCTAATAAATTCAGTTTTTATCTATTTTTAGTCATTTTTTAAAATCATTTTAATATCTACCTTCTCCAAGAATAATAATAACATTACTATGATAGTATTAAGGATTTTTTTTTGTTTTTTATTTTAGTTGTAGACAGACATGGTACCTTTATTTTATTTATTTTTTATGTGGTGCTGAGGATTAAACCCAGTGCCTCACACGTAATAGACGAGTTACAACCCCAGCCCAAGTTTTCTTTTTATTCATGTTAGTTCTTTTCAAGATTAATTTAAGAAACATCCCATTTTTTAGTGTAGGTTAAGAATTCCTTATCAAAAATGCTTGGGACATGAGATATTTCAAATATTGGAATATTTGCACATATATAATGAGATATTTTGATGGTGGGACCTAAGACTAAACATGAAATTCATTTATGTTTCATATACAGCTTACTATATACATAACATGAAGGTAATTTTATTCAATATTTTTAATCATGTCTCATGGTATGGAATTTTCCACCTGAGGTGGCTTTTTAGCACTCCAGGTTTTGAATTTGAGAGCATTTTACAGACTTTGGATTTTTGAATTATGGATGCTCAACCTACACTTTGCTAAGTCAAGATAAAAATATGATACTTTTTAAAAAGTTTTTAATTTTCCTACAAACTGTTTTATAGTAAAACACTTAATGCTCAATTACTTATAGTAATCTTTAGTCCCCAACTGACCTTTATACTCCAAGTTTTTTTTTTTATTTTAGTGATATTTACATAATACATACATCACTAAGTTCTTCCTCATCACTGCTTTTCTTTGTCCTTAGACACCTTAAGTCATCTGATGTTGGGGGATCCCCTGCACCGACTTTTCACTTGTTTTGTTCTTCAGTTTTGCCTTGCTGGAATGCTGTCGCCTAACTGAGTGCTAAGAGCAGGATCTTCCTCTTCATCTTTACTTTTTCTACTTTCTCAATTTCTTTTTCTGGTTCAGAAATTTTCTTTCTTTTTACTTAATTTTTTCTTTGGAGGCTCACATTCTCCTGGTCTGTTTTTAGGACAGGCATAACTTAAGTGTCCACTCTCCCCACATTCATAACACTTGGGTTTCTCAAAGTCGTTTCACCTTCAGATGAACTCAGCTGCTCTTCTGTTGTCAGTAGCAATGCTTGCCTTTATCACTCTACCGAATGATGGCTGTTATTGCTCTATTGCAGTTTTTCTGCAGCCTTTATCCAAAAATAAAACAAATGTAACCCCTTTACTGTTTCTGATGTCTTTGTCTTTCATTAAGTAAACTTCACAGCTTTACCTTACTCTGGTGTCATTTGTTATTTCTCAGGGAGAAGGGCAAGTTAAATACATATACTGTGCTCTTACCTGGAACTAAGCTGCCACTCATTTGTTTGGGTAGGGCAGGCTTCAGAGGAACACAAATGCTTGGCTCAGCTGGAGCTCAACCCCAACTCTTCCTTGCTCCTGCAATGGACTTGGCATCATGAGTCCTGGCAGGGGTCAAGCCCAAAGATCAGGTGGTAGTCTCTATCATTTTTTTTAAATCTAGTAATATTTTGAGCTCAGTGGTTTTGGTTCAGATAGACACTTGTCAAGTTGAGCATTACTGGTTTAAAACCATGCCTGTGGTTTTAAACTCAGGTTGTCTAGATTAGTATTTTATTATATTATGTTATCCAAATAAAGACTGTTCTGAATCTTGTCTTTGAAGTTTAAGGTGATAAAGCATTAAAATAACCTTTATTATAAAATTATTTTACTAATAAAGTCTCATGACAAGAAAGACCTTGAGGGCAGTAACTAAGTGATTGAATCAATTTCAGATCTTCTAAATAGTTAAGGGATATTACTTATTAAAGCTACTGGGGATATTTCTTATTGAGTACTTAGTCCTAGAAATATTAATCTCAATGATAATGGCTATATCATAACAGAGTCCTGTAATTCTGCCTGTTATCACTAGATGTCTCTCTCCTCCTACTTTATTGGATACAGTTTGTTTTTTTCATTTTTAAGGCTTTTTTTTATCACTCCCACTCCTACCCTTCTTGTGTATGTTGGGATGTGAACCCAGGGCTTTGTGTGCTAGGCAAGTGCTCTACCATGAGCTGTACCCCCAGTTCTTACAAGCCTCTGTTAAGGTTATGGAACAAATAATTCAAAACTACATTTTATATATATTTTGATATCACACCCTCCTGTCCCTTGTTCATTATCCTCTTACTCCATCATTTAGCCTGTTTCCTCTTCCTATTTTCTCCATTGTTTTGATGTGTGTGTCTTAACTTTGTTTACATTGAAACAAACAAACAAATTTGTAGTGTCCATCTTTTCCTCTGATTATTTGTACTTGCCCCTCTATTTCCAAATCACAGGCAAGCTTCCTGAAAAGGTCATCAATTTGGTCCCCATTTCTCTGCAACTCATTGAAATTCAGTTTCACTTCTCCCTGTCCCTCTAGAGCAGTTATCAAGGCTATTAATCAACTCATTGCTGAGGTTATTAGATACTTAATTTATAAAATCTTACTCCATAGCATTAAATATGTTCTATTCTTTTTCTTGAAATTGCATTCTGATTTTCCTCCTACCTCTCTGCCCATTCTTTAGTTATGTTTGCAAGTTTGCTTTTCCATTATCTCTTAAATATTTTTATATTCAGAATTCCTACCTCAACTCTCTTCTTGCCTTTCATATTCTTTTTACCCCCAGTGCTGGAAATTGAACCCTGGGCTTCATGCATACCATGCAAAGCTTCTACCACTAAACTGCATTCCCAGCCCTTCCTGTGCAATTATAACCCACTCTTCAGTGATTCCCAAGTCTGTATTTAAAACCATACTTACTGCCCAACTATAATTCTATATATTATGACTCCATATACCTTAAAAATCAATTTATCTGTGGGCCGGGGTTGTGGCTCAATGGTAGAGCACTTGCCTAGTATGTGTGAGGCACTGGGTTCAATCCTCAGCACCACATATAAATAAATGAAGAAAATAAAGGTCCATCAACAACTAAAAAAATTTCTTTAAAAATCAGCATATCCCACACTGAAATGATTTCCACACACACCTGTGCTTCCCTGTTGCCATTCTATCAGGTTTGTGAGAAACTCGAGTACCTCCTTTGATCCTTTCCTTTTTCTATTTCACCATCTCCATCCCACACACATCCTGTAGATAAGCAAGTCGTCTCAATTCTGCCTCTCAAATATCTTTTGAATCCAATACTTTTTTCCACGTCTTTTTCCTTAGTCTAACTACCGTCATCTTTTTCCAATGTCATTGCAGTATCTCCTTCCCAGTTCATTCTCTAGGTGGTAACCATTCTCTAGGTGGTTCCTAAAACCCACAATTTTATACTGTTAACCTGTTGCATAAAAGCTACTCTTTGTTATTCTTTTGTCATGTGTAGATGAACCCTCCAATAATTATACACAAGAGATTTTATAATCCCGCTGTTGCTTACATCCTTCCATCTTCTCTTTGCTTTCTTTCCCTTCTGGCTTTGCAGACGTGCTGTTCTATCTAGCCTTCCTTTACCCCATCTTTTACCCTGGCTAACTGATTTCAGCTAGGTGCTGCGTCCTTGTAAGCTTTTCTTGATGTCCCTGAAGATTGGTTTCATTGTCATTCTTATAATCTACTACAGCCCTCTGAGTTTACCTCTAACACGATATTTACTCTTCTTACTGTCCCAGATGTATACTAAGCTATAAACTCCTTTAGGGCAAGAACTTTGTCCTTTACCTTTTTTTCCTCTCCTCCACTTTTTTGCAGTACTGAGGATTGAACACAGGGGCACTCTACCACTGAGCTACATTCCCAATTCTTTTTTATTTTGTTTTATTTTGAGACAGGGTTTCACTAAGTTGTCAAGGCTGTTCTTAAACTTGTGATCCTCCTGCCCCCTCAGCCTCCTGAGTAGCTGGCTGTACTCTACCATTTTGCCCCCCGAGTTTTTAGCACATACTAGGAACTTGATAAATATGTGGGGAATGTGTGATATATTTTATATATACTTTTTTATTAGACTTTTTAAATGACAAGATTGTTTTTCTTATAGTAAAAGCTTTAATCATTATAATTTCTTTTTGCAGAAAAAAATTGTCTCAAGCATAGCAAGTAAACCAAAACAAGATGATGGTGGAAGGATTGCAGCTAGAAATCGCCTAGCTGCTATAAAAAATGCAATGAGAGAGAAAATTAAACAGGAGGAACACTCTGAGGCAACAGCCCCTGTAATATCAAAGGAAGTTGACAAAATAGTGTTTGATGCTGGGTTTTTCAGAGTTGAGAGTCCTGTCAAATCATTCTCAGGTTAGTTTTGTTTTGTTTTGTTTTTCTGAGACTTCTTAAGGGAAATATTTGAGGCAGGTTTTTAAAAAACATGAAAAAAGTTTTGACATGAAAAGATATAACCCTCTGTGTTAATTCACACACCCATGCAAATCATATTTTGATGAGTATGATCAGTTTGGTTTAAGTGGGATGTGTTTCATAAGATTGCTTTTGTATTTTGTAAGTGATTTCATAGCTCTTGTTACCATGTAACCTGACAGTCTAGGAGCTTAGGTCACAAAGTCCTAAGAGGTAAGGATAATGATGGAATCAAGAGAAGTGAAGTTATTTTCTTTGGGCAAGAACTTGGATTAGAATTAAAATGAAAAGCCAGGCATGGTGGCACATGCCTAAAATCCCAGTGACTCAGGAGACTGAGGCAGGAGAATTGGGAGTTCAAAGCCAGCCTCAGCAACTTAGCGAGGCCCTTAAGTAATTCAATGAGACCTTGTCTCTAAAAGGGCTGGGAATGTGGCTCAGTGTTTAAGCGCCCTTGGATTCATTCCCCAGTACCAAAAGAAAAAAGATGAAAAGTAGATTGAACATTAAACGCTTGCACTTCTACTGTGCTTAAAATAAAGCTTGTGGAAGGTGGAATTGGTATCATTTTCATTTAAGTTAAAACTTATACTCAAATCTTTCGAAAGACAGTAAAAGTACTAATTTCCCAATTTTAAAGGATTCTAGTGAGGTTCAGGGGTGTGGCTCATTGATAGAGCTCTGCCTATCATGCAAGAGACCCTGAGTTCAGTCCCTAGCACTTCAAAAACAAAGTAAGTGAGATATTCTAGTGAATCCATTTTTTAATACTTCGGGAAACTCTAATTTTCTACTTTTTTGAATAGCTGTTATTTTATAGATCATTTTTATTAAACATGTATCTCAGTTTAAATTATTTATTTATAAGCTACATATGTCCATTAAGATGTCCATGTCCACTAATAAGTTTTCTAATAAACCTAAGCTTCTAATACCTGCTATCTGATATTTTCATTAAGACGTAAATGTATCACCTTGCTGGACATTGTGGCTTATGCCTTTAATCCCAGCAAGTCAGGAGGCTGGTGCAGGAGGATAACAAGTTCAAGGCCAGCCTCAGCATTTTAGTGAGACCCTGTCTTAAAAAATAAAGAGGAGTGGGGATGTAGCTCAGTGGTAGAGGACCACTACTGTTTTAAAAAAAAAAAAGACGTAAATATATTATCTCAAGCATATTTCTGCCTTCTTGTTAGTTTTGATATCATAGCTGGAGTGGCTTTGGTTTGTTTTCTCCTTTTAAGCAGCTGAACTCTCCATATATGCAGGAGTCCCCCACCACTACTAATAGCATGGCGCCTCATACTTTTTAAGGATCCTAGTGGTTTTTGCAGCTAGGAACTCATCCCCCTCTGTTCTTTCAGGTACGCAACTGTACACAACTCCATCCTTATGGAGAGGGAGGTTTGTGATCTTTTAAAATTGAGGTATAATGCTTATAATTTCTATGAGGCTTGTTAACAAAACAATAATCTTTGAAGAGGCTCCTTTCATCCTTTTGCCAGTCCCTAGAGGCAACCACTTTCAATTCTTATTATATAGTCTTTTGTTGTTGTTTAATACTAAACAAGGTTTGATTGTTTTTTTTAGAAACATGTACTTTACTTTTGGTAAACTTTCTTTCCTGTACTTGATTTCTTCTACTTCCCCAACTTTGCTCGACTTGATTTCCTCAATTTTCCTGATGGCTTTCATGTTTTTAATTTCAAAAAACTCATTTTCATTCCCCAAGTGTTCCATTTTATAGCATTCTACACGTGTTTTGTAAGTGCACTATGGATATTAATAACACTTCTATGTTTTTCCCCTAATGTAGTCAGTATTTGCTTCAAGATGATTTCATCTTTTGTTTTTCTCGGAAGTTTAATCCCATACTCGGTTATGGTTACGAATGTGTAGTAAGCAGCTGGAACCTCTGTGCACATGGATTGTGCCTTTTCTGTGGAGCCAGATAGCTGGGCCATTGTATTGGGAACCTCCATGTCACTGCATTTAAGTCTTTTCTCATAGACTACTCAGATTCCCCAGAGAAGATTTTTCTCATCTGCTGTCTGGATGCTATAATTTTGGCTGCCATCCATTCAGGAACCAAGCAGAGGGGAAAAGTCTCAACAACTTATTTGTAAATATTCACTTACTCTTCTTATTTTCAATGCAATGACCCATCTTTCAACTATATCCTGTTTCACCTATTTCAGGAACCCTCTAGTTTGTGTGGGGAGAAGGAGCTGTTGTTGACAGTTGGCTCTACTATGCAGAATGATCAAAGGAATCTGAGCTCTGATTCTTCAAACTGACTTTGAAACTCCTCTTCTGTTTTCATCTCCATTTTTATCTCCACTTTCAGAAATACTTTGAGCCATCAATTCTTTTGAAGGGTTCTGAGGTAGAAAATGAGTTGACACCTCTTTCCTGATTGTGACTTGCCACAATACATTACAGCTTCCAAAATGTTCTTGTTATTGTTCTTTAGTTTCCTTTGTCCTTGTAGAGTTCTGCCTTTTAAGATTACTTCTGTTAATATTATAGTAATGAAATGTTAAATGGAAATCCAGTCTAATTTGAGGTTTTAGCACTGTTTTTAATAAAAAGTTCCAAGCATTGACTTTAACAAACATTATCCACCAGAAGAAAGAGACTAGTTAGTAGGATTTGAACTGTCTTACTGGTTTTAAAGAAAAGTGAATGAAAGAAATTTTTGATATTGAGTTGATTTCACTCATCTTCCAGTACTCTCCTCTGACCGTCTTTCTCAAAGACGTGGAACACCCAAGTCCATCAGCAAACCCATATCTGAGAGCAAGGCTCATGAGGACCTTCTAAGACAAACGCTACCACCAGAGAATCCTGATCCTCACAGCACCAAAAGTGAATGTGTTGATAAGAAAATTTTGTTTTCAAATATTTCTGAAAGCAGGTATTTCTTTAACATGTTATTAAGAGTTTAACAAATGCTAATAATAAATAACCATTTCAGATTATTAAGCTGGTAAAATATGCCTGGAATATATTGTTAATTAGATTTCACAATGATCCTATAACACAGGCAAGTCTTGCTTTCTATAAATAGAAAGGAGATTGAGATTTAAGATTTCAGGTTGGAGCTGGTCATGGTGGCTCGTGCCTATAGTTCCAGCTACTCAGGAGACTGAATAGGGGAGGATCACTAAGCAACTTAGACCCTGTATCAAGAAAAAAATAAATGACTGGGGATGTGGCTCAGTAGTTAAGCACACCTTGGTTCAGTCCCCAGTACCAAATAAAACAACAATTTATCACTTATTATCTTTCTTCCTCTCCCCGCCCCCTGACTAAATTGCAAAGGCTGGTCTTAGAACTTTTGATCCTCCTGCCTCAGCTTCCCTGGTTGTTGATATTACAGGTGTGCAACACCACACTCAGTTTGATTTATTTTTGTTTCTCAAATACCAATAACTTCCCATAGTATATATCCTGTAGATTATTGTATTATACTAGGAAGATCCATAATTGCATTTGTCATATTACTAATTTTTTTAAAAAGTTTGTTTGCCAAAATAGTCCAGAAAGAGTATCTTAGTAATAAGCAATTTTGTGCAATAAAACCAAAATGAAGTTAAAAATTTGAAAAATAGAGTGTATTAAAAAAAACTTCAAAGATATTGATATGGGCCTGGAGATATAACTCAGTTGGTAGAGTGCACAAGGCCCTGGGTTCAATCCCCGGCACCAAAAAAAAAAGATACACATATTTCTAATAAAATACAAGTTAGGATTTTAGATTGTATTGTATTATAACTAATGAGCCAATGTAAACAACTAACTGCACAGTAATTGGGTTGCTCAGCCTCCAGAAGTCAACTTCATCTTGACCTGTCCCTGGTGTGTGGCTCTGGATTTGGCTAAGAAAGTCTTGCTGGTGCAGCTACATTAGCCCGACTGGCCAGCCAGACTGATAACTGGCTCATGAGCGCTCTGGGGGAAAATGCCTTGTTTGTAAGGCCATGCTGTAGTAACTATAGTCCATTATGTCTCCATTGGGCTGGATCTTGGACCAGGCACTCTTTGACCACTTTCCTACAGTAACTTTCTTCATAAAGGATAGATTTTAAAGACAAGTCAAAAGATAAAAATATGCTTAACTATTGAAGTATAATGCTGCTTTTTTCCCTTTCTTTTCTTTTTCAGGAATAGCATAATAGATGATGCTCAGTGTCCTGGATTACAAGGTTTAATTGAAATGAACCATGTAAGTCCTATTGCAGGGTGGAAGATAACCCTGTACATCATCTGTTTATATCATTACGTGTAGTAATTCCATAAGCAACACCTAGATTTTTCTATTAAAAATTATATCAGTCATACAGAATATAATTCTTGTTTCAGTGACCTTTGGATTATTTGAAAACAGGGTTTTTTTGTATTTTTCATCTCATATCAGGGCGAATATGGAACTAACAAAAAGGAAGAAATTGCAGACGTTGTGGAAAGAATGGAACTAAATTCTTCAGTTACCTCACAAGATGTTTTGATGACTAGCCCTGAAAAAAATGTACTATCACAAAATAACATCTTACAAGAAGAAGCTAAACCTTCTCAGTTAGGTAAGATTGTTTAAAATACAAAGAGGCTTTGTTGAAAAATGAACTTGGATTAAGGTATAGATTGTCATAAATCTGAGTACTATTTTCTAAGAATGAAGATTAAGAAATTGAACTTTCACAGTAAATATTTCAAACTAGTTTATGAGCTGGGCATAGTGGTGCATGTCTGTAATGCCAGCAACTTGGGAGGCTGAGGCAAAAGGATCCCAAGTTTGAGGTCAGCCTTGGGACCCTGTCACAAAATAAGAAATAAAAAGGGCTGGGATGTAACTCAATGGAAAAGCACCCCTGGATTCAGTTCCTAGTATCTCCCCAACCAAAAACCAAACACTAGTTTATGTTGTAGTAGCCTACCTTTTTTTTTTTTTTTCTTTTAGTATTTTTTAGTATTTTTAGTTGTAGATGGACACAATAACTTTATTTTATTTATTTATTTTTCTGTGGTGCTGAAGATCAAACCGAGTGCCTCTCACATGCCAGGCAAGTGCTGTACCACTGAGCCACAACCCCAGCCCAGTAACCTACTCTTGACCCCAAACCTTGAGAGAGACCTAATTAAAAAAAAAAAAAAAAAAAAAAAAAAAATTCAAAAACATATACTAATCGACACTGGAGATAAGGAACAGTTTACCTAATATCTACTTTGGGATCCTTCATTTAACAGCATTTTGTGAAGTCTCAGAAAATTCCTTCAATTTTTTTAGTCCTTTTCTTTAACACATATCTCCAAACCTGTCTTCAAAATATCCTATTTTTTTCTCCCTAATGCCTACCTAATTTTGGGGGGGAGGGCAGGGTATTGGGAAAGGAACCCAGGGGCACTTAACCACTGAGTCATATCCCCAGCACTTTTTTATATTTTATTTAGAGATAAGGCCTCCCTAAGTTGCTGAGGCTGGCTTTGAACTTCGAATTCTCCTGCCTCAGCCTCCCAAGGCACTGGGTGCACCCAGATCCTACCTACTTTTGTTGTGGTTGTTCTATAAGAGGAAAAAGGTCTTATGATTTTGTTATGTTATAATGTGTGCCAGTTTCACCTATTATTTTCATCTGCTACCGTGGTTGTGGTCTAGTTGGGACCTAAGGTGTAAAATAAAATAGTTAATGTCCAGGCATTTAATAACCTCCACCTGATTTTTGTCAGCATCTTTTGGGTATCTTTAATATTATAAGTATGAGATTGATCATAGAAGATACTTTCTATACTGAAGTTAAGGATAAAAATATTACTAAGAAATGTAATTACTTTAAAAATATAGTGATGTATATTTTTGTCTTCGCATGTGATACACAGAGCTTTTCATAACTTTCAAGTCTATCCATTTCTAACATCCTTGCCACAAGAATATTCTTTAAAGTTAAAAATTATTATTTTTCTTATTTCTCAGTACTACTTGATAATAAAAGTGTCATTACTGAATGCCACCTTCTTGATTCGGTAAGTTTTCCAACTTAATTTGACAATTCCTTCTATTCTAGATTTGTTTTATAAAATGAGTATTAGTTTTCAATTTGTGTAGTTTAAAATTTGTCTTATTGTTTTTGCTTACTCTGAAATCCATTCATTAGTCTGTTGCTAAAAAACTTTCTGTTAGAGAAAAAACTTTCCAAAATATACTTTCTAAAATATAGTATGTTTTAGTATTTAAAACCTGAACATTTATTTTCCTATATGGTTTATCTATCAAATTTAATATGAAAAATTAGTTGAATACTTGATTGTCTAATATGTGGCTTGGATTATGCTGGGTATTTCTAAGTGATGCAAGGAAAATAAAGGTAAAACTGCTTATCTAAAACATACAGTATGTGGGCAGAGGTATTATCTATACTGCCTCCAGTCATCCTTGGTTATTTGCATCCAATTTTTTTAGATTACTCTGTTTATATTCTGCTGTTTTGTTTGGGAGCTTTCTAGACTTTACTTTTGATGTTCTCTTGCCTCCAAATCTAGTCAAACATTAGCCCTTCTCTGAAGCCTTCCCATAAAAGCTCTTCTATCTCATGTTAATTTACACAGACACATAGTGCATAGTACATAGGCACATAATGCATATGTGTAATTTCTTATTAAGAATGTAAACATGAGTGGCATGCAGTGGCACTTACCTATAATTCCAGCAACTCAGGAGGCTGAGGCAGGAGAATTGCAAATTGACTGGTGCCTTGATTTGTTAATGTTTGGTCTCAGAATATGAGAAATTCATTAAATTGAGTGCCTTCTTTGTGGTCAGATTATGGACTGCCTTGTGTCTTAGAAGAAATTGAGCCGGGAGTGGTGGCATACGCCTGCAATCCCAGCAACTCAGGAAATTGAGGCAGGAGGATCACAAGTTCTAGGTCAGTCTCAGTAACTTAGTGAGGCCCTGTCTCAAATTTTTAAACAAAAAGGGCTAGGGATCTGACGCTGTGGTTAAGAACCCCTGAGTTCAATTCCTGGTACCAAAAAGAAAGGATTTTCTTCTTGGTTTTGGCCTTCCTTAATCATAAACTGAAATCTAGAGGATCAGGGACTTCAGTATAAGCCAATTTGTATAAACTTGATTTAATCCTGTTTAAAGATCTGAACTCTGGATTATTGGTTCTGAAAATATATAAGTAAGTCTAGAAGTTAATGAATCAAAAACCTTCATTTTTTAAATATTTTTAACATGACTAAAGGCGCTTGATGGTTATATATTATTTCATTATAAATCTTAGTTTCCCTGTGATTTGTTTTCCCAGTTTCTTAAATATTAGAATTTAGATATTTAAGTCTACCTGGCTATTTAGGCCCAAATTATTGCTTGCCTAGTAGTACAATTTAAAACTGAAGTAGAGCTTGACGGGAAGGAGAAAAGGATCCCAGCAGGGTCACACTCTAGTAGAGAGCTATTATATGGTTTAGAATTTGTGAAATCTGCATGGTGGCCTAAGATATGGTCATAATTTTATTCATCTTGCATATGCTGCCTAATTATATATATTGTATAGATATAGAAACATTAGATGTGTGTGTGTACAATTTGAGGAATGAATTCCTAATTTTTTTATTAAAAAAATTATATGAAGTTAGGTCTGCTAGAAAGTAGCATAGTCATTATGTAACTAGTAATGAAGTATTGTTGCATAGGGAAATTTATTTATGTTATTAATTGATCCACTATTATCTAGCCATGTTGAAGATTTACTTGGTAAAACTCTTGATGGTTATTTTAATGATTCCTCTGAATTTGTTCTCTAGCCAAGCCTAAACTTCAGTAATCAGGTGGAGAGGAGACATCAAGAACATGCCAGACATATCTCCTTTGGTGGTAATCTGATTACCTTTTCACCTCTAAGGCCCCTCAGTGGACAGCAACCAGAAGAATTTTGAATTAAAAATAAATCCAAACATTTTCTTCATATTATCAATGCTGTGAAATATTCTTAGACAATTGGAAGTTTGGAGATGTATTTGTGTTCACCTCTATTCTATCCACTTATACATTGTCACATAATGTTTTAATATTCAGTATTCATCTAAGTGTATTTTGGATATACTATTTCTCAGGGGAAGTGGGGATGTTTTGTATATTAACCACATAGAATAAAAGGTATGTTTTGTCTTGTCTCTTTTGTTTAAAATGTGTAGGTTTAAAGCCGGTTATAGTTACTTAGAGCTTATAAACATTTTTAGTTTAATTAAAATATTAAAACTTTAACCAAAATATTTGCATCCTTTTATACTTTCTTCTTAATTTAAACACTTAAATTTGTTGATATTAAATAGCTTTGAGATTACATTTTCCAGGGTATACTGAATTTCTATAGATGAACTTTCTGGATTGTGAAGTCAGCTTACATGGTACAGTTTCAAATGGCTAAATTATTAGAGGTGCCCATTAAATTCTTGCCTTTTTCTTTTCACTTTCTACTTAATGAGACAACAGCCATTGCCTTTCTCTCTTGAAGAGAATCATATTAATCACAAAACGTATTTGAAATATTTTCTCTTTTAGACACATTATTTTTTAAAATATAGGCTGGGCAATCCCAAGCTACTCGAGAGGCTAGGCAAGAAGATTCCAAGATCAAGGTCAACCTGCACAATCTAACCAGACCTTGTTTCAAAATAAAAAAGGGCTGAGGATGTAGTTTAGTGGAAAAGTACCCCTGAGTTCAATCCCCAGTACTGGGGGGAAAAGAAAATAAATAAATATAATGACTTTTTTAATAAAGACAGGGCTGGCTAGGCATGGTGGTTTACATCTATAATCTTAGCTATTTGGGAAGCTGGAGCAGGAAGATTCCAAGTTCCAGGCCAGCTTCAGCAAAAACAAAAACAAAGCTGGATTCTTATATATCCCCTGAACCATAACTAAGCTAGAAAAACAGAAACATAATAGAGCTGAAGTCCTGGACTTGTGAAACTTTAAGTCTGGAACTTTCACATTTGGTAACAGAGTTCAGCTGATTTTGGGGTATGGCGCTCCCCGCAATTTGGGAGATCGGAGCTCATAGCTTGATACCAGAGGCAAACATGGGCTCTACCACTTGTGAAAAGAAAGTGAAGAAAATGACTGTTAACCTGATTGTATACACTCTCTTTAACTAGAGAATTGTAAAACACAAAACTACAGAATAACAGCACCAAAAAGACTCAGTAGCTACAGCTTGTCACCAGGTCTGTTATTTATGTCTGAAAATGAGTTGAGGATTGGAGGCATTTACCAAACAAATAGGAACTTTATGGCTAATCTTTTTAAGATTAGGGGTTTTCAAATGAGAAAAGAAAGCATGCTTTCTTTCCCTTTACCCTCTGCTCCCACTGAGATTACTCCCTGCCCTTCTTATTTTGAGTTAGGTTCTCACTAAATTGCTGAGGCTGGTCTTGAACTTGCAATCCTCCTGCCTCAGCCTCCTGAGGCACTGGGGCTATAGGCATGTTCCACCATGCCAAGCACTACTTTTGATGTCAGAGGAAAATGTGTTAGGCTGTGGGAAAGTTGGTACTTATTTAATTACTTATTTTTGCAGTATTGGGGATTAAACCCAGGGGTGCTTTACAACTGAGCTATACCCCTGTTCTTGCTAAATTCTGAGACTGACCTTGAACTTGTGATTCTCCTGCCTCAGCCTTCTGAGTTACTGGGATCGTAGGTGTGCACCACCGCACCCTGCTGAAAGATGGTGTTTATCATCAAGCCCAAGTGAACCCTAAAGGAAGTGTGAGGTGCTGGCTTAGAAGAATGTTATCAGAATGCCTCCTCTTACCAAAAGATAGAAGAAGCTTCAGTAGATTAATGAGTAATTCAAACAAGCCTTGCAGAAAAAAGGAAATATACATAAAAGTTATGGTTTTCTAAGGACCCACAATCATGAACACCTAAAATGTTGATACAGGGTAACTCATGACTATTTGTAATCTATATAGAGCAATATGCAACATAATAGTAAAGTAACGTCTGTTCTCAAAGATAAAGCAGAGAAGAGTAAGTCATTGTCAGCAACACAAAACATGATCTTCGGGGTAGGTTTAATAAGGTATACTTTTGAACCATTTAGAAAACTTTTTGCTGTTTAGGTATTCATAGCCCTGAGCCCCTAGAAAACCAAAACATATATTATTCTTGGTTTGTCTGAATTATACAAACGAATAACAGACTCATACTAGCCTAACAAGGAAATTTGTTATTTCCCAATTTATCAGGCTGATTGCAGACACTTCACAGTTGACAGCTCAATGACTGCCCCAAGGTCCACATTCTGTCCTTATTTGTTCTCTTGTCTTTGGTGTCAGCTTCTAGTCAAAGGCTGGGTCCTGTTGGGGTCATAAGATGACTGCTAGTGGCAAGCAGCTATGTCCTACTGTTTGGCCTGGTTAGGTCAACTAATGCCACATCCCACCTGCAGGTCTGAGTAAACAGGAGGTTGACTGA
Organism: Sciurus carolinensis; assembly: GCF_902686445.1. NCBI lineage: Eukaryota > Metazoa > Chordata > Mammalia > Rodentia > Sciuridae > Sciurus > Sciurus carolinensis. Next base: position 155,456,508 of record NC_062214.1, on the reverse strand, counting down.
CACTAATCGGGATTCCCTATTGAGGAATCCTGAGTTAAAACACAGCTAGTAGAAAACAGGCAACCATCATTATCCCCTACAAACAGATAGTTTTTTTCGTGGGTTATTGGGCTCTAGCATTCTGAGGCATTAGGGAAAATTTTAGAGACAAAATGAAAGTAAACTACTTGAGTAAAATGAGAGCCTTTCCAAAGTAGAAAAGGAAATTTCCATTTATCGAGAGCATACTATTCGACAGCCCTTTTGCAAAGCTATTTAATGTTATAGTAATGCTACAAGAGATTTTATAGACAAAGGAACCAAGGCCTGGAGAATTTAAATAATTTTGTATAAACCAAGGGTTGTTTGTTTTTTCCTCCAAAGCTATGTATGCTCTTCCATTGAATCATATGAGTAGAAAAGACATGACCAGAAAGTTAGGATAAGGAATTTACAGTTTTTGAAATATATTGTGATATGTTGTCCAAATCCCTCTTTAGGGTCTAAAGAAGTACACCACTGGGGCCCACAGCCCTCAACTTGTCCCTTATGAGTACTGCCTTAGCTGAGAAGAGCCATTGCACCCAACGTCACGCTGTTTCCCCAGTGTCTTGTATTTAGCGTTTAGTGACTGGGGATGTAAAGGCCTGACTCCCTTGAAACTTCAGAATACCCCAAGGTTGGGCTTGGACATTGCTGTTGAATTCCCTCTGCCCAATCATGTTCATGCTCCCACAGGTATTAATTCTAGGTGCCATCCCTCACAAACCTTTTTGTTCTACTCTGTTTCCTAGGAAACTTACCCCTGTGACAATAACTAATTTAAAGTATCTGAGAAGATGATATTGTAGAAATTATAAAAGATAAAAAAAAAAAGGTTTTCAGTAAGCTGATAAGTGGGAACTTATCCAGCTCCAAAATTTTATTAATCTTTGGGTTTACTACTAACAAAGAAGGTTAGAAAACCATAATTATAAGAATATTCACAGTAGGAACAATTAAATTTTAAGAACTAAGATTTTTTTTCTTCTCCACAAATCTGAAAATTTCATAAAACCCAAGACAGGGAAATAGTCTCATTGTTTACAAGAGATAAAAAGGATTAAAAAAAACAGTCAAGAGCTGGTGTTGTAGGTCAGTGGTGGAGCACTTGCCTTGCACATGTGAGGCACTGGGTTTGATCTTCAGCACCACATAAAAATAAATAAAGGTATTTACAACCAAAAACATTTTTAAAAAGAAAGTTGTCAAAAGAAAATATAGTCACGTGCAACATAATGACATTTTGGACAGTGATGGTCTGAGTGTATGGTGGTAGTCCATAATAAGCTCATGATGAAGATGAAGAATTCCAATTGCCTAGTGACTTAGGCCTTGCAATGTAGCACGACATATTACGTGTTTGTGGTGATGCTGGTGTAAACAAACCTGCACTGCCCATTGTTTAAAAGTATAGCACACACAATTATGCACGCTACATAATACTTGATAATAAGCAACTGTTTCAGGTTTGTGTTTTCTTTATTGTTATTTTTGAGCATATTCCTTCCAATAAAAAAAGTCCACTATAAGACAATATGTGGGGTTAACACTGGCAACAACCTCATGTGCCTCATGTTTACTATGTTTAAGTACATCAGCAAGTAGAGAAAACTTGGGAGGCCCTCATGCAGTATTAATATTGCTATATATTTTTCCTTTGTAAATTATCTACAGTAAACTCCAATTAGATGACATGTAAGACAGGTAACAGCGTAAGAATATTTATTAAATGGATGACTTACAAGAAGGATATTGATGAATAAAGGTAAACTTCACATGAAGACTTTAAATGTGTAAAGTTTAGATTCAATTTTACTTTTAAAGTATATGCCCCTTCCATATTATATCATAGCATGTGAAGCACTGGTGAGGTTTATGTCACCAGAAATTCCCAGTTTGCTGATTTCCCTGAGATTTTTCATCCGATGATTGTACTGTAACAAGTGAGCATCGTTGACAGCAACCTTGAAGTGGTCAGGCTCAACCAGGACTTGTATCTGAAAAGGCACACACACAAAGTGTCATGTGAGATCAGACCTATTGTTAATTAGTGCAGTTTAGCCATTCCATGATGTGTGCATATTTCAAAACATGTGCATGAGAGATATGTTTTTTTGTCAATTCAAATTAAGAGAAACAATAGAATTACCCATTAATTTCAAAAAGTCCAGCCTGATCTCAGGAGGTCCACATTTCATCTTCATCATTTGTAGAACCAATTAAGTTCCAGAGAAATTAACTTTACAATAAAAATAAATTCCAGATCATATAGATTTAAACAAAAAAAGACAAAAGCAACAAAAGGGAAAAGGTTCATAATTGCCTACATAAAAACTTTTTAAAGTTCTTGTAGCACTTAAAAGTAAACACTATAGTAGGAATCCCTTAACCAGTTTGGCAAGGTTAGGGGAAACTTCAAATAATAGATATGCAATCTCACATCCTTTTGTAATCAGCAATTTGGCAATGCCTTATCCAAATTTTAAACATGCATATTCTTTGAATAAAGTTATTCTAGGAAAGAAAGATGTGTAAGGGTATTACAGTGTTTTGGTTAAATCTTTTCAGGCTTATTCTTTGGCATATTTCCATACTTCAAATTTTCATCAGGGGACTGGGGATATAGCTCAGTGGGTAGAGTGCTTGACTTGCAAGAAAGGCCCTGGGTTCAATCCCCAGCACCGCCAAAAAAAAAAAAAAAAAAAAAATTTCATCAGTAGGGTACTGGTTAAATTCTCACATATTTAAACAATGAAATGCTAGTCATAATACTCTGAAATGGAAAGCTGTCTACCAAAGGTAGAATGTGGTCCTTACTTGTCCCTGACCTTGAGCTTAGTCTAGCTGTTTTTATTGACTTCAGTCAATCCTAATTCAATGCTGTGGACTTTATAAATATCTGTTGAAGCCATTACTTTAAAAATGTGAGCTAGGCATGGCGGCACACACCTGCAACCCCAGCAACCAGGAGGCTGAGGCAGAGGATCAAAAGTTCAAGGCCAATAAAGAAATATGAAACTGGTCATTTGCAGGGTAGAACTAGAGAACACTATGTTAAGCGAAATAAACTCAGAAGGTTAAGGATTGTAATTTTTCTCTCATGCAGAAGCTGGAGAGGAAAAAGGAAAGATGGGGTGAATCTCATGAAAATCAAAGGGAGATGAAGAGAAGAAAGGGAACAAGGTGTGGATGCTGGGAACGGAGGGGAAGTTCTGGGGAGTGATACTGACCACATTATATTGTTCTATGTGTATTGTGTGCATGTACAAATATGTAACAACAAATCCCATCAGTATGCACAACTATAATGCACCAATTAAAAAAAAAGTGGGGAAAAAAGTTCAAGTCCAGTTTGGGCAACTTAACTTGACTCAGTCTCAAAAAATAGAAAGGGCTGGGGATATAGCTCAGGGTAGAGCATCCCTGGGCTCAATCCCAAGCACTGCATAAATAAATATTAAAAATGTGTTGTACCATAAAATACTGAAAAGATACCAAATTTCATCCTCTGTGAAGAGGAGACTTTCTAATTAAACATCTACAAATTCTTCTTTTCATAAAACAATTATACTGATTTTATTTATTTATTTATTTATTTATTTATTATTGGGATTTGAATCCAGGGGCATTCAACCACTGAGCCGCACCTCCAATCTTTTTTTTTAATATATATATTTTATTAGAGACAGTGTCTCCTGAGTTGCTAAGTGCCTCACTAAGTTGCTGAGGCTGACTTTGAATTCTTGATCCTCCTGCCTCAGCCTCCTGAGCTGCTGGGATTACAGGCGTGCACCACTGCTCTTGGCAAACATTTACTTTTGATTGCTATGCCAACCACATTGTTTTAGGGAAATAAGGTCTCAATCCAACTGTGACATAAAGACTTTCTGCCATTTTTTATTAATTTCTAGAAAAGCTTGGGGTGGAGGGTGTGTGGCCATGGGGATGATGGTGGGGTGCCTAAAAGGAATTCGGGAATGCCTCACTCCCAGCCATTTTCTCAGCCTGCAAAGCCTGAAGGTGGGAAGGAGATTGCCTGGTTTGGTGACCCGGGACAGCTGGTAAAAATTCATTTCAATGTGCTGTGGTTTTAGAGTGACTCCCCATGAGAAATACATATTATCAATATATAATAGAAGCAACCACTTACTTTGAATGGTTTACCACTTTCAAATGGGAAAACCATCTGTCTCTCCTCCTTTCCCCAGGTATTATCCAGCTTTGTATTGCACACGATGACTTTCCTGTTGTTCTCATTGAAGCGTGGGTTAAAGTGGAAGGCAACATCATTCCCTCTCCTGAAGTCTAAAGCAATTCTGTTTTAAACCAAAGACCGGAGTTATTAAAATGATTAAAGTTGTATTTTGTATCAAGTGATGAGCATACAAGTTTCTAAAAAGCAAATTGTTTCATAATACATAGGAAATTTTTCTGAATAGAAAACAAATAAACCAGAGAATGGGTTCAAACTAGGAAGTATACTAAGCCCCAAGTTTATTTACTATCAAAATCTTAAGGTCAGCAAGACTGTGTGTGTGTGTGTGTGTCTTTGGTGCCATCGTTCTCATTCAGCTGTAATGTCCTCCTTACAGACTCTGTTCATGAAAACCCTTCAGGGTTTCCTTATACAGGTTTAGAACCACTTTGAAAATACTATACCTGAACAGATAATATTGGTTCTCTCTTACTTGCCCTGCCAGGGTGCTTCCAATACTTGTTAAAGGTAAGCCAGCTACATCAATAAAAACTCTTTAAGTACCTGGCTTCTCATGGTTAATCAGAAACCTACTTCCTGTGAAACAGCAAGAATGAGATAGTGTAGTTAAAGTTCTGTACCTGTTGCTAAGTTGTAAAGCTAAGACCATAAACAAGTGACACATTCCAAGATGTAAGGTGGAACTAATGAAAGTGCTAGTTGAACTCTTTGACCCTTTTCCTTCTGAGATGTTAATGCAAACACAAGTCCTCTTTCTTAAAAGATTAAGCACTCCCCTGAGTTTTCCAAGGTGTGCTCCATAGAGCACCAAACCAGAATCAGTTGGTGTTTTAAAATAAGGTTTGTGCTCTAGATTGACTGACTGGGCATTTTGAATCCCCCTGCCACAGTCACATTTGACCACAATTTCAATATTAAATTCACAAGGGAAAATGGCAATGGAATTTGCATTTGACTAAATATTCAATGGCTCTATTTCCTCTGCAGTGAAAAGGAAGGTACTGTCAACACTGTGAAGCACTTTTTTTCATGTAGTTTCTCATAGAATTTGCAATATTTTTTTCATTTACTACCATTAACCATTTCAATCAGTTTTGATCAACTATGGTCTCAGTATACATCTCTAGTATCAACTGCAACTAAACTTCCATTGCAATGATCAGTGAGGCAAGGATACTGTGTGGTTCTCTGTGTCAGGGGTTACTGGAGGAGGAGAACAGATACCAACAAATCATGAGTACCGCCTGCACAGGATAAGGTGTGCCAGGCTCTGTTTCACTGGGAAGAAACATGGATAGGGACATAGGCATACAGTGATTTACTGCCAGGCAGATTTCTTTGTGTGAGAAAAGGCTGACCTTCGAGAAGCTATCTAGGTGTGTAAAAAGAAGGATTGGCTTAGGTTAGAGACTACCATGCAGAACCAGAAGAGGATAGTTGGAGGAGGAACCAATGGGTGATATGTTTTGTTTATTTTTATGTGGTGCTGAGGATGGAACCCAGTGCCTCACACATGCTAGGCAAGTGCTCTACCACTGAGCTAAAACCCTAACCCCCAATGGGCGATATGAATGTAAAATTATCAGAGTGGAAGCTGTGCTCATCTAGTGACAGTATGTGGCTTTCATTGATACCCCAGCAACAAATTGACAGATACTCAGGTTATTTATGGATTCTCTGAAGCCCGTGACATGATTTGAATGCATAACTTTTGTGTACTGCCTATAAGACTTAGAGACACAGGCTCACTAATGGTACTAACTTCAGGGACAGGCATGGTGGATGGCTTTACCACCTTTTCAGTCTCTTCATAGTGTATGTAAGTATAACCAGCACCAATGGTGACAACCCGGGTCAGGTAGCCACGGCAGCCATAAATCACGAATTTTCCTAAATTAACTCAGTAAAACCTTACTCCATCCAAGCCTACCTCAATCAAACCAGTTCCAATGACAAAGGTTGATTTATTTTGGTGAAGTTGTCAACTGGTGGAATTTTTTCAAACCTTTTAACAGTGTCTACTCAGAAGACTGGAGTTCCCAGCCTTGCCACTTATCTGGAGGACATGAGCATTGGTTTTATCTCTAAAAGGAGGTAGCATTGTTCCTTGCCTTGCCTACAACTATGAAAATTAAATGATACAATGCATACCAAAATACAGATGAGGGTGTGTTACCATTTACTATGAATGACCCTGACACTTAGAAAAATTATGTGGGAACGTGTACTGAATATGAGATAATCCCATGGGAGGGTATAGCCAAGATCCTGAACATGTTGTTTTGGAAATCTCATTAAAATTCAAAATAGATCATGCTTTATTCAAAAACCAATCAACAGATCGGTGCGGTGTTAACGGTGCCCTCTTTACCTGTTTGCATTGGGCTTCACGGTGCCCAGAATTGTTATCAGCATGCGAGGCATGACTCCTCCAGGCAGGGGCAGCTCATAAGGCACAGTCTGGGAAGAGCAAGTACACGTGTGTTGTGTCAACAGTCACATTTTCTTGGGGAAAGAAAAAAACTGTAGCTAAAGTTAAATCACTATTGGTATTTGTGAACGGTACAGCCCTAAGTTAGGCCATCTGTCCTGACTCTCAGGTCGCCTTGCCCAGGGGCTACAGAAAGAAGTTTCCCTCCTGGAACATTCTGAGAGCCATTTCAATCCATCACTCATTCACAAAGACTAATTTTGGGGAAAGCTTGAGCTAGACCTCATGGTCAATATCAATCTTTTTGTGCCACGTTTAAGACCCGTGTCAGGTAATAAACTGCACTGTGATAGTTCAGCAGTGATCACTGAGGGCAGGTCTGTCACATTCTGGGGCTTCTGGGTTCTCACATGCTCCGTACTCATATGACACCAGCAGAATTCTTGGTATCTGGCAGATTCTCAGTGTCCGTGGAATGAACACTCTTCACCTACACAGTGCATTCCACAGATGTTTATTCACCATCCATGTTCAAGGTGCCATGAATACCACTGAAGCTCAATCTGTGACCTCTTCTCTTTCCCTTTATAATGTTTTCCCCTGGGCTCAACCACCACCTGAAGCTTTCACTTCTAGCCATGATCTGCACTAGCCCTGCACTTTCTCCTATCTGGTGTTGCTACTAGGACCTCAAGTCCAGCAAGTGTGAACTGGAAGGGTCTCCCCTGCCTTCTCCCATGCGTCAGTTGCCCTTCCTGAGTTTCCAGCTGGGCTAAAGCTTTGCTGATGTTCCAGTTGTGCAGCCTTGAAAGCCAGGGTCCTTTCCGACTTCTTAGATTTAATCTCTAGGTCCTGGGAGCACTTCCTCTGCGTCTCTCACATCTGCCTGTCTCCACAGCCTTCATGCCCCTCCTGCCTGCTCCTGTCTGACTCTGTGCCAGGCACTGCTCAGTGCCACCCACTGCCCCCACATCTTCTCTGAGCTTTCCTCCAAACCATCCCAGGAGAAGATGGTCCTGCCTTGGGCCACCTTCTCCTCAGTCCTGAAATGGTCACATCCAACACTGTAGTTTAGATTTTTCTTCATCTTTAGATCTTATCTCTCCACTAGACTATAAATCTGGAAGGGAAGGATCCATGACTAAGTGTACCTGGATATTTTCATTTAGAATTCACTTGCTAAAAAAAAAAAAAAAAAAAAAAAAGAATACACTTGTTAAAATGTATTTTAATCTGTATGAAAATTCAAACTTATCAAAATTATCTTTAGAAGGTTTTTCAAAACCGGATTACCTTGGTTCCCCCACATGTTCCTTCAGTGACCCTGGACAAATTACAAAACTTCTCTATCGTCCCATTTCCTCAAGCATAAAATGGAGAGAGTAATAGTATGGTATGTGGTGTTTATGGGGTTAAATAACATAGATGCATACTAATAGCACGGCATTCTTTCCCTCATTACTACAATCCTAACTTGTAGGCCTGGGACTCCCAGGCCTCTGATTTATATTAAAGCAACTTTATAAAGCCTTCAAAAGATGTCTTGCCTTCGTTTTATACTAACAGTACAAAATAAACTCAATATGAACACTTCTTTTTCCTACCAGATCAACATACACCAGTGGTTGGTCCTCGAGAAGCAGCTATAAGCTGCAGGTTTCAAGTTTCAGGTCTCCCTGAGTCCTCTGCACATCAAGTTCATGACAGAACTACTCCATCTTACCAGTGGTCCAGCAGGGGCGCCAAAGGGGCCAGCGGCAGGGTAGGCTCCAGGAGCACTTGGCTGTCCCGGAGGTGGGTAGGCCCCAGGCCCACCTGGTTGCCCTGGGTAGGCTCCAGATGCAGGAGGTCCAGGATAAGGTCCTGGGCCAGGGTAGGTGCTGGGAGGTGCCTGTCCAGGATAGGGCCCCGGAGGAGGTGCCTGCCCAGGATAGGCTCCAGGTGGTGCCTGTCCAGGGTAGGGCCCTGGAGGTGCCTGCCCAGGATAGGCCCCAGGATAGGAGGCCCCTGGGTAACCCCCTGCTCCAGCCCCAGGCTGGTTCCCCCATGCACCTGGCCATCCTTGAGGGTTTGGGTTTCCAGACCCAGATAAGGCATCATTAAGCTGGAAAGAAAGACATATGCAATTACAGGATAGAAAACATTCAGAAAAACAGATTTTTCAGAAACACAGGCATTGTGATCTAAGACGTAGAGAACTATGGGGAAGGCACAAAGTTAATATCAATAAACTTTTCCCACCTATTAATAGTTATAGTTCCAGAGACTAAAATTAGACTTTGGGATTCTATATGCTTCTTCACTTTATTCTGGCTACCCAGCATCTCAGATTTTTGTTACTATGCTGAAGTCAGGAGCTAGCTCTCCTTGATCTACAAACACATGCTTTCTTCTTTGTTTTATTTTACATATATATATGGGCTTTGGGGGGCTTGTTTGTTTGTTTTGTTTTGTTTTGAAGTACTGGGGATCAAACCCAGAGGAGCCTGGGGCCCACAAGGCAAGTACAGTGTTTCACCACTGAGCTACATCCCCGCCACCACCACCGCCCTTTATTTATTTACTGATTGATTGATTGATTGATTGATTGAGAGAGACAGGGTCTTGCTAGGTTGCCAGGATGTCCTCGAACTTTTGATTCTCCTGAGTCAATCTCTGGAGCACAAGCTTTCTAATCAACGTGAAAAACAATCACAAACACGGGGACGCTCAGACTGCACTGCACTTCCTGCTGCTTCCAGCAGGGTGAAGCGGGGACTCCCAGGCCTCTGCCTAGCTCTCTTCCCCAATCTGCTGCTGGAAAAACAAGACTTCAGCTAACAGGCCCTAAGTGGAAACCATGTGGTGGGACAGTGAAAAGGGAAAGTCTGGTGGTAAAAATGAACCCGACAACCTATGTGAATGTGTATGAGGCCAAGAAAACTGAAGTACTTACCGAAAAACTGTCTGCCATTTTCCTGAGAGGAAGAGAGAGAGAGAGAGAGAGAGAGAGAGCAGTGTTACCACTGGATTCACCAAGTTCCCTGAGATTTAACTTCCTGAATCCTTCACGGCAGTTCTAGTCAATCTACAGGTATATTGCCTAAGTCAACAGTGCAGAACCATAAAAACAGCAACGGGTGGGGATGTTTCCAGCTACATTACCAAACCCTACTTACTCATAAACTCAAACTTGGATCACGCTAGCTTGTGTTCTGACATCTGAGAGGAAGAGAACATACAATGCACGAGGGAGAAGAAGGAGCAGGAAGAAAATGTTCTGCCTCTTTTCTAGGTTAAAAACAGTCATGGTTTGTCCTGAGCGTCCCTCGGGCTCCTTCGTGCCCTCTCTCCACCACCCCTCACAAAGGGTTCAGTTGTTGGTATGACTTCAGTCTCCTTTTCTTCCCTCTGACAGCCCCACGCCCTCTTCTGTGGCTTGGGAGGAAAGCAGTTTCTAGTGAGATCTGAAAGACAGTGACCTCCAGCTCTACCTGCTGCCTGATTATTCCTTCACTGGCACACATGGAGGCCTGCTCCAGGTCAGCACTGTGCAGGCTCCTGTCTAGATGTGCAGATGTACAGATGGATCTGTAGGGTCAAAGGGCCCACAGTCCAGCTGGGGAGGCAGACAGAGGCAAATATGAGAGAGCAAGTGGTCGACGCTGCTGGGTTGTGTGCTATGGGAACTCAAACCTGGGAAGCTAACTTCTGAGCAGGGAAGGGAAGGTAGTTTTTGAACTAAGCTTTGAAGATAGGTGACATTCATTTGGAAGTGCTTTTTTCTTTTCTTTTTTCCAAGGTGCATGTGTTCCCAAATAAAATCTTGGGCAGTATAACAAACCAAGGTGAAGAAACTCAGACAATGTGGAGAAAAACATTTTGGAATGGGATACTGTCAAACAAGGTTTGTCATGCTCAAAGCTGCCGCAGGGCTGGTTTGGAGACACACTTACTGCTCCCTCTTGCTCTCTCCCCTAAACCAAGTCTCCAAAAGCACAAGGCGCTCCATACCTGGTCTTGCCAAAGTCCCTCCGGTTCTGCAGGGCAGTGAAGGGTAGCCCAGGACCCTTGGGACCTGGGTGACTTCTTTCTAAGCTCAGGATAACACCTGTGCCATGGTCAAAATTACCCAGACCTATAAACAACTAGAATCTCTTCTTCCTTTATTTCTCTACTTCTCTTAATTACTCATTTTAAAGAAATGACATGGTCCTAGAAGGGATCCAAGGCAACGACATGATAGGTCCTAAAAATGTATAATATTAAAATTTTCTGCAAAAACACAAACAGGCAGAGCTCCTCTTAGGACTTAATGTATATTTCATTTACACGCACCAGATATAGTTATACTACACTACTGTTATTTATGTCACTCTCAAACTTACCTTTGACTAAAATTTTTTTTTGCCTGTCTCTTTTAATCAGGTTATTCTCCAGCTTATTTAGAATCCACCATCTCCCATGGTGGAAAACTACCAGCAGTTTGACAGGAAAGTCACAGTGACTCCTAGAGCTTACTATGCCTTCCACACCCTGTATTTCCTATTGAACTTACACTTTTAAAGCAAAAGCAGGAGGCTCCTCTGCTTGTGTCCCCTTCCCCACAAGACTGTTACAATACTAGTTAGGAAACTGTGCTGCCACCACAGGAGGAACCTGAGAGAAGAGTTAATACAGAAAAGAAAAAGAAACCAAATTACTTAAGAAAATAAAGCCTCTCTCAGTTTGGACACTGGAAGAAAACAATCTTGAACTTCAGGGTGGGTAGAGAGCTTAACACACACTTTTTCCACCCCTGAACAACATACCAAAGACTCAGCAATAACTTTACAAGCATTTGGTTTCTTTGAACTGTCCCCATTGCATATGAGCTTATTTTCAAGCTCATACCACTCTCACTTCAGGTACACACCTGTGGCACAGTGTGGTCCTGTGCATTTAGGTTAAACTGTTTAGCCGCGTTTCTGGCTTACATCCATAAGATGCCAGTAGCACACCACCCTACAACATGTAACAATCCAAAGTGTCTTCAGATGTTGCCAAATATCCCTTTGGGCAAAGCCATGCCCAGCTGAGAACCACCAATCTAGACTGTCAGCATGTGAATCCCTATGTAAATGTACATACTCGCATCAATAAAAACCAACCAGGGAGTTTCAGTTGTACAAATTGTAGTTTCTATTGGTATCATGTGCCTCATAGGTGCCTTATTACTATAACTCCAATCAAATTAAGATGTGTTTAAAGACTGATGACAGCCAGAAACTCAAAGGGGGCATTTCCATATTTAGCATTTATTCCACCCAAAGCCTGCTTAAGCCTGTTTAGTTTATTTTCCAATCTGATCAAATGCAATTTGAGAAACAAAGCAGATTTCATTGTATTTCCACTGTTTCACAGTGCCTTGGATGACAGTTTGGATTGTGTTGTGACACATTCCTCTGACGTGTTAGAATAATGGCACTGCATTTGTGTGGGGCCTCTCAGAATGCAAAGCACTTTCACATGCCGTATCTATTTGATTCTGTTAACAATCTTATGAGAATGAAATTGATATTCCTACTGTAAAGCAAGTTCAGAGGACTAATGTGCTGGTCCAGAGTCAACCTGTCATTGACAGGTCAGGGACCCGGGTCCAAGTCTCCTGACTCCTAATTCAGGCTCATTCTACAGTAATTCAAAACCTTGCACCTTGAAACTCTGTAGCTCTTTGAAAGTATTAATGATTTCATCAAGAAATTAATTCTCTGGTTTATTCATCCAGAACTACGTAGCATGCTAAGATTCTAATCCAATTAAAAACAAGATGGTGTTTTTGTCAGAAAACTAACTGGATGACTCACACAGCACACAGTAATATTTAATAAAAGGATGCCATTTTGCAAAGTCACTTTGCTAATTATATCCACATTTTAACCAATCCATTGTACTTTTCCAAAAACTAGGTATGTACTGTTTTGATTAGGCCAACTCCCAACCATCAGATCTCTTTTTTGAAAATGATTGTAACTGGTGTGCTTCTGAAGTTAAGGTTAGTAATCTCAGAACTTCAAGAGAAAAAAGAAAAAAAGGATCTCTTATTACAAGTATTTTCCTTTCTTGTCTAGAAAACTTCTTCTTTTTTTAAAAGGTGAGTAATTTATAAAGAGAGATGCACACAATCAAATGTTTAAAAAAATCATCTTCCCACTCTGCAGATAGAGTAGGTATGTGAACTTCATCCTGGTTCTTCTAGGATGAGAGAATTTTGAAGTGCAGGAGCGTGGGAGGACTTGATCAAAAATGAACAATTAGAGAAATGCTACCTGGGTCTCCACATTTGAAAATACCAACAGGAAGAAGCTCAGTATAATTTTGGAATAAGGAATTTAAACATGACTCAGAACGTAGATCATTTTATTCGGCTGTTAATTGGCAGTTCTTCCCTTTAATAAAGAGTAGTTAGCCACCGCACATTACTCTTCTAGGCCCACCTAGCAATCAATCCAGTTGTCTGGGTTCCCAGGAACACTTTTAAAATTTCTCCTCATAAAGGATCCTGCCCTTAACAAGCTATAATGAAGTAGACTTTGGAGGTGTTTCCTCAGAGTTCCTAGGGACTCCCCACTCTCCTCTCCTAGAACCCACATGAGGCAGTCTACTTCCTGCCCTTGCTGAGACTAAGTGGGTAACTCGGTGATGCTGAGTTGGGAGAAAGGAGACCTAGGGTTTCTTTCTCATAGTTCCTGAGCACCAAGAAAGGTAAAGTTACTTTGTGCTTCTCAGTTACTGATTTTTTCCCCTTTGGAAAAGCTGAATAGCAATCAAGGGAGAACACATGACCCTTAGTCACCAGCAAACTGGAATCATAGGGCACGCACTATCCTGGCCAGCTCTTCAGTTACCCACTCAGAATTTAATGAGAAGAACCAGTCTAGGCACCAGCCTCAAAGAACTACCCATCTGTCCTCTGGAGGAGCCTGTGTCTCAAACAATCACAGGAAAGAAAAGCAAGGTTGTGGATGAGTTACTCTAAGATTTGGGTATGTAAGTAAGCACTTACAAGTCAATTGGTAGGTAAGGTCGACATTAATTCTCAAGTTATACTTTGGGAATATAGATCTCTGTTGCAGTGATGATTTTCAGTCTGGCTAATGAAGATTCTAGGCAATGAAGATTTTAGGTTCAGCTTTGGGTGAAACTTAGACTTTTCTAAGCTCCAGACATTCAAAAGACCATCATCAAACTTCTCCCCAGAATATGGATAAGTGCTGACAAGTTACCAATTTGTTAGTTGGTGAAGTTTTTTTCATGCTCTGGTCCCACCCACGTAGTTAATTTTATCACTATCATTTTCTTCAGAATTTATCTAACTTCCATTCCTTTCCTGGATTCTGAAAACAGACTGGTCCCAGAGGTCCAGATATCCTCATTGTCTAGTAACCCAACTCCAAGGAGTCACTTTACAAATATTCCAGCATCTGCAATAGGTATCCATACCCTTAAGGACTGACCCACACATAAGTCACTGGACTTAATCCATGTGTCCCTTACTCCTTGGCATTATGTACCTACTCCTCAGAATGCAAGCAATCTAAGTTTTCAGGTGAGCAACTAATGATTCAGAATAAATCTTCCCACATATTTTACAAGCCCCCAGCTAGGTTTTTGCACCCTGGAACCCAACATTCTGCCACACCCAACACATTCTCAGCACCCTTTTGAGATGGTTAATGCCCATATTAGCCAGCCTGGGCAGGGATGAGTCACTTGATTTACAAAAGCTTAAAGGTTGCAGTCTTTGGGGCTGGGGAGATAGCTCAGTCGGTAGAGTGCTTGCCTTGCAAGCACAAGGCCCTGGGTTCGATTCCCCAGCCAAAAAAAAAAAAAAAAAAAAAAAAAAGGGTTGCAGTCTTTGCTAAGCCAGGCACATGTCCACTTGGGCTTTGGGGCAGCACCATTTTCTGTGGGATCAGCATTCAGAGTGAGGTTGCAGGCCTTGCCGCTGCCGGACCTGGTGGAAGAACTCATTCGCATCCCACAGTAACATCTCCTGCAGATTAAAGTTCAACTGATGCTCCAAAGTGGCGGGGTCAGCTAAGTCAGGGGTCCCAGAAGAACAACAGAGTCCCCAGAGAGGTCCCTCGTGCACTGGGAAGGGCTAACACCAAGCCAGAGGGTACGGTTCCGTTTCATAATCGAGCCCACCCACCACTCTCTCGGGCTCCTTGTGGGTTGGGGTTTACTCCGCACGCAAAGCACAGCTGGCAGAGGGTGGGACGTGGCTTCCGCTCTGCGCAGAGTGCCCAGTGCCTGGCGTCCGCAGACACGCCCACTGCCCCAAGGATACGCGTGTGCGAGTCCTGTAGGGAGTTGCCAACTTTCTCCAGGTCTCGGACCCCGGGAGAACCAACGGTTATGGACCGGTGCCCGGAACTATGCCCACGCTCAGCTCTGGGCTGGCACAGCGCGGGCTGCCCGGCTCTCCACGCTCGCCGGTCCCCGGCAGCCAAGTCCCTCCGCGCCGCGTCCCGAAAGCACCCCGGAGCCCCTGCCCCGTCGGCAGGTGCGGTCCCCCGCGCCGCGCGCCGCTCACCTTTGCCTTGCGCTCTCTCGCTCTCTCCGGGTGGCTCCTGGCGAGGTGGTGAGGGCGCCGGCAGGGCGGTGGCTCTGCCTTCAAATACCCTAGTCCCGCCCCGGCCGCCCGCCCTCCGGGGGCGGGGCAGCGCCCCGGCGCACCCCGGCCTCTCCCAGGGGATGGGAGGACCTGCCCTGCCCCCTCAGGACACCAAGAGTCGCTGCTCCAGGGGCGCAAAGGAGATGCTCTTGGACAGGCGGAGGAGAGAGGCCGCGGTGACCCTACCTCTCTCTCCAGATCACCCGACTCCAAAGAGGAACATCCCTGAGTCCACGAAGCTGCCCTTAGTGCATGCTTCTTTGGGAGTTTCTGCTTGCTTGCTTGTTGTAACCGTATTTCCCGTCCACTCTCAGGCCGTCTCATCCCCCTTTCCATTTCCTTTACTCAAAGCCTTGCCCAGAAGGGCAAGATGACTTGTGTCATGGGGTGGGAGGGTGTCCCTAAGATGTGAATGAGAGCTCCCAAGTTCTCGGCCTTGCATTCGTTCCCATTCTGAACTGTACTGTGCGTGCACACCTTTGACTGACAGCCCTAAATGATTTGGTGTTCGCTTCCTGCTGCACCCTCAGCATCTGTTCAGGACTTAGTGCAAAGTAGGTTCTCGGTAAATATTTGTTGAATGAATGAATGAATGACTTCCTAGAAAGTCTGCTTTCTCGAAGAGTAGAGGAGAGTCCTGCAAAGTAGGGGACAATTAAGTCAAAAGCAGCTTTGGTGGGGCTGGGGATATAGCTCAGCGGGGCTGAAAAAAAAAAAGGTAGCTTTGTTTAGGGAAGGAATAGGACAAAACTGGATAAAAACTGAGTGAGGGGCACTTGCCTAGCATGTGTGACACACTGGGTTCGATTCTCAGCACCACACACACACAAAAATAAAGATATTGTGTCCATTTACAGTTAAAAATGGGAAAAAAAAACCTGAGATGGTTAAGGACATCCAAGATAAACTTGAAAGTTTAGATAATATCTAATATTCATCAAGCACTTAATGTGCCTTCCACTATGCTTAGTGCTTTACATACCCATATAGAAGGTAGTGTTATTTTTTATTCCCATTTTAAAGATGAGAAAACTTAGGCATAGAAAATTAAATACTCCCCTGATCACAAATAACATAGGTCAAGAAGAAAGGATGCCAGGATCTAAGAAATGAGCCTTTGACAGTTCAGTTCACAATAGCTAAGCTATGGAACCAACCTAGGTGCCCTTCAGCAGATGAATGGATAAAGAAAATGTGGCATATATACACAATGGAATCTTACTCAATCATAAAGAAGAATGAAATTATGGTATTTGCTTATAAATGGATGCAACTGGAGACTATCTTGCTAAGTAAAACAAGCCAATCCCAATAAGCAAAAGCCAAATGTTTTCTCTGATATGTGGATGCTGATTCGCAATAGGCAGGTCAGGAGGGAGGAGTGGAGACTGGAAGTATTGGAGGGGAGAGAGTGGGGGGAGAGATGGGAATAGGAAAGACAGTAGAATGAATCAGACATAACTTTCCTATGTTCATATATGAATACACGACCAGTGTAACTCCACAGCACGTACAACCACAAGAATGGGAAGTTATACTCCATGTATGTATGTCAAAATACATTCTACCATCATGTATAACTAAAAAGAACAAATTAAAAATTTTTAAAAAAGAAAGACACTTTTGGAAATGGAATATTCACTAGTCAACAGAGGAGGAAAAAAAACTGGAAGGGATGGAAGGAAGAAGGAAAAAAGGGTCTACAATTGCCACTGAAATTGGATAGATTAAGTGGAAGTTGGAATGGTCATTCTGAAAGGGAAAGAATGATTGAACATAAGGTGAAATTATCTCTCAACCACGGGGGAATTGAGTTGCTCTTTCACTCAGGAGCCATTTCCTGTTTCACTGTGGGATTCTGCCTCTGGCTGGTCCCACCAGTGAGAAGAGCCTCTGTGTCTTCTTGAGCTCATGTTTTGGGATGCTTTGGATTTTGAGCCAGAGGAGAAAGGGATTTGGTGTCAGAGAAAGGAATAAGAACAAAGGATCAGAGAGGGGACAGCACCCTAGGGAGAGGAGATTGGGCTGCATTTGTGAAAAGCTTTGAGAAGCTGCCCACGTACACCCAAGGCAGGGCTGTGCTGGCTCTGGGCAAACCTCCAGAGACAGAGAGGAGTGCTGGCAGTGCCACTGGGAGGCTCCCTCAAGTAGGCAATGGGCATTTCCTAAGGGGACATGGCAGTTGCTGCTTCCTTAGCAGAAGAGAGGTTCTGCTTAGGCCACCAGGGTGAGGTGTCTAAGCAGGGGAGGGACCCTGCTCACACAACAGGACTCTGGAAAACCTATAAATAACCTCAGTGGAACAGAGGAGGCCTGGCTGGAACTGGCCACTGGGTGACTGTGACATAATTTTGTGACATAGTTACATGTGTTCTATGTTCTGTTTTGGGCAATGGGTTCCTGGTTCACTTAGAAAGCCAAAATGAAAATGGAAATGTGATATAATCTCGTTGCTACAATATGATCGAAGGATAGTGATAAATGAAAAGTCTGAATTACAGTTTTTCATATGTATACTGTGTGTGTGTGTGTGTGTGTGTGTGTGTGAGCATCATATTAGATGACCCAAGCAACCTGCTGGGGTGGATCCTACAAGATTAGAGAAGAAAAAATATGTCATTTATAAAAGCTATCTTGCTACTAAGGGTCAATGAAACAAGGAAGCAAACATTTTAATTTGAAATTGAACTCTGACTTTCCTCTCACTCTCCTCTTTGCTCGCTGTGTTCTTTTCCTCCGATACACAAGACTCCTACTGACCCAGCATGGTCACATTGGCAGTTCCCTATGATGCTCATCTCCTTCAAGTCATTTCTCAATTGTCACCTCCTCTGATTCTATTCTTCCACCCTGCTTAAAATCAAGTTCGAACCTTTTCCAGTTATTCATGCTGCTGAGCCCCTTCCCCTAACTTTTCTTTTTCCGTCACATTTATTTACTGCCAGCTTTCCACAGGATTGGCTTATTTATTATGTCTATCGCTTATGGTTGACACCACCCTCCACACCCATCTTTCTTGCCACTCCTTTTCTTGAGGGCTGTAATTTTCACTAATGAATTCAAGTGGTACATAGTAGGCACTCAATAAATATTTCCCAAGTGAATAAGTTCACTGTCTGAGCACTGGAAGAAAACCCTGTGGACTGTTTGACTTGATCATTTTCAAGGCTCTTCCCTCTAGACTATTTAATGCCCCTTAAAAAGGACTAAACATTTAATAAGTAAATACTTCAATTAATAGATTGTTATGTTTATAAAAACCAAAAAACAGAAAACCTGTCAATATCAGTTCCCTAAGGGAGCTGATTAAACCCTTCTTATTAAATCAATAGACGTAATCTCAAAGCAATTCCCTCATGAAGCAATTGTCAGAGAACTCTAAAACTTTTTATCACAGGAAATTCAAATTACGTATATTCTCCTTTTAGCTCCACCTTCTCTTTCTGTTAAATTAGGAAAGTATTATTGTTTCATTTTTACTATGGTCCGAATGTTTGTGTTTCCCCCAAAATTCCATGTTGAAGTCCTAACCCCGAAGCTGATGATATCAGGAGGCAGAGAATTTGGGGACATGGTTAGGTCATGGGAATACAACCCTCATGAATGGGATTAGTGACCTTATAAAAGAGGCTCAAGAGAGACCCCTTGGTCCTCCTACCTAGTGAGGACATAGTCAGAAGGTACTTTTTGAACCAGAAAGCAGGCCCTCACCAAATACAGCCTTGGTCTTAGACTTCCCTACTTGCAGAATGATGAGAAAAAAATTTCTGTTGTTTATAAGCCAATCAGCCTATGGGTTTTGTTGTTGTTGTTGGTGGTGGTGGTGGTGGTGGCCTGAATGGACCAAGTCACAGGGAAAGTGATTTACTTATCCAAGTTCCTTCGAACCTAGGAGCCAGGTCCAGAAGTCTTGACTTGTCTAATTTGTCTAGAAAAACACAGCAAAAGAATCCTTGCAGCAACTGGCTTATGTAAACTATGGAACAAACCAGGAATCACCTAGTCCCTACAGAATTCCAGTACTCCATAAAACAACCAATTAGTCATAAATAATGTAAAGACAAATTACTTCATCCTGTTTTCCTCCATAGGAAGGAAGCGGCCACTCAAAGCACTCACTTGATGGAATTGAGAAAGTGTCTTGGCATTCTCTAGGATAAAATTTGAAAGGGCCTTCATGGCCAGACTGTTTCTGCACTGTGGTCCCCTCTAAGCTTACACACAGAAATCACTGTGGGGAAAGAGACTGATTACAAAAATATAAATGCTTTTCTGAAGAAGTAGCCCACCAACCAATTTACTTGAATGGATCACCCATAGTAGATGTTTAACCTTCGGGTATTCCAACAGATTTACCCACAGGAATGCCCTTTGTCTCTTAGGAATATGCTGTAAATCTTAAGACTTTGAGTCATAAGGCCACATGGCCAGGCGTGGTAGTCCCAGAGGGTTAGCCACTGGTAATAAGAAAACGAATAGCCAAGCACGTTGCTATAGAGACAAGGGATGAGTCACACTTTTGCCTTTCTTATTGGTCATCTTGGTCATTTTAGGGACAGATAAAGCTTGTGCCTTTGTTACTTAGAGGTCTTACTACACCTAATCGTGTGATCAAACTTCCTTTTAGCTACACTTGTTCTCTGACTCGTCTCTATGAACCCTTTGGTGTCAATTTCATGCTGAGTAAAACTAACAAAGGACCTTGCCATCCCAGGGAGTGCCTAGGAGTTTATAATTTGTACACATGCAATAAAGGGCTCATTTGCACCCAACCCAAGAAACTCTTCCAAGAAAAGTTTAAAAGACAATATCATAAATCAGTAAAAATCTCATTGAGTAACTGCCATGTAAAGATCACTGTGCTATTTGAAATATAGGACAAGTCTATCATTAGCTCTCAGGTGATAGGTTGGCTGACTTTTACTGACACAGAAATTATAGGTCCCTGAGTTTAAAAAAGCAAGGACCCTGAGAGAGGCATCTCACCCGGAGGGCCTGAGGAAATTTGAGGAAGTTGCTGGTGGTTGAAAGGTCCAGAAAGTGCCTGGAGGAGGGGAATTTCAGTTAGAGAAAGCCAGGAGAGAGCAAAAGCAGTAAGAGCAAAATGGGGGAAATCTCTGAAGGTGAGCAAAAAAGAAAATCATAAGTTGGAGAAGAAAGCAGAGCAAACTTTTTTTGTTTCTAGAGTCACTTCTAAATAGGAAAACAGAATTGCAGAGAAGGGAACGAGAAGGGAAAATAGGAAAATTATAGGCACATAAAAAGTGTGAGTGACTCTGGAACCAACCAGAAAAGAAAAATTGCCAGAAACTAACTACAGTGGACCAAATAAAGAAAGATGGCTCACCAAAGCTGACACTCTTATGAAATACAAACAAAAACACATTCGCGTTAAGTCTTGAGACAGCGGAATATAGGAACAACCAGAAAAAGAAAACATGAACATCTTTGTAGTTTTCACATTTGGCCTCAGGAAGCCCACACCAAGTTTGGCAATTCTGTCTCCATCCACATCGTGTCAACACTTCCAGGTGACAAGTGAGACGTGGAAGCAGACATCAGGACATTTGGTCCCTCTGATGCCAACAGCTGGCTTCTGAGCTGGAAACACGGAACATGTGGCTAGCAGACTTAGGGACTAAAGGATGGCTGGGTGTCATGGGGACACAGTTTATACTTTGAAGACAGAGCAATTTCCAGTTCCAGAACAAACTGGTTCTGACCATCTGCTGTGTTCCATCCTATTTGTCTGCATGCAGTCCTTCATTTCCAAGGCACTTAGTTGGGGTCTAATGAATACCCCAACCATTTTACAAAATCCACCCTTCCCAGCTCACTGAGTGAGTTATCAACTGAGTGACACGCTCCTCAAAAGCTGGTCAACAAATGCAATGGGGACTACGGCAATAATGTGCCAGATGCTGGTTTACAAGGTCTTCCTGCCCAGGCTGCAAATAGAGCCCTTCAGGGATTGTGGCAGGAGCTACAATCTGCTTAGGAGGGCTCTTTTCTTGGATGTGGAAGCCAACGGCATCAGAGTAAGAGGTAATCCAGGTGCCATGACAGGTAGAACACTCCTGCAGCCCAGCCTTGGCCTGGCCAGCTCCACCCTTCCTTATCTATCCCTCAAACCTAACCCACACTTGCCTTCCGCATTAGTTACCACAAAAACTACATTCCTACCACAGCTACTTCTGTGTCCACAGGGCTTATGGCACAACCCTCAGCCTCTGACACCCACACCTGCCACCGTTACTGTCACCCTCCGTACAGCCCAAATCCAGAGCTATGTACTTAACCACTGTGCTAAATCGCTCCTTTGAGGAGACATAAAACAAGGCAAAATTATCGAGAGAGAGCACACTAGTGTTCTAGAGTTGCTGTAACATCAACCGGGTGGCTTAAATGACAAAAATTTATTTTCTCACAATTCTGGAGGTCAAGAGTCTAAGACCAGCAGGCTGATCTCTTCCAAGTCCTCTTTCCCTGGTTTGTAAGTAGCCACCTTCTCTCCGTGTCTTCACACGGTCTTCACTATGTACATGTCTGTGTCCCCATCTTTTCTTCTTATGAGAACACCAGGTGCTTTGGATTAGGACCTGGCTCATTTTAACCTAAAGGCCCAGTCTCCAAATGGAGTTGCATTCAGAGGTTCTGGGGTAGGGCTTCAACATGAATTTAGGGAGGGAGATGGTTCAGCCCATTAAAGAGAATTAGGAAGGTATGGTAGGAGATGATTGTCATTTTAACCAATGTGGCCAGTGAAGATTTCTCGAAGGAGGTGATATTTGACCTGAGATCTAAATAATGAGAAGGGGCAACCTACAAAGATGAGAAAGTGGGAACAGTAAGAACAACATTGAAAGCAGCCGGGAACGGGAGCTATTAGATGTCTTCTGCCCACTTCCCTCAGAACAGCCTCCCTGCCATGCTCGCAGGGTGGGCCCGGCAGCCATGTTGACATCTCGTGACTTCTCACCCTAGCTGTTGTTGATAGAATCAGAGCAACTCGTGATCCAAGCTGAGCATTGGATTTTCTAACCTGGGAGCCTAGGTTTGGGCCATGAGGGGCCGTTAGTCATTTGGTATGTGTGACTGCATCTATGCTATGTAAACCTACGAGCATATTCTGCCTCAAGAAATAAAGAGTAGAGAAAGCTGGTCAGCGGATTTGAATCAAGAAACCTGATAAAGCCAGGCGAGGTGGGGCACACCTGTAATCTCAGCAACTCTGGAGGCTGAGGCAGGAGGATTGTAAATGCAAGGCCAGCCTCAGTAATTTAGCCAGTCCCTGAGCAACTTAACTTGTCAAGACCCTGTCTCAAAATAAAAATAAATAAATTAATTTATAAAAAGGGCTGGGAATGTGGCTCAGTGATTAAGTGTCCCTGAGTTCAATCCCTGGTTCCCCCTTACACTCCCCCCCCCCAAAAAAAAAAAAAAAAAAAAAAACACCTGATGAAGGGAAGCGACCATATACAGAGAATATTCTGAACTATTTAAATTCCTGAGGCCTGGTCTCATTTTCACATTTGAATTTCATATGTCACTCTTGATCCCTGCTCCCAGACCTTTTTTAAAATATCTTTGTTCTGCTCAGGTTTGCTGAGGTTGATTTCTGTCACCTGCTACCAAGGAGCTCTAATAAATACAGAATGTAGGCCCTCCTGGGATCCCAGTGGAGGCCCCTCCATTGTGCAGGGCTGGACCCTATGCGCTGTTGACCTGAGCCAGTGAGAATTGGTTTTCAGTGTTGTCGCCATGGCTACTGCTGTTTGACTCATGCTCCAGGGTTTCCTCCTGAAACCCAAACTGCCCACCCACAGCTGAGGGGGAAGTCTTTTCTGGGAACTTGGTGTTGGGATGCACCTTCTCAGTGAGGCAGCCCGTCTCCACCCACTCAGTCTTGCTTAGATCCACCATTTTCTGACCTTCATCCCCAAACCATTCTCACGAGCTCTGGATTCTACCTGGTTGCATTCTCCAGGACTCGTTCTACTGCCCACCTGTCCCTCATCACATTCTGTCCTCTACACTCAAATCATACTTCCAGCTCACCCCCACCCCCTGCAGTGCTTCATAAAGATCGTTCCCAGACTTTTACTAAAACTGAGACAGTCCAAACATTCTCTGGGTGCATCTTCTCCAACCTGCCAGTCTGTCACATTGAAGAAGCAGAGAGAGGAGATCAGCTGGCAAGTGTGGCTGCCACTGTTGATAAGCATCGCCCCCGCAGAGCAGAAGTGCTCACAGTGCAAACAGAAGTATGGGGCTTGCCTGGGCTGTGGCAGGGTGGAGCAAAACAGGACTGACAGGCTCTGGCTGGGACATCTTTCCAGATCTGCACGTTGGCAACGTGCTGTGCATAGTTTCAATGCTTCTCCTAGTCAGCAACCATAAATATCTCTGTGAAACGAGCTGGGGAGATCTGGTTTGTGCAGAAAAATCAGAGAATGTGGAGGAGGATTTCCCCCTCCCTGCACTTTTGAAGGGCACATCACATGCTCTTATCCCACAAGAGCAAGAACCATGCAAATCTTTCAGAGAAGCCAAGCGGCTTTAGTTTAAAAAAATCTTTAGTCTACAAAAGACCCATAAAATTGACTAAATCACAGCCATAGTGAGACAGCAAATGGTGGTAGGTATTTTTCAAAAGAGGGATAATTCTTTCTAATCCAAGTTGTAAGTTGAAGCTCTCCAAATACCTTGGTATCATTTGTAGTGATGATATTCACGATCATGAAAATCTTAGAGTGGACTGGGGCTTGGTTCAGTGGTAGAGCACTTGCCTAGCATGTGTGAGGCACTGGGTTTGATCCTCTGCAGCACATAAAATAAAGGTCTTTCAACAACTAAAAATATATTACAAAAAAAAAAAAAAAGAAGAAGAAAAAGAAAATCTTAGAGCTACTTGCCCATGGTCCCATCAGAGTAAAAGTCATGGGTCTTACAATGGCATAGGGCTTCTGTCTGTTCCATACCTAGTGTAGAATTAAATGGGAGAGGAAATTAGATCATGAAAGTTTGACCTTGACAAGTGCAATTTAATTTTATGGAGAGGGGAATAAGCCTGATAACATTTAAGTTAATAAGAGCCCATCCTGGGGACAAAGAGAAAGTCAGGACTGGGGAATGATTCCTAGTGATATCCTGGTATATGGACAAGAAAAAACTGAACTGTTACTAGCACAGTATTCCAGGAAGTCAACTGGACCCTTCAAGGGAGGTAAATAATAGTTTCATCTATAACCATTCTGGTCCAGTGCTTGCTCACTCTTTCTCTCTCTCTCTTTCTCTCTCTCTCTCTCTCTCTCTCTCTCTCTCTGTCTCTCTCTTTCTTTCTTTCTTCCTATTTGGTATTGGGGATTGAACCCAGGGGCACTTAACCACTGAGCCACATCCCCAGCCCTTTTTTGAATATTTTATTTAGAGACAGGGTCTCACTGAATTGCTTAGGGCCTTGCTAAGTTCTGAGGCTGGCTTTGAACTCCCAATTCTCCTGCTTCAGCCTCCCGAGCCCCTGGGATTACAGGAGTGCACCACCGTGCCCGGCCTCAGAGCTCATTCCGCCTCTGCTGCCAGTTCATTCATTCATTCATCATGGCATCATCCATAATTTGTCTACTATTCTCCAGACACATCGAGGACATAATCGTAGGAAAGACATGTTCCCCATCCTCGAGGAGCACCTGATCATGGGACCAGACACACATATAGACAACTGACTGCACGACAGTGGGTAACTGCTGGAGTAGAGGAATCTGACACGTCTATGAGAGGACAGAGAAGGAATGATCGATCCTTCCTGGACTGGGGAAGGGTAGGGAAGGGCTGATGGAAACAGCCCAACCAGAGCCAGTGGTCTGCTTATTGCCAGGTGTGGTGGCAATAAGAGTGAACATTGACATTGTTTATTACATGCCAGGACCTAATCTAGGCATTTTCTATCCATGTGTATGTGTGTATTTTACTGGATGGAACTCAGGAATATTCCTTCTCTGAGCACTTTCTTAAATTATATTTTGAGACAGGGTCTTACTAAGTCACCCAGGTTGGTCTTGGCCTTGCAATCCTCCTGCCTCAGACTCCCAAGTAGCTGGGATTACAGGCGGGACCACCACGCACCTGGCTTAGGCATTTTCTATGCTTTAACTCATTTAGTCCTTACAATGAACCAGTAGGCTAGTAATGCTTATTCTCCTTGTTTTGCTGATGAGGAAACTGAGGCACAGAAAATCAAATAACTTGATCAGGGTCACACAACTGGCAAATGGTAGATTTGGGGTTTGAAACCAGGCGGGGAGGCCTTGAGTCTGGGCTGTGAACCATAATACTCTACCACTGATCTGGGACCACTCAGGGCCCTGAGGATGCATAGGGAAGTGAGGAGGTGTGCTATCATCAGATTCTGAATGGTCTTTAATGACACATGCTTTATCACAGTATGAGGGATTTGCTTTAGAGTACTAATTCAAGATCTGGGTGAACAAGAGGAAGAGTCAGGAAGCAGAAGACCGAGAAGAGGCTATTGTGATACTCTGGGAGAGTGCCCAGGGCATGGTGATGGGAATGGTAAGGGCTTATCTCCGTTTAGGTTTGGAACTGGATGGAAATAACCTGGCATGCATTCTACCACGTGAGGCAAAACTGACGACTGAGCATAGTAATTATTTCTTGCTGAGCCTAGATACTACCTCAGAAGCCTTCTCAACACAGGGCGTCAGGCAGCTACTACCAACCACACAGAGGTGGAACATGAGACGAAATCTATTTTTCCTTCCTCATTGGAACAAAGAAGTCAAGGGTGAGCTCTAACAGCACCCAATGGCAGACAGAATGCCTGAATGAGGAGCAAAGTGTGCTTCTACAACTCAGAGGCCTTTGCCTTGGCGCCTGAATGGAAAGTGACACTGCTGATTGTGACAGGGAAGGGAGGAGTGGGTTGAAAGGGAAAGCCATGAGTTCTGTTTTGCATATCCTCAGAACTGAAGTCCAACAGGGCATTGAGCATAAAGGTTGAAATAAAAATGTAGGTCTGAGCTCAGAGGAGGCTCAAACTGAAGCTGAGAGAATGTCATTGAAGCCTTGAAAATGAATGCCCGAATGGGCAGAAGGTGGAAAATGGAACCCTGGGGGACACCAGTTTCTAGGCACTATGAGGGGAAAGGAGAGAGTAGTCTGACAGGGGAAGGTTGTTTCCAGATGGAGGTAGTCAGGGGTGACCTTGCATATGCGCTCTCTCTCTCTCTCTCTCTCTCTCTCTCTCTCTCTCTCTCTCAATACCAGGGATTGAACCTAGGGACCTTTAACCACTGAGCCATGTTCCCAGTCCTTTGTATATTTTATTTAGAGACAAGGTCTTGCTGAGTTGCTTAGTGCTTCTATAAGTTGCTGAGGCTGACTTTGAACTTATGATCTTCCTGCCTCAGCCTCCCAAGTCACTGGGATTACAGGAATGTGCCAAAATGCTTGGTAGAGGTGACCTCTCTTGAGTAGATATCAAGAACAAGGATAAAGGCTACAAGGAGGATCCAGGGCTGAAGACATCCCCACTCCCAACCTGCACAGAGCATCTTCAGGAGTACGATGTGGATGGGCACTACTTGAATGGTTTGGTGGCTGAAAAGAAGGTGAAAGCGTATACAACTATTCTTTGCAGACATTTGGAGGAAGTGTTAAGAGGGGAAACCAGGGCTGGGGCTGTAGCTCAGGGGCAGAGCACTTGCCTAGCCGGTGTGAGGGACACGTGGAGAAGTCAGTTACACAACCCAAGTCAAGTAGCCAAGTAGGCACTGGGTTCAATCCTCAGCGCCACATAAAAAAGTAAATAAAATAAAAGACATTCTGTCCGTTACAATTATAAAAAAAAACTTAAAAAAAAAAAGAGGGGAACAAGAGCACATTGAAAGGAGGAATCAGGTGACCAGGATAGGATTGGAGTTGGAGAGGGTAAGCAAGAGAATAGGGAGGGCTAGAGGCATGAACTAAGAACGAGGAGGATTTTCTTTTGGAGAGAGTAAGTCCTTATCCCAGAGAGCAATTTTACATTTATTGATGTGATTCTTGCCACAAGTTCAGGGTTCTTTGGGGGTCACTACTTTATCACCAGTGGCTAGCAAAATAAGGTGCTGAATAAAGAGAACAAAATGGATGATTGAGATCTGTTTTTCTCAGACATGAAGGAAGGACTAAGTGGGACTGCTGTTTTTGATAGTGGGGGATGGAGAAAATAATTTTCACTGGTGATAAAGAGGGTGGCAAAGATATGGGTATAGGAACAAAGGAAGTGGTAGCCTAGCCATGACTAAGTTCACCAGAACTTATGCCAACCTTTATCAGAATCTTGAATCACACTTAAAGGTAAAGAGAGAGGGAGCTGGGACTGTAGCCCAGTAGTACAGTGCTTGCCCAGCAAGTGTGAGGCCCCGGGGTTCAATCCCAGGACCACAAAATAAAGAAAAAAAAAAAAAAAGAAAGTCGTTTAAAGGACAGGAGAGGAAGGGATGGCAATGGTCATTGCCTTCAGAAATACACACCAGAAATCCTGTGACCAAGGATTCCAAAGCTCAGTAATTAATGACAGACGTGAGACTTCATTTATCATTTTCTATTATGAGTTAACAGCCAAGATAAATACAAAGTAATCAGCTCTGTTTTCTAGCATTTCTCTGGTGGGCAGACACTTTCTAAGATAAATATGTTTCGAGATGAGCTACTTTTTCAAAGTAAATGTGATCAAGTCTGGGGAAGAATGTTCCTTCCACATGTGCCTTTTTTCCCCTTGGGATTTATAAATTTTTTAATTTTTTTTTTTTTTTTTTTTTTGGCTACAAGACTGTAAGGAAGCAAAACAGCATAGCTGTTTGCTAAAAAACACAGCAGTAGCAGCTACATTTTCATGCTGTGCCTCTTTATAATTAAGATGAAATTGATATGAAATGTATTTTTACTCCTTTAGCATATAATAATTTCTGTTATTCCTTCTGCTCATTCTCATTTGCTTATCTGCTTTCTCTGAAGGGTAGGCATTTGTACACATCAATAATTTCTAGGTGACCAGGTTGCTTAGGCAGCTAACGGCACCACCCTACATTCTCAACCTCCACAGCAGGAATGGGGTCCACTTCCTGAGGACACTGAAGATGCTCCAGGGCTGAGATTCCCACCTTCTAAAAGAGATAAAACCCCTGGTCTTCATCGGGGCTGTAGAGTTAAGCACTAGTTCTTTAACTCTCTGGAAACAGACTGGAAATTCTTAGAGGTGAGATATCAGTAAGAAAGTGCCAAGCTAGGTCTTGCCTCAGAGGAACTCCAGGTTTAGGCCTCCCAGAGCTGTAGAAGTGAGTTACAAAGAAGTCAGTCCCTCTGACCATTGTTCCCTAAAGTTGAAATCTTGTAGAATAGGTACATTTGTGTTTGGGGTCAGGTTTCTGGCTATTTTTGTAAAAAGGGTGTCAACACTTCCTCCTCTTATCACAATGAAATCAAATCACGAGCTTCTGCATGTGGACATCAGGGAACCTTCTACTCTGTGGCTTCAGAGGCATTTACTGTGTGTTCAGGTGAAGGTCTCCTTGGGGAATCCCTTCTTTCTCTATTGCTACAGGTGATCCTGTCCAGGCATTTCAAACCTAAGGACTGCGGGACACGTGGAGAAGCCAGTCACACAACCCAAGCCAAGTAGCAAGTGCTGTTGGCTGAGGTGGGAGGAAGGGCTTGTGGAGCCTTGGAGACCTTCTTCAGGGGAAGAGGCTTCCGCCTGGGTGTGAGGCCCACGGGGAGGAAGTCAAAGGAACCTCTGTGGCTGCAGCGAGGACGTGGATGATATGGCATTAAAGACACACAGAGAGCTGCAGCACGGTCCCCTGTGCATGATGACTTCAGGGGGAAGGGGGAACAAAGACAAGGGGAGTCCTGGGTGCGATGAGGAGACAAGAGCTCCCATCCTCATATTCAGAGCTTCGAATCTGGACTTTTATGCTAACTGCAAAGGGAGTTATAAATTCAAACACAAAGTTGAACTTACAGGAGGAAAAAAAAAACAAAATTCATTATGCAATTTTAATTTTAAAGACAAACATTAAAACATGCTATCATGAGGCTGGGGCTGGGGCTCAGTGGTAAGTAGAGCACTTGCCTGGCATGTGTGAGGCACCACATAAAAATAAATGAATAAAATAAAGGCGTTGTGTCCATCTACAGCTAAAAAAAAATTTTTTTTTTTAAATATACTGTCATGTTTTAATCCTGTTTAACCATTTGTACATTTTTAAAAATAGGCTAAGTCTCAAAAGTGCAATTGGCTCAACTTCCTTCCACTTTCCTGTAAATAACTAGGACTCAAGGCTTCTGAATAACCCATGCTTATGGAGACTTTACTCCAGGAAACAATCCTATACCCCTTTTCCTGGTGGATAAACATTTCCACTTTACCCCTGAGTGTATTGTCCCAAAGAGACCAGAGCAGCTTCTCCCACCCATGTCAGGGCTGCCAGAATTCTAGCAGGACCATAAATGCTAACAACTCCAGCCTACGATTCAGCTTCCTCTAGACACGGACACTCTCTACTCCTTAAGTAGGTCCATTCATCTACTAAGCCCTGGGGACACTTTAACACGCAGATGCTCCTCAGCTACAATGGGGTCACATCCTGATTAAACCCATCTTAAGTTTGAAATATCCTAAACTGAAAATGCACTGAATCCACCTAACATACTGAACATCGCAGCTTAGCAACACGGCACACCACAGAGCTTCGTGATTGAGAGGCTGGCAGGGGCTGCGGCTGACTGAGGCTGCCTGGCTTCTGCAGAGGAACCATATTGTGCATCCCTGGCTGGGGAAGAGATCCAGATTCAAAATTCAAAGCCCAGTTTCTACTGAGTGGGTATCATGTTTGCAAAGTCAAAAACAGGGAAGTTGAGCCATGATAAGTTGGGGACATCTGTATCTGAAAGATCGTATAAAAAGAGAAATAATCATCCTGTTGGTTTCTCCTGCATGAGGGGAAATGAATCTCATGATGATTTATGGTTAATGTTTCACTGTAGGACTGAGGTCTTGATGCTCTTCAAAACCTTTGGTGTGAAAGACAACAGTAACACTCAAGTCTCTTGTGGCAGTTCACACCATCATCAGTTGCTAAAGCTGCACCTGGAGGCTAGAAATGCATTTAGGTTATTAATGAAATCAGACTATCAGTCTAATCAGTCATGGAGCGAGCTTTGGTATTTAGAAAGGAATTCAGGCTCTTGTGTAAGGCCCGGGACACACACACACAAAATTCGTCCATGAAGACAGCAAACAAGTGGTGTTATCTGTGAGGTAACAAGAACCATAATCCCTTTTCAATTCAACCCAACAAATATTTAGGTTAACTCTGCACAAATATGGTGCCAGGAGGAGAGAGGATTTGCTACTTGCCTTAGAGAGAGACTTGCTGGTACTTTTTCATTTGGACTTCAGACTTTGGAATACGACCAATAGCAAGCAGAGTGTTTAGCAGAGAATTTGTCATACACAAAGTTTTGACTTTTTGGCCATAAACTTTGCTTTCATTGTCCCTGCCAGGAACTGGGCTCCTGCTTGCAGGTCCTAGTCCTTGTCTGTGTCGCCGCACTGTGTTTCCAGAGCTGGCAGAAACTATCTGCTCAAGTCCTATAAACCTTGACACAGTTCCTCATGCTCCCCAGGATGTCCACCTGTGGCCAAAGCTGAACCTTCCAGTGCTGCCTGCCTGGATTTCTAGGATCTGTCCTTGATCTGGCCTGTCCTTTCATCAGTCAGATTCAGGAACAGTCAATTTTATTATTGAAAAGAACTCTACTGTTTCCAGCTCCAGGCAAATCCTTGAACCTTGTCTTTGATCATGACATACCTGCTTAGAAACTATCACTGACTCCCCATGACCTCTTATGAAGAGCCATCTGTATCCTACTCTGAGTTATTCCATGATATATAGAACAGTAGTTTTCAGACTATGCCTAACCTTGAGTTACTCCATTTTATAAAGCAGTAGTTTGCCTCGAGTGACTACATTTTGTGTATTAAGTTTAGAGGTGGAATGACTTTACACCTTGTTTTTGCAAATAAACAACCACCATCTGCCTAGTGCAACCATAAAGCACAAATTAATAAATAAGTTGTACTAATAACAATGACCATCTGTGAATTTTCAAATCACAAGCTCATGTTTGCGTGAGGGTATCAAACCCATATCAGGAAAACCAAGTGATGAACTTATCAAACATACCAGACGACCAAATGAAGCAACCACCTCACCTGAGATCCATAAAAAGAGGAGTACCCCCAGACTAGTTGCAGTGACACACTGACTGTCTAGTGGTCTTGGCATGTGATGAACAGGTAATGAACCTCTGACTCTCAGTCCCCAGGTTTCCGTTGAGCTTGAAATTCTTGCTTAAAATGGCCTACTTGGAAACTGCCTGCTCTCTGGACCCTGGCCTAGAGTAAGTTCCAGGATCTGATAGGTCTGTGCCCTGAATAGGTGCTTATGCTGGTTCAAAATTTATCTGATCACCTAAGGTAACTTGCATTTGAATCTGCTATCTTTGCTCTCAGAGCAGCTTCCTGGACCCCTATGGCCACTTTAACCTTTTCTTAGTCTTTATATTATATATACATCATACTTCACAAAATGATATGTGTATATATAATATATATGTATGCATATATAACATGTAATATATAATATATATTCTGTACTATATATATATTATTATATTTATAATAATATAATTATTACATATTATTACATATAATAATTATTATATATAATAATAATTATTATACATAATATTATATTTATAATATATATATTATTATATTTATATATAGTACAGAATATATATATTATATATTACATGTTATATATGCATACATATATATTATATATACATATATCATTTTGTGAAGTATGATGTATTACACATATTAGAAATTAAGATTGGAATGAATGGAATAAAATTCTTATGGTCACCCAGCCTAAGACTACTAGGTAATCCACAAGTACTCAGTGAAAAGCAACTAACTAAAGTGGTGTATCTTGTGAATTTATTGTTTTTCAATAATTTCTGATATTGTGGAGAGACCCATAAGCATTTGGTCTATGCTAATGGTATAGTTCATTCATGACACTTCTTAAGACAAAATCTCAGCCTGAGGATCCTGATCTGGCATGATCCAGCCCAGCCACCTCTTTAGTTTCATTTTTTTCTTCTCACCTACATGCCACATATCAGCCTTAGTGGACAACTGGTGTTCCTTTAGTAAATTCTGACCTTTCCTTCCTGTGTCCTTTGCTCTTGCTGGACCTTGATGGGATTTCAACATAGAGAAGATGGCCAAAGGGAACAACATGAACAAAAATACAGACATAATTGTGCACAAAAACCAGAGAGGAGACATGTTTGGTTATTGGATATTGGATATTTACCATCTCAGAATCATAATTCCTATAGGTAAAGGAAACCAAATGGACCATCTGGTCTACCTTTGGCCTTCAGGGAAGAATTTTCATTTCTATTCTGTACTATCAGAGCCCTAGGACCTAGAGAGGTTAAATGGCTTACATGAAGTCAGGCAAAAAATAAAATGTTTAGACAAATGGGGTGCTCCTACAGAAGGCCTTTAGAGCCAGGTCAAACAACTTGTACTAAATTGATTGGATAATAGGGACAAGCAATGTTGCTGGAGTTGCAACATTGTCAGAGTTAGGCTTTGAAGCAGTGTTATCAAATTGTGGGATATGATCCATTATTGGGTTGCAAAGTTCATTTAGTAGATCATGAATTTAAATATATCAGATACAATATTGCTCTGTGAGTTTTATATGTGTGTGTCCTGGGTTGTAAAGTAAAATACACTATATTTCTTATTGTGAGTCATGATCCAAAACATTTTGAAATTTTCAGTTTTACAATGATTAATCTGGATGAGAGTGAATGAAGGTGCAGCGGAGGTGTCTGGAGGCTGGGAGACCAGTCATAGCACATGGGGCAGTAAGAAGAGTCTGAATGGCAAGGAGAAGCTGTAGGGAGGGAAAAGTGGGGCATGTGGATTCTGTGGAATTAAGAGTCTCAGGATGGGGGATTTGTTGGACATGGGGCTCAGGGAGAGGGAAGGACCAGGCAGGGATGAGTAAAATTCAGAGGAGGAGTTAGAAGAAGGGGCCGATGTAAGGAGCGGCATAGGAGAATGACGGAAAGACATACAACCACCAAGTTCAGGATTGGTCAGGGCCCTGCCAGAAACACCAGCCACTCAGATGGTTCTGGCAGAGGATGGGAAGGAATCAGCCTGTGTCAGTGAGGCCCTTGGAGAGTAGCCACAGTGGGAAGCCCTCTCAGATTCCTCTGGGCCACAAGCCCCCAGGATGCTCTCCCTATCTTCTCCTCTATTCTTCTAACCCTGGAACAAGGCTGAGACTGCCATTTGGTTTGTTGTGATCATTTCTTTCTATGCTATCATTACTTCCACCCTCACCATCATTCAGGGGCTTTACACGCAGTACTTTATTCAATCATTTTTACCTTAGGAGTAAAAACTTTACAGATAAAGAATTAGAAATGCAGGGACATTGGAAAACTTGGCCACATTCACGGTAAGTCACAAAACTGAACTATGAAGCCAAGCAGATGGACTTTGTGATCAGTATTTTTTTTTTTTTTTTTTTTTTTTTTTTTTTTGGTACTAGGGATTAAACCCACGGGGGGCGGGGGGGGGGGGGGGGGTCTGACCACGGAGCCACACCCCAGGCTTTTTCAAATTTTTAATTCTGAAACAGGTCTCACTGAGTTGCTTAGGGCCTCTCTAAGTTGCGGAGGCTGCCTTTGAACTCATGATCCTCCTACCTCAGCCTCCAGAGCCGCTGGGATTACAGGCATGCGCCACCTTGTTCGGATGACTCATGATCACTCTTAATCACTGTACCGTACTGCTAGTTACAGAGAAACGGTGAACAAAGGCAGCAAATGATGGGGCGGTTAGCCACAGCAAAAGCTGGAACAGGTCATTGACGATGCTGCGCTCTCCTACAGATTGGGACCTCTCATGGTCGCACTTCCTTAATTCCGTCTTAGAAGTTCTAGTGGGATTTGTTGGCCTAGTGTTTATCTGGAAATCATTCTCCCCCTCTCTCACCACCTACACGGTGGATATGAAAGTCATCTTCTCTAATTTTAGAAGAGGATGGGTTGGATTTTTGTT
Organism: Sciurus carolinensis; assembly: GCF_902686445.1. Classification (NCBI taxonomy): domain Eukaryota; kingdom Metazoa; phylum Chordata; class Mammalia; order Rodentia; family Sciuridae; genus Sciurus; species Sciurus carolinensis. The sequence goes on along the minus strand of NC_062214.1, from coordinate 155,421,974 downwards.
GACCATGAACTTTGCAGACTTCATCAGAATGTCCCCGTTTTCACTGTGGTTAGGGCCTGTGAGGCCCTTCTGCTCTGACATTGCTTTAAGTGAATCCAGATTTGGAGCCAGAGATCCACCCAGGGGTCTCAGGCCCCTGCACTCCACCATCTCGCCTCTCCCACTTCCCGCCTCCAGACTCTGGCCTCTTTCCCTGATCCGGTTCACATCCCTGTTCAACGGCCTCAGGTGTGTTTTACCCCACTAAACGCTAGGATTGGTTCCATCCTAACTCCCACCACAGATGGGGCAGGCAACTCTCTGAAGCTCATTTTCCCAGCTGCTGAATGGCTCTGCCAATATTCCGGGACCCGTCTGCCCCTGACCTCTACCTATAGTAGCCCCTGCTGCACGACCTGGAGCTCCCACTGAGCCCTTCCCACATCCTGCATAGATCACAGATCTGAGCCCTGTGAAGGATTAAGCAAGGCTTCCCCAGCTCACGGCCAAAGCCTCGTGCTCTTTGCAAGCGGCTTGGTGATGACTCACTGCCCTCACGCCCAAGGCCTTCCTCCCCCCCAACCCCCCCGCTTAATTTCAGGAAATGACTTTCAAAAATAATCTTTATTTTTAATTTTTTTTTTTTTTAACATAGAACACCTTTGAACTACAGGGAATACAAATGACAATTCCCAGTAATGTTAACAGTATACACACATACACGCACGCACACGCACGCACTTCCACTCCAAAAGGGACTTCAAAAATCAAGCTTACAAGGAAGGGGCCTATAGGAATCTCTGGGTGAAGTGGTGGAATGTTAACTTCATTGCTCCATTGTTCCTACAAGAATCACTTAAGAAAGAGCTTCAATCAAGATAGGAAGCGAACAAGGACAGTCAGGAAAATCATAAACTGAATAAATCATGTTAATCCAGCTACTTTAACAGCAATCAAGTCTCTATGACTAAATTATGTCCTAGGGTGTAGGTTGTAAACATTTGAGGGGCATTAAATTGAGAACCTCATACATGGCCTCTACCACTGAGCTATGCCTCAATCCCCTGTAAAAACTTTTTAGGGTTATAACTTTTTCAGATAAATCTTATGATTCTAATTTTAAAATAGTAAAGAAATAATTCATGAGCCTGTCTCAAAATTAAAAAAAACAAAAAAACAAACAAAAAAAAAACCACTTTTTTAAGGACTGGGGATGTAACTCAGTGGTAAAGCATTTCTGGGTTTGATCCCCAGCACTGGAGGAAAGAAAGACAGGAAGAAAGAAAGAAAGGAAGAAAGGAAGGAAGAAAGGCAAAGAAAGAAAGAAGAAAAGAAAGAAAGAGAAAGAAAGGAAGGAAGGAAGGAAGGAAGGAAGGAAGGAAGGAAGGAAAAAAATTCATGGATATATATGTTAAAACTTATTTAGCATTAACTTTTCACAAAGTCAATCTATCAGAAAAATTATTGTTTTGATGAATGCCAAAACTTGAAATAATATAGGTATGACCATTGCAATCTTATATCAAGCTCTGCATTTAATTTCACACACACACACACACACACACACACTTGTGAAGGGTAAATGAATATTTTAAAAACTGTGTGGTTATCTGTCTAATCTTCAAACTGTCCAGGTTTAAAAAGAGAAAACCAAAGCATATTTTAAATTCCAAATTAAATCATGAAAACAATTGAGGTTTTTGTTCTAAGTTAGACACAAAATATCCATAATTTGTTACAAGTAGTGTAGTTTTGTGGCAGATACGTATTTACTTGTCAATGGAGGCATGACCCATAGGAGACCAAGAGATGCCCCTGAGCCCTGTGTAGCAGTTGCCTGAGCTCTGTGTTCTGGGAACATTGTTATAGGAACAGACATAAAAGGTAGTGCAAACCTGCAAACTTTCTAATCAATGGCACAGGACTAAGTTTTGGTGATAGAAGTGAGGACAGTGTGCTGGGTACAATGGGGCACGTCTGTAATCGCAGCGACACCAGAGACTGAGGCAGAAGGATTCAAAGTTTGAAGCCAACTTCAGAAATTTAGTGAGACCCTGTCTCAAAATAAAAAAAATTAAAAAAAAAATAAAAAAAAAAATTTAAAAAAAAAAGGAGGATTGGTGATAAAGCTCAGTGGTAAAGCACTTTTGGGTTCAATCCCCAGTTTAAAAAAAAAAAGTCAGAATAGTGATGGGAGGAGCTACTAGTGACTTGAAAGGGGTACAAAGAAACTTAAGGAGTACCGAACACTACATTATACTGATTAAGTTAGTAGTTATATGGAGTGTGTACATGTGAAAATTCATGAAACATCCTCTCATGAATTGTGCATTTTATTTAGATTAATCATGCTTAAGCCCAATTAGCTAAAAGAGATAGTGAAAGACAGACAGAACAAGAGAGATGCAGGGAGGAAAAGCCTCACAAGTTCTCCCTCTTGAGTGAATTGTATGTACCAGGGTTTCCATTGTTACAATTTGGTAGCTAACACAATGATATATTTGCATTTTTAATTATAGTTTAAAATTTTTATAGTTTATAATTTTTTAAAAAATATATATTTTAAATACAAAATCCAAATACATTTAAAATGTAAAATTCAATCAAATATATATAAAAGATGAAAGCTGAATTACCAGGGACCTCACAATCACTCCTGGCAATCTTTAAAAAAGTCATGGAAAATTTAAGAAGTACAAGGTGGTTAGATATGACCAAATGACCCAAAATTCCAAACGAGTGGAAAAGACAAGCATGGTTTGCACAGTACAGTGGAAAAGTACATAGGCTGGAGTGTACACCGGGCCCTCTTTGCTGTCGAGTACACTTTTGCAAGACCATACACAAGCCCTCGACAGAGATATTCAATAGAAATGGAAATGCTGCGCACTCTTTTTGGTAGAGAAAATAACCAGCAAGTGAGAGGACAGGTTAGCCACTCCATGCCCTGCTTCCAAACTATAGGAGCAGGACATTAACTTGTCTAAAGACAGAGGAATTTCTCTTGCCTTCCTGGACTCCCTCTTCCATGTCTTCACTGTCTCTACCAGCACAGGTCAGGAGGCAGGAGAAAAATAACCCAAGGCAAGAAGGCAGAGAGTGTCTATTTCCCCACTTTGATCACAGGAGTGAAAATAAGTGTCTCATTGCTAATTAAATGCCAGGCTCGCCAATGTCCTGATGGGGAGGTGGTGTCCCATTTGGAGACAGGTGTGGCCATCACACCAGGATGTTAGTCTCAGCGTTCTTTGTGGGCTCCCCCATTCGATCTTTGGAAGCATTTACTCATAAGCACCAACGTTTAGTTTGGGCTCAGGACTAGCTGTCCCCCTTCAAATCATTGCACCAAAGAAATGGTTTTGAACTGTGAGGAAAACAAGAAACAGCGCCCCACTGAGTGAGATTGTCTGTGGTCACCAGGGGCCAGCCAACCTACCTCTCTGCTGCCACTATCTCCAATAAACTGGATTTTTGTCTTACAGTCTTAGAAGTCTGAATCAACAATGCCCTAAAACAAATCAGTTCCAGAACACCCCACTCTGCCTGGGGTATGAATGGCTGCCTTCTGCTTTGCTAAATTCTGAGATCAACAGTAAAGGCAAAAAGGCCAGAGGTTTGCAACAGACTAGCTGAGAGATGTCCCTTCCCAATCACTTTTCCCCGATCTTTAACCTTTCTCATAAATCGGGTTTCCTGCCCTTTTCCTATGGAGCCTGAGGACCCTGGAAGGGTAAGCCCGGAGCTAAGTGGACCCCATAGAGCTGACTCAGCGTGCTCTGGAGCAGTGGGTGTGCTCACCTGTTCTTTTATAGTCCCAGAGCTAGCCTTTATGAACTGGCCTTGCTAAAGTGTTACAAAATACTGTCTAGATTCTCTGTCTGCACTGTTGTGTTGCAAGAATGTCAACCAACAGCCACCACGCCCAGATGACTCAGCCCAGCTTTAATGTGTGGTGTTTTGCAGGCTGTCCAGGGGCAGGGCCCTGCAAACTGGTCAGGTACTCCCAGATGGCACTGTCCTGCAGGAGCCCCAAGGGAGCTCAAAATGCCCCCAACTGGCAGGCAGAGGAAAGGCGAGCAGAATCTCTACCTACTCCCCAGCAGCTCAGTCACCCCGGCCCTTCCCAAGCACAGCCTAGGTGTGAGTGGGAGGCCCAGAAGAACTTACCAGGTGGAATCGGCTTCTGGAGGGAGTCCAAAACTGGCTTTTTCTTGCTTTGAGAAAATGACCGTTGATTACCTCCTAGAGACTCTGGGAAGAAGCCTATCTTTCAGCTAATTGGCCTTTGGTGCATGGAACACACAAGTTGCTCAAAAACAAGACAAACCAACAAATGAATACCAAAACAAAAGACCTAAAAAGCTTCTGGGGGCAAAAATGAAGAAAATCATGTAATTAGCAATTCAGAAACCTGGCCAGAAAGAGATGACTGAGAAAAAGATCACTATATTCAAGTATGGTAAAAGGCAAACCCTGGGGTAAAAGGTCACAGAAGCCATATTAATGAGTTATCTGTAAACATATGCTTCTCTTTGGGAGGAATTGCTTAGGGAAAGTCCATGTCTTCAAGACTTTTTTTTTTTTTTTTTTTTTTTTTGATGGGGTGCTGGGCGGTGCTAGAGAGCAAACCCAGGATCTTGTGCATACTGGGCAAGAGCCGTCCCACTGATCTTCACCCTCAGCCTAAATACAACCCTTGCTAAATGGGAAAACCTTAACTGATTCCTCTTCTTTGGTAAAGAACACCAAATTTAAAAAATTCAAGCCTCCTGGCAAAAATACAAACATCTTCTATTTATTAAAGGACTATAACAAAAGTAGACTTAAACATTAATTACTTTTGTTGAAAAGAGATTAAATCTGAGCACAATTCACACATTTACCAATGATTTTTCTGTTTACTGCCTGGTGTCTATGAATCATCTGACACAAAACAGCTGTAAGGCTTCTCTGCTCTAAGGACATGATGGGCTCTGCCAGGGACTGTGCCCCACTTGGTGGACTAGCTGCTGACAGAATTTGCATAATACATGTTCCAGCAAACTAAGCCAACCCAGGAGGGTGGCCACCTATCCTTTGTTGTAGGGCCTAGAATGCCACACTTTGGGCTGGCTCTGGTCCTAGCAGGAAGTACAGACCTCCTGGTTGCTAGTACCAGGGTTGCCTGGCTTCTGACCGCAACCACAGGTTTGTTTGTTTTGTTTGCTTTGGGGAGGACCTTTTAATTTGCTATAATTTCAGTTTTACAAAAAAAAAAAAAAAAAAAAAAGTAGAAGAGACTGGGGATATAGCTCAGTTGGTAGAGTGCTTGCCTCACAAGCATGAGGCCCTGGGTTCAAGCCCCAGCACTGCCAAAAAAACAGAAAGAAAAAAGAAAAGTAGAAGAAACTTCTTCAGTCCTTGATTCAGAGGCACCAATTGTTTTAGTTCATTTTCTGTTGCTACACCAGAATACCTGAGAGTGAGTAATTTATAAAGAAAATAGATTTATTTTTTCCTCATAGTTGTAGTGGCCAGGAAGTCTAAGATTAGGCGATTAGATGGCCCTGTCCAGTGAGGGCCTGTGTTACTTCAACTCATAGAGGAAGGCATAAGAGCAAGCAGGCCCACGTGAAAGAGAGAGGGAACAGGGGGCCAGACACTTTATAACAGTCCACTTTCATGGTAATTAATTTATGCTCACAGGAAATACACTAATTCATTCACGAGGATGGTGCCTCCAGGACCCAGATACCTCTAAAAGGCCTCAACACTTCTCCCCAAACTCTTCAATAGTAAGTTGAAACTCAGCACCACGTACAGCCAGAGGAATGAGAAGTTATGCTCCATTTGTGTACAATGTGTCCAGACGCACTCTACGGCCATGTATAACCAACTAGAACAAATAAAAAAAATTTTTAAAAGAGGAAGTTGGAGATACAGTGTCCCTTTAGTGCTAAATACTTCAGTGTGCACTTTCCAAGGACAAGGAAAGATATTCATAGTACAGTTAACAGAGTCAGGAATTAAGCATTAATATAACACTATTTCCTCATTTGCTCCAATGAAGTTTTTACATTTTTCCTCCCAAATCTAGGAGCAAATCCAAGATCACACACACAGCATTTAGGTGCCAGATCTGTTTATTTTCCTTTAGTCTGGATTAGTTCCTCAGCCTTTCTTTTTTATTTATTGTCCCTAATATGCTTTAAAGACTGCAGGCTAGTTATGTGTCGAATGTCTTTCGATTTGAGTTTGTCCTGTTTCTTCATAATCAGATTCAGGTTATACATTTTTGGCAGGATTATCCCACAACCAATGGTGTATCCTTCTCTGAACATCTTAATCAGAGGTACAGGATACTAGATACTAGTTTATACCAATATAGAGATGCTAGGTTTGATGACTTGATTAAGGTGGTATCTGCCACTGTGAAGTTCCTGTGTTTTCCTTTTTAATTAGTATGTCATTTGTTCCTTGGCATCTGTGGAGGCTCTGGGACCCCCATGGATGGCAAATGATATACAGATGCTCAAATCCCTGATAGAAAATGGTGTAGCATTTGCATATAACCTGCATGTTCCCTTCCATATGCTTTGAGTCCTCTCTAGATGACTTAAAATACCTAATACAATATAAATGCTATCTAAGTTTTGTTTAGGGAATCATGATAAGGTAAAAGTCTAAACATGTTCAATACACATACAATTTTCTTTTTGTTTTATCTTTTAAAAAATTTTTTTATTTGTTCTAATTAGTTATACATGATAGTAGAATGAGTTTTGACATATACATATTTTTGTTTGTGTCTTTTGGATGGTACTTTGCAACTCTGTAGCTATCCTGTTTCTTATCAAATGTTCATGACTTTCTACCTTCATCATGCCTTCCGTATTTATTAGTTGGCATACTTTTGTAATGAAGAAGTTTCTCTTACTCTCCATTTACTTATTTATTTATATCAGTATGGATTCTCATGTTGTTCAATGAGATATAACTCATTACAAACTTTATTGATTTTGTTCAAATCATCCCAGATTTGACCAGTGGGAGCCCCTTCAAGATAGTTTCTGAGTCTTATCAATATATACCATCATTCTTTGAGCACGTCCTCATTTTTTGGTACAATAGCGTAGGGTGCTCTGGGGTCAGCTTTCACCTTCCCTGCCTCAGACCTGGAATAAGATATACCTCAAAGATCCCTGCTTCTTTTGTTTTATTTATTTGTTTGTTTGTTTGTTTGTTTGTTTATTGTGCTGGAGATTGAACTGAGGGGCACTTAACCACTGAGCCACATCTTCAGCCCTTTTTATGTTTTATTTTGAAACAGGGTCTCACAAAGTTTCTGCGATTCTTGCTCAATTGTGGAGGCCAGCTTTGAATTTGAAATCCTCCTGTCTCAGCCTCCCAAGTTGCTGGGGTAACAGGCATGCACCACTGCCCCCAGCCCCTGGTTCCTTTAGTAGGGGAATGGTAGTTAGAAATCAAAACCTTGATTCAGACATGGTGGCACATGCTGGTAATCCCAACAACACTGGAGGTTGAGGCAGAGGATCCCAAATTAGAGGCCAGCCTCAGCAATTTAGTGAGACCCTATCTCAAAATAAAAACAATATTTAGCACCCATAACTTTAAAAAAAAATTTTTTTTGTAGTTGTAGATGGACAGAATGCCTTTATTTTACTTTATTTTTTTTAATGTGGTGCTGAGGATTGAACACTGTGCCTCACACATGCTAGGCAAGCACTCTACCACTGAGCTATAGCCCTAGCTCTCAGATCTTACTTTCTTCTTTTTTAAAAATTTCTTTTCTGTGGTACTAAAGATTGAACCCAGGACCTTCCAAATGCTAGGCAGTGTTCTACCACTGAGCTTCATCCCCAGCCCTTTTAATTTTATTTTCAGTCAGGGTCTCACTAAGTTGCCAAGGCTGACCTTGAATTTGAGATCTTTCTACCTCAGGTTCCTGAGTAGCTGAAATTCTAGGCATGTGCCACCACACCCAATGACACAATCCAATGACTTGACAAACAGATATGCCCTTGTGGCCCATGCTTTTTCCGCCACCTAGGACACGCATTCTCTATCTTCTCAGAGAGTTCCTCTTGTGTTTCTTCCCCATCAGTCCCTCGACACCACTGTTCTAGTTTTTTGCCTTCTCTGTAGACATCAGTGCGCTGAACCCCATCCCCATCTTGGGTCCTACTCCGCCCTCCCCCTCATTCCACCTCAGTGTCTTGGCCTTAGTTTGTTTTGTGTGCTCTTCGCTTTCCCAGATCTGATTTCCCGTTCAGCCTGCACAGTCTCTTCTGATCCCTGGTGTCAACAGGAGTCTGTCCCTTCAGGCTTGGTGTTGAGTTGGTTCCTGCAATGGCCTGCATTCCTTACTCCTTGTGGGCTTTGGATCCAGTCCCCAAATATCCCTGCCTAGAATGTGCTTCCAGAATAACATGATTTACCAATGACAGTCTCATCAAGAAACATAGCTCCTCATGATTTGGCAATATTACCCTGTCTGGCCCTGCTTGCTACCTGAATTCTGGGCCCTGTCTGCTCTTCCGTTCCTAATTCTTGCTTCTTTACTTCAGTTTAATGATGGTCACAGTGACAGCTTGAGCCAGGAGCTGGCAAAGTTTTCTTACAAGGGTAACTTGTGAGTATGACTATAGAAACCATATGTCTTGGGGGCATTTAGTAAGCGTGAAACCACTCAGCCCACCAAGACGTGGCAAGTGGCCAGAATTGGGAGAAGGAGCAGAAAAGGTAGGTGGGCCCCAAACACCCTGTAAATGCTTATGAATACCTCCCTTTCAATAGTGCTAAGCCTAGAAAGAACTCTATGGTGGGAGGCAGAAACTAAGGTGAGGTTGTAGGACCAGAAGTTCCACCCATCTCAATATTTAGAAAACAGTGAGGTTGTGATAGCTTGTTTTCCAGACGCCCAATGAAAAAGGCCAGTGTGGTTCAACCCTGAGAGTGTCTGAAAAGGCTCTTTGACACAGAAGTCCCCAGTTCTCTCCAAGCAGCCTTTGACTTTATTAGCAACCAAATAAGCAGCTGCTTGTTCTGCGTCTTTGTGAGCTTTGATTCCCTCCACCAGGCTAAAAGCTCCTGCAGGGAGGTGACAGTGTTGTGCATTTTTCTGTTTCTCTCCTGTCTCTGCAGCAGCTCCCTGTCAGGTGACCAGCGGTGTCCAGAAGATGTACTTCCAGATTGAACCGAATCTTCTTCGTCACCTTGATGAGCTCTTGTTTCCATTCCATCCAACTTTCTTGCACAGTTCCAAGCACAGAGCTGGTACTCAGATTGACAGAATAAATCATCATAAATAAATTCCACTGAACTGTTAATTGGAAGCCTTCGCCTTTTGGGAGTCTGCTTTTTGGAAGGCAACAGTAAACAGGCAATTCAATCAATCAATGGAATTAGCTAGTAGTGGGATAACCAGTGACAAAGGAGCCTGAGTGAGCAGGACAGTTATGAGCAAGGTGCTCTTTGGTGCCTACCTTTCCTGCTACTTCACCTCTGCCCTTTCCCTTGAGGTTCCAGAATATTGGGCCTTAGGGGATTGCTGTATTCTCCCTACAGACTTCTTTTTCTCTCTGCCTTTCCTGACTTTTCTCCACCTATTCAGTTTTCCTTTGTTTACTTTGGCCCAAGGGCAAATTGGCTGGAGTGCCTTCTTCAAAGGAGCCCCACTGATCTCTCACCAGGACCTGCTAGCAGCAAACCCTGGCAGCTTGCTGTTTTTATCTCTTGTAGCAAGACTGGGAGGCACCAGCAGTCCGGCAACGGGCTCTGCAGGACTGAATCCTCTCCACGATAGGCCAGATACATCCCAGGATTTGGTTTCTACTCCTTAGATCCTTGGCACACGTGCCCAGCTGTGTAGGTTCTGTCTCTGCCTGTTTCCCACTGCTGTCCGACCCACTTCCAACCCTTACTCAGTCTTACCAAGATTATTTTAACCATTTATCTCCTAACGAGTCCACCTGCTGCTGGCTGTAGTAACATGTAAAGCTATTTGGCCATGATCCCAAATTTATGATTAGCCTCCTACTGGAGCCACAACCTGATCCAATAGTTTTTGAGAGAGAGATGCAGAGGGCAAGACCAGGGAAACGGACCACTTAGACACCCTGTAGAACTCAATCCAAAGGAGCTGGACTGAGTCACAGTGGATCTGGAAAATATTGTTTGGATCCAAGGTTAATGGTTCTTTCTCAACCTTGGCTTCAATTATAGCATCTGGGAAACAAAAAAAAAAAAACCCAAAAAACAGTCCCCACCCCCTGAGTTTCTGACTTAACTAGACCGGGATAAGGCCTAAGCATGTTTATTCTCTCTTCTGAAATGAGCTTTTATGTAAGTATAAAAGTACTGAAGTCCAAAAAATGTTATAAATTCAGCATCGGCACATTTTTACAAAATTCCATTACAATTTTAATTGTTGCAAAATGTTCCACGGAGTGAGCACACACATTTAACCATTCACTTGCTGTTTGAACATTTAGTTGGTTTTGATTTTGGGCTACTCTGAAAGGAACCACAAGGAGAGCAATTGTCACATAAGTTTTCCTTATTTGAGGTTTTTATATTTTATTTGAAGAAGTTCCCAGAAGTTTTATTGATGAATAAAATAGTATGAAAAATTTGTAGACTCTTGATATTATCAAATTGCTTTTCAAAAGATTCTTAATCCATTTATACTTGTTCTCGAATGAATGAAAATTTGTATTTGTCCAGTAATAGACATTGGTTAACATAACCTCTATCCTATACTTGGATGTATTTGTCTATAATTGAGGTTTTGTAAAAAGCTCCCTAAGTTATTCTAAGGGGAAGCTGGATGAAGAATAATAGCAGGCTTCCCCAAAAGTCAATCAGCCTTGGTGGCCCTCCTTCTCCAGTCCCTGAGGGACTTTTGCTCTGATAGAAAAAGGCCCAGGAAAAGAATCCCAAGGAAACGAGCACCCAAGGAAAGAAGAGGTTTCTTCCCAAGGTCTAGGGCCAAGCTGGCCCCAGCCATCCTCCTGGGGCCTTGACAGGGAGGGGCTCTTTTTCTCTAGTTTCCTGAGATTGGAAGTCACCCAAGGGGAACTGAGAGCACATGATTACAAAGAGGGAAGAGAAGAGAAAAAAAAAAAAAAGAAAAAAGAAAAAAGAAAAAGGACTAGTTGTGCATAATTAGAAACTCACAGCCTCTCTGCCAATTCTCAGAGAGTCTTCTTCCAGCCCTTGGTCCTGACTCACAGGAGCCTCTGGCTATGCTGACACCTCTCCAGGAATGAGCCTCCCCACACACTACCCTACAGCCCTTGTGGAGAAGAAATACTGGTGCCTTGTAAATAATACAGACAACAGTATGGCACAATTGGGAAGTTCCCCTTCAGCCCCCCACTTCCACTGCCTTGCCCAAAGATAATTTGATAAGAGTTTGGTTTGTATCCTTCTAGACCTTCTCCTATCAGTTTATGAACTCTAGCAGGTGGGACTCGTGTGTGTGTGTGTGTGTGTGTGTGTGTGTGTGTACTTACAGATGTTTTAATCCATAGGTTGAATTATGCCATATATAATTTCCTCTAACTTGCCTTTATCATTTCATAATATAACATGGACCCCTTTTCATGTATGTTAATACAGAGCTGCCTTGTTCTTTTTCCTAGCTGTGCAGTAATCCATAATTTAACTCTTCCTGTTGCTGGAAGCTTCCATCATTTCCTGTTTTTTCTATAACCACAATGCCATAATGACCATCTTTGTGTGTGTATCTGTACCATCTTCCTGGCTTTGAGATTTCCGCTGCCAGAAGACTCTTGGGGTTGGGCCTCAACTATTTAATCAGATCCCAAGTTACCTCTGTTGCTGCCAGGATTCCTTTAGATGCTGGAGGAACAACATCATGATTCAGTTCAGGCCACTGCTTCCGCTCTGTGTGGTTGTAGTCTACCAGAGTTCTGCCAACCCCATCACATCATGGAAAGGTGCAATAAGTACAGCCCTGTACCCCCAGGTCCCTCTGAGCATCGGGAGGAAAGAGAGAGGGCTGACTTCTCCAAATACGTCTAGCTGGAGAAAGCATGAAGGTAGATATCTATCAGAGTGTTCTTCAGAATTCTCGCTTTTTTGTCTGAGGGTTGGAATTCAGGACTGAAGTCGCAGAGAATCACTGATACAGAAGATATGAGGGTTTGAGCTGTGTGGTGGAAGATGCTCTCAAAAGCAGCAGAGGGAATACAGAAGTGTGTTTGTTGTTAAATAAAAATCGTGGGAGGACTGGGCACCTGCACTGAGCCCAGGAGACCAAACCAACCTAGAGTTTAATCATGGAAACTGAACTTTAGTTGGTTGCAGGAGGCCCTGTAGCCATGTGAGCTATAAACAACTAACTAGTTAAGCTGTAACCAATTGACTGGTTGACTGACTAGGCTGGAGTCAGTTTAGTTGTTTTCTATGCCTCACCTGTTTTTCTATAAATGCTGTCTGATTATGTTGTTGGTTGGAGTTCTCAGAACCAGCTCTGATTCTGGGAGCTGCCTGATTCGTGCATTGAATTTTGCTTTGCCTTGCTAGGATAGCTCTACTGCGTTTGATTGGCCTGGGTTTTTTCCTTGCAACAGTTTTGCAAGCAAAGTTGCGGCCCTGGGAGCATCAGGTAGCCATGTGTAGGTACCCACCAGCCTTTGCTGTATCTGGAGTTCAGGGGTAAGTACTCCCTCTGAATCCAAAGCTCCATGAATTTGTGCTTTTTGTTTTGTTTTTGAGATGAAGTCTTATTATGTTGCCTGGGTTAGTCTCAAATTTGTGGGCTTAAGTGATCCTCCTGTCTCAGCTTCCCAATAGCTGCCATGAATTTGTGTGTTTTTGTTTTTCTTTTTTTGTACAGGGGATTGAACCCAGGGGCACTTAACCACTGAGCCACATTCCCAGCCCGAGCCACACCCCCAGCCCTTTTTATATTTTATTTAGAGACAAAGGTGTCCCCAAATCGCTGAGGCTGGCTTTGAACTCGAGATTCCCCTGCTTTAGACTCCTGAGTCCCTGGAATTACAGGCATGTGGCCACCTCGCCCCTGGCCTGAATTTGTGTTTTGAGCTGAGATTTGAACTGAGTTTGAGCAAAAAAAAATTTTTTTAGGGTGATACCAGGGATTGAACTCAAGGGCACTCAACCACTGAGCCACATCCCCAGCCCTTCTTTGTATTTTATTTAGAGACAGGGTCTCACTGAGTTGCTTAGCACCTCACTTTTGCTGAGGCTGGCTTTGAACTCTTCATCCTCCTGCCTCAGCCTCCTGTGCTGCTGGGATTACAGGCATGCGCCACTGTACCAAGTTTTAGCAATTTTTTTTATCTAACCTAAGTTTGAAAGTTGTGACAGAAGCAGAACTGGATCTGGTAAGGAAGCGCAGGTGTGTGACTGGGTCAGATAGAAACAACTAGGCTCAGAAGGAACAGGACTGATTCCTCCAAAGAGACCACAGGTGTCTGAGTGGATCTGACAAGGACACACTGACCTGGGTTTAGGAGGTAGGCAAGGTCTCCAGAAGACAGGGAATCAGGTTCATCTGGAGTCAGTAGAACTCCACCTTCTGCAAGTCCACCCGCAGTCAGTTTATGCTGACAGTGCATTAGCCTGGGGTACCAAGGGTCAGTTTGTGTTACAGAAGGACATATGATTATTTGGGGGTTTGTGGTAGCTTCCTGGGTGAGACAAACAGCTCCAAGTCCAGGGTCTGGAACTCTTCCAATTGAAACTCCAGCTAACTTAGTGTTTTATACTCTCCAGAACTTATACTTTATTTTAGAAAAAGATGTAAAGTGAAACTCACCAGAAATGATTTGGAATTACAATGGTCATAATAAGAAATAAGAAATGCGTAGAGTTATTTATTTGTGGCGTACATTAGGAAAGGAAGGACTAAGTCATTGGAGCCTTTTAAAACGAAGAAGACAAAACAGATTTGAGTCTACATAAGAAGTCTCACTCTGACTCATTTTGTCTTAACAAGGCTTCCTATATCTTCATCTGGCAGATGATGGTGTTTAGACCTGAAGTCTGATTATAATGAGTAACCCTGCTAACAATCCTTTATGGCGATGATCTGGTAGACCAATTAAGAAAAGGGTAAGGGTCCTTTGACTCAACCCCCTTGCTGAAACAAGTAAAATGGTCAGGGGTGAAGAAATATTCCCAAAGTAAATGGATTTTAAGAAAGATATATGGGCTGGGTGCAGTGGCACACACCTATAATCCCAGCAGTTTAGGAGGTTGAGGCAGAAGTATCACAAGTTCAAAACCAACCTCAGCAACTTAGTAAGCTACTGAGCAACTCAGAGACCCTATCTCTAAATAAAATATAAAAATGAGGACTGGGGTGTGGCTCAGTGGTAGAGCACTTGCCTAGCATGTGTGAGGCCCTGGGTTCAATTCTCAGCACCACATATAAATAAATAAAATAGTCCATTGACAACTCAAAAAAAGAAAAAAAAAAAACCTGGGCTCAGTGGTTAAGTACCGCTGGGTTCAATCCCTGGTACAACAACAAAAAAAATATATGGGCTCTTAGAAAAAATGCTGTTTTGTGCTGGGTTAGTCAGTGCTGAAAATGAGGTGTCTGATTTAAATGAACTCGTTGTGCATCAGATTGCCTCTGGTAGCCTGTTCAATCGACAGTGTACACCTGCTCCTGAACCTGGTTGAAAGGAACTACACCAAATTCTTCTTGCCACCATGCTGCAGTAAAGCTTCAGGGCCTTGAAGCTTGGGTCCACACACCTATGGGAGACTTCAAGGTAAAGCTGACGAGGGAAACGCTTCCCAAGCAGCAGATGACATCTGAAGGTGTGAAGGCTTTCCCAAGACAGGGGAACAAGGCTCCCATCATGACACAACTCTTACCACTCTTAATTCCCCACCCAGCTACTTTTCCTGGCAGGTGTAGACTAGTAACTAAACCTCTAGACATTTGTTCTCACTCCCTGACTTAATTTAACATGGTAATAGGGTGCTAGTTTACGTAGGTCCTAGTTGAATGGAAAGGAGCCTCTGTAGTTGCTAGTGTTTTTTTTTTTTTTTTGTATATGGATAAGTATAGTGATAACGTAGAGACTGTTAGAAGAAAGTTAACCACCCATCTGGTTAAGATGGATAGACTCCTGGTCCGGCTCATTCTTTCATCGTTTGATTTTGTTTGGCTTGGTTTTGGGGGATACTGGCTAAAGAACAGGTTCCAAACTCTTGGAATTACCCTCTTAATGGTCATAACTGCAGTCTCCCTCTGCCGAAGCCTGAATGGTCTCTCTTCTGCTGGGATGACAACTCCAATGTGTGATCACAGGGACACCTGCTTACGGATGATGTATTAATGCCAGAAATCCTGGATGATGGCGACTGAGAGTGGAGCTGATGGCCTAAGTTCTGGTCACTCACACTTAGTGGGAGCATTACCAAAAGGGGAGATTGTTAAATAAAAATTATGGGAGGCCATGGATTTAGACTGGGCACCTGTACTGAGCCCAACAAACTAAACTAACCTAGAGTTTAATCATGGAAACTGAGCTTTGGTTAGTTGCAGGAGGCCCTGTAGCCACGGGAGCTATAAACAACTAACTAGTTAAGTAGTAACCAATTGGCTGGTTGACCAACTAGGCTGGAGCCAGATTACTTGTTTTCTATGCCTGACTTCTGTTTTTCTACTAATGCTGTCTGATCATGTTGGTTGGAGTTCTCAGAACTTGCTTGGAATCTGGGAGTTGTCTGATTTGAAATCATTTTTGTTTTGCTGTGCTTAGATGAACTCTACTAAATTTAATTGGGTTAAAAAAAACTTTCCGGGGCTGGGGAGATAGCTCAGTCGGTAGAGTGCTTGCCTTGTAAGCACAAGGCCCTGGGTTCGATCCCCTGCACCCAAAAAAAAAAAAAAAAAAAAAAAAAAACTTTCCTATTAAGAAAAAAAATCGGGCTGGGGATATAGCTCAGCTGGTAGAGTGCTTGCCTCACATGCACAAGGCCGTGGGTTCAATCCCCAGCACCAAAAAAAAAAAAAAAAAAAAGAAAGAAAGAAATCAGGTGGATGGTGCATGCCTGTAATCCCAGCAATTCTGGAGACTGAGGCAGGAGGATTGCAATTTCGAGACCAACCTCAGCAACTTAGCAAGGCCTAAGCAAATTATAGACCCTGTCTCAAACTTTAAAAATATAAAAATAAAAAGGGCTTGGAATGTAGCTCAGTGGTAAAACACCCCTGGGTTTAATCCCCAGCACCAAAAAAAAAAAAAAAAAGAGAGAGAGAGAGAGAGAGAGAGAGAGAGAGAGTGTTTGTGTAGTCCTAGACCAAAACCAAATGTTTTTGGTCTGTGGAGAAAGCCAACACTTGATCTCACATATACTGTTGTCCTTCTGGATTTTTCCAACACCCTGGTCCTGCAAGAAGCAATAAGAACTAATGAGGAACAGGTGTACTCTCGAAAATGGGGAATCTGGTTCCTTTTTATGACTTTGCTAGGACCAGCCATGCAATTTTGAGGAGCTTCAGTTTGCTGCTCCATACCTCACCTCTCCTTTATCTGGAGGTGCCATCTGTACCCTTGGAGTGAAGGAGTTGGGTTTCTTATCCTTCTTGGAAGATAGTACTAGTGCCATCATCTGGTAAAAAATGGGGCCGGCAGGGGCGCTTTAGCATTTGGTTGAGGTGTCTGCTGCATTTGGTCCATCCCGCTTGGATGTTTCCTTTTCCTTACTTTCTAGATACACAAAAGGAGCATATGTTTGTATTAATGCTGGTAGGAGATGAACTTCCTGTGTGGCAGCTTTCCTGAAACGTATTCTTGCACTCACAGATGCAAAGGCAGATGGTGACCTGCTCTCTCAACCCTTTAGAAGCTCTGGGGAATGGCAGCATGGGCTCTGTCAGAACGGAACAATAAACAAATCTCCTTTAATCAGGGATGAGCTAAGTTTGGGCAGTAGTATAGTTTACTCATATGAGAAATTACACAAATCAGGATTAAATAAACTTTTTGTTGAAGTGTAACAGATGTGCAGAAATGTGCACACACTACAAGGGGTACAGCTTGGTGAACTTTACATGAAGCGAGCACATCTATGTTACCCTGGTAACCACTATCTAGGTTGAGAAGTAGAACATGAGTGGCACCCCAGAAGACCCTCTCGTCCCCTCCCAGCTACTAGCACTGTGGGGTATAACCATGAACCTGACTTCCAACAACTGATATTCATTTTGCCTGTTTTTGAACTTGATTATTTGTGAAGTTTGTCTACATCATGTGTTGATCTTATTCTCATGACTATATGGTATTCCACTATACAGATGTATCATAATTACCTTTTCTCTGTTGATGGGATTTTGGCCTGTTTTAGGCTTTGGCTTTCACTCATTAAGCTGCTATGAGCCATGTACCTACAAGTGGAATTTCTGGGTCACAATGTATGTCTACATTCAGCTTTAATGGATTCTGGAAATAGCAGTATATGAAAGTTATTTTTGATAAGCGTAAGAACACAGAGCTAAAATCAGGCCCCAGGCTTCTGGTCACTTCCCTCCTAGACTTGGCTTTCAGGGAAGCCAAAGCAAACCACTTACCCTCTGTGTTTCCTCAACTGTAAATTGGAAATAATTAGTACCTTCTCTGTTGCTGTGGGATGGGAAAGCCCTCTGCAAAGACTCACACTGCACAAATGAAAGCTGTCATTAAAATGGAAGGAGAGGAGGGAGCTTTTAATTATTAATGAATAATAAAGAATAACTATACTTTGGTGAGTTTCCATTTCTAATTATGAATCCAGATTAGATTTGACTGCTCTGCTAGGCAGAGTTGTACTGCCAGAGGGGCCTGCAATATTCTCTCAAACCCAGTTACTATGAACAACTTCCCACATTTATCCTCTGTATTTTGCTAGAAGATTCCTCAATTGCCTGTTGTCCAGGGTTCCTCCCAGTTTCTTCTCTCACTTGCCAAATATCCCAGCCTCCCCACCCCCCACCCTACCCTCCAGCATCAGCCTGAGTTTCCCTCTTCTGGAAAACTGGTTGGGCTCTGCCTGGTTGGACCAGCTGTGACGCGCTAGAAAAGCCAAAGGACAAAATCATTCCCTATCTTATTGCATTTTTGAACATGAAGTCTAACTATGGTCAATGAGGCACTTTGGTTCCGTCAAAAAAATTAGAAGTTCACAAACATTCTTCCAAAGGTTGCAATAAGTCAGGGACTGTGAAAAATAATTGAAAGTAGAGGCAAAATCTCATCCATCCTGTTGGTTCCCATGCAGATAGCTCACAGGTGGGAGGCAGTGCCCTCTCCTGGCCAAGGTCACACTTACATGGCTGTGGCCAAGGGACTGCCAACTCAAGGCACTGTTTTCATTTGGGGCAAGCCCATTTGGGGATTATCATCTCTAGTGAGTGGGTTTTAGGGTCCCATCTGCCCTTCCCTCTTCAAACAAGAAAAAGCAAGCCTGTAGAGGTTAATTTTGTGAGTTAAAGAGGCTAGTCTATGGGGCCCAGTTATTTGATCAAGCACCAGCCAGTCTAAGTGTCTAATCATAAATTTTTTCCTAATCCCTTTCATATTATTAATCTATTATCAAATAGTTTATTTCCTTATGATAAAGAAGGATTGCCATTATAAGTGCATAACTCAAAAGTTGAAAAAAAAGTAGCATTCATTAAAAGAAAACAAAGGGTTTTCTTTTAGATGTGATTAACATTTTAATCAGTAGACTTCGAGTAAGCAGATTACCCTCCACAATGTGGGTTGGCTTCATTCAGTAAGTTGAAGGCCTCAAAAACAAAGACCACAGCTTTCTGAAGAAGCATCAATTCACTCTCAGGATTGCAATATAGAAATGCCACCTGAGGATTGGGGATACAGCTCAGTTGGTAGAGGGTTTGCCTTGTATGCACAAGGCCTTGGGTTCAATCCCCAGCACCACCACCAAAAAAAGAAAGAAACCCCACCTGAGTTTTCAGGCTCAGTTGTCAGACTCACAACAGCAATGTGAACTCTTCTCTGACTCCTACGGAGTCCAGATTTACCAGCCCCCACAACTAAGGAAGCCAATTCATTAAAAACTGTGTTCTGCCTTTTCCCATAGGAACGAATCAATATTAAAAGTTAGGTTCCAAATTAAGGACCAAATTATAGATGAAGCCATAATTATGTCACAAAAGCAAAATTCAGTATATCTTTGTAGTCATTTAACATAGTAAGTGTATTCCTTACGTCTTAAAATAGCACTTCCATAGCAGTGTAGAGATTCCTCAGAAAACTTGGAATGGAACCACCATTTGACCCAATCATCCCATTCAGAGGTTTATACCCAAACGACTTAAAATCAGCATACTACAGTGACATGGCCACATCAATGTTGATAGCAACTCGATTTACAATAGCTAAGCTATGGAATTGACCTAAATGTCCTTCAACAGATGAATGGATAAAGAAAATGTGATATATATACACAATGGAATATCACTCAGTCATAAAGAAGAATGAATTATGGCATTTGCCAGTAAATGGATGGAACTGGAGACTATCATGCTAAGTGAAAAAGCCAGTCCCCAAAAATCAAAGGTCAAGTATTCTCTCTGATATGTAAATGTTAACACACAATAAGGTGTGGGGGGATAGAAGTTCATTGGATTAGACAAAGGGAAATGAGGGGAAGGGAGGGAGGATGGGAATAAGAAAGACATTAGAATGAATTGGATATAACTTTCCTATGTGCATATATGAATACACCACCAGTAAAACTTCACATCATGTACAACTACAAAAATGGGCAATTATACTCCGAGTAGGTATAAAATGTCAAAATACATTCTACTGTCGTGTATATCTAAAAAGAACAAATAGAAATTTAAAAAACAATATAGAACCCATGAGAAAAAATAAAATAGGACTTCTCTAAAATTTAATCCTCATTCCACAACATAACTTTTTATGAACTTAATTAAAATTCTTTTTTGCTTTTTTAGTTTTTACCTGTTTTGAAGGATTTTTGCAAGATAATTAGGTTGAGCAAATCCTATTTTTAAAGCTAGTCTAATGGTTATCTCTAGATGGAGAGATTTTGTTTCATTTATATGTTCTTTTTTGATATTCGTATTTCATTCAGTTATTTTCCAGAAATACCTACAAGTCTTAAGGGCAGGTTATATACTTACTTGTAGGATTTATTATAGTAATGTATATGTAGCAAAAGCAGCAGGAAAAAGTTAACACATTCATTGGGTTTAGAGAGATTCAACACAGACTTCCAATGCCCTTCCTGTCTGAAGCCACACAGAACTCTCTAGCAATTGACCACAGGACAGGTGTGGAATGTCCTTGCTGTGAAGCCTGATCAAGTCTCAGAGTCTAAGGCTTTTAGGGGGCACTGTTTCATAGGTATATTCTGCTAAGTACCCAGCCATGACAAACAAAATTCAGAACTAAGACTTGATGAAACCAGGTGCACATCATCGACCTTGATGTTTGTGGAAAGCAACCTGACAGACCTGTATGACACGGTCCCTTGCTCCAGGTGTCTACAATAAAATCATCAATCACTGAGATAAAGAACACTCTAGGACACTCTAAGTGCCACATTCTCAGTGGGTGGCCAAGGGTTGCTCATGGAGCCCTTGGAATCATGGAATGTGTAAGCAACCCAACCGGTTGTGTTAACTCTTTCCTCACAGTCTGGATTTCCTAAACTGTCTATGATTAATCTGCATTAACTTTATAATTAAAAAAAAACTCTTAACATAAAGGCATCCAGTTAATGATTTTTCTTTTTTAGTTGTTTAATGATGCTGCTTTGTAATGTCTGTACATTTCCTTGTAGTCAGCAAAGTTGCTGAGAGAAGTTAAGCCACCCTTCTAGATGTTTCCCATTGCTCATCAGAATTTTTATACTCTTTGGGAAAACAATAAACATCAGCATGACAGAGCACGGGTGACCTAGGAGGAAGCACAGCAATACCTACTTCATGTTCCCCATCGAAGAGATGAGGAAATAGAACACGAAGCAGCGAAAGGACTCGTGTTTCTAAACCTTAGGCTCTTCTATTAAAAACCTCTTTTGAAATTATGAAATGTCTGCTAGGTTGCTTCTGAAAGTCTATACCATGGGCAGAAGAAGGAGCAGACCTGAATGACTGGGTTACCTGAAACGTGTGCACATTCTGATACTCTCTTAAGTAGACGCTTCCCTTCCTTCCCCTTGTCCAGTGGCCTGATGGTGGGACCAGGACTTTGAAACGTCACACTTGCCTTGGGTCTGTTCCAGCTTGGGACCTAGTGAGAGGTTAGGTTCATCTTTACTACATTTTCCCCTCTCACCTCCCTTTACTCTCTTTTCTATCTCTGCTGGACTGTAACTTCCTTTCATGAAACCAGGTTATGCCATGGTTATGATTGTGGGTAGTGAACTCAAATGATCCTGGGCTTAATTTTTGGCTTTGCATCTCATTGGTCTGTGTAATTTGAGTGAGTTTCTTGGGTGAGTTATTTAATGGAAATACCACTACCTCCTTCATAAGGTTAGTGGGAAGATGAAAGGAAGCAGTAACTCTCAAGGAGCATAGAGCTTGGTGAATGGTAAATGCTCAATAATTAACAATTTAGGTGCTCCATTTATTTTGGGAAACTTCTGAATTTTAAAAATTTTACTAAAGTAATTGGCATACACTATAAACTGATTTTTTTTTTTTTTTTTTTTTTGGTACCAGGGATTGAACCCAGGGGCACTTACCATTGAGCTACATCCCCAGCCCTTTTTATATTTTCTTTTGAAACAGGACCTTGCTAAGCTACTGCTTCTGGCTTTGAACTTGTGAACCACCTTGCTTCAGCCTCTCATGCCTCTGGGGTTACAGGCATGCAGCACAGCACATGGTGTGAACTTGTTTAAAGTATATAATATCATACATTTTGACATGTACATACATATGAAACATCACTATAATCAAGTTTGTGAACATACCCACAACCCCCAAAAGATTTTCTCATGCTCTTTAGTAATCTTTTTCCTTATTCTCGGGTAACCACTATCTACTTCTTACATAGAAGCTTGTATTTTTTAGAATTTTATGTATCTAGAGTCCTGTAGTAAGCACTATGTGACTTCTTTCATTTAGCATTGTTGTGAGATTCATCCATGCTGTTGAGGGTATCAGTGGCTAAGCAGCATCCCACTGTATGGACATACCACAATTTGTTTATCCATCTCTCTGTTGGTGGGCATTTGGCCTGTTTCCAGTTTGGGGAGGTAGAAATTAAACTTCTGTGAACATTCGTATATGAATATTTGTATGGCCCTGTATTTCTACTGGGAGAATGGGTGGGATGTAATGTAGGTTTATGTGTCACTTTTTAAGAAACAACTAAATTATTTTTCCAGTGGTTGTACATTTTACATTTCTACTAGTGTTCCCTGATAGTTCCGGTCAGTGTTGGCATGGTCAGAGTTTTTGATTTTAGGCATTCTATTAAGTGTGTAATTTTATCTCTTTTAATTTCCCTCATGACTAATGATGAGTATTTTTAATGTGCTTCTTTGCCATCCATATATATGTATATAATATATATTTAAATATATATTTAAATTTATATATATTTAAGTATATATTTAATTTTTTAAATAGTTTTTTTAGTTGTCAATGGACTTTTATTTTATTTATTTATATGTGGTGCTGAGAATCAAATGCGGTGCCTCACACACCTTAGGAAAGTGCTCTACTACTGAGCCACAATCCCAGCCTCACCATCCATATATATTTTTGAAGAAATGTCTCTCAAATCATTTGCCCCTTTTAAAAATTGGGGCGTTCTTTTTTTCTTGTTGAGTTTTAAGACTTTTTTATTCTGAACAAATTCTATATCAGATATGTGATTTGCAAATACTGTCTTCCAGTCTGTAAATTGTCTTATCCTCTTACCAAAATCTTTCAAAGATATTGAACTTTCAGAACTTTCTTAATTACAATGAAGTACAATTCATCAACTTTCTTCTATGGAGTGTGCTTTTGGTGTTCTAATCTAAGGTCACAAAGAGTTTCCTATGTTTTCTTCTAGAAGTTTTAGGTTTTATTTCAGGTCTATAATCCATTTTTATTTTTTGCATGTGGTATAAATCAAAGGTGTTTTTCCTACCTATGGATAAGCCAGTGTTTTAGCATTTTGAAAAAAAACTATCCTTTCTCTATAAAATTACTTTTGCACTTTTGTAAAAAATCAATTTTTCATATTTATGGGTCTATTTCCATAGTGTTTTTTCTAGACTTAGTTGTCTATCTTTATGCCAATACCACATTGTCTTGATAACTTATATTTCCTGACTTCAAAACTTATAAAATATTCAAAGCTGTTTCTTTTCCAAAGGTGTCTAGCTATTCTAACTTTTTTGCATTTTCAATGAATTTTAGAATCAGCTTGATTTACACACACACACACACACACACACACACAAACTTCCTGAGGTTTTGATTAGGATGGCATTGAATCCATATGTAAGTTGGAGGGGAACTGTACTTCAACAATGTTGAATCTTTTTTAAAAAATTTATTTGTTCTAATTAGTTTTACATGACAGCAGAATGCATTTTTGATTCACTGTACATGAATGGAGCACAACTATTCATTTCTCTGGTTGTACACGATGTAGAGTCCATACCATTTGTGTGATCATACAAATACCTAGGTTAATGATGTCAATCTCATTCCACCATCTTTCCCACTCCCCTGCCCCCTTCCCTCCCCTCGCTCCCCTCTACCCAATCCAAAGTTCCTCCATTCATCACCCACTTCCCCATTATAGATCCTCATCCACATATCAGAGAAAACATTTGGCCTTTGGTTTTTTGACTTATTTTGCTTAGCATGATATTCTCCAACTCCATTTACCTGCAAACGCCAAAATTTTATTCTTCTTTAGGGCTAATAGTCCATTGTGTATATATGCCACAGTTTCTTGATCCATTCATCTCTTGAAGGGCATCTAGGTTGGTTCCACAGCTTAACTATTGTGAAATGAGCTGCTGTATCAATGTTGAATCTTCTGATCCATAAATATGGTATATCTCTTCATTTTTGAGGTCTTCTTTCATTTCTCATAGCTGTGTTTTATGTTTATCAGTGTACTTGTACATCTTGTTAGTTTTATTACTATGCATTTTTGACATTTTTAGTATTAGTGTAAATGGCATTTTAAAATATTTCAATTTCCAATTGTTGGCTAGCCTAAAGAAGCACATTTTTATTTTTTACTTTTTTTGTAGTACCAGGGATGAACTCACACATGCTAGGCAAGTGCTCTACTACCACGCCATATCCCCCACCCTTAGAAATATAATTAACTGCCAGGTGTTGTGGTACGTGCCTGTAATCCCAGTGACTTGGGACGATGAGGGCAGGAGGATTATTGAGTTCAAACTCAGCCTCAGCAATTTAGCAAGGCTCTAAGCAGCTTAGTGAGACCCTGTCTCAAAACATAAAAAGGTCCAGGGATGTGGCTTGGTGGTTAAGTGCCCCTGGGTCTAATCTCCAGTATAAAAAAAATACAATTAACTTTTGTATATCAATTTATATCTAACAAACTTGCTAATAACCTCTGTAATAGTTCTAATAACTCTTTTTGTAGTCATCATGGGGTTTCTCTGCATAGATAGTCATGTCAGCTACGAACACGACTACTTCCATTACTACTTCCTTTCTAACCTGGTTGTCTTTTTTCTTTTTCTTTCTGTATTATGCTGACTCAGACCAGTACAGTGCTAATAGAAGGGGTGAAAACAGACAACTTTGCCTTGTTCCCGATGTTAGTAGGAAAGCATTCAGTTTTTCATCATTCAGTATGATGTTAGCTATAGATGCTCTATAACAGCCTGAAAAAGTTTCCTTCTATTCCTAGTTTGGTAAGAGGTTGTTTTGTTTTGTAAATCAGGAATTGTCATTGGATTTTTTTTGAAATGTTTTCCACATGTACTGATATTGTTTTCTTTTTTAGTCTATAATTTGAATTGCTAGATTAAAACAATTTTATTATGATAGAATTCATGTAGCATAAAATTCACCTCTTAAAAGTATACACTTTTGACCAAGGAGGAATTTCAGGGTGAATGGATTGCTCCAGCTCCTGAGTCACTGCTACTCAACCTGAGGCTGCAGACGGGTCTGAAGGTGTGCAGGTGCCCCCTGTGCCTATCCAGCAGTTTCCTACCAAAGACTGGAATGCCCAGCTGGCCCCTGAAGACTGGTCTGCAGCTCCCATTGCTCAGGCTACTGAGTGGGGAGGAATAACCACCGAGTGGTCTTGAGCTGTTCTGAACACACTTATTAAGCAAAATGGCAATAAGGTTATGGAAAATAAACACCAGTTTCTGAACAATAAATAAATAAAGTGTACATTTCAGTGATTTTTACAACATTCGGAATCATGCACCTATCACCACTGTCAAATCCTGTTAACATTTTCACTAACCTGAAAAGAAACCCATGTCCCCCTCTCCCTAGGTCCAGCGACTACCAATCTACCTTTATGAATTTATCTATTCTGAGCATTTTATATAAATAGTACTGTACTTCTTTCAGTATTTTGTGACTATCTTCTTCCACTTATAATGTTTTCAAGGGACCTATGTCTTGGTATGTATCAGAATTTCATTCTCTTTTATGGTTGAATAATATTCCATTATATGGACATACCACATTGTTTATCCATTCATCAGTTGATAGTCATCTGTATTTCCACTTTTTGGCTGTTATGAGTAATGCTGCTATAAACATTTGTGTACAAGTGTTTGCGTGGATATACTTTCTTTTGGCTAATCACCTAGGAGACAATTGCTGGTCATATGTGTTTAACCTTCTAAGGGACTGCCAGGTCAAAGGTGAGGTTCAAGCAAGGGCGTCCTGAGTCAATGATATATACTTGCTCTACCAGAGAAATGCAGTTCGTTATAGTTGTAGTTTTCCAATGAGTCTGTTGAATACCCTTGGGTTTTTGTTCCTTAGGCAGAGAATATGTGGAGTCAGATTAGGTATCACCAATGGGTGGCCTGATTAAAGACTCGTCATTTTTGATATTTAATGCACCATTGAAATATTCAGTGCCCAGGTGCCCTTCCATCTGTTTATTGTCACATGTACTCATGGTTCTTCCAGTTCCTTTGCCTATGGCTAACCCACCTATGTATACTCTACGTACTAACTACTGATCTATGTTTGATGACTCTAATCAGTTCATCCATCCCATTTCTTTTATTGCAGAATTGAATACTGTGAAACTATGTCAAATGCATGTTAAGCTCTCCACCTTGTTATTCCTTCATCTCTGATACACACTTACTTTGCATACAGTACTAAATAAATGTTAAAAAAAGAAAAAGAAAAAACAAGAAATACCCTTGGGTAATTTTGACATACAAATATAGATACTCAAAACAAGGGATCCTGCTGGGTTTCTTTACTTTAGAACTTGCAAAGACCTTCATATGCTACTGAGAAGGTCCTCAAGCCTGCTGACCCAGGACTCTGCAAAGTGCATCCCCAGGAACAGTGCTCTACAGAACACACTGCTGGAAGTGTTGCCATGGGGACTGCTCTGTGCAAGGCCTTAAAGGGAGCTGGGAAGTGGAGATGTTTACCATGGCAGCTAGACTGAGCAGTTGAACTGAAATTCCCTTGTGTATCTTTAATAAAATATAAACATTCTGCTCTTCTAGTTTAGGATTTAAAAAAAAAAAAAAACTAAAACAAGCAGTAAGATAGATAGCTGGGGCTATGACTCAGGGGTAGAGCATTTGCCTAGCATATCTGAGGTCCTGGGTTCAATCCCTAGCACCGCCCCATCCCACCCTGCCAAAAAAAAAAAAAAAAAAAAAAAAAAAAAAGGACAAATAGGGAATACAGGTTACTGGTGGGTATGAACTGAACAGATCATTCTATCAAGCATTTTGCTAATTTCTCCTTTGGAGGTTAACCCAGGAATGATGTCGTATCTCCTAAACAGCACAGTGCTGAGACAGACTCTTCCACAAAAGATTTAAGGATTGTTGTTAATTTATCTTAAGGCTGTTCTGTGTACCTTCTGTCTTAGGTCAGAGTCTTCTGGACTCCCTTTGTGGAAGAGATCGTCCTCTGCTCTCGCCAGTAAATGCCTCTTATCTTACCTGCCTTAGAGTAGTTGTTGACATCCCTGAACAGAGTCTCAAGGAATCTGGAGCCCATGTGCCTGGGGAAAGTAGTGTTCTTTTAAATATGAGGTGTTCAGAGCCTGAGACTAATGAATAGCTCATGTGTACTCCCAAGCCCAGCAAGAAGGAATGGTACAGCTGCAGGCGGCCAAGAAGCGAGTTCTGTTGTCGGGACGTGGCAGACGTCATTGGGATAACGTATGGAAGCTGTTCCAGGGTGGAGCAATTCTCTGGAATGTTGGGAACACTCCTACTCAAAGGTCAAATTACTGCTCTGGACTTGGTGCCTCCCTAAAAAGAGCACTTGCCTATCCCTCGTCTCTCCCCTAAATGCACAACCCTGAAAGCCTACAGATGAGCTATTTTCAAACAGGGTATGGATTTGATTCAGAAAATACGGCCAGGGAATATATAGCTTGAGGTGAGGACAGACTTCCTCCTGGACTCCTTTCCTCTAAGACAGATCTTTCTGAAGTGCCTTGAAGCACTAACAGGGCCCTGTGACATAGAGGGGAGAGACCTTTGCACTCTGCAGACCTTGAATTTCACCCCATGCTTGATGCTTCTGTAAGGAATAGATGAGAATGTGACTTAAGCCCTTGGGAGACTGTTGATACATCATTAGTGTACCATAAAAGGTAGCTGTTTACCTGTTAGGTACACATTGGGTATAGATGCACCTTGGGCATCAGAGTAATCTGTGCCTCCTGCATCAGTAATTTCAAAATAGATGAAAAAGCTCTGCTTGTTTTTGTTTTCTCTGCTAGACTCTAACAGTCCTGCAAAACCAAATACCTAGAAAAACATCTTCCAGATCCTGTGATAAGCTCATATGATGCCAGGCACTAAGTGCATCATGTGGATTACGCCATTTAATTCTCCTAACCTTATGGAGTTAGGTATTACTGTAATTCTTGTTTTATAGCTAAATACATGAAGGCACTGAGAGGTTAAGTAACTCATCCAATGTGATATGTCTAGTAAGCAGTGGGATTTAAACATAACTGACCAGATTTCAGAACCTGTACTCATTGATTTTCTTTTTTCTCCACTTACCCTAATACCACAATAAAAAATACCATCCCTATTATCTCTTGCTTGTTGGATTCTATTTATTCTGCAATTCTTTTTGTACAGGCCCAACACAATGGTTTACAGAATGGGATCCCTAACAATTGCCTCTTCATTTGTCTAGTGCTGGGTTTATGACCTGATTATGCTCTTTCACAAAGTATCTCTTGCTGCCATTGTCTGACTGAACATGAAGCCAAATGGACTGCTAGGAAGACCCTGTATGGTTTGCTTTTTTTTAAATTGGAAATTGAGTGTACTTTATCATTGAGTTACAGTACCAGACCTTTTAAAAATGTATTGAGACAGGATCTCACTAAGTTGCTTAGGGCCTAAGTTGCTGAGGCTGGCCTGGAACTTACAATCCACTTCAGTCTCCCAAGTTGCTGGGATTACAGTTGTGCACCACCGTGCCCAGCTGTTTTGGTGTTCTTAATGACAACTGTTTCATAAAGTGAGATTTTAAACAATTAGTCTAAAAGGAAAGCAAAAACAAAAACCACACTAGGCATGGCCTTGCATCCATTTCATGCCTCAGCAATCAGTCACCATTGAAGTTCAGCCTACTATTCTAAAAGAATCTGAGTGAAACACGTTTCCTTTCAATATTTGGTGCTAAGGTCCCATACACTTTTAAAAACACATCAGTTGTACCTATGAAAGAGCATCACGTATCTCTGAAGTTAAATAGGAGTGCTCATGTATCGCACTGTCCCCTGCCCAACAGCATCTTACTGGGGCCTATCAGGTCTTCCATGTATCCTTCCCCAGATGCATCCCTCTCCTACCCCTCTGCTCAGTGGTGCTAATATGCTTTCCATACACAATGAGTATAAACTGCTCAAAGGTAATTTTTCTGTGTAAGTTAGATGTGATTCTCAAGTACTTTGTTATGAAAGATACAAGCAGCAGATATTCAAATTAGAGTATTTTGAGGTCTCACTTTCTGTGCAAACTGATGTCAGCAAGCTGCCTCTAATTCTAACTTCATAACTACTGTGCTGCATGCAGCCTCTCAATAGTGTGCCGAGAACAGATGTGTCCCTACATTGTGATCTATGTGCAAAATTAACTTTTGCCACAAACTGGGGACACACACTTTGATGGTAATGATTGCTGGAATGTTCAAATGGGTGGTTGTTGCATGTGTAGAAGAGCCAAATGCAAACAGCAGGAGTAAAGAGGTGACTGTCATATTAGGTTGGGAAGACAGACTTGCCTGCAATGTGCAAGAACTTTGCCACTACTTGAGAGAATCTGGTCAGGGCAGTAGATATGCCACCAAAATTGTCTGATGATTATAAAACTAGTGTGATAACCCCTGAGGCATTTAATCCTTACAGGAGGGTCATGAATTCTAGTACACAAAAATGTGCCTCCAATAATGGTACCTGTAGTCTCAGATACTCAGGAAGCTGGGGCAGGATTGCTTGAGCCCAGGAGTTTCAAACCAGCCTGGGCAATACAGCAACATCCTATCTCAAAACAAAACAAAAAACCTCTTCAACACCAAAATGTTGACAATGATGACTCCAGTCAATTGATATTTCTGAAGTGGTTTAACAAGTTTTTGCCATTTATTCTTTGCTGTCAAAATACCCTACAAAATAGTAACTTTGCTGCTTTCCCTGCTTCTTCCCGACTGTAAATTAAAAACTCACACAGGGCTGGCAGAAATGAACTGCACTTCTGCCATTGATTTGGTGACATTCATGTATGCAGCAGCCACAGAAAACCAAGAAAATTGGACACAATTTTAGGAGCTACTCAGTTTGTGAGGGGATTAAGTTGAGAAAAAACTTGGAGCTGTTAAGGGAAATTGCATTCTGACTCGGGAGAAAAAAGACACAATTGAGGCCATAAGACACAGTCTTGGAGGGATGCCCAGAAAATTTGAAAACCTTGTTCCCATCCGTCTCTATCTAGCTTCTCTGTCCTACAAAGGGCTGGCTTCCGGTTCTAGGACTGTAATGTGCTCTCAGCTTGTCACTGAGATTTACTGAAGATAATGTGGTTTTAATTAAGTGACTTGGACATTTTTCTTTACTTTTATAAGAGACAGAACAAGTAATACCCTAAATAATGCATATGAACTGAAGGTTATCTTCTATGCTAAAACGTGTTTTTTCTCTCAGGAAATAAATGCTCTTCACTGAAACTTTATCACTTTTTTTTTTAATTTTTATTTTTTTGCTGTATTTAGGATAACCATATAACTTATTCTTAAAACCAGGGTGTTTTGAGAATGTAAGGGGAGATTATTCCTGGAAAACATAAACCAGAATTTTCTGGGCAAACTGGGAAGCATGATTATAGTGCAACCTTGGTGTTCAAAAAGAAATATCTTCATCTCACCATGTCACTTTTTATTTATTTATTTTTTGGTATTGGGGATTGAACCCAGGGGCACTTAACCACTAAGCCACAAACCCCAGACTTTTTTTTTTTTTTTTTTTTTTGCGGTAATGGGGATCGAATTCAGGATCTTAGTGCTTGTGAGGCAAGCACTCTACCAGCTGAGCTATCTTCCCAGTCCCCCAGACATTTTTAAAATTTTGAGACAGGGTCTTGCAGGGTCTTGTTAAATTGCTTAGGACTGGGGGTTGGGGTGTGGTTCAGTGGTAGAGCACTTGCCTGGCATGTGAGGCCCTGAGTTCGATCTTCAGCATGATGCATGCATAAATAAATAAATTATTATAAAAAACAAAGGTCCATTGACAACTAAAAAATAAAAAATCAATAAAACAAATTGCTTAGGACCTTGCTAGATTACTAATGGCCTCAAACTTGTGATCCTCTTTCCTCAGCCTCCCAAATTGCTGGGATTACAGGTGTGTACCACTGCACCCAGCTTCACCATGTCACTTTTCACCCTTGAGTTTGAGAATTTGATTTAAAAAGGTGAATACAGGTACCATATTAGATGTGCATTCTTCCAACAATACTGAGACACCAAATGGATCTCTTTGGCTAAAGGGAAGAATATTTTCCTCTAATGGTTCTGTGAGCACTATGGTTTTACGAATGAGGCAAATGAGCACAGGAAGCTAGCCAATTGTCCCAACTCATAGTCTAGAACTCAACTCAGAGCTCAAAATAAAAACTGCCCTGTGCATTTCCATCAATTTTTTTCACTGAACCATAATGGGCTGCCTTATAGAATTTCATCATTTTGTTTATAGATCCGCCAGAGATGGAGACATAGTACCACTTTTCAGATGAGAAATCTTGTGAAGTTTAAGTGCCTTTTCCTAGTTTACATTAATCTTCATCTTTCATCTATGAAAAGAAGAAAACAAAAACAAAACAAAACAAAAAATACGCAGCTCAAGTAAGTCCTGATCATTAGTTACACAGTTCAGTGGGTTTTCTTTTTGGGTACAGATTTCTTTGGGCCTTTAAGAAAGGATCCAGGTATTCATTTAATACTTGGGATTTTGTGTGTTGTAGTAACCAAGCAACAGTTAAGATGTTTAACTCAGCATGTCCTGCATTGGCAAGTTTAAAAAAAGAACTGTCAAGCCATACTTGGCAGAGCCTCCCTGACTCTCCCACCCTCTGTCCAGTTCATGTGCATCTTGGCTGCACATCTGCTGCTAACAGAGCCCTCTTCTGTCTCAGTCACTCTGCCACCCGTGGTCTAGTCTTTACCACAGCTGGATGCTCATGTCTCCAGTGACTGCACCACTGCACAAAGGTTGGATTGCAGCTAGATGTTTGATCATTTGCTACCTTTTAAAATTCTTGTATCTGTATCTTAAACTTACTCCCAAATGCTACACCTTTGAACGTTATTTGCCTTTATGAAAATACAATTTTTAAATTCTAAATTGGTGCTTTTAAGAACTGTAATTATTCACTACGCATTTCAAACACCAGCTTTTTTTTCAGTGAATATCCAATAAAACCCAGACAAAAATATGTGGAAGGTCTGCTACACAACCTTCAATAATGTTATGGATCTGACTTTCTGGGTAGTTTTGGGAGTATAACACTAAGGCCCATATTAGGCACATGGAAAAACTGTTCTCAGGTAAACAGCTTCCTGTTAGGGTAAAAGCTTTGATACAAGTCACACCCAGGACTTTAATCCCAGTTCCACATAGGAGCTATGTGATCTCTACAACCTCTGAGATTAATCACCGATAAAATGAGGATAAGAACTGTACTTGCCTTTTTTGTTGTAAGGTTTAAATGGCATCGTATATGTAAACTGGTAGGTATTTGTCCCAGGATGTTGAGTGGAATAAGTAGCAGTATAAAGCCTACAGAAGAGCTCTCACTAGCTCCCAGGATACAAAACCAGTTGAGAAGTGGGACAATTTGCAAAGCTCAATTGACTTTGGCTTCTTCGTCTAGAAAGTTAACCAGTGTTATCTTAGTAAAGTTTTCCCACAGCTTTGACACCTGCTCAGTGGCGCTTTAAGAGAAAAAACAAGCCAGGACATCTTGTGGAAGAGAAAAGGGAAGGGTCTAAACTAATCACCAAGGAACTGCACAAATGGGTACTGGATGCACAATATTAACCTAGCGGGCACATTCTCGGTGACAAGGAGGGTTGGCTCTATTACTCATGTGACATGGTTTCTTATCTCTAAAGAAGCTATTTTAAAACTACAACAGTATAAATAACCATTAAATAAAATGAGGTCTGCCATAAAACCACCATAGCAAGAGCTTAAATGAAAAAAAAATTTTTTTTTCTTATGTGTCACTGACACTAGGGTTAGGGTTAGGGTCAGGATCCTGGATGGCCTCAGATTCTACTCTACTTGGGAACCTGTGACTATAAATTATTTAAGCAAACCTCAACTAGCATCTTCAATAGCAGTTTTTAATTTTCCTTCCACTCTAATTTATCAGTGAGTAAAATGCATAAAAGTGGAATTGTTCTAGTAAATGCAGTGGGGAGACTAAACTTTACTCATTTGATAGTTTCCTGAGTTCTAGAACCGCAGGGCACTGCAAGCATGAAAAGAAATTACTTTATTTGTCCAAATGAGGGAAAAGGTTTAAATGCTACAGGAATAAACTCCCTGGGACAGCCCTAGTTCTCTTCTGGCACTAGAATTCTATTGCGTGTCTTTTTTAAGAGAGGTAACTAATAGGATTCCATTTTGATTTAGAGATGTTGCAAGAGGCCTGATGCTAGGAGTATTAATATGGTGGTAAAAAAGGACCCACCTGGGTCAGGAAACACAGGAGAGCAGAGTTGCCTTTTGTTCAGTTACAAGGCTGAGAGAAGAAATCTCTTCCAATAGTAGACTGGACTGCAAATTATTTGTTAATCCTCACATTGGAGTTCCAAGAAACTCCTGTGGGAAATGGTCAACTATCCCAGGTTTAAAATGACCCTCACTAAACGTGCAGCAGTGACAGCCAAAGTAGTTATGGTTTTTTAAGAGTGGGCGGGGTGCTGGCAATTGGGGAGGAGTGAGAAGGTTCTGACTTTGCAGAGATAATCTGGTTACAAAGAGTGGCCCAGCCTTGAAGGGAGGAAAGGTACTGTCACAGGGGACACCGTGTTTCTAAAAGGGGTTTATGGAGGAAGGGCTCTTTCCAGGCAGCCAGTCTAAATTCCTGAGTGAACGCAGGTCACACACACAGGGATCTCTAGGCCTTGTTTTCTTTATGACAATAAATCGGTAGTTAATTAGACTCAAGACTTCTCAGGGAAGCCCAGAATTGGGCCTGGAGAATAAATACGTGGGAAAACTGTAAAACCATGAAAATACATTTTTTAAAAAAAGCTTTCAGGTATAATACACAAAAGCAAACAAGTTTATCTTAAAAAATATCAAGTATCACATCCATAGCCTACTCCTAATTATAATTACTTCTTAAAGCAACATTTGTCTTTGTTTACAGATACAGCAGCAGGTGATAAAACCTAACATCTCAGATTGCTTACAGTTCATAATACAAACAAATGTATATGTCTTAAATCACATTTTAGGCAGTGTAACTTAAAATGCATAGACAATTACATACATTAAGTTTGTCATTAAGTCAATGAAAAAAATCACAATTTTAAGAAAAGTTACAAAAAACCTTTGTAGAGCACACATAAATCAAGTTTACTTAATGACAACAAATTTGTACCTGCTAATCAGTGACAGGCAGTGGAAAGTGCCTTTAACCAGAGGAAGTCTGAGGGGGGAAAACACCCTATTACTCTGCACACTCAAATAGCTACATTGATCAACACTAACTTCTGGAAACATGTTTTCTAAGTTAAAAAAAAAAAAAAAACAAAAATAAGGTCATCACACCCGCTGTCCTTTAAAATGCTCCAAAACGTGATTTGTAATTTCCAACAGCAGCTCTCCTAAAATATTCTTATAATAGGTAACTAATAATGAGTGTACTAATGAATTCTGTAAGGTCATCCCTAGACTAGGACCCCCTCAAGGACTGGGATTTGCTTGCAACTCTCTGGCCTCTGGCATAGCACCTGATCAGACGTATAAGTGTCTGCTGAATGAACACAGCCCTCAGATGTTTTCTATAGCCAGAAGTTTGCATGCAATTTTAATACTGGTTATTTTATTGGCAATTTTTGTTTCCCTTGGCAGAATTCTGAAAATAAAAAGAACAATGTCTGTCTTTTAATAATATTGCTTTACTAAGATTATAGTCTTCCCTTGAAGGATGCCCACCATTTTCTAAGCACTTTATTAGTGATTTTTCCAAATTTAGGTTTACGCTTTTCAAATAATGGTAATACTTGAAGGTCTGTGTGTAACTTCTGAAATCTGTGACCTGGCATTTGATGAAGCTGGTTCTACCTCACCTGGGGTGAGAAAGACACTGGCACTGATTATTTAGAAGTGCAGGCAACGGACTGATATGCAAACCAGTCTTAATGGAAACTTTAAGTAGAGTTATTTTCACCTATACCAAGATTCAAAAACTGTACATTTGAGGATAAAAGGCAGCACTAATTATTTCTGAGGTAATGTATATCATGGGCAAACTGACTTATAGAAAATATTTCATTGTAATTGTGACTTAGGCCAAAAATTTACCTCTTTGCTTCTTTGAACTATTATTCTCTACTGAAAACAATGGCAAAATGGACAAATAAGGAAGATGGTTCTTGGCTAATTAAAAAATGTTTATTCCTGAATAATCAATATATTCTTTACACAATAAGTCAGAGCTGTAAACAGCATCTTCAAAAGCATGAAAAGGTGGCAGGTGAGACCTGGACAAGTCCACGTATTTTTGAAAATCCTTCATTATTTATTATTTAGGTGCTGGGGATTGAACCCAGGGGCACTTAATCACTAAGCCACATACCCTACACTTTTAAAGTTTTGAGACAGAGTCTCCCTAAATTGCTTAGGCTGGCTTTGAAATTGAGATCCTCCTGCTGCAGCTTCTTGAGTCACTGAGATTACAGGAATGTGCCACCATGCCTGGATGAAGTCCTCCTTTAAGGAGTATTGAATTTTTAATAATTGTGTGTGAGTGGGATCTAAGGTCTAGGTTTCTGTTTTTCAAGGTTATTTGTGGATTCAATATTTTAAAACTTAAAAAAGGATTCTAACTCCAGAACACCATTATTCCTGAACATAGTCCAATTATTTTTATCAAATTTATTTAGAAATTCT
The DNA here is from genome assembly GCF_902686445.1 of Sciurus carolinensis. Taxonomy (NCBI): domain Eukaryota; kingdom Metazoa; phylum Chordata; class Mammalia; order Rodentia; family Sciuridae; genus Sciurus; species Sciurus carolinensis. Next base: position 155,386,131 of record NC_062214.1, on the reverse strand, counting down.
TATATGAAACCCAAATGTAAACATATCATATTTGATGTGTATCCCTTAAGACCAAATATGCTTGCCAACGTTTTTCCATAAACCAATCTTGGCCTAGCCTGACTTGTTTTATTTATATATTTATTTATGGTACTGAGGATTTCAACTAGGGGCTCTTTACCATTGAGCTACATCCCCAACTCTTTTTTAGATAGGGTTTAAGTTGCTGAGGTTGGCCTCAAACTTGAGATCTCTTGCCTCAGCCGCCCAAGTCACTGGGGTTACAGGCATGTGCCATTACATCAGGTATGACTTGTTTTAAAAGCATTATTCTCCTACAAAGAGGAAAATCCCATATGCTATTTCCTCATTTGTTTACTGAAACTTTTGCTTTTCTTATTTCCACCCTAAACCTATAATCTTTTGGCCCAGAGTACCCACAAGAATTGAGACATCCCCACTGCAAACCCTGGACAATTGGAGAAATGAGTTCTACAAAGATCGAAGTACCAGTCATAAAGTCCTTGGAAACAAAGTCATAGTTAAAATGGCACTATGGGTCACTAGCAATGTTATTAAATACATTTAGGAGTAGTTACTTCAACGTTATTAAATACATTTAGGAGTAGTTACTTCAAATCTTGGCTTCATGGCCCTTCAAATTCTTTAGCAAAAGATTTTTTCCTGTAATAAATGGACTCCACAATTACAGATTTCCACACTTGCTACCTTTTTTAGTGGTGTTACATTAAAAATTTCACCTAAAGCTGGAGTAATCTCAATTTGGGTCAGTCAAAATAACTATGAATAGAGGTATCTTTGCTGCTATCTCATTTTCCTATCTTATCCTTCCAGTTCACTGACAGCTGAATACTGACTGATGATTTAGGCTATGATACCTAAGGTTACTTGTTTTGCAGACTGGAGACTATTTTGACCAAGGTCCTAAGAGTCTTGTGAATAGATAGCTACTACCTGTCCTTATAAAGAACTGAAAGAACGACAACAACAAAAGACTACTCTTGCCACTATGTAAGAGCTAAGAACATTTCCCAGTCTGAAGACATCTAAATAAATTAGTTTCTACCTTTGCCAATTCTGAAAGCTTGAATCTATCACCTGCTTAAAATAAGGGAGGTTTAAATGCTGATGTTCCTTTCAAAAGGTGACCATATTCTTTTCTTAAAAGGAGGTAGCTATCAAATCATTAAACTGGCAGCTCTAGGCATTCTTGACATTTTAATTACTGGAGAAATAAACTACTGAATATTTTATTTCAAATAAAAAACAGAGCTCCAGCATAAATCTTTTCTATATTCATTTGAGAAATCCACAATATATTTTAGTAACCCAATGGATACATTCAAAATTTCAAAATGTTACTTGATAAATAAAGTCAGATCTATCCCAAATCTAAGACTGATTTAAAGGCAAGGTGCCAAAAAGCAACCAAAGCTGTTTTGGTAGTTATAAACAATATTTAAGCAACACAGTCACACTGCTTTAAACTCAGTTGCAGAGATCTACAATTTATTATTTTCACTGTATAAGATAATGTTTTCAAAAATGGTACTCAATTCCACTTATCTCCCTGACAACAAATACAGAACTTAACTGTTAGCCATAAATACTTTACAGATTCAGGAAACTATGCAGGAGACAATGACATAGCTTAACCAGACTCTGAAAGACAGAAACATTTTTGATTCACACTTGTACAAAGAGAACAGTCATGTCTCTATGACTTAAAGTTCTCCAAACATAACTGCTATATATTCTATATGATCTGATAACAGACTCCCCAGTGTGTGCCAGTTTTCTATATAAGGGAGTCATTAGAGATGTATTCCTTCTAAAGAACTGGGGGGTGGAGGGAGACTTCAGGGAATGGTCTGGGCAGAAGATATGCCTCAGGTTTGGTGGGAACGAAAACTACTTGTTGCAATGAAGCAATTTGGTTTGAGGTTTAACCCAAAACAATTCTTTCCTTGAGCTCTTCCCAAAGCAATATGCATAACTTATAATTCATCCTAAAGTAATACAAACAGATATCAGCTCTCCAAGAATGTAATTTACATATCTCTCTGAGTGGATTAAAAAGAAAAAAAAAAAAAAAAAAAGAGTTAGGGCTATGGGTGTAGCCGAGTGGGGGCATTTAACATGTGTGAGGCCCTGGGCTCTATTCCCAGCCATGCAAAATAAAATTAGTTTTCATAAAGGCAGATTTTAGAGTTGAGTTATATGATCCACATGGCAAAAATAAAACAAATCACAAGTTTTTACTAAATATTTGAGGATAAAAATGAGCAGTGGCTGGAGAATGAACTCAATATCCAACAATAATTAGTTTTAAAATGTATATCCAAAATAAAACCATAAGAGGACTACGTTTATTTATCACACAAAGCAGCTCAAAATGTTCAGAGGCATCATTTGTTTAAATTATAATGTGATTGTTTTTGAAGTTTATTTGGGGAGGGGAGTGATTATAGAAAAATACCTAGAATCTGCAACTTCATTGGCAAAATATTTTAACAATAATTCATATCATCTTAGATTTCTAAATGTGTAGTTTCATAATTTAAACAAATCGTATCAAAGAGTTATTCAATTTAATCACTTCCCCCCCCCATGAAAACCAAATAAAATCACACCTGAATGATTTACTTCTATGTTTTTATCTTCTATGTTCTGTACTACACATCCAAGAGGCAGATATCTTCTGAGAGGTGCAAGAGTTGTTCTTTCATGAATGCCCTCTAAGAATAGTGAAACCAGCAATTTTTATATATGCATTCACATGCATATATATGTACTTCAAAAAGCAAAGCGCCATCTCTTCATCCACTGTTAACTTAATGGTAAGACTGCAACAGAAAAAAGAAAAAGTCAACTTCTGATTTTATAAATGGAGTTTATTATTAACTCCTGTGGCTTAAAATAAATTTATTGCTTAATAAACCCAAATAGCAAGTCATCTCATTTACTATGGTATACAATTAGCCAAAAAAAAAAAAAAAAAAAAAAAAAAGTTTTCAGAGAATATATATAGCAAAAGTTATACTAATGAAGTTTTTACAGCTGAGGTGGGCATTTAATTTAGGTGGAGATCTGGTTAGTTATCTTGTGGGTCAACAGATCTTTTTCTTTCTTTCTTTTCTTCCCCCGCTTCCTGTAAGGAGAATCTTGACTCTGGATACTCACTTGGCTTACCTCACAGGAGTAGGGTACTTTTTTTTTTTTTCCTAGTCATATACCCAATAGACTCCTCAACTAAAATGTCAGCCCTATTTCAGTTTGACTGACAGTAAAGAAAGACGTATTACATTTAACTCACAATGAGGAGAGTAGTATAATCTCGAGCTCCATGCTGCTAGGAATCAAACAAAACTTTGGCTGAGAAACACTAGGGGAGTTGCCTGAAAGATGGGCAATGTCTGTTACATACTCAGCATCAGGTTCTCAAGCACTCTCCCTCCATATCAAGCCAGACAGGAAGAAATTGCTTTTATTAAACTATGCTTTAGTGTGATGCTATAAAATAATATTGAGATATAAACCACAACAAAACGGTCCAATTAAATGCATCTCAGAGTTTATCAAAGGATGCTGTTGAGAACATCATTCACTATGTTATAAACCCTTTAGAGATCTTTGGGAAATTTTTCTATTTTTAGTACCAGGAACACTTTTGCTCTTAACCTTTTAAATACTGTATCTAAAGTTTTCAAATTTACTCATTTGATATATTTGCAACCTTTAAAAGTTTTCAAAGCCTCTAATCTTCCATCCAGAACTGGGAAGAAGCAATCTTTCAGTCGTGCTTATGAAACTACTAGCACATGTGAAGTAATAAATTGAACACTCACATGGGGGCCACCAGGCATTGGTGGAGCACCAGAAGGTCCTGAAGGCACTTGAAAAGGATTATTGGGAGTAGGATAGAGTCCTGGTGTGGGATACGATCCTGCAGGGGCAGGATATGGTGCTGGTGGTCCCCAGGCTCCTGGTGGCACAGTGCCCCATGGAACAGGTGGTGCTGACCCTGGTGCCTGGGGAGGAGGAGGAGTGGGATATGGCCCTGGAGATGGATATGGCATATTAGGAGTAGGATACTGCCCTCCCATTCCTGGTGCCCAAGGTCCAGAAGACATGGATCCCCATGGACCTAAAGGACCAGCTGCAGATGGATCTGTGGGTGCACCATATGCTCTAGGTAGCTCTGGAAAGGGCATATTTGGTGTAGGATAGGGCCCTGTGGGGCCAGGGCCTGGCACAGATGGGGCTGGATAAGGACCACCAGGTGGGGGGCATGATGGTCCAGAAGGAGGAAAGGGTGCTGGGGGTCCTGGAGGTGGTCCGGTGGGAGGCACGGAGGGATACATTCCTGTTGGTGCTGGTCCAAAAGGCACAGTGGAGGGTGTTGCACTTGGTGGGAGTCCAGATGGCACAGAAGGTGGAGCACTTGGGTTATTCCAAGGGTTGGAACCTGGCCAGCCCTGAGGAGGCTGACCAGGTTTTGTATTGCTCACAGCAGGGGTTTTGGCGGGGGAGTGTTCAGGTAGCGCATCTGCCAACTGGAATACAAAACAAATATGTCTTATTTGTCTTATCTAGGAAAAGTCAACAGGATTATAATCTCAAACAGATTAGTAAACCACAGAGTGAGGGATTACAAACTTCAATAGCATCTTCGAAACTTAAGCTATTCATTTGAAAAACTACACCATTTAATATAAAACTTGAGGTGATACCTTGATTATCAAATTTACAGTGCAAATTTTTCAGAAGTTCAACTTCTCTAAATATAATTATACTATGCTTCATTTCTGTGCTGTATTAATACACCAGAGTCATTAAGAAAATAGAATTTAGAGTCAAGATCTGGATTTAAATTCTGGTTTACTTCCAATAAGTCACCTGCCCTCTGAGTTTCTTATTTTCAAAAACAGTTTCAGGGTTAATTTGAGGGTAAAGTAAGATACTTTATGTAATGCAGTGAACATAGTGCCTGCTATAAGATAATTTTCAGTAAATGTTGAGATTACCACTACTATAAAGGGTAAAAGAGAAGACTCACAAACACTTCTGGATACACTTTCAAACATGCTGTATCTCCGTAAATAAAGGTAAATCACCTATTAAAATCACATGCCAAAAAAATCCAAGCATCTTTTTAGAGCAGATCATGTTTTCCTCAAGAGCCGAAAAAAACTCACCAAGGATAAACATCAACTTACCGAAAATTCATCAGACATTTTCCTAAAGAAAGAAAGAAAATTTCAAAATCAGTGTTTATCATTTCTTACATAGTCTCGGGAAGTTTCTATAAATACATTATTTTTACTTACAGGGAATCATCATTTTATTTTGTGTTCTTCTTTATAGGAAAAATTTTCCATACAAGTTCATATAGCTCTATCAACTTAATCCCTTTTAATGGCTGCACATCATGTAAGAACGACTATAAAGCAAGGAGGTTTCCGTGTTGCCCAGGCTGGTCTCCAACTCCCAGACCCAAGCAATCCTCCTGTTGTGCCTCCCAAGTAGCTGGGACAACAAGTACATACCATGAAGCCCAGTCTGATCCACACTTTAGTTTAAGTTCTGATTTCTGTAGCAGTTTAGCTTGTAACAATGGTGTAGTGAACATGTCTGAATACTTAACTCTGCTTATGTGTGAGCATGTATTATCATATAAAAGTACCATGAGTGGAATTTAGAGTCAAAAGTTAACTATTTGAGAAATAGATCTCAATTTACATTGTCACCCCTCTCTCTCTGGATATTATTAAATTTATATGTCATTTGTGTATTTGTGTGTCTGTGTGTGTGTGTGTGTGTTACTGGGGATTAAACTCAGGGATGTTCCACAAGCATTTTCCCAGTGGTTCCAGTCCTTTTTATTTTTTGACAGTCTCACTAAGTTGCTGAGGCTGGCACTGAACTTGTGATCCTCTTGTCTCAGCCTCCCAAATCCCTGGGATTACAGGTGTACACCACCATGCCTGGCTATAAATCATTTAAAATCATGACAGATTAAAAATTGGCATCACATTTTAACTTACATAAGTGGAAGGTAGAGTAACTTTTTTATTTTTTTGGTACCAGGGATTGAAATCAGGGGCACCTAAGCACTGAGCCACATCCTCAGTCCTTTTTATTGTTTTTATTTTGAGACAGGGTCTTGCAAAGTTGCTGAGGCTAGCTTTGAACCTATAATTCTCTTGCCTCAGCCTCCTGAGCAGCTGGGATTATAGGTGTGTGCCACAGGCCCTGTAAGAATAACTTTTTAATACTACTTAATTTACCTTTCTTTTTCTGTGAATTTGTTGTCATCATTGGACCACATTTAGCAGATTTAAATTTTTTTATTTTTTGCAGTGCTGGGGATTGAACCTGGGGCTTTTAGATAAGTGCTCTACCACTGAGCTATATAGTCGAGCCCCACCATTTTAGAAGTGAAATATAATTAACACTCAATAAAATGCAAAAATCTTCAATGTTCAGTTTAAGAAGATCTGACCATTGTATATCCCCTGCAACCAACCCAAATAAGATATAGAATGTTTTCTATCACTTCAGAAAATTTACTTATGCTCCTGTTCCAATCACCTGTTCCCTACCATCACTTCTGGGTTTACTTCTGCTTGTTCTTTAACTCTGCATGAATAGAATCAGAGAGAAGATACTCTTTTTGCCATTGAGAATTTCATTACTTAGTGGTACCACATTCCCCTCTGCCCCACTGGTTTGTAAGATAGTAAGGAAATTAGCTGTCATATATGAGACAAAAATTTTTTACACCTAGTTCCTTTTCACTGTAGACTCCTTAAATGGCATTTTTTGGTATAAAAGTTTTAATTTTTCCCTATGTATGACTTCTGGATTTTGTGATATATTTATGAAGGCCTTCTCCACTCCAAGATTAAAAAGAAAATTATATGTTTATGGTTTAAACTGTTTAAAATTTAAAATTCTTCCAAGAAATAATTGCTAAATAACCTAGCTTTCTCAACCAATTAAACTACATTTAAGACTTTATTGCTGCTACAACTATTATTTGTGGAATGTTTATCACTGAATGCTCAAAGTCTTTACTTCTCTAATGCAAATTCAATTATCACCCCCAGTTTACAGCTGGAGAAAAGGAAGCTTAGTAAGTTACCATTTTTTAAAGTCTCAGAGTAGTGACAAGTAGAGAAGGGGTCAAACCCACATATAGTCTGACACCAGAGCCTAAGTTCCTAACAAACAAAGCCTCAATCACTTCCCTCAGATCTGGTGGACTCTATTCTTTTCTACTGATCTGTATGTAGTAGCATTTTTAAAACAAAACTTAAGGTCAGCTATCCTGCTTTCCCCAGATGTTCCTGAATATTCTCACGTTTATTTTTTCCATTATTATTGTGTTAAAAAAAAAAGTTGGTGTTCTCATTGGAAATGCATTAAATTTACAGATTAATCAAAGGGATATTTGAGATATTTAAAATGTCAAACCTCATTTGAGAACAAAATAGGCCTTTCTTTCAAGATATGCCTTTTTTCTTTTCTCTTTGAGCCAGGGTCTCCCTATGTTGTCAAGGTTGGTACTGAACTAGTGTGCTCACACAATCTTCCTGTCTCAGCCTCCATTAGCTGGGATGAATGAATGCACCAGCTAACCTGGTTTAGTTTGTTTTCTTGATCAGATCTCCTACATATTTCTTACAAAAGAGATTTCTGTAAACTTTTTTTTTGTGGTTGTAAATAGGCTCTTCTCCATTATATTTTCTAATTGGTTATTTATATATATGGGAAAGGTTTTTAAAATCTTAGTGTATTATTTTCATAAGCAGTGACATCATTAAATTATCTTATTCCTAAATGTTTTTCAGTTGATTCTTTGGGGATTCCTGATAATTATAATTTTACCTTCTCTTTCCAATATTTATGGCTCTTCTACCTTTTGCCTCAATTAGGGTTTCAACAATGAAATGTCAAATGATGACAGGAACACATTGATCTTGTTCCCAACTCTCCTGGAAATGCTTCTAATGATGAAGTATGAGTCTCATTTTTAGTTTTAGATTTTAAAAAATTACAGTAAGGAAAATTTTATTTATGCCTGTTACTAGACTCATTTATTGCTATTTTCCTACCTAAAAAAAATTTAAGACAATTTTTTTGAAGACCTTTCAGTATCTAATGAGTTGACCTCAGTTTATCCTTTGACCTATTAATACAGTTAAATCACACGAATAGACTTTTTAATATTGAGCCATCTTGCTTTCTTAAAGGTTTTATTTTTAATTATAATTTATCATGAGGAATAATCTCCTTGCTTTTTATTCAAAATACCAAAACCACACTTTGAATATATTGCAAACATAATTATCCATTCATTCCAACATCAAGGTTTGTGTCTCACTAAAATCACATTACACAATAGAACTCACAAGGATCAATGTCAGAAAAAACTACCAATGTATGATAAGTTTAAAGTTTATATAAGACTGGCATACTTTTCAAATATAGTGAGCATTTCTGAAACAAAATGGTTCCGTATCAAGATTCACATTAATTCTGGAGCAAAGAATCTTACCAAAGTGACCCATTCCAATTTCATATGGTCTTGTTGATCAAGTTTCCAGAATTATTCCTTCCCTCTTAGTGTTTGAAAAACATAATATTCAGTTAACTAGTTAAAGAATTTCATAAATATAAATTACTTAACAAACTCAAACAGATTCACAACTCTAGTTTTAAAGTTTTTAAATTAAGTGTTGAAATAACGAAGCCCAGATCAACGGAATTAGGAATAGGTCACTTCCTGTTCTTCCTCACTGCCTTAGTAAATCAACCTGCTCTTCATGCTTAAAATAAAGTGTTCATGTTAACTGGAAGCAATTCCAACTTGCTCTCTAGGTTATAGTTTCATGTAAAAAAAAAAGGTTAAGAGAATAAAGAGTTGGGACATCAGTAATTCAACATAAGTAAAGTTACAGAATATGAAAACAGATTTTCTAAACAGCTATTCTAAAAGAGCTGAACTATGCTAATTATTAAGATGAAGCCAATGTAAGCTTGAATTTGTCCAAAAAAAAGTTTATAGTCAAGAAATGTTTTCATTCTTCCTTTCTGGCTTAATTTAAAACTATTACTTTCAACAATTTCCATTACATTTTTATGGCACAATCTACTGATTATTTGAAAAACCCTTCTTTTCTGAGCAGCAAGAATAGTAATTTCAGATAGAGTACAAAATTTCTTTTGACATACACTAAAAAAGTAAAATCATTTCATTAACACCTAAGGTCTTTAGAGGGAATAACAAATTTTAGAAATTTAAGAAAGATGAATTCCATAAAATTACTAGCTACAAGGACAAGTAATAATTCAGAGGGACATCAAATTGTGATGGAGTGATAAATAGTATGAAACTATACGGTTAAGAGATCTGGATATCAATCCTTTCAACAAATGCAAACTATTAAACAAGAGACCATTTTCCTATAATTCATAGATACCTCACAGATAATTAAAAAGAATTATATAAAGTACCATACAATATTTATCAAGAGAAGATAAACCAGGTGTGGTGACTATAATCCCAGACACTGCAGAGGATGAGGCAAGAAAATCACAAGTTCAAGGCCAGCCCTGCAACTTAACACTCTGTCTCTTAAAACCAAAAAAAAAAAAAAAAAAAACCAAAAAAAAAAAAAAAAAAAAAAGCCAGGCATGTAGCACACATTCAGGTTCAATCCCCAGTACCACAAAACAAAAAAACGGAGAGCTAAGGTAAATCAGAATTTTTGTATTCATTTGTTTAGCATAGGAAGGTTATACTGTATCGGAAACAAATTCTAAATTAGAACATATGCTAATTTTTATTAGCAAATTTATAAGGCTATATTCCATTTTTTACACTGGGCAATTCAAGAGAGTGGGATGGAAAAAAGTTTTGAGCACTTAAAATTCCCAGTAATACCATTTACAGTTATTCAGTTACTTTCTGGAACATAAATGGTAGCACTGCTGGGCTGTGGGGAAATTACTGTGGCATGAATATTCCTGAGAAGCGGTGTTTCTGCAGACTACAAGAGAAAAGTAAGAGAGTAGAAAGTTGTATTAGGATGAGTTCTGGGGAAGGAGAGCAGTTTGTACAAAAGTTGGGAGAGAGGCCAGAGAATCTGTGAGGAAGCACAAGCAGTTCAGATTTGCCAGGATACAGCAAGCAAAAAGAGAGATATGAAAATTTAAGAAGAAAATACTTAGACAAGGGTTTGACTCATTTCACTTAAAAATCAGTTTACTTGAATTGACCTGTTACTTCATCAATGTACAATGACTCAATAAAACTGTATGGGGACTAAAATCATGCTTGGAAAATAGTGGGTTGGCAAGAAATGCCAATTTCTCTTGTCTTCCTTTGTATACGAACAATATAGCATAAAATTAGAAGAGTACATTGTCTAGATGAAACTGCAGCACTTTACTAGTTGGCTGGACTCGGGCCAAGTACAACTTTCCAAATCTCAAAGGTAAAGGGAGACAGGAATAGCATTCACCTCACTAATTTGCTATGTGACTTATATAAAATAAATTACGAAATCTCTGCCTGGTATAGAGCAAAACCTCAACTAACAGTAACTTTTACAACCGCTATCCTCCATAAACCTTTATCTGCTGTTCTCAATTCAGAAACAGTTTTAATGACTCTCCTAAATTTGGCACAAAACTTATTTGATGGCTAACTCTGACTTGAAGCTATTCATGGTTTTTATTAATTCCCACATAGATTGAATATTTACACCCAATCCTGTACAATCTATTTTCAGGGCCCAGAATCGAACCTAGGAAAACACTCTGCCACGGAGGTACAGTCCCAGACACTGCGAAAATATTAATGTTAAGATCATGGGGTGCTACCCCAATTGTAAGGGGGTGTTACCTCTCTTCTATAGCCCAGTCTTTTAAAAATAAAATATAAAGATTTCTGGATCCCAAAACATACTGGCAGACTGGGGATGGGCATTTACAATTCCTCCTGGAAAGAAAAGAATATACCAACATATACAACTCAAAAGTTTCTAAAGCAAATTAGTTTTGCATAAGGCGCTCAGAAGCACCAATAACTAGAAAAATTTCTATTCTTCCTGCCCCAAAAGCACTACTGAACAAAGAACTTACGAAAAACTTCTGAAAAAACTTACGGGCATAGCCCGTAATGAGGATTCGGTTTTAAAACAGGGCTTTACAACCTCCAGTAGTTAGGTTGTAATATTTTTTCGGTTCAATTTGATTTGGTGCTTCGACATTAGAACCATCATCTATTAAGAGCACGACGTTTTCAAGGTAAAGAGAAAAACGGTCCGGACATTTATGGGGGACCATGCATAATACGTGCTTCTAAGTACTGAACGAATGTTGCAGAACTTGGCACTTGCAGTTTGTCACGGGTAGTCATCTAATGCATCTGTAGCAACCCTAGTTGAGCGGGTGATAATAAGCTGAGAGATTCTTGTAAGTATCGATTCCGGCTTTTCTCTCCCTTTTTATTAGAAATTATTGAATGGAATGATGGTAGCGGGGGTCACGGCTAAGGGGCACAAGGCCGGAAGCCCGACAGGGCCAAGCGAACAAAGGGAGTCCGGGATCAACCGGAGCGAACCGGCCACGGAGCGGGTCGCGCAGCCAGAGAAGGGGGGAGGGGGGTCGGCCCGCTGCCGCTCCGCCCCGCCCCAGCCAGGCCTGACGTCAAGCGCGGAGAAGCCCGTCGAGCGCGACGTCAGCGTTCCCCGACGCCTTCTCCCTGGGGGCGGCCGGGGAGCGGCCCGCAGCGCGAGCGAAGGGGGCCAAGAGGTTCTGGCCCCGCAACGTGCCCACGGCCTACGCACTGGAGATGACTCAAGGCACCTCGGTTACCGCGCCCGCCTCCCGGCTGCCGCGCCCGCCAACCGCGCAATCTCAGCTCCCAGCCCCCTCCGCAACCCCCAGGAGCGCCGAAGCAGCCTCACCTGGCAAGATCGAGCCCGCAGCAGGATGTAGCAGCGGCGATCGTTCTGAGGGAAATAGACGCTGAAGGATCAGGCGCAGCTTGACTGACGGCAGCGGCGGCAGCAACACTAGCAACACTAGCAACAGCAGCGGCAGCAGCGACAGCAGCGCGCGGCTCCTCCTGGCGCCGGAACAGGAAGCGCCGAGCGCACCGCCCCCGCCCGCGCTTCTGGACCGAGCCGCGCTCGGCCCCTGCTGGGCGCCGGCGGAACTGCTCCTAAGCGCCGGCTTTCTCTTGGTGGGCGGCGGGAAAGCTTTCCGATTTTCGAGTCCCAAGGACTCGGAGCATCGCCTATGGCTGGCGGTGTTCACGGTAGCCCAATGAAAATTGCCATCTTGTTGGCTTGAGGGCAGATTCTGGATCCCCATGCTCTACTCCAGGCATTTCGGGTGTAGAACTCGGTCTGGCCTGACCGAGGACCCGGACCCTCCCGACAAGATTGAGCTGACTTAAAAAGATCAGTGTAGGAAAGAGACGTGTGTAAATGGTTTGCTAAAGGGACAGCTGTCTGTAGACTTTTCCGGATTAATGCATTTCCTCACATGTTCTTTTTGAATAAACATTAAATACCTACTTTGTCGGGCCCCGGAGATGGACACACGTTCCAGACAAGGAATCTGCTAGCTAGTAATGTCATAATAGTGATGTGTGTATAAAAACACATCGAGACATACGTTATTTTTATATAAAATGTACGTAGTTACCGTGTGTGTAAGCCACGAGGGGTCAGTTGGTGGCCATTTTGATTGTGAACCTCTTAAAAATGACACCAAGTGGACCTACTCCCAGTACAGGCAGTTTTTATCGGAAAAGAAGCAATAGAAGAACTTTGCATAAGACTGGGGTAGTCCTATTTTGGGATGAAGGCACAGTTCTGAAACATTACACTACCAGTGTGAAAGACCTACCTACCCTGTCCTCAAAAGAGGCAGTGAATCAGCAGTGTCTGGGGTAACAGTCTGGTCTTGATAGCAAAATTTTTATATCTTGCTATCTTTTTTTTTTCCTATCAATTCTAATTTTAAAATATTCGCATCAAAATGTTACCTCCTTTAGGTTAAAAAAAAAATTTACACACACACATAAATACACACCCAATTGGTATGCCTCTCAACTCACCTTAGTCCTGACCCCTGACCTTGGGTATCAAAAGCCTTTCCTTGCCTGCGAAGGGCCAGTAATGGAGCAAGGTGGAGGTTCTACCGGAATAACGTCTACAAGTAGCACTTACTTATTTACAAATTCCCCATCCAGCACTTTTTCAACTGTTCTGCTCAATCCTTTCAATCTCTCAGTTGTCAGACTTGCAATATTATGATAGGAAGACTTCTATCTTCTGTTCCCTTCCCTTATAACCTTAGTGTTTCACCCCAAATAAACCTTGCAGGTATAATTGCATCTTGGCCTCTGCTTCTCGAAGCCAAACTGATAAAAGCTAAGTGTATTACAAATGGAAGGTGTGTAAGGAAACAGACTTTTCAAATTTTTCCTTTTCAGATTCTAAATTGAATGTGTGAGGTAAGGACATATTTTTAAAACAAAACACAAAGTCTTTGCGTTTCACATATAAGGATTTAATTAAGTGAAAAATTATTCAGATCAGATTGTTTAAACTCACATCCAAGAAGAAACATTCAACATCAAAACTAAAAGTGGAAAGTGTCTACTTTGGGGGAAAGGGACAACGTGAGGCTCATACAAGCCTGATAAGAGTAGTTTTGTGAAGTTACTACTTAAAACTCTGTATATTCAAGTATATATTGTTTGCACTTGGCTTATACAGATTTTATTCTATCAAAGTAAGCATAATATTAGTAATTTCCTTGAGTTTTACACTATGGCTCTCAAGGCTGACAGCTCAGATTTGATCATAACCATGGCAAAATGATTATCTTTATTTCCTGCAAATGTAATCAACTTAAAAAGACAAATATCAATTTTACATAGACCTTATGAAGAGCAAAAGGAAATTGCAATTGTTCATCTAATTGCAGTCTAAACCATAAATTCAAATTGTACTATTACAGACTACAAAAAGTGAATGTGATTCTGTAGGGTCTACTAATGAAATATTTGAAAACCTACCATCACATTATTATGTTATGGGTACATATAGCAATTATTTTCAAGTATGCTCCACGGGTCACTTCTTAACAACAGATTAACCTTCAGGAAGTGAAATGACAAGTATTGTTACCTAGACTTTTTAGGAAATTAAGGCAAAGGGAGATTTAAGATTGAGTAAGCTGTTCAAAATCACAAAGTAAAAGACTAACTTTGAGAAAGGATTTCAATTATTATTATAACCATTAGTTTATATGTCTGCTTACAAGCCAATCTATTTTTAAGTTACCTCCATTTTTTTGTGTTCAATGTCTTAGTAAAGATTCATAGCGCTGCCCTTTTCTAGTAGGTCATCAATAAAGAAAAACTCTTTGTGCTTTCTGTTCTTTCCTTAGAAATACAAGTGAATGTAAAACTGATTATGTTAAAACAAAAATGATTAGAATATTCTTTTCCAAAATAGAAACAAAAAATTTTCTTGACTTAAAATCTTACTCATTTGGGCACTACTTAATATTTCTAAATAAAATAAATTATATTGGTAGGCTATTTTACATTATTTTGTTGTCTGCAGGAATGTATTATAATTAAATCTACTTTCCTGTAAAATTTGCTCTACCAAAGTCAAAATATAAACCGTATTCTGATTATAGTCAAATGGGATGAGAAATAGTTTTAATGAAAGCAGAGATCTCAAGGTTTTTGTTTCATAGGAAGGAAGTGCTCTAATACATGGATCTATAAAATGATCCAAACTTCAGACACAGGAAGTTGATAACTTGATTTATCTTCTTAATGGCTTTGGCTCATGAATAAATGATAAAATTTTGTTTTTTCTTACAAAAAGTATAATTTACATAATGATATGGGTCCTACTGCCACACTTGTTTACTTTTTAAAGGATTTTTAATTACTATAGCATTCTTTATAAGAAGTCAAAATTTTAACTGAAAGCTGTTTTTTTGACCGCAGTTGGCCATTAGCTGAAATTCAGGAAAGAACACAGGTTTGATCACCAAATCAATAAATCTAGCCACAGGCCGACTAAAAGCTTCCTTTAATCGTCCTATTAGGTCTTCCTTTAAATTAAACCATTCCCTCTATGAATTATTTAGGTGAATGCATGGTTATAGAAATATCATGTGACTTTTCATACAAAAATGCTAAGGAACCTAAAAAAATCCATTCAGCATATTTTCAAAAATTACAGTATGAATTAAGATGCTATAGATTAAGGGGGGGGGGCAGTGTACAGGGAGAGGATATATGTCCTGAAAAGCTTGAGAGAAAAATAGAAAAGTGAAGTGTATTTCCTGATTAGCACAGGATGATTCCCAAAGCACAGCTAAGTGCCTGGTCCAGACAAGCTATTAGCAATTAAGTAGTTCCCTTTCACTGTCAAGTCTTTTCCCTGAGGTAATGCCTCAATTCTTAATATTTTATTTTCTTTTAGCTCCATTCTCTCTCACCAGTAAGCTCAACATATTTCCATCATGCTGAATGCTTTCTCAATTCTGGAATTTACACTTTTCAAATATTCCTAATGTTGACCTAGTGTTATAAATGTATCTGAATAGAAACTTTGTATCTTCACATTTTTATTCTCAAAATTTATTTATTTAATTATTTTGTTTTGTTTCTGCAGTACTGGGGCCTTGATCATGTGAGGCAAGCACTCTGCTACTGAGCTATATCCCCAGTCCTCATTTTATTTTGTGAGAGTCTTATTAAGTTGCCAGGCTGGTCTTGACCTTGTAAACCTCCTGTCTCAGCCTTCCAAGTAATTAAAATTACAGGAGGCACTTATGCCTAGCTCAAAATTTACTCATTTTAGTTACAGTCCAGTAAATACATTTAAAAACAATTTTGATGAATTATATAATACTGATGTTCTTCAATGTGTATTCTCACAAAAAAAGAGAGGATAATCTTTTAATATTCCAATCCCTTAATTTAAAAAAAAATTATTACTTTTTTCCCTTCATGATAAATAATTCCCTCCTCAAGTCTTTATATTTCTACTTTCCAAATTTCTTTTCATTGTAGCAAATACCAAAGGAAAAATACAAATCATTTCAGAGTAAATTAGTTGCCTGGATGTTCTCATTAAGTAGATATTTAAGGATACACATATGGCAGTATTTTGAAAATGTTAACAGCTGTTAATACCTTGAATTGAAAAAAATATAAAAAGCCAGGGAAATACATCACAAATAATCAGTTTGAATTATATGAAAAGCTATTTAGATCTTGGCTTTCATAGAAACACTAATTTTTAATACTATAAAAGATAACATAATTATATTTCATTTTTCTTTATAAAACTACCCTTTAACAGAATATTCATAGGCTAGTCAATCCTTAGGTTTTTCTATACTGATAAAAAGTTACTTTTAAAAGAAAAATATTTAAAATAATTGTTTCACAGAAACAGAAAATCTTATCAAATTCTGATAAAAAACTATAATCATGGGTAGAGTCTTACCATGCTATTTTCTTTCACCAAAGATGGTTATTTAGGAAGTATTTTATTGATTAACAAGATAAGCTTCTCAGTGATCTATAAAAGTGCCACAATAAAGATGAGGTAGTATGAGACTTCTCTACCTTTGTAAAAGGTAAATATCATCTTTAGAAGTGATATTTATCCTGACACTGATATGATATCCTGAATCTCATCACTTCTAGAAGAGGTGCCACCTTTCCTGGAGATCAAGACAATCTTGAGACCACTGAGAAGAAAATGGTAGAAGATAATGGTAATAGATTTTCCTTTAATTTTGCAATTGCTAAAAGTTTACTTTAAAGCTATTATTATTTTTATGTTAACAGAACTGCAAGACAGGAAATGGTATTTCAACAAAAAAAAACTATAACTAAAAAATTTGCTCTAACTTGGAAATTTTATAAGTCAAAATAAAATTCAATCCAAATAGAAGTTTCCTAATACAGCTAAACTAGCATCAAGGTATCAATGGCTACATTAAAAATGCCAATTAATACAGAGGGGCAGGCCGCTCACCAGAAGAAAAACTGGAATTTTTCTGGATTTATCAGTCATTGACTCTTTCAAAAAAGAGTAGGATATCATTTCATTTTATTAGTTACATTGGGCTAATGTTTCTAAAATTGCTGCCCTGTTCTTGAGATAATAAATTTGAAACATGATCATTTTTTTTGTCCTATTCAGCATAATGTATGCCACATACCTTTCCTTTTTTGAAGTCACATTAAAAACCTAAGTTAATTCTGAAAATAGGAAAATTAATTGGAACCTGAAGATCAAAAATAATACAGAACTTCCTGAATATTGATCTCCATGTATAATTCTTGAATCCTTAATTCAAGTTCAATTGAAAACAATGAGAAACTTTTTAGGTCCTCTTTAGTTACCAGTAGAAATTTGTGGTTGTTTATAAACTATGGAAGTTCCTGAAAGTAACAGGTTCAGAGCTTCTAAAAAACAGCTAAGTAGAATCAGCAGTTCATAAATTAATACAGGAAAACCCTGGTTGCTATAATTAATGCTGAGTACTAATACTGTTATTACTTTTAAAGTTTTCATTGAGAAATAAAATTTATGTTTTAAAGATGGTTTAACTTAGGCTGGGGATTTAGCTCAGTGGTATAGCTTGACTAGCATGGGTGAGGCCCAGGGTTTGCATATGTGTGTACACATACACAGAAGGATGATTAAACTCTACCAGGTGGAGAAAAA
This sequence comes from Sciurus carolinensis, assembly GCF_902686445.1. Lineage (NCBI taxonomy): Eukaryota > Metazoa > Chordata > Mammalia > Rodentia > Sciuridae > Sciurus > Sciurus carolinensis. The sequence continues at coordinate 155,368,327 of NC_062214.1, read as the reverse complement.
GACCTGTTGAAGAACAACAAACGACCATGCCATATTGCAGAATAAATACACCTCCAGAATGTCATGTTCTCATTTGATGCTCATTGATCGGATTAATCCATTTTACAGTTAATATTTAAATTAAAAACACATAAAGTTTAACTTTAAGCCATTTTGTTACCTTTAACATCCCTATAGTAAATTATAAAAGTCAATTACACTAGTATGGATGAATCATAACATTTACTTTTACTGAAGAATTTTAAAGTTCAACAATGAGGGGATGAGGAAACTATTTTATGTATAAGAACACTGATAGCATAGGTTAAAAAATATTTTACATGTAGAAAGGAACATAAGTTTATTATTAAAGAAAAATACAGACTATCCAAATATATTTGTAATGCCTACCAAATTTCAAATATGCCTGGACCACATATAAATTAAGGAAAGAAAAATTTAAGTATACAATTTACATAGTAAAACCCAAAACTGAATGTCTGTGGTTAAAAATATCTATTAACATCCAACAAATAGTGTAGCATAAGAAAAATAAACTGATCCAGCAGAGGCTTATTTTCAACCCCAACTGCCTTTGTAGAAAAATTCAAAGAGGAATAACAAAAAATAAAATGTTAACTAAAAATATGTATGCCGTTATTTCCATGTTACTACCCTTTTCCTAGCATTGTTGTTCTGGTGCATCAATCCTGAGTACTCTAACTTTTGATTTATAATGATATTCCTTCAAATATAATTTCATAGAAGAAGGAATTGGAAGGGCATCAATGCCATCATAAGTTGTACAATTACAAATAACTGTTCTGCAAATATGCTGCAGGGAAAAGGGGAAAGTCCGAATTAAAGGAGTGGATAAAAGTGGTTCAAAGAACATACAGGCGCTTGGGTCCTTATAATGTTCCAGGAGCCCAGTAATATCAGGAGAATGGAAGACACAAGGATCATGTGCATCAAAGCTAAAGTTGTGATTCCACTGTTCAATTCTAGCGTGGAGGGAACGACTATAGCGTCTAAAACTAACAGAGAATAAATAGTCTTCCTGTGCTGAGTCTCGAAGTAAAAAGGTACCTTCTGGTTTTCCTTCTAGTAGAGCTTCAGCTGCATATTTATCCATAACTCCCCAGTAACATGGATTGTTATTGATCTGAAGGAGGTCTGGTACAAGACAGTGTACATAATCAATCTGGGTGTGGTACTTAGGAGGTGTTTCCAACTGTAGGATATCATCATCCATTTCCCATTTGGGTTTGTTTCTTTTTCTTGAACTTGTGCAAAGTGTTATAATTTCATCATCTGAATCCATATCACTATCTTCTATACTGTTATTTGAATCCAGGTTCATCACAGAGTCAGTCATGAGATCACCTCTACATGAAGCATTGTTGGTAGTTATGACACAAGGTTGAACATTGGTATGAGAGACACAGTTTACATCTTCCATGTTTCTTCTTTGTTTTAGCTGACCATCCCTCAATTCACTCTGAGACAAGTCTGTGCTTACCCATTCATCTGGTTTGGGACTTATAGGAGCAGTGTGTCGTTTAATAAAATGCCATCTGAAGGCTAAATCTGATCGAGGTGGGAAAGGACACTTATCTAACATTAGTTCACTGATATGAATTTTTCTTTTAGATGGAAGCCCCGAAGAGTGCCGACTACTACAATTCTTTATTGGAAAACACTGTCCCACAGCATCTTGCAATTTTTGTTTAAGAGATCGGCCTAAAAATCTATGACCACAGGAATGATCTAAGTCCAGCTCGATGGATGAACAGCTGTGCTTTCTTTCTTGGCTCCTTAAAGGAATTTCAGTTTTCTCTATAGCATCCACTGTTTCAGCATCTGAACAACTCTCACTCTTTTTGGACCAAGACAACTTCTTTCCACTCCACACATAACCATCCTTTCTGTCAGCACTTCTACTCCGACTAGTTTTGGGCCTTACATCTACATTTTTACTATTATTTTCACTACTTTCTGCCATTTTAACAAGTTATCCACAAATTCCTGTGTTATAAATACTGCTTTTTCAGTTTTTCTGACAGGCTGTTTCTTCTGGGCACCTTCTGGATGTATCTAAAGGGACAAAAAAAAAGTCATTAGCCATTTGTTATCCACCTTTTATTTATAATATAGAGTCCCATTTAGACACAAGATGAAAAACTAATTAGTACATGAAAAAGATGAGTACTGGCTATGTCGACAGAAGTCCCAAGGTATTTTGTTCCCATTTAAATGAACTGCTCTACTATACATAATTTTGTAGTTCCACATAATCACGAGCCTGAGGTTCTGTTCCATAGCTAATTTCCAATGTGGATCAGAAAAAGCCATGTCTCCTCTCTCAGCCATAACACAGGCTTAAATGTGAATAATTTCTAGTCTTGAAGTGTATCTTGTGCCTCTCTCTTTTCACTTTATTATAAAATTTCACAACAGATCAATGAATTCTTTGTAAGAATTATATATCTTATGAGCTGTTTACTCTATATTGTTCCTTTACTTCTCCTTGTTTCCATTCTTACTGATTAAAATATGAACAATTTTAAGGAATAAAGTTAAAAGAGTATTAAATAAACAATTACCACTAAGCAGTAGGAATGCAGTTTTTTCAACACATTTCAATAATTGGTCAACGTTACTATCAGTCTATGCATTTTTTTAAAAATATGGAATTAGACTTGTATTCTTGATCATTTGAAAACGAGTAGGTACATTTTTATAGGGTATCAACTCTCCTACAAAGTTGGCTAGACATGATAGAATTTATAATGTAAAATACTGAGTTTCACAAAGACTAATGGTAATGATTGGTCATAAGTAGAATTAAAGTACTTTTCAGTGAAATAAGATTTAAGTCAGAAACTGAGGGAAAAAGTTCTATAATTCCAAATATATTACAAGTGAAAGATGAATTTTGAGACTGGGAAAAACAGTTACTCAACATTCTGATTATGATTAAGTTTCTGACTATGCTAGAACCTTAAAAATTCCAACAGTCTAGACATTTGAATCCATTAAAAGTAGATCTGAAACAATCATATTGTATGACTATACATACTAGCAAACAATATGATTAAAGTGTGAAGAAATTATCCAGACTTTCCAAATACAGTATTCCTCTTCTGATGATTATACTTATTTTTATATAATGAGCCCACTGGTATGTAATCATTTAAAATTCTTAGGGAAAAATGTTTCTAATCTACTTTTGAAAGATACACCATCACTTATCAGCCAAAATTATATTCATCAGCATGCTTTGCTTGTTTGTTCACTAAATTTCACTGAGCAAAAAAACCCAGAAGAACAAAGGTGGCTATAGCATATGAAGATTCACTAAGGTTTGTATCAGAATAGCAGTTTATTTGGCTGCTAATAATTTACTGGACTGGGTGAGTTCCCTAGTCTTGTCTCTTTGCTGCCTCTAAATTGGGGCATTTCTTTTTTCATATCCTCTGTTCTTGATGACATTCCCACCTTTACCAGGGTCCTGCTTCAGTCTTTCTCTCTTAATTCTTCATTGTCTTAAAAAATCACCAAAGTCTTCTTATAAAATCTTGATTGTGATGCTTCCTCAGAAACTTCCTAATGAGTAGGAAATTGGATTTCCCCTCAAAATGAAAATAGCTTTTTGGTTTTTCCTGATTATAAGAGAAATAATTGTTCAGTTTGACAATTATTCTTCCATCAAAAGTCAACCCGAAACAATAAGGGAAAATAAAATGTAAAGTCACAAACCTAGGTCTAGAGGTGTAGCTCAGTGATAGAGCGCTCACTTAGCATGTGTGAGGTCCTGGTTGCCAAGGGAAAAAAGTCCATAAACTTCATCTTCAACAAACTATCAGATAATCTATAACCTGAGATAACAGTGGAGCGATCACTGACTCAGTGGTAGAAAGCTGGGTGTAGAGGTGACATGGATAAGAAACAAGCCAAGAGAACAGGCCAAGTTCAGGACCTTCAGGCAAGAGGTGCTATGGAAAGTATGGGCAAAGAAAAGGGAGGAAAATGGAAAGGTATGTTGAAATTTGCCTAAGAACTGTTAGATTATTTAGGTTTTTCTCTAATACTTAGAGAAGATGAGATGTTTATGATTTGACAAACTAAACCAGAGGCTCAGGACTTTGATACCAGACATAGCAGAGCACAGAGGGGAGGCTGGGAACTAAAAATAGAAGGACTAAATTGAAGTTTCTTGGTCCTTTCTTCCAACTAGCTCCCAGAACTCTAGTGGCTAGACTTACACTTCCCTCATAAGACAGAAGAACATACTTTTATCTCTTCTTTTCTTAAAGAATTTACCCTTTATTTGTTTTTATGTGGTGCTAAAAATTGAACCCAGGGCCTCACCTGTGCGAGGAAAGCACTCTACCGCTAAGCTACAACCCCAGCTCAGCAGAACATACTTTGCTAGGAAACAAAGTGGTCAAAGAGAAAAGGCATAGATGCTGAGAGCTAGGAAAACTCTAATAAAAAGCTAGACAGCCACCCAAGCATGCTGTGAAGCTCACCTGTGCATAGCCCGCCTACACACACACAACTTCCAGGAAGCACAGTTGTGCTCTACTCACGGATTATCAGTTTTGAGGAAAGTTTCTAACATAAATGACAGACCCAAATGAAGAAATGTGAAAAAATAGGAAATGTGTAAGGATTAGATTTCTGGGTCTGGGGTGTAATTTAGTGGTAGAGCCGCACTTGTAGGAGGGAGGCCTGTGTTCCATCCCCATCACCACAAAAATAAACAAACAAAATCTGATTTCTTCCAAGTTAAGAGAAGTGAATAAGGTGATATAAGAAGGAGGTGAGGACAGTCTGAGAATAACAAAGTTTTTGGAAATTAAAAATATGATTGCTCTATCCTTAACTTTTCTCTGTCAGAGTGGATAATTTTATATACTGTCTTATGAGCATAAGTCTTTCATGTTGAGTCTAAAAATCTGAAAATTAAGGATAGAGGAGAGAATTTGTTGTTATCTGAAAATAATAGAACAAGAAATGAGACTTGGACATGAGACTGAATGTTACAAAGGTAACCAATGGAAAAACAAAAATAATAATGCAACTGTCAAAATTCAGGAAAGGCAATAGGGTAAGTCAGCTAAAGCCTTGTGTTTAATGGCAAGGAATCAACAGATGCTACCAAAGTCAAAAATCAAGATAAAGATAGAAGTATGCCATTTAACATCGGGATGCTAGCCACTGAAAAACCGAAGGCAGAAATTGTTAAGGGTGGTGACCTCTGGGACTAAGGATGGGGCAAGGGAAGTTTTCAAAATATGCCTTTTCTACCATGCATAGTCTGAAAAACATTTTGAAATGCTTTAAATGAATAAAATAAAATGTTGACTGTTTTGAAAACAAAAAATAAATAAAATTCAATATTGTGAAATCAAAAAAATATGATTGCTAAGAAAAACTTAGAAGATAAGTTGAGGAAATAGAAAAAATAATGTTCAAGTAGGCAAAAAGAAAATTAGAGGATCAATACAGGTATTTCATAGAAAACAGTAATAAAATGGAGAGGAGAGATTACCAAAGAAACAATACTGGAAAATTTCCCAGGGAACATATTGAACCATTATGGGTTCAGACTGCTGCCCAATTCTAGAACTGCATAAAGTCAATTAAGATCTGAAAAAAAATTTTTTTCAGAACTGAAGGACATGAACCTTGAAAGAGCCTACTGAGCAGCCTGAATATGCTCCAAAATCTGAAACTTCTTGAGTGTGAACATGATGCCAGGAGTGGAAAATTCCATACCTGACCTCATGTGATGGATCACAGTCAAAACACAGGCACATAAAAATATTCTGTAAAATTACCTTCAGGTTATGTATATAAAGTTTGTATGTTTAGATTTGGGTCCCATCCCACAGATATTTCATTATGTGTTTGCAAATATTCCAAAATCTGAAATCGGAAATACTTCTCATCCTAAGGAAAACTGAGCCTGTGCTGAAGACTTTCTGAGAAGGAAAAAGTTATAATCCAAGGACTACAAATAAAATGGTATCTGGTTTCTCAACACCAGAAGCTAGAAATTAGTTTCCTTGAAGAGATATCCAGCCTAACTACCAGTCAAATATGAGGTTAAAATAAACTGTCAGAAGTTGGCAGGGTGGTGCACACCTGTAATCCCAGCAACTTCAGAGGCTGAGGCAGGAGCATTGCGAGCTCAAAGCCAGTCTCAGCAAAACCAAGGTGCTAAGCAACTCAGAGAGACCCTGTCTCTAAATAAAATACAAAATAGGGTTGGGGATGTGGCTCAGTGGTTGAGTACCCCTGAGTTCAATCCCTGGTTACCCGCCCCCACCCCAAAAAAACAACTGTCAGACATGCAAATTATCAGCAACTTTAACCCATATTAAATAATATACTCTTTCTAAATCTGGGGTGTAAACTCTAAACCAAGGAAGACATGTGACAGGGAAGAAGAAATGTGAATTCTGGGGAGCAACAAGGGAGTCTCTAGTGAGGGTGTGTGTGTAGAGAAGGGTTTAGAGCTGCTAGAGGGTAATCAGTCCATATATCCACACAAGGACAAAGGCTCCAAGGTGGAAGATCTTAAGGAGAAAACAGACTGCCTTTTGGAAAACTGAGTGAGAAAGCAAATGGAAAAAGGATTAAGTAACAAGTCATTACAGAAAAATTCTTAAGTTAAGCAAGAAAATAGGAGCTGCAGGTGTAGTTCTGTGGCAGAGGGCTCGGTGAGCATGTGTTAAGCTCTGGGTTAGATACCCAGCACCACCAATAAGAAAGAAAAGAAGAAACGTAAAACCACCTGCTCAGCAGTGAATGATAGTTACATATTCACCAAAACTGTGATATAACTGTAATATGAGGATGCAAAGAGAGAAAGGAAGATAGCAGTCAATTTTTATTCATCATAAGAGGAATTCAACACAATGTGGAAAAACTGATGAATCACAAAGTATAAACATACTGTTTAGAAAGATGAAGGTAAATGTCAGAGTTAAAAAATTTGAAAGTAGATCAAAGTAAAAACTATCCATAATCCCATCTACTGGCTATATCTGTTTTAACATTTTCAGCATCTTCATATATATATATATATATATCATATATATATATATATGGCAAGAATGTAGTTTCATAGTACAGTGATGACAGGTATTAGAAACATGGTTTGAGTTCAGTTCTGTATTGTGTATGTGTCTGAACTTGACACCTTAGTTCATCCAACTGCAAAATGAATGATATCTATTTCACCCAGCTATTTGGGATGAAATGAAAAAATGCACATAAAGTAATCAGCATAACCATGGAAACGTGTTAAGTTAAATAAATGTTAAAATATACTTTCATGTATTTAAAAAGAGATACATTGTTTTGTTAAAGTAAGTTAGTTTTACAGAAACTAACTTCATATGATTTCATATGAAGAAATCATAGAATACTTGTCTTTTGCCCAATACTTAACTACAAAGAGACTTTTAGGAGTGCATATAATTATGAGGAGATCAACCAGTGTTTTAAAGTGAAAGACCAGTATGTCAGATAATAGCTGAAATTCAGCAGACCACAAGTTATCAGATAATTTGTCATTCACTCAGAGAACTAATCTCCAGACTTTTTTTTTTTTTTTTTGCGGTGCTGGGGATTGAACCCAGGGCCTTGTGCTTGCAAGGCAAGCACTCTACCAACAGAGCTATATCGCCAGCCCAATCTCCAGACTTTCTTTAGACAAGTTTACATGCTAATAAAACAGGTTTAGGGCTGGGGCTGTAGCTCCATGGCAGAGCGCTTGCCTAGCACTCATGAGGCACTGGGTTTGATCCCTAGCACCACATAAAAATATAAAAATAAACAAAATAAAAACATGCTGTCCATCTACAACTACCAAAAAAACCAAAAAAAACAAAAAAAAAAACAACCCAACAAAACAGATTTACTTTGGTAAGGCTTACCAAATTTTAAGTAATAGGTACCAAATGATCGAATACCTATGGATTTTAGGTTAACTTCTTACATGTGCTAATGCTGCAGATGTCCATAAAACAAACTGAAAGTGAAAAATACTATTGCTTTAGGATGAGTTTTCCAAACATTTCCACACATTTCAGAGTTAATGCACTGGTAATTTTCTTCTGACTGGTTTTTGTTTTGTATTCATTTCAGAATTATAGCTTAAAAGTGAGGCCCCTGACACACGACCAGTATAACTCCACATCTTGTACAACCACAAGAATAAGATTCTAATTAAAATGAGTTATACTCCATGTGTATATATAATATATCAAAATACTCTCTACTGCCATGTATGTCTAAAACAAGAATTAAAAAAAAAAATCTCTAATTTAATCCCAGTAGCAGCGTCCTTAATATGTATGGTAACATCTTGGCAGGCTGTAGGGATTAGGCAATAGGAGGGTGGGCATTATTCTGTCTGTCTCAGGTTACTTACTCTGCTTAGCTTTTCATGTACAGCTACTTGGTTGAAAATGAAAACATAACTTGAAAATAGAGAAAAACATTAAATTTTGGTATGCCACAGTGTTTATAATATTCCCTTTAAAAAGAACTTCACTCAAAATGTACAATATCTGTTCAGATCTCAAAGGATAAACCTTCGATAAGATTCATAGGACTTAGTTTAGTAATACTGGTTTATTATGTTTGAAGTGACTTCGATGATTCAAAACTTATAGCAATAATTCACCTATCTTGGTAGTAGAAATAGAATTAATGATGGCAACTGTGTCCTATGGTCTTGTGTATGTTATAAATCTATAAATATTTCAAATATAAATTAACAATACAATTCTAAATCAGATTGTCAAGAGCTCTGAACAAGGACCATTAATAATGGGCTGGCCCTACCTTGAAAACTCACAAGACTGACAGCCTCCAGTATTAAGACATTTTCCTTTGGTTATCATGTCATAAAGCAATGCAGATAAAATAAATACAACAAACATGAAGACAAGGAAAAACAAAAAGTGAGGCCTCTGAGTTTGATCCCTAGCACTGAAAAAAAAAAAAAATCATTATAGCCTTACATAAAAATTTCCTAGATATTATTTTGCTAGAAAACTATGAGTTCATGCTCAAAATCACACTTTTGTAAAATGTTGTTCTGCCTCATCTAATATATGATCCAAAATTTCATTGAATTTTTAGTTTTCAAAGTAGGAAGAGATTTAACTTCTAATTATATTAGTCTAAAAAGGAAAAAATTAGGATTAAAGTGAATATATGGCTGACAATGTGACCATCCCTCATTGTCATATGGTCACTTATCTAATGATGTGCTCCTCCTGAGGGAAGAGTGGGAGTCCCAAAGGGCTGACAAGTTAAGGCAGTCCTCTTTTCTTGATGCACTTTCAGAGTACTGCAACTGTTTACATGATGCTAGATTGTATTTGTGGATTGTATTATTTTAAAGGAAACTTTACAATACTTTGTAATGAGATAGAATCATGGAAATTTTACTACACAAAACTTGATAGTAATTCAAGACAAAGAACTAAAATAAGTTGTTGAACTTTTAAGAGGAGTTAAGCATTTTTCTTCCACAAAATGACACGTGTTCCAAATTTTATGACCTTTACTGAGATTCTCAGAAGGCAATTAGCAGATAAGTATATTTTAAAAACATACATACATTTAATCAGTAACGTCATAATATAAGTAAACTCTTCACAGTTTTTCTGTTATTGTTCACTTCAGGATATGTTTTCAATTTTAATTTATATTCCAAAAATTTTCAGTGTTTTAAAAAGAATTCTGCATTAGCAAGCAATAATTTCTAGAATTCAGTCATGCAATGCTCCTCTTTCTGTGTACGAGTCTTCACAAGAGAACATATCCTTGTTCCTTCTGGAATCTTTCTCCCTCTCACAGATCTTAACCTCTCCTGCTTCATCTTGGAGAACAAGACCTGCACATCTCACATGTGGACAGAACACACAGGTGTAGCAGTAGAGCCCCAGAATTTTTCAACCTCCCTATTTTCCTTTCTCATCTTCTTCTGTCCTCACCATGGATCCAGAGCAGCAGCAGCCCCAGGAGCTGAACAGAGCACTTCATTTTTAATTTTTTTCCCACATTGTTTAGTAGTGCATTATAGTTGTACACATTGATGGGATTTGTTGTTAGTATTCATACATGTACTCAATATAACAATATAATTTAGACAATATCACTCCTCAGCATTTCCCCCCTCTGTCCTTGCCTCTCAACCCTTGGTCCCTTTTTCTATTGATTTCCCTTTGATTTTTAGGAGATCGATTCCTATCATTGTTTTGCTTTTTCCCCTCTAGCTTCCACATGAGAGAAAACATAACCTTCTGAGATATGACACTTAACCTTCTGAGTCTGACTTATTTTGCTTAACATGATGGTCCCTGGTTAATCAATCTTCTTGCAAATATCATAATTTCATTTTTCTTTATGGCTGAATAAAACTCCATTGTGTATATATGTCACATTTTCTTTATCCATTCATCTGTTGATGGGTACCTAGGCTGGTTCCGTAATTTGGTTATTGTGAATTGTGCTGTTTATAGGTAAGAAAGTAACTTTTCTGCGTTTGTGTACCAGATGCAGTGGTGCATGCTTGTAATCCTAGCAACTTGGGAGGCTGAGGCAGGAGGATCACAAGAGACCAGCCTCACTTACAGCAAGGCCCTGTCTCAAAATAAAAAATAAAAAGGGCTGGGGATGTAACTCAGTATAAGCACCCCTGGATTCAAACCCCAGTACCAAAAACAAAACAAAACAAAAACATCATACTATGAAGTGATCTTATTAGGAAAAAAATACAAAATTCAATTACACTGCTCTCAATAAAGATAGCATTATTAATTCTTAGTGAGAGCCAAATTATTTTTATTATAAAGACCAAAGAATTTTAAAGAAAGACGCTTTGGTGTTTGCCTATATGTAAATTGTGAATGTAAAAAGAAGGTGTAGAATTCTGAATCTGAATGAGTTGTTTCAAATGTCTATCATTAACTCTTGAGATTTTAATTAATTATTTTTGTGGTGCTGAAGATCAAACCTGGGTCTCCTGCATGTCAGGCAAGCCCTCTATTACTAAACTACATCCTGGGCCCAATTCTTGGAATTTTAATAAACTCAGCATAAATGAAGTAGGACATCAAAATGGTGTATATTTCAAAATTATGACTTTATCACTAATTTGTGATACAGAAATCAAAGATGATAGCTTGAAAGATTCTGACAAATTGTTTGTGTATTTTCTGCAGTGCTAAACCCAGGTAGGTATGCAAACTAAAATTGAAGATAATCTGATAGTAGTTGAAAAGATTTTTTTTTTTTAAGAAGGTAAAAGAATCACTTGGGAGAGGCACCTCATTCGATAATTAATTTTTTATGAGTGAGATATGTTACACTGCCCCAGGGATTAAACTGTGACATTTTAAAAAATCATTATTTCTTAATGAGCAAGAGGCAAATGTTTAAAAAGCAAGTTTATATAATAAAAGCTATGTCAAGAAAGCAAGTTCCCAGATTCAATATCCATTTGGTCCCAGGTTCTACCACCAATTGCAATGACAAGGATAACAAAATCAATGCCCACTGTGGCAATCTCATTAATGATTTAAATAATATTCAGTTATACTCAATAAGGCTGGGAAAGTGATTTTAATTAAAGATTTCTAGAGAAAACAATATCTAATAAGTAAGAAGTTAAACTTTATCTGGAAAATTATTCTGTATTCTTTGTAATACTGGATAACACCGTTATTATGTATTATTTTTTTCACTGAACTACCTGTATCTAACATGCTGATCTACATCTAAGACTAGAATTCATATAAATACTAAATTGAAATAAATTTGGTCCTATAAAGAATAATTCAGTATACTACATAAAGAATTCATAAATTCTGGTAGTATTCAGCCCTGAGACTTTGCCTACCAAATCCATGATTCCAAGTTTACCTGCCATCATGTGACCAAAAACTCCTTGAAAGCATTCTGATCACACATAGTCTGTAATATTTGCATTAGATACTGGAGAAATAGTTAGGCTCCACAATAGAATTTATTGGATAGCAGACAACAGATGAATTCCTTGGAACTTTTTACAGAAAAATATATAAAAATGAGTTTGTTCACATGAGAAAAATATTTGAACTAAAAAAAATTATTTTTCTCATTAGAAAAGCAACAGGTTGGGGCTGGGGGGATAGCTCAGTCGGTAGAGTGCTTGCCTTGTAAGCACGAGGCCCTGGGTTCGATCCCCAGCACCCAAAAAAAAAAAAAAGAAAAGCAATACAGGTTAATTTTCCAATAAATATTTTGAAATATGTCCTTTAAAGAGACACCTAGGTCTCATGAGATGTTACTGGATGGTAATTTTTTAAAAAAAGTAATTATTGGTTTAATACCATTATACCCTCCCTTTCCCCCTTTAATTTTCTTTGGTACCAGGGATTGAACCCAGGGAAGCTTAAACACTGAGTCACATCCCCAGTCCATTTTTTATTTTTTACTTTGAGACAGGGTCTCGATAAGTTGCTGAGGCTGGCTTTGAACTTGTGATCCTTCTGCCTCAGCCTCCTGAGTGGTTGGGATTAGAGGTATACACCACTGTGCCTTGCCTTCTGCTACCTTTTCTACTTTCTTTCCCAGTTACAGTTTGATTATGCCAGTGTTCCTGAAGCTATTCTAGTAGATGCTATTTCTGAAAGATGCTAATACATATTCTGCAGAGGAGTAGGTTTTAGTGCTTTATCATATTGCATGGGGACTACAGTTAATAAAAATGTATATTTCAAAATTGCTAAAATAGATTTTTAACGTTTTCACCGCAAAAAATACGACAGCGAGGTAACAGATGGGCTCATTAGCTTGACTGAAATATCCTATACAATGTATATTGATGAAAACATCACATTAAGCCTGGAGCAGTGGTGTACCTGGAATCCTAGCTACTATGGAGGCTGAGCTCAGCACAAGGATCACAGAGTTTGAGGTCAGCCTGAACAACGTTAAGTAAGACACTGTCTTAAAAAATAAAAAGGCCTGGGGATGTAGTTTAGTGGTACAGACCACTGTGTTCAATCCCCAGCATGACCAAAAATAAATAAAATGAATAAACAAAGTAAAATAAAAAGTAAAAATTTAAAAAAAAAACCCACTGTATTCCATAATTATACACAATCATTTGTCCATTAAAAGGAAATAATTGATGACACTAAAAACAATACATATTCTGGAGAAAAAGGCATTCCCTTTCATATAAATTTGGGAAATGCTTCTCCTCTGCATAACTTTAATACATATTTAACAAAAGGTTAGATAGGAGGTCCTTCAGTAAAGAAAACTGTTTATGCCAAAGTTTCCTATATTTAACTCTCCACAATTTTGGGGGAACAAATTTTTGGGAAATATATTAAAATGAACGTATATTTCCTGAACTTACTAGTGAAGAATAAGCTGAAATGTCTAGAAACCTATTGTTGAAGGTTTTTTTGAAGAAAGTTAATCTGGAATGAAGGAAGTAGAAAACTAAGAGCTGGCAGCACATGGACTTCTAAAAGTAGAAGGATAATTAATAGAATCTTAGCAGAATGTATAAGATGTACTATTAAAACATTTTATGGAATAAATTGGAAAGATGTATATTTCCTTATAATTTATAATTTTTAATTATAAAAATGACATGTAATCAGTAAATAGTAAATGAAATATTCAGAAAAAAACGAGAAGGGGCAAAAAAAATTATAATAAGTACCTGGAGGTAAGCAATTCTGACATTTTGGCCTATTTCCCTGAACTCTTTCGTCCTATGAGAACAATGTAGTCTAAAAAGAAAATTTTAAAAAATTAAAAACTTATAAAAATTAAGAACCTACAGTTTTTCACTATCCCATATTTAAAAATAAGCACAGTGCGGATGAAATGGCATGAGTTGCTAAACTGTAAAATAGGGGCTAAAATTCAGATCTTGCCACTTACTAGATATGTTACTTCCTTTAAAAAAAATCTCATTTAGTGCTGGGATATATTTAGTAGTAGAATATTTGAGTGGAACGTGTGAAGCCCTAGGTTTAATCCCTAGCATGGGAGGAAAAACAAAAAACGCTGCTTCATTTGGCTGCACTTCTCACTGTAAAAGCTGGACACATTTGTACTGCCAGGACAAAGACATATGAAACAACACACTGAGATTAATGAAAATAAGTATTACTCAGAACTCTTCTAAAAATGAGATGATAAAGTGGCAAAATCAAGAAAAAAGGAAAGAGAGGAAACAAAAGGCTACATATAAGGCTAGAAAATCTGCACAAAAACATACTTAAAAATCTGAATTTAGGAGGCCCCAGAATTTCTGAAATATCATAAAACATTTTATATTACTCCTAATATTATGTTCCATTAAAAAAGTTTTAAATGTTTAAATTACTTAAAGATAACATAGGTGAAAATCACAAGCTTTTAATGACCAAAAATTTGTAGTTTCTTGCAGGCTTAGTAAATTAATAGTACTAATAGTAGTGGTACTGAAATAATAAGCAAGTTTTTTTTTAAAAAAACTGATTATAGATCATTCTTTTCATTACAATTACGTATGCTTACATTTAAGGTTGAGTAACAAGTTTCACCTACAAACTAGTAAAAGGGAACTCTAGATTTAAATAAAACTGACTTTTATGTCCTGATATGTTTTTAAATTCCAAGTTTTATGGCAATAACTATTATTTGGAGATAGAGTATGGTAGACTACCTTGGATTAGGTTAAAGACCTATGCTCTGACATCTAGTAGGTATGATTTCATTTTATTTATTTATTTTTGGTACCAGGGATTGAACCTAGGGGTGTTTAACCACTGAGTCACATCCCCAGCCCTTTTTATGTTTTATTTTTGAGACAGGGTCTTCTTAAATTATTTACAGTGGGGCTGGGGAAATAGCTCCGTTGGTAGAGTGCTTGCCTTGAAAGCACAAGGCCCTGGGTTCAATCCCCAGCACCAAAAAAAAAAAATTGCTTATGGTGTCCCTAAGTTGCTGAGGCTAGCTTTGAATTTTCAGTCCTCCTGCCTCCTGAGCACCTGAGATTACACACATGTGCCATCACACCTGGGAGGTGTGGGATTTTAGATAAACCACAATCTTTCCAAGTCTTAAGTTTTTTCATTTATGAAATATTTACTATATGTGTCTTGCAATAGTAAAAACCAATCTAGTAGTGTCAACATGAGATTCATATACTGTTTTTTTTTTTTTTTTTTTTTTTTTGCTAGAACTGGATGCTTGGAAGGAGACTTTTACTGTATCATACCCTTTTATACCTTACTAAGTTTATACATGTGCAATATTATCTACTCCCAAAATAAATAGGTCAGTAAGTTTCAAGGCACATTCAGAAACAGAAATTTTCTGATTTCTAATCTGCCTTTAATGTTATTTTTTTAAATACTTTTTTCTCCTTAGCTCTGGTTACCCTCCCCTCTCTTCTAGTCTTATCTTTCACAGGATTACTGATTTTCACATCAAGTACATATTTTATTGAAAAGGCATTTTAAAATTCCTTCCGTTAGACAATACCAATATATCCTCTTGGATAAACTGCAAGATTTAGATATTACCACCATTGATAGAATGGTAATATATTGGTTTTCTCACCCTACTGCCCTTGAGACCAACAATATTTGCAAGCCTAAGGGTACTAAAATCCTGACAACAGAGCAAACTAACCTTCATGGCAAATGAATCTTCGACCTTGGCTTAATTTTCAGTGAGTTCATTCGGTTATCTACTCCTATGAGATATGTATATTAATAATGATGAATACATTCATTTGGAAAATTTTGACACCTATATCAGTGACACAGCTAAAATGGTTTCTTTTTAAACAGCTATGTTATCTTAAGTAACTAGATAATTTTACTAATACAGTATTTAATTTACATAGGTTTCATAAATGCACTATCATCTTGTACATGTTGTTTCAATTATCTATTTCCCTCAATAGGATCATGAAATCACAGAAGGCATTAAAATTTGTAGGCATTTTTCTGAAACAAATGTAATTATGAAAACATAGTAGAAAAAGCAAGAACAAATCTCTTAATATTTAAAACATTTTTACTGGATAATGATTTAAACCCACTTTAGACAAAAACACTATACACCCAACCTAAGTGTCCCACTAATAACACAAGACATTAGTAACAATGAATTTTATACAGCCATGAGTATCTTCTATATACTCTTAATTGGGTAGAACTAAGTACCATCTCCATTTCAGAGACCAGGAATTTGACATTTGCGAAAGAAATACTCAAGGTCACACAATGTGTTAAGAGTTAAAAAATTAAAACCTAGGACTATTCAATCCTAAAGCAGAATCTCATTCATACATGTGAAATCTGCAAAGGAGAATTTTCTTTTAATCTGTGAATCAAATGGCTTGTCTGCTAAGACACAAAGAATGAACAGATGTGCGGACACATGGTATTATAGATACTCCATCTAAAATAATTTATAGCTATAACTCATTTCAATTTGCAGATTCTTCTTATGCTGAGCTCTGAAAAGTATTACACTGAAATCTCATAATTTATTCAATATAGAGATGAACGGTATGAGTTCATCTTGAACCACCCACTCTATCCAATGATATTAAATTACTTGGACAAAAAATTATGAATCAGTCTACCTAAAAAAATGAATGATCTCTAAACTAAGTTACTTAGAGAGTAGCATCTCAGGTACCTTTGCTCTTGTGGGAAATCAGTAGGTATTTCCCCACAAATCCCAAGATCTATTTGAGTCAATCACCTTTCCTTTTCATTCATTAACAAACCTCGGTATCTAGCAAGCCCATTTGGAGTCCTACTACTAAAAACGACTCATGATGCCACCACGGCAAGAACACCCAGTTTGTCTAACTGTGCTTCCAACTTATCACAAAAGATAGAATGGGAAATAGGGAAATCTTTACAACGGAAAGACGTCTCACTGAGGTCGTAAAATAGGTCTGATTGAAATTGAAAGGTGGGTGCCACAAAATCCTGAAAAATCCTCAAAGACAACTAACGAGAGATTATCATTCTGAAGATTTTCATCACAGACTTGTCTACCAATATGGAAAACATGAAGACAAGAAAAGCATAAACTTGATAGCCAAGATCAAATGAAACATTCAACAACATAATAGTTTAATTCTAACTCCTCTTTTGGATCTAAACATACAGTTCAGTGAACTTTAGTGGGATCTGAATCGGAAAATAGAAGATACTTTGTAAAAGGGATACCTGGATAGAGTCGCAAGAAATAAGTATTAATTCTTCATCTCTACAGAAGTGACAAGTTGAGGGTACGAAGGATGTCAAGATTAAAGGATCGACAAGGTCTCGCTCTCTTCTTTTCTAGGGAAGACATACAAAGATCTGGCTCTAACTGTGCTCCAAGGAGGGGCTGGATCCGTTCAAAGGCCCGGATACGGTTGCCTGGAAGGAGAGAGCGAGACCCCGGCTGCAGAGCACGGCTGCGGCCACCCTTCCCCCACTCACCTTCCGAAGCGCAGCTTAACTGGGGCTGTCCGAGTAACTGCCGCCATCACCACAGCCCTCGCTTCTCCAGGCTCGTTCAAGTGGAGAAAGAAGGCCCAGTCACTCCTCGCACCTCGTGTAGATCCTACCAGGCGGATGCCTTCCTGCCAACCCCGGTGCCCCTCCCCTCGACGCTCGGTTCCCGTCTCAGGCTTTGCGGACACCGCCGGCTCCGCGGGCGCAGCCACCACTTCCGCGTTCAGCTCTCTCTTTTCCTCGCTCACTAACCCAGCAGCCGGTTCTTTCCCTCGCGGCCGGCGCGCAGCTGACGCCACCATCCAGCGACCTGGGTCGAGACCTGCGCTGGGCGTGGGCGGGCTGCGCAGGCGCAACGAGCTGAGCGCGCCTGAGCGCGGGAAGTGGTTCTGCGCGGGCACTTGCTCCTCTTCTTGGTTCAGGCTCGGAGGCTCGATCGCCCCAGTGAGTCCTCGCTCATCTCGCCCGCGCCCGTGGAGAAAGCGTGTCCCCTTCGCGGCTTGTTGTATGACAGACCCTCTGCTGTACCCGCTGGCGTCGCTCGGGTTGGGGAATCGGGACTGCAGAGGGCGTGTCCAGGAGGAAACTAACCTCTCTCTTCTCCTCCCACCTCCCCGCTGATCCTCTCCTTGAAAATAGACATCTTTTATAAGACATTTTCGGGTCGAGGAAGATGCCTGCTATACAGAAGCCGATGAGATATGGACATACAGAAGGACACACGGACGTCTGTTTTGATGAGTCTGGGAGGTAAGCTTCTTTGAGAAAAAGAATTATGAGAAAAGTTAAAATCTTGTTTCCAAAGGAGTTGGAAAGATGCGAGCCCCTATTTCCTCGCCCATATTTTCATTTTCTCAGCATCTCACATTATTAATTTTGTCAGATCACTTGATGTTGCCAGCTTGTCAAATTCAGTAGTCCGCTCTTCTTTTTGGTATGACATCTTCCATTGTCTTTAGTGATGCTATCCCTTTTTACTGTTTTTTTTTTTTTTTTTTTTTTTTTTTTTAACTTTCTGACTTATTTGTTTATTTATCCTGGCGATTGAACCCAGGGGCACTTAACCACTGAGCCATATCCCCAGTCCTTTTCATATTTTATTTTGAGACAGGTTCTCGGCAAGTTGAGGCTGGCTTTGAATTTGTCATCCTCCTGCCTCAGCCTTGCCAGTCACTGGGATTGCCGGCAAGAGCCTCTGGCTTATTATTATTTTTTAAAGCTGATTTTCCTCTTTTTGATTCCTAAAGGGTGATAATACCCTAGGATTAGTCTGGTCTCCTTTTGTTTTTCTGAATCCCATTCCTGTGCTGTACTATCCAATCTTGTGGCTTCTTCCACTTCTATCTTGATTGATTCATTGAAAAAATATTTGTTTGCTCTGCAGGGCACTAGAGATACAACAGTGCAAACAAGGCACGATCTTTCCCTTTATTGATCAGAAAGTCTTTCTGTTTTTATAGGCATTGAGCTTAAATTAATCTCAGAAATAAACATACTTTTAGAAACACTATGTATGTGCAGTGAGAAACTGATCTAGTTTGAGGAGGCAGGAAAGACTTTTTTGAGGAAGTGTTTCTTGAGATGAAATCTGAAAATTGAATATACTTTAGGAAATAGGGATGAGGGTGGCAGTGATGTTGACATTATAAGCAGAGGGAACACTGTTCAGAGGCCGAGTGAAGCAAGGGACTTGGCACACTTAAGAACTGAAAGAAAGCTAGTTATGCTAAAATGCCCAGGGAGGTAGAGATTGATGAGAGATTAATATGTGAAGGTAGGCAGGGAGCATCCTATGCAAAGTCTTTTGTCTTTATAAAGGAATCTTGTTTTTATCCTTGTTTTCTTCTTGTTTTGATTTTATTAAGGAATCCTAATACATCTACCAGTGGAAAGGTATTAAAGATTTGAAGCAGAGAGGAGTTGTGAGCAGTCTCTTGTTTTTGAGAAGATTCATGGAGCGTGCAGAGACTTAGCTATTTATATTAATTTAAGTTGAACATGATGGAAACTTGAACTAAAGTGGACATGGTGTGGAGAAAAGAAGTTATTCAGGAAATATTTAAAATGTGAAGTCAACAGGATGGTTCAGATATTAAGGATGGAGAGAGAGGAGTTAAGAATTACATGTTACTGTTGAGGAAATGATACTGCCTTTTGTAGTTACTGGAAATACTTGACCACTGAAGAGGAGTATATTTCAGAGGGAGAACACAAGGTGGAAATTATGTTTGCAGTTGTACGTGGTTAGTGTTGTGTTTCTTTGAGATATTCAACTAGAGATGTAAACAGTTTGATAAACTGGTCTTAAGCTCATAGAATAATGTGAACTAGAGATAGAAATATATATATCTTTAGCTGTTGCCTCCCTGAGTTCACGATTTAAGTCCTGGCTGGGAATTCACTTGGTAGTTGTCAGTATATAGATAGTATTTAAAGCTGTTAACTTGGATGAAATCACCAAGAGAGGGAGTGAATGTAGTTGAGGAAGGAGGTTCAAGGGTTAAGTACTGGATCACTCCAAAATATTTAAGAGATCAAGGCCGGGCACCGTGGCACACACCAAAGGCTTGGGAGCCTGAGGCAGGAGCATTACAAATTCAAAGCCAGCCTCAGCAACAGCAGGGTACTAAGCAACTCAGTGAGAACCTGTCTCTAAATAAATTGCAAAACAGGACTGGGGATATGACTCACTGGTTGAGCGCCCCTAAGTTCAATCCCTGGTACCCCAAAAAATAAAATAAAATAAAATAAATTAGAGATCAAGTTAGAAAAGGATTTAACTAAGGAGACAAAGCAGGGGAATCTAAAAAAATAGAGAACCAGGAGAAGAGAAGGTTATTTGAAAGCCAGATGAAGTGTGTGTTTTAAGGAGAAGGAAATAAACTCTATCTAGTTCTCCTGGTAAGTCAAATTGAAGATTAGAGAATCTCCCATTAGATTTAGTATTGTGGGGCCATTGATGATCTTGAGCAAGTTTTATGGAGTGGTAAGATTGAAAGCCTATTGGAGTGGATTTAAGAGAAGGGAAGGGAGCCAGGAGCAGTGGCCTTGCCTGTAGTCCCACCTACTTGAGAGACTGAGGCAGGACGATCACTTGAGCCCAGGAGTTCCAGGTCAGCCTAGGGAAGTAACATAGACATAGCCCCTGTCTCTAAACAAAACAAAAACAACATAAAATGAAGGGGAGGAACTGGAGTTAGTGAAGATGACATTCTCAGCAAATGAAGATAGTTGTAGTCAGGAAAGTTTGTGTTTTTTTTGTTTTAAAGCAAGAGAGATTACAGTGTATATATGAATGGATATGATCTGATAGAAAGTGAGAAGTTTGTGTTTTAGTAGAAGGAGGAATGACTGGAGTGATGTTCTTGACTAGGTGAGAAAGATTAGAATCTATTTTATAAGAGGGAGAAATTGGCCAAAGAAGAGGGAAGGAGCACCTAGAAGAAACCCCGTGATGTGGACACTTAGAGTAGATTGCTTCTGTTCTCTGGTGGAATTGGAAGATAAGTCATTAGTTGAGACTGGGTGAAGAGTTTGAAAGAAGAGGAGTTATTTGTGATATGGATGGTTAGAAGAGAGGGAAAGTCTGATGGACTAGCGAGATATAACTAGATTGAGGGGTGCCATTAATAGCCTACCTCAGGTAGTAATGAATTTAAAGGAGACTAGATAACCTGGTTGTATGTATTTCTCCAATTATATGTAGCTCTGTGAACACAAACTTAATAACAGGAAGAGAGGTGGATTTAACCAGAGTTGGAGTTTTGTCAAGTTAAGTATGAAAAAATGATAGAAAGCCATGGGGTAGGGGGTTGATGCAGAGAGAGGACTGATGTTAATGACAGACTATGAAATCTAAGCCAGATTTGGAGGGACTTGAGAATTCGAAAGGAGTGAGACACAGTGAAAAGATACTGTCAATGGATCATAGATCCTAATAGAATAAAAAAAAAAAAAAAAGTTGAATTTAGAATGCTCATGGTTTAAGATAAAAAGACGAGTGATTAGGATGGTCGAAGTTGAGATTATGAAGCTATTGCAGTATTAGTAGAGACAAAATCTAGCATGGGAGACTGAGGTGAAGGACAAGATCATTAAGGGAGAGGCATATCATAAGGTTTCATTGACATGGTTATTAAAAATGCCAAGAATTATGATAGGAATGGTTTTGGGGAAAGAATAACAATAAGCCAAGGGCTAAACTCTTTATGAAACATTAGGAATTTCTCTTCAGGAATATGTAGATGGCAGAATTGCAAGCTTTTTTTTTGTTTTCTTTTTTAAGAGAAAGTGAAGTGTGGCCATAGAATAAAACTAAAAATGAAGTGTAAGAAATGTTCATGGGGTTGGGATTGTGGCTCAGTGATAGAGCACTTGCCTAGCACATGTGAGACACTGGGTTCGATCCTCAGCACCACATAAAAATAAATAAATAAAATAAAGGTGTTGTGTCCATCTACAACTAAGAATATTTTTTAAAAAAGGAATATTCACCTCCAGTGCCCGAGAGGTATAGAAAAGAAATCAACTACCACTTGAGAGAGTGGTGACCAGAGAAATAATAAAAAAAAAAGATGATATAGAGTTTTGCTTATGCCTCACCATGAATCTCATGAAGCATAGTGGAGGGGTTAGAGAGGAGTAGTCAGATTGTTCTGTGAAGTTGAAGAGGCCATTGCCTGGAATTATTAACTCCTTATAGTTAATTCCTCAGCAACTTAACAAGACTCTGAGAAACTTAGGGAGACCCTGTCTCAAAAACAAAAAGCAAAACAAAACAAAAAAGCATTAGAGATGTAGCTCAGTGGTAAAAGCACCCCAGGGTTCAATCCCCAGTTTAAAAAAGAAAAAAATTCGTTGAGTTAGCCACCTCCCTCCTCAGTACCATATATAGACTATTTCCATCACTTTAGAAAGTTCTCTTGAACAGTATTGAGTTCTTATGAAGAGTCATGCTTGACAAGATGCTTGACCTTCTGCAACTGTAGAAGCAGAGTTTTCAGGAGGTCTATGGGTGTATGTTTGGTGTACTGGGAACTGAACCCAGATGTTCTCTGAGTTACATCCTCAGCCCTTTTAATTTTTATTTTGAGGCAAAATCTCACCAAATTGCCTAGGCTGTCCTTGAACTTGGAATTCTCCTGCCTTAGCCTCCTGAGTAGCCAGGATTACAGGTGTATACCACTGCACCCAGCTTCAAGCAGCATTCTTAAGATGACTTTTGACTTTTCAAGTAGATACTGTTGCACTGGAACAGCTTCAGAAATTTGTTTTCTGATTTTCCTGTGATTGGCATTATCATATAAATGTCAAGTACATTTTGTTCAACTTGTATATTCATTAACATTTTTTTCTGAAAAGCAGTTTAGTGTTTATTTATTTATTTATTTTTTAATAATGAGACATGGTTTTGCTATGTTGCTCTATTGGCCTTTAACTTTGGGCTCAAGGGATCTTCCTACTTCAGCCTCCTGAATAGCTGAGACTATAGGCATATGCCACTATGCTCAGCCAATATTTAACTTTGTTGATTAAACATGTACTTGGTGTATCTTTTAAGCTCATTGCTACTGAAAGCATTATGGGGTTTTGTTTTGAAAAGCATAGTCAAACTATGAATATGTAGTTGGTTATTCAATGTACTAAGTGACAAAACCACTGTAGGAAGAATGTTCAGATTATTCTAAAAGCTCATCTCCTTGCTGCACCTACTTGTAGACCAAATAGTCTATTGAAATACGTGAAATACTTCTCCCATCACCCCTGAGACTGAAAGAGTCCCTAGGGGTTTATGTCTGAATTTATTTTGATTTTTTTTTTATTTCTTTTTATTTTTTTATATGGAATGCCTCACATGTTGTCTTTCAAGAGCTAGGGACATAGCTCAGTGGTAGAGCACTTGCCCAACATGTGCAAAGCCCTAGGTTCAGTCCCCAATACTGCCCAAAAGAAAGCATGTTGTCCTTGAAGGGATTTGTTAGTTTACATTGAATCAAGAAAGAGTTGGGAAAAAGGAGACAAATTATTACTAGTCATTTTTTGAGATTAAACATGTGTTAAAATGAGAACTCTGTTCATTGTATGTGTGTTACACTATTAAAAGAGACCATGGCAAAAGCTAGATGTACAAAGAAGAGGTCTTATAAACCCACCCCAGCCAATTCTGATGCAACTAATATTAATATACGTCAAAGTGAAAAAACCAGGACAATACCAAGCCAACTAAATGTATAAACCAGGAGTATCCTGGGCAAACTGACACTGATGACCCTCCTCATTCCTGCAGAGGTAGTTCAAGATCCTTAATCTCATATTAAGCTTTTCCTTAAATAGGATGACCCCAGTCTTCATTTTCCTTCTCATTTCTTGGATTGTCTATTCCAGATGTACTCCTTATGCTTTATTAACTTTATTTCATGTGTTTGGAGCTGCCCTTGTCGTCACTTTCAGCATACCTAATCCTACTTCTACTCGTCCTCTTTTTTAATTATTATTATTATTATTATTATTTGGTACTGGATTAAACCCAGGGATGCTTAACCACTGAGCCACATCCTGGGCCCTTTTTATATTTTATTTAGACAGGTTCTCACTAAATTGCTTGGGGCCTCATCAAGTTGCTGAGGCTGGCTTTGAACTCAACGATCCTCTTGCTTCAGCCTCCTGAGCTGCCAGGATAACAGTCGTGTGCCACCATGCCCAGTCTACTTGTCCTTTTGACTTCCCAGTATAATGACCACTTCTCTCTCTTGGTCTGTCTCTGTCCCTCCAGGAAAAAGAACACAAAAAATTCATTACTTGCCTAAATCATGGGAGTATTACACTCCTAAACACCATTTTTCTTATGAACCTGTCTGGTTTCATGTAGGAATTAATCTTATCTTCTGAATATTCAAAGTTCTTTATGTGGCTTCTTTTTTGCCATATGTTAACTTTATTTTTAATCAAGATTATATATATTTTAATTTTGTCTACTTTTTGTATGTGCCCAGATAGGACATATATTGGATGAATAAAAGCACTGGGAAAATTAGAGGTTTAAAATGACTTAGGAGACAGGGGTGTACTTCAGCAGTATAGTGCTTGCCTAGCGGGTGCAGAAACCCTGAATTCCATCCCCAGCACTGCAAAAACAAACAAAAAAACCAAAAAGTAACACATACAGGTAGCCATTGGAATAATCACCTTTGAGTAACCAAACTTGTGTATTAATCCATTTATTCATTCAGCAAACATTTATTAAAGTTTCTTTGTGTCAGAGACTGATGGGCTGGGGATACAGTGGTGAGCAAGATAAAGATGGTCCCTGTTGTTGCAAAGATTACACACTCATCTTTTTTACATTATTGCAAAAGGAATAATTTATGCCAAGGAAAAACTCTGGAGAATATTAAACTTACCTTCATTTTATAGAATGGGAAGTTATTAGTCTTTATTATTAGTGTCTGTATAAAATGAGAAAACATATTCGCTAATATCTTGATTTCATTTAAATTACATATAAAGGTAGCATTCAAAAAAAAAAATCAATATGCCTGAAACTGGGTGACTTTTTACTATGTGTTTCCTTCACAGTTGTATTGTGACTTGTGGAAGTGATGGTGATGTGAGAATTTGGGAAGACTTGGATGATGATGATCCTAAGTCTATTAATGTTGGAGAAAAGGCATATTCATGTGCTTTGAAGGTAGTAAACAATTCCATCAACTGATCTGAATGATACTGGCATGTGATAGTTTCTGCATGAGTGAAAATCTTTTTTATAGCAATTTTGAATATAGATGAACCTTTTTGTTTTTTTCTCTTATGAAGTAATGTTTAAAAATGTATAATGCCACATGTTGCCCCAAAATTTTAAAGGTAAAATAGGAGTGGTTTATTGAAGGTAATCAATGGGTATTAATGTTGAACAAATTAAAATATTTACAAGAAAATTATGCTTTTAAGAAAGGTTAAAGTGTTCCCTTTTATTATTTGAGAATAAAATACCTTAATGGTATTTTTAGCTTACTGCTATGATTTGCTTGTCCCTCAAAAAGATTGTTTTGCACACTTACTCCCCAGCACAACAGTAGTGGGTGGTGGAGTCTAATGAAGATGATTAGGCCACAAGGACCTAATGAATTGTTTAAGGCCTTTACTGTGGAGTGAGTTGGTTGTTGCAGAACGGAGTTCTTATAAAAGGGCAGGTTGGGTTCTCTTACTTGCTCTCCCTTTGCTCTTCTGTCATGGGATTACACATCAAGTAGGCCCTCACTGGATGGGAATCACTTTTTGTTCCCCCACATTTCATATTGGTGCATTATAGTCATACATAATGATAGGAATTGTTACATACTCATACATGCACATAATATGACTATAATTTGACTAGATGTGAATCTCTTGATCTTGGACTTCTCAGTTTCCAGAATTATGAGCCATTAAATTTCTGTTCATTATAAATTACCCAGTCTCTGATAATGTTATAGCAGCACAAAATGGATTCAGATACTCACTAACTCAGATAACTTAAGGAGTTATTCAAGAAAACAGTAGTGTTTCACTAACTTTGAATATATGCACATATTTCATGTGTTTCCAATGTTTGTGGGAGACAAGAGAACATGATATAGATTACTAAAAGAATTAAGACATGTTTTCAGAAGAACTTTGGGAAATTAAGAATCTAAAAGTGACTAAGATTTTTATTGTGATGAATTTGAATTTGGACGTATTGTGTTTGCTTAAAAGAAAAATATCTTTCCATAGGACTCATATTTTTTCCAAACTCAGTCTTATTAAAGTAGAGAATGGGGCTGTGGCTGTAGCTATAAATAAAACAAAAGTATTGTGTCCATCTACAACTAAAAAAACATTAAAAAAAAATAAAGTAGAGGAGATGGTCTTTATATATCTTATATATTCTTTTTAATAGGTCATATATAGTAGAAAATACATATACAAAAGAAAAAATATAAATGACCAATGTACATTAAATATGAACTCTCACTAATAAGCAAAGAAGGGCAAATTACACAATCAGGTTTTTTTTTGTTTTGTTTTGTTTTTTTCCTGTAAGATTGGCAAGGAAGTTGGGCATGGTGGTACTTGCCTGTAATATCAGCAATTTGGGAGACTGGGGCAGCAGTATCACAAGTTCAAAGCCAGCCTCAGAAACTTAGTGAAGCCCTAAGCAACTCAGTGAGACCTGTCTCAAAATAAAAAAAAAACCTAAATAAAAAAGGGCTGGGGATGTGGCTTAGTGATTAAGTCCCTCTGGGTTAATCCCTGGTGCAAAAAAAAGAATTGGTAAGGATGAAAATCCCCAGTAATAGTGATGGCTTAGAGAAGTATGAATATATTTAGCTTCTGGAAGTATAAATAAGAAACTTTAATTGTTTTTAATTTTTTTGCAGTCCTTTAAAGGTGATAGAACCCAGATGCTTTACCCCTGAGCTATAATCCCTTGTCCTTCCTATACCCTGTTTCTATCCCCAAACAGGGTTTCATTAAGTTGCTGAAAGTCTGGCATTGAATTTGGGATGATGCTGCCTCAGCATTCTGAGTCACTGGGATTACAGGCATGTACCATCAGGACTGGCTAAAAAAGACTTTTTGTTTTTGTTACTGGAGATTGAACCCAAGGATGCTTAACCAGTTAGCTCATCCCCAGCCAGTTTGTTTGTTTGTTTAGTATTGGGGATAGAGACAGGGTCTCGCTGAGTTGCTGACTCTGGCTTTGAACTCACAATCCTCCTTCCTCAGCCTCCGAAGCTACTGGGATTACAGGTTTATTTTTTATTTTGAGACAGGGCCTAACCAAGTTGCTCAGAGTCTGGGTAGGTTGCTAAGCCAGGCTTTGAATTTGCAATCCTCCTGCCTTAACCTCCCTAGGTACTGGGATTACAAGCATGAACCTCCATTCCAGCAATAAGATACTTTTTAAGAAAAGAAATTGATACTGTGTATCAAAATTAGAATATGCATAGTCTGTTCTGAGTAGTTTTCTAGGAAAATACACACTTTCTAGTTTATATGGACAAGGATTAGTAAAAACACCTGCTGTTTTTGAAATAGCAAATTTCAAAATAGCAAAAGTTAGAAAAAACTGTTATTTCCATGATTCAAGAAGTTAGTTAATAAATTTGATAAAGCCATACAATGGAATACAGTACAAACACTAAAAAAAGAGAAAAAAGAAAAAATATAGTTTCTTGTACCCTCAACTGAAAAGTTGCAGAACACTATAGCGTAGTGTTATGTTTGCTGAAATTATATCTTTGTATATAAATGTATATATTATTATCATTCTTGTATTTGCATAGGTACAGATAAATACTAAAAAGACAACACCAGAATGTTAGTGGTGATTACTTTAAAAGAGTAGGGAAACTCATTCTCTCCTCATGTAACTTTCATATTTTTTTCTTCTATAGTAAGCATGTATTGCTTTTGTGTATGAAAAAAACTGTAAGGAAGAAAAAAGTAAGAGCTTTTGTATTCGTTGTAGTGCTGTTGTAACAAATTCCACAAACTTGCTGTCTTAAAACACTAGGACATTATTGTCCAATAGTTCAGGAGGCAAAATGACTGAAATCAAGGTGTCATCTCAGTAGGTTTGGTTCTTCCCAGGCTCAAAGGGAGTATCCATTCCATGCCTGTCATCTGTGCTGGGAAGATTGTGACAGTCCTCAGTGTTCTCTGACTTGTAGACACATCATTCTAATCTCTGCCATGGATTCAGCATTTAGATTTTATCCCACTCCAAAAAGACACAATCATTTCATTGTGGAAACATAGGGCAGCTCTACACTGGCCATTGTGGCTGTGCCTTCTGGTGGCCTCTTTCCTCATTGAAATTGTGTTTTCTCTGAAAAGCTCTCTTGAGTCTCCTTCATTTTTATGTCATTTGGAGTGAAGGGAGGGGAGGGGAGAGGGGTGTAGGAAGGTTAGGAGAATGAATCAGACATTATTACCCTATATATATATAAAACTATACAACCGGTGGGATTGTACATCATATACAACCAGCAGAATGAGAAATTATACTCCATTTATATATGGTATATCAAAGTGCATTCTACTGTCATGTATAACTAATTAGAACAAATAAAAAAATTTTAAAATGCTACTGAAGTGTTTTCTTACAGAATAAAAGAACTATTAACATACATTTCAGGAAAGTTAAGCATTGGTAATTTTTCCCTTGATGGGAACTATAATTATTAAATTGTTATCTTTCACAGACTTTTTATCTATGGAGACACTCCCAGTTGATTTGAATTTGTTATGCCAGTGTTTCTTACCTTTATTTTTCTTTTAGAATGGAAAATTGGTCACTGCAGTTTCTAATAATACAGTTCAAGTTCACACATTTCCTGAAGGAGTTCCAGATGGTATATTGACTCGCTTCACTACAAATGCAAATCATGTGGTGTTTAATGAGGATGGTACTAAAATTGCTGCTGGATCAAGGTAAGACTCTGACTTATATAAGAGAAAGGAAATAATGTTAGAAGAAGAGCCTCATTTATTTGTTTTTGGCTGATATTTTCAGGACTCTGTTAGCTTCTTGTTTTTTATTGTTATTTTACTTTTATATGCAAATCTTCTACTTAGTGGAGGTTTTTGAAGACAAACTTGTACTATTTTGTGAAGTGAAGTCTACTGTTTTGCAGATGACCTATTCAGTAAATGGTGCAAAAGACTGGAGAAAGGAGATAGTTTGAAACAAAATTTAAAAGCTATTTGGGGTATAACTTGAACTGTGCAACCAGGAGTTTTGTAGATTCTCTTTTTTGAGGCTTACTTGTCATAGGGAAAAAATGTAATTGGTGAAATTGCAAGTTTTAGTAAAGATATAGTACTTCCTAAAATACATGTGACTGTAATTAGCAAATAATGAAAACTTACATATAATGTAACTAAAGAAGCCATTTAGGAAGTGTTTGTATTTTAACAAAATGGGAAATCTTGACTTGTGTTTTTAGCATCTTTGTGGAACAAAAATAAAAAGTAAATTATATTTGGCTGTCAAATTTTACAAGTTGCAGTATAGAAATCATAGCATTCACTCTTGTGATTTTGAAATAGTTTGAGTCATAGCTTTTAGGAGAGGGTTTGTATTGGCTTTTGTTCATGTGCATTATTCTATTGTGTATAGTGATTTTCTCGTCAAAATTGTGGATGTGATGGATAGCAGTCAACAGAAGACATTTCGAGGACATGATGCCCCTGTTTTAAGTCTTTCTTATGACCCTAAGGGTGTCTTCCTGGTAATTATTTTTCTCCTCTCTTTTGTGGTTTTATTGAATATGTTTAAAAATGTTTCCTGGTTGGCAAAAAAGTCATTTTTGAGTAAATCAATTGAGCCAGTTTTCATGTAGTATTATGGCTATAACTATAGAGAAATTCATTGTTTATCCTTGCAGGCATCGGCTAGTTGTGATGGATCTGTCAGAGTTTGGCAAATTTCAGATCAGGTAAACCTGTCAATTTGAATTTAAAACTTTTTGCCCATTTCTATCATGTGGGTATTACATATTGTATTGTTGGGCCAAATTAGTAGTTATTTTTCCTTATTATTTGTCCCATCCCCACCCCCGCAATGCTGGGGATTGAATCCAGGGGTGCTGTACCACTGAGCTATAGCCCCAGCCCTTTTTACTTTTTATTTTGAGACAGGGTCTCACTAAGTTGCTGAGGCCTCAAACTTGCGGTCTTGCCCCAGTCTCTCACATAGCTGGATTAGAGGTGTGCACCACCACAGCCAGCTGTAGTTGTTTCTTTAAATAGCAGTAAGTATTGTTTTTGTGATCATATTTCAGAATAGGACTGGAGTTGTGGCTCAGTGGTAGAGCATTTGCCTGGCATGTGTGAGGCCCTGGGTTTGATACTCAGCATCACATATACGTAAATTAAATAAAAGATCCATTGACAACTAGTAAAAATTTTAAAAAAATTTGACTAATTATTGCAAAATTAATTTATATGTTAAAAACTTTTTGCTTTTGTTCTCAATCACAAGGGGAATTAGTTTATATTTCACTTTAAAACTGTAAATCAAAAGGTGATTCAATCTTCATGTATTTATAGATAACTACCATGTGTTAGGCCTTGTATTAGATGTTGGGGAAACCAAAATAAATGATGCATAGACTATGCTTGATTTGAAGAGTTGCATATACAACTTGTTCCAACTTAGCCTGATAAAGGTTTTAAAGGCCTTATGAAAAAATGCTTTCCAAATTGGCAGAAGGAACAGTTAAGTTTTCCTGAAAAAATCAGAGCAGACTTGACATTCCTAGAAATAACAAATGACGAGTGGGAATAATATCCCCAACAGCTCTGCCTTAGTAGCCACAGTTTCTTCCCCTCATTCTTGAACTATGTAGGTCTGACTTTGACACCTTAATATTTTATGGTAGACATTTCAGATTTTATTTGTTCTTGTAGACACATTATGATTTTAACATATTGAGAGTTTGTGTGTGTTTATTCATTGAGTATGTTGTTTATTAGACATAGAAAATACTCCTATTTACAATTTATACTCTTTATACCTCCAAAGAACTTTAAAAAATATGGGTGAATGAGGCATTGTAATTGAATTAAAATTTAAGTTGCTTTTTTTTTTTTTTTAATATATATCAATTTGAAGAAACCACTTATTAATTGTACTCAATTCTGTGTATATTTTGGGGGAATTTTCATAAAGGGAAATAAATTTTCTTTTTCAAAAATCAGACATGTGCCATTAGTTGGCCACTGCTACAAAAATGCAACGATATGATGAATGCAAAATCCATCTGCAGACTTGCTTGGCAGCCAAAAAGTGGGAAGGTAAATTACTCTTATTTTTTGAATTATTTCTTTTGATCCTTGTCAACTTTCAATGTAAGAATAACTTTTTAAATTTCAACCGTTTCATTTAGGTTATAGATTTTAGAGCCCTATACCAAAAAATATTGAAATACTTTACAAAATTTTAAACTTTTTAGAGATTTTGTTTTGAAGTGTATGTTTTCCTGAATTAATTGTATATTTTTCTTTACATTCTTGTTTCATGGAGCAACTATAGAAATAGTTTTGTTAGGTCCACTCTCATTGCTTGTATTCAATGTTTTGAAGGTACTAACTGACACAAACCACAGAATGTTAGGAGAAGTTTGCAAGAAAGAAAGACAGTGTTTGTTATTTGAAAACGAGATGCTTGTGTATGAGGAAATCCCCAGAAAAATCTACTGAGGGTGAAAACTTTTTCTAATAATAAGTTTCAGGGGCAAGGGACTGTTCAGTGGTAGAGCACTTGCCTGGTGTGTTCAAGGAGCCCTGAGTTCAGTCCTCAGCCCTGGTGAGATAAAAAGGAAGAGGGAGAAGAAAGAAAATTCAGTAAGGTAACTGGAAGCAGAATTAATATAAAGATCAATAACTGTCTTTCGTACAAACAGTAGCTTCTTCGAAAACATAGTGAAAGTAAATAGCTCTTTTACTGTTAAACCAAAAATGATAAAGTTGCTGGGGTAAAAATACCATGAAATGTGAAAGACATACATAAAGAAAACTTCAACATGTTTCTAAGAGGAGTTAAAGTAGACTTGGATAAATGGAAAACAAATCCTATTCTTAGAAGGGAAGTTTCAATATACATAAAGATGTTAGTTCCTCCCTAAATTAATCCATAGTTTTGACAGCATTAAAGTATAAAATATCAGTCAGATATTTGGCAGGACAAAACAGCTGATTTTCAAGTCCATGTGGAAACTAAATCATTGAAAAGTGATGAAAAGCATCTAAACCAATCAAATATTAAAACATATTAAGCTATGAGAATTAGAAGTTCACTATTTACTCATGAGTAAACATATCTATTAAACAGAAGTAGACAAAAGTATATGTGAGAATTTAGAGTTTAGTAAAGATGGGTGGGGAGGATTGAACCCAGGACCTCAGGTAGTCTGGGCAGGCCCTATACCACTGAGCTATACTCCTAGCCCCATACAGGTAGCTTTTAAAGATAAAAATATATGCAACCTTTCATACTATCAGAAATACTAATTAAAACGATGGATTAAATTATTTTTTATTTATCAGAGATGGTCAAAGATGAAAAAATTGCTTAGATACAGTGTGGAAGAAGGTTTAGTAGTTTTTATCAGAATAGATGACTTAACAGTGCTACTTCTAGGTATATTATAAGCATGTTCATAATATGCACTAAAGAGTGTGTGTAACAGAAATATTGCACCATTGTTATTAGTAATATAAGGTTGGAAACATTCTAAATGTTCATGTACAGGATTTGGTAAAATAAACTGGTAGTTATGAAAGTTAGATTCTAATTGTTAGAATGAGGTATATTTTTATGTCCTCCTATGCAGTAATCCTTAAGATACATTAAATAAAACACATCAAACTGTAGAACAGTAGGTATATATATGATGCTACTGTTTACTAACTAAAAAGAGTGGGAGTATGTGTATATACTTTTAAATATTTGTACATAATACTTAAATATATGTACACATGCATTCTTGTGTAGTCTATGCTTATTTGCCATTGAGGTATAGAAATAGAATTTAGGGATAGGAGACAGACTTTCAGTGTATACCCTTTGTGTTACATTGATTTTACCCCTGGTACTAGGGATTGAACAGATTTGCTCTTACACTTTATACATTTGGGGCTGGGGAGATAGCTCAGCTGGTAGAGTGCTTGCCTTACAAGCACAAGGTCCTGAGTTCGATCCCCAGTACCAAAAAAAAAAAACACTTTATAAATTTGTCTGGATGAATTATATGCCTTTTTTCTCTTCAAATTGAATTTAATATAAACTTTTGTTTAAATTATCTTTCTTAATAGTTATTGGCAGTTCCTGTGGAAAAATCTGTAAAATTATATAGAAGAGACACTTGGAGTAATCAGTTTGATCTTTCAGATAGTTTCATCTCTCAGGTAAGTTTTGTAAGTGACTTTCAGTTGGCTACAGGGAGTTTTTAATGCGTACATCACTAAATACAGCAGCGGTTAAATATTGAAAGTGAAGAACAGCTACAGACTGCTGTGTCTATGTCTACCTTCTATCCCTTAACTTTTCTTCGTTTAACCAATAACTGGATATTGGTACATATTGGTCCTATCTTACCTTTATCCTCTGTGAGATTTGATGAGAAAATCTTTTAATTTATAAGAAATTAAATTTAACACTACCATAGATTTAGAACAGGCTATTCTTGAATTATCATTAATTGGCTTTTATTGTTAACTGAGTTTCATTGAGACTTGTGATCATAGTCTGAAATTTTAGAGCAAGAAAAGTTATTAATCTGTATCATCTCTTACAATCTCTTATGCACACACATGCATGCGTACAAATATTTTGCAATTTAGGAAACATAGGACCCCTCCAATAGGTCAACAATGACCCCTCCAATAGGTCAACAATGGATTATAAGGTCAGTTTACTTCCTGGTTCTCTTGATGGTGAATGCTAAGAGGATGATTTGTATTGTCTTTTTTTGAATATAATAACTTAGATTTCACTTTTAAAATTGTCGCAGTATAATTTTCTCATGGAAAACAAAGTAATACCTGTTAGCAATAGTTGAATATTATTGAAAAAGAAAGTTTAAAAATAAGCAAACTTGGTCTTATCATTCCTATGTCAAATTAGAAACAATATTGAATAGGAATATAAAAATTTAAATTTGATAATAAAGTAATAATTTAGTTTCAAATTATATACAATTGTTATTTATTAACTCTTTTTCTTTATAGACCCTCAGTATAGTAACCTGGTCTCCCTGTGGGCAGTACTTAGCTGCAGGTAGTATTAATGGTTTAATTTTAGTTTGGAATGTGGAAACCAAAGACTGCATGGAAAGGTATGATTCAGTATATCTTCTGTTCTTCATTCATTTCTATTAGTGTTTTGTTTTATTTTGAAACATTTTAAAGTTCAAATTATTAATCAGAATGAAGATAACTAGCTTTTAGATTGTTGTCATTTCACCTTTTCTAACTAAAATTATCTAAAGAACTGTATAGTTTTTGTTTTTCTTGACAGTCTTTTAAGAGCCTACTTTATTCGTTTTTAGGGTGAAACATGAGAAAGGTTATGCAATCTGTGGCCTGGCCTGGCATCCTACTTGTGGTCGAATATCTTATACTGATGCAGAGGGAAACCTTGGGCTCCTGGAAAATGTATGTGATGCCAGTGGAAAGATGTCAAGCAGGAAGGTAATAAGTAATATGGTAGAACAGTTTCTTCAAAGTGTTGTTGTGTTTGTGTGGATTGAAAGACACCACAAATTACCTTACTTTATTGTGAGAGTACCATTTATGTTACTAACTTAGATGCACAGTAATAGTAACAGTTATTATTGTGTAATAATAATTAAACTTGTGTAACCGTTTCAACTTGTGTAACCTAATGTTTTCCAAATGTGTTGGAAATTTTCCCCCTTTGTCTTTCCAAGGAATTTCCTTTGTTAAATACTATTTTAGTATCCTGGTACTCTGAGGATTGTTAGCTAAATGTTTTATAGCTAAAACTTAGAGGTAATAGCAGTAACAGCTCTTATTTTGGCTTGTAAACTTTTTCTGCTCTGAATTAGCCTTAGCTTTTACATTCCCTGTACACCTCTTCTGCTTAGTCATATAGCTTTGCTACCGCACTTTAAATAAATTTTTATACTTCCTTGCCTTTATTCACTATTCATCCCATCTGACAAATATACCTTTTCATATTTCAAGTCTTAATTTAGACTTCCAGTTTAAGTTGCAGACTAAATGCATCCGTTTACCTCTGCTTCTCCTGAAGCCCTCATTAAAACTACACTAAAGCTTGGGAGATAGCTCAGTCAGTAGAGTGCTTGCCTTGCAAGCACGGGCCTGGGGTTTGAACTGCAGCACCACAAAAAAAAAACTACACTAAAGAAAATTTTTTTCAGCTTTCATGTTTTATTATCTAGTATTGTGCTAAAAATTCTGATATGTGATTCTTATATTTCTTGACACACATGCATAAATGGATCAAAAAGTATTTTCACTTAGAAAAGTTAACTCCAACCAGAAATGCAAAACATTAAAAAAATAAGCAAACTTGTCTTATCATTTTTATGTCAAATGTAATTAGAAATTATATAGAATAGGAGTATAAAAATTTGAATTTGGCAATAAAAATAATTTAATTTCAAATTATATAAAATTGTTAGCTTAGATTCCCTTGTATACTACTCTTTCTTGGCAGGTGGGAGGGTACTGAGGATTGAACTCAGGGGCACTCAACCACTGAGTCACATCCCCAGCCCTATTTTGTGTTTTATTTAGAGACAGGGTCTCACTGAGTTGCTTAGTGCCTCACTGTTGCTGAGGCTGGCTTTGAACTCTCAATCCTCCTGCCTCAGCCTCACCAGCTGCTGGGATTACAGGCATGTGCCACCATGCCCAGCTTGTATACTACTCTTAACCCCAAGGTACAAGTACTGCATTTTGCACTTACTTGGCCACATTTCTGACCCAAGCTAAAGGACTAGAAAAAGAAACTGGGAATAGTCCCAAGTAAATATAAGAAGCCATAGCAGAGAAAACCTAAAATGTGTCTGAAACAATCTTAAGAGAGAAACTTCTAATCTTACATGGATAGTGCTCTTCTGTGGATTTCTTAGTACGAGTACAAACTTCACAGAGCATCTTTAAGACTGGGCTACCAACCCAATAACACAGGTATGACAGGAAGCCCAATAGGCTAGATACAGGGACCATGTAAATAGGTAAAAGAAACTCAAGGACCAGATGCTAAAACTTTTCCTTGTGACCACAGTTGAAATATGTAGTTGAACCTTAGGTAGTTTTCCATTTCTTGGCAGATGGTTGCTGAAATACATCTTGTACCCCTGACTGCTTTTTTTTTAAAGAATCTGGTCACTCTTGGCCCATGCTGAGTTGAAGGAGGTAATGTCTTGACCTACAAGGTGGGTGCGTGTTTGGTGTAGCCAGAACATACAGAGTTCTTGACCTGTGTGATGAAGAATGCTTTTAAAGTGAATAATCACATGAGATTAAAAAAGACAGTTGAACAGAATTTCAGAAACTGGAAGACAGAAAGATGATTGAAAATTAACTTTTAACTTCTCAAAAAATTGGATTCTAAGACCTCAATGGGTGGACCTGAGAGTGCCTGACTGAATCCCTGGATTCATTTCTTTTTTTTTTTTTTTTGGGGGGGGGGGGTGCTGGGGATCAAACCCAGGGCCTTGTGCTTACAAGGCAAGCACTCTACCAACTGAGCTATCTCCCCAGCCCCCCTCCCAGATTCATTTCTTAGTAGCAGTAGGTACTTCTAAAAGGGGGACTGACAACAATAGGGTAAATTTAATAAGCAAAAAGATACTTTCAGCCTCCACATCAGTGTGCACAGCTGGGTAACTGCCCTCCGCACATATATTCTGGCAGAATGTTGGAGTTGTGTTTATTCTGTGGAAAAAGTAACACAAAGATGGTCCTTGGTTCAGAGATACTGAGTACAGTTGAGCAGCATTGAATGATGGGAGGAATAGGGAATATGGTACTGAAAACATAGGCTTAAATCAAAATGTAGGTACTTGAATGCCAAAATTCCCTGCTCACTTGTACTTGACTCCCAGAACATTGTCAGTCAGTCTTATGCTCTTCAGGCAGGATACTGGAGGAAGCATCTTTGGAAATCTGTCCAAGAAAAAGGACCTAAAGAGACAAGGAGATTCTTCTTCTTCTTTTTTTTTTTTTTAATTTCTTTTTGGATGTAGGTGGACACAATACCTTTTTTTTATATTTATATGGTGCTGAGGATTGAACCCAGGGCCTCACGCATGCTAGGTGAGCACTCTACCACTGAACCACAATCCCAACCCCAGACAAGAGATTCTTAATTCCAGGGAAAACAAAAAGTTGTAAAAGAAAGGAAAAGTGATCCTAATATACTATATCTCTAGAAGGAAGATAGGAATAGTGCCTACCATTTAGCATGATTATGAGGATTAAGTGAACATGTATAGTTAGAAGAGTGTCTAGTACACTTTGTAAGAATTGGCTGTTACTATTCAGCCATGAATAGCACTTATGATTTTTAAAAATTTATTAGCGCATTATAGTTATACATAATAGGTTCATTTTTACATAGTCATAAATGAATGTTTTCTTCGTTTTAATCCCCAGCACTTCCCCTTTCTTTCCTGTCTTCCCTCTCTCTGATTCCCTTCTCCATCCTACTAGTCTTCCTTCTCTTCACTTGCATGATTTTAATAACCTACATACTGTGTATTGATTGACCAAAATGAGAACCTAACTGTATTGGGAGGATTGAGGTAGAAGAATAGTGTATGAAATGTTCCTGGTGGTTGTAAAAGGCCACCAAATCTTCATCTTCCATAGAAATAAGTTAATAGGGTCTATTAAACAGATCTGATTAAAAATTTACAAGTAACACTAGGATATTATTTATAAATATGAGGGGAAATATCCAAGAAACAACTAAAAGAGCTGGAAATATTTATTCTGCAGAGAAGTTGGGGGCTATGCAGATTTCTTTAAATGTTTAAAATAAACTATAAAACTGACTAGTACATATACATGTATAATATTGATAAAAAGTAGATTAAGAAAAAAAAATTTTAGTTCCAAGGTCACCTTTTATAAAGTGTTTAAATCTTTCTATCTAGAATTGACCACTCTCTCCTTTTTGCTTTTACTCTTCACAGTTCATATTTCTGTCATAACACCTGTTAATAAGTTTATAGACTTCTCCACAACTATAAGGCCAAATCCCCATTTTCCAATAAGAAAATTTTAAAAAAGTTTTTGGCCAACTGCAGTACATAAACTCTTAGAACTGTAGCTGGAATGGTTAAATAAATACAGCATTTAGTTACTAATTACTCATCAAATTATATGCTTATATACATTTACAAGCACTTTGTTCTTTTTTTGTGTGTGTGTGGTCCAGGGCCTTGTGCATGCAAAGCATGCACCTTACCAAATGAGCTATTTCCCCAGTCCTGTTTTCTTTCTTTCTTTTTTTTTTTTTTTTAGCATAGTTTAGCAAAAATAATCACATTTACTTCCATTTAAAATGTCTGTGATGTAGTTCATTTTAATGGTGTTCTTATTAGAATTTTGTAGTACCAAACTATAAGTTTCTATTGGTCCAACATTTGTGCAGTTTCTTTCATCCTGTAGGAGTACGTTGTACCTCTGCCATGAATCTGCTTACTATTTTATTTTGTAAAATGATATAAAAACTTGTTTACAGTGGCATCCAACCCCTGCAATGGTATATTTTCGTAATTCTAGGAAATAATGATTAAATATATTGACTATCTTTGCTCCTTTGTTTTTCTTTAGTTGAGATTGTTTAAAGCACATATATTTTACCTAAGTAGTATTTTGTTCAAAATAAAATTTAATGAGAGAATGTCTTAACTGTGATAGACTTTATAGTGATTTTATCCTGTTAATGTGAAGTGACTTCTATTTTGGAGAATGTCTTTTGAGTAATAAACTTTTCCCTTATATTTTGGTATGTACAGTAATCCTGCCCTTTGCCCAGACTGTGAGGCATTTAAAACAAGGGCTGTCTTATATAACTGTAATCTCATAAATATATTTACTAATTATTCTTATTTTAGACATTTGCTTAGTTAGCAGAGTTTATAAGTACACATTGGAAGATTGCCTTTGGGGTCTGGGGATGTAGTTCAGTGGTAGAGCATTTGCCTAGTGTGAATGAGGCTCTGGGTTCAATCCCCAGCCCTGGATAAAATGATTGGCTTTTGAGTAATTTTCCCCAAATAATTCACTAATGCATTGTAATTTATATTTAATTTATTCCAGGTATCTAGCAGAGTGGAAGAGGATTACAATGATCTTTTTGATGGTGATAATACAAGCAATGCTGGTGATTTTCTAAATGACAATGCAGTTGAGATCCCCTCTTTTTCAAAAGAGACTATAAATGATGATGACGATGATGACCTCATGCTGGCTTCAAGTCATGCTAGACAACGAAGTCACATCCTAGAAGATGATGAAAATTCAGTTGGTATGAGTTTGACTTTGTACATGTGATAATCTACCTTATTTAATTTTTCAGTTTTTTATTAAAGCTGATGAAGTCATTCATTTGTAGAATGTATGACATTGAATCCTTATGTTAAAAAAAAGTTTTAAGTCAGTGATCTAAGCCTCTGCTTTAGTGAACTAGAAAAAGAAATTAAACCCCAAAGAGGAAAAGAGGAAATACTGAGCAGAATCCAGTGAAACTGAGAATAGAAAAACCATAAAGTTACTGAAACCAAACCTAGTTCTTTAAAAAGGTAAACAAGGGGCTGGGGTTGTGGCTCCGTGGTAGAGCGCTTGCCTGGCACGTGTGGGGCCCTGGGTTCGATCCTCAGCACCACATAAAATAGAAGAAAGGTTGTGTCCACCGAAAACAAAAAAATATTTAAAAAAAAAAGTAAATAAAATTGAAAACTGTGTATCCTGACTGATCAAGAAAGAGAAGATTCAAATTACTAATGTAAGAAATGAACGAGAGATAGTTATTGTAGAGTCTATAGTCTTACACTATCCTCCATGGTAGACACTAGCCACATGTGGCTCTTGAACACTTAAAATAAAGCTAGGTTTTGTGTATGTGTGTGTATGTTGCTGCAGATTGATCTGAGAGCCTTATGCATGCTAGGCAAGTGTTCTGCTACTGAACTATATCCCCAGTTGCAAAATATACCTGGTTCAAATTGAGGTGTGTTAAAAGTATAAAATGCAAAAGAAAACTCATTAAAAATGAAAATTAAAATGAAAAAAAAAGTATAAAATGCAACCAAATAAGTTTTTGAATATAGTATGAAACTTTGTGCTCATAAATACTACAACTTAGATGAATAACCTTTTTGAAAGATGCAAACTACTAAGCTAATTCAAAAAGTAGCTCAACGGAATACCGTTATGTCTTTTAAATTGAGATTGTAATTTAAAACCTTCAAATAAAGTGCCTGTTGCAACAACTTACATACTAAAAAACACATTTGAACATAGCTAGTAAAAATGCCAATGTACAGTGGTGAATTTTCCTGCATTTAAATCATGTAATATTTATAGAACAGCAGTCTTAATATGTTTTGGTCTCAGGAGCACTTTATATTTTAAAAAAATCTTGAAGACCTCTAAAGAACATTTGTTTATGGAGTTATGTCCATTGTTATTTACCATATTGTATATTGAATTATAAATATTTAAGATAGCATTAATAAACTTATGAAGAGAAAATTTGAATTTTTTTTTTTTTTTTTTTTTTTTTTTTTGTACCAGGGGTTGAACCCAGGGATGCTTTCCCACTGAGCGACATCCTCAGACCTTTTTTATATTTTATTTAGAGACAGGGCCTCATGAAGTTGTTGGGCCCCACACGTGCCAGTTGTTATTCATCACGCACAGTTGCATACGCCTGTAATCCCAGTGGCTGAGGAGGCTGAGGCAGGAAGATTGAGAGTTCAAAACCAGCCTCAGCAACAGTGAGGCACTAAGCAACTCAGTGAGACCTGGTCTCTAAATTAAATACAAAAAAAATAGGGCTGAGGATATAGCGTAGTGGTTGAGTGCCTCTGGCTTCAGTCCCCAGTACCAATAAACAAATGAATGAATGAATGAATGAATGAATAAATAAATAAATAAATAAATAAATAAATAAATAAATAAATAAATAAATTTGTTAGTATCATAATCAGTCTCATCAGAAGTTTTTGTTTGTTTGTTTTTGCACTGCTGGGGACTGAATATAGGACCTCATGCATGCAAGGCAAGCATTCTACCAGTGACCTATATCCCCAGTCTTCATTAGAAGTTTTTAAATATTAGAAAGTTGTCAAGCTCATAGTAGCAAATACAAGTTTTCCAGTATTCTGATTTTTGTTTGAAAGCTGTTTTTATCACTGGCAACAAATTCTGTCAGTTACTCTTCTTAAATGACATTCTCACTTCATTCTTTCCAAGAAAGTGTTTACCACATATCCACGTCTGTATAACCGTATGTTAGCTGACGTTTATCATTTAGCTGGGCTTACAACCTAAAATAGTTGCCAAAATACTTTAAGGCAACAATCATACTTCTTTTATGCACATTAACCATTTTTGTGCCAGAATCTTTTTTTAAAAACTATGCAAGGATCAATATTTAATAAAATTACTGTTTATTACTGTGAATGGTGGTTAACAGTGCAGTGGGACTGGGGATATAGCTCAGTTGGTAGAGTGCTTGCCTTGCAAGCACAAGGCCCTGGGTTCAATCCCCAGCACCACAAAAAAAAAAAAAAAAAAAAAAAAAAAACAACAACAACAGTGCAGTGACTACTAGCATATTTTGGTGCCACAGTCTTGATTTACACTAAGGCACCAGCAGTTTTATCCACTAGTGTTTCTGCATCATCACTACATCTCTTTAATAGATGAAAGAGGCAAACATGTCAGTCTCACTAAATATGAATGGAAAGATTATTAGATTC
Source organism: Sciurus carolinensis (assembly GCF_902686445.1). NCBI lineage: Eukaryota > Metazoa > Chordata > Mammalia > Rodentia > Sciuridae > Sciurus > Sciurus carolinensis. The sequence goes on along the minus strand of NC_062214.1, from coordinate 155,326,275 downwards.
CATAATGCTTTTCTTTTCCACGGTTGTTGATTTTTTTTTATGATTCTTTTCATTATATTCTTTGTATTGCAGATGTTACAATGCTAAAAACTGGTCTTCTCAAAGAGGAGGAGGAAGATGATCATACAGGCAGTATTCACAATCTACCACTTGTAACAGCCCAAAGGCCATTTTATGATGGACTCATTCCAACTCCCCGGCAAAAGCCATTCCAGTCAGGCTCTACACCCTTACATCTCACTCACAGATTCATGGTAAGCCTTGGATCTATGCTTAACTTTTAAAATCATTTTTCAGCATTTTTTTCTCATGATAGTTTATTGTGTTGGATTAAAAAAAAATTCTTTTAAAACCTTGATTAAATGGGCTGGAACACTTTGGTTGATTATAATTTTGTTGATTTATTTTATGATTAACTTTTACTCTTATTTCAGCATTATTGAAAATTATGTAAAATAAAATTCTGTTTTGCAGAATGAAAAAATGAACCTAAATAAATATGACTGTATATCTTGCAATCCTTATGGCTGGACTTCCAAACCTTATTTCTCATATATTTGTTATTATGTAGATTATTATGATTCCAAAATACTAGTTAGAAGATGCTTTTTAGATGGCAACTCCTAGTGTAATGTACTGGAAGGTGATGAGTACTATGGGGATGGGGAAATCTCCCTCTTTTCCTCACCCTACTTCCCTAGATGGAAGCTCTATAAGGATAAAAATTTTTCTGGTTTTTGTATCTGTGTGTATATGTGTGTGATGATGGGGAGTGGACACAGGTGCTCTAGCATGCTGGGCAAGTGCTCTTCATTGAGCTACATCTCCAACCCTGATTTTTAAACTGTATCTTAGCATTTGGAACAAGGCATGGCACAGTAGGCATTAAATATATTTTTTGAATTGATGCTTCAAGTTTGAGAACTTAAGAAGTTTTACGCTCTGAGGAATTTTGCCTGTTGTCTTTTTGAATGATAAAGACCTGGCATAAATTTTTATGTAAATACAAAGGGTGATGTTTAATATTCACAAAATGGTTATTAGTAATCATCAAGTAGTGTCTTTTCTTATTAGTGTCAATACTTTACTTATGGGGCTGGGGAGATAGCTCAGTTGGTAGAGTGCCTGCCTTGCAAGCACCAAGGCCCTGGGTTCAATCCCCAGCACCCAAAAAAAAAAAAAAAAAAAAAATACTTTACTTATAATCATATAGTTAATTACATGTACTTTTATTAATAGTTATAAATACATAGTTATATTTGAAATGACTATATAATTAAATTAAGTATTGGCAATAATTTTATTAGAAAGACTAGGGCATAGTGTGGGCCTAATGTGACATAAGTGGAAGATTAGTTTTCCAAATAGTGTCAATTTATGTTGCCTTAAATTATGATATTTATCCTTTAATATAAACCAGTTAGTTGGAACAGGAAAAAATTCTTATTTGTATCCATAGAATAAGTAAATTAAAGTTTTGATATGTTTCTTTTGAGGTTTTTCAGAGGCCATTTATAAAGTATTTTTTTAAGAAAATAGTCATGTAATTTATTTTTAAACATTAAATACTTGTTAATCAATAAGCATGTATGTACCTTTTCAGGAAGAAAAGAATAATTAGTAATTGTAGTTCTGATATTGCTTCTACTACCTGAAACTAGAGTTAGATGAGATATCATAGCTTCAATAACTTAAACCTTGTTACAGATTGAGTTACAATATTGTTAATTTATACTCCTATAGCCTGCAGATTTTTTTTTTCAGTTTTCCTGAGACTTGTATTTAATCTTACATATTTGTAGGTGTGGAATTCTATTGGAATTATTCGCTGTTATAATGATGAACAAGACAATGCCATAGATGTGGAATTTCATGATACCTCCATACACCATGCAACACATTTGTCAAATGCTTTGAATTATACAGTAGCAGATCTTTCTCATGAAGCTATTTTGTTGGCATGTGAAAGCACTGATGAACTAGCAAGGTAAATTCAAGATTATTAAGAATAATTTGGCACTGGTGAGCTGCTAGATATGTTGTTGAAATTAAAGACAAATAGTTAATAAAATTATATCTTTTATAGTAGAAATTCCAGATAAAAGCATTTGGTACAAGTACCAGCACACCTATAATACCTCAGAATATGTGTCTGTTTTTGCCCTAATTATCCCCTGATTACAATCTCTTAACTACATACCAAACAAAATGACATGACAAAATTTGTAGTGTAAGAAAAAAAATTAATTTTTATGTAGTTAGTGTTTTTACAGGAGTAACATGTATTCATTGAAAAAAAAGGTACAGGATTTTTAGAAAATGAAAGTTGTTGCCAGAGTTCTACTCTCAGATATAATTACTATTAACAATTTGATGTGTGTCCTCAATATCTATCTGTATGAACTCTCCTTTTAAAATTTACTTTGTTGAAGTATAATTTATATACAGTAAAATGTTCCTATTTTAGGTATATGGTTTGATGATTTGACAAATGTATAACAACTACTGCTGTAGTCAAAATACAGAAATTTTTTTATATCCCAAAAATGTTCTCTCATATCCCTTTGTAGTTAATTGAAACCCAGCCTTGGATAACTATTGATCTGGGATTTTTTCTTTTCTTTCTTTTGTGGTCACTTTAGATTAGATTTGAAATCTCTCTTTGAAAAGAAGTATAAATAAGGAGAAACAAAAGTGTACTATTCATCAATTTACTGTTTTTAATATAATGTGGACTTTACATATTTTGATAAGTAGTTAATAGGTAGGTAAGTAGGTAGGAAAAAATCATGAAAAACCCATAGATACAGAATGTTTTTGAGGTGTTTTTGTTTTTAAAGAAAAATGTTTTTTTCTGTTTTATATATTACATATATAATTATTTCTGTTCATATATATTATTTCTGTTATATATAAATATATATTTATATAAATACATATTTCTATATATTATTTATATATATGTAAATATAAAATAGCCAGATTACTCTCTCTTGATCTCTTTTCTTGATATTCTTAATATACTTGATGAATGGATTTACTTCTCCCAGGTGATTTGAAGTTAAAATGCTTCTAATGAGACATAATTGCTTCTTGTTGCACAAAGTATAGTCCACAAACTAGGGTCACCTGAAACTTGTTGAAAATCCACAATCTCAGATCCCACCCCAGACCTTCTGAATCAGAATCTGCATTTTAATGAGATCCTGAAGGTGACTGAATACATATTAAAAGTCCAACGAGCACTATATTAGGTCATTTTTAACATTTTAATTAGTGTACTAATTTACACATTATAACGTCAACTCAATACTTCATTCATTACTGAGTTAAATCGGTTTATTCAAATAATCACAGGCCTGGGATATAGCTCAGTGGTAGAAAACTTGTCTAGTATGCACAAACAACAACATGACAGGAAAACAAAACAAAACAAAAAAACCACTGTTGACTAAGAGACTCCATCACAGAATATCTTGCATAATTAGAAAATATATTTCTATGGGCAGTTTTGATTTTAGATACCCTCCTTTTTGTTTTCCTTAGACATATTTTATAGTCCTATATAATGTTATCACTAGACATATTTCATAATCCTATATGTTATAGATTCAGTATTAAAATCACATCAGAATGTCACTATTGTCTCTGATTCCAGATACTTAATGGTTTCTATATTCTGAAGCTCAAAGAATAACTTACATTTATGTATGCTCAAAGGAAAAAACCTTAAACATGAAATTGTTGGCAGTGACTGGTTCTACTATGTGTGCATTTATAACAATCATACTTGTCAGTTTTAGCCTGCCTTTTTAGTTAATTAACATTGTATTGTGAGAATTTTCCTGTATCTTTGAATTCTTCAAAAATATGAAAATTTTAGTATAATTCATTTTTAGGATATTTAATAATTATTTTCTCAAAACAATTTCTTATACTGTAATATATAATAGAAAAACAAACTTGTTATTGGGTATCATGAATAGTTGTATATCTAAAATATCACATAAAAGTTGGGTTGTCTCTCTCTCTCTCTTTTTTTTTTTTTTTTTTAATTTTTAGCAAGCTTCACTGCCTGCACTTTAGTTCCTGGGATTCAAGCAAAGAGTGGATAGTAGACATGCCACCGAATGAGGATATTGAAGCCATATGTCTGGGTCAGGGATGGGCTGCCGCCGCCACTAGCGCCTTGCTCCTTCGATTGTTTACTATTGGAGGTGTTCAAAAAGAGATCTTCAGCCTTCCTGGACCTGTGGTGTCAATGGCAGGACATGGAGAACAGCTTTTCATTATTTATCACAGAGGTAGGTTTTTTCCAGTCTTTTGTAAATTGTATTATGACCTGAAATAATATGGAAATTATCTGAGCTTTTTGTTGGTACTTTTTGTTTTGGTTTTGCATTTATTTAGTATTTGCATCAGTGTAATCTTTGAATGTGGAACGTTTTGTTGTATATACTAATAGCAAAGAAAATGAGAACTTTATATTTACAAGAGAACCTATAGGGCATTATTGAGAGAATTCCAAGGTAAAGTCTGATTAATTACTTATATTCTAAGTCACATCTTTTGGCAAGTATGTCAGTGAACTTTCAGAATTTGAAAAACCTCAAAAGTTGATTAACTCTTAGTGTAAAGGATCAAAACAACTTTGAATGTGACTTTTCAAAAGTTGCTGCCTCCTTTTCCTCACTTCATGTTCTGTCTTTAGTTCCCACCATGTTAAAATTGGTCTTCCTAAGATTATTGTTGATATCTGCGCTTTTTTTTTTTTTTTTTTTTAACAATTCCATCAGAAATACTTTCTTGGCTTCTCTGACATCCCTCTGTGTCCAGGTCTTCTAAATTGATACCACTAGTAGTACCTCACATCCAGTTACTCACTTGAAATCTGTATGTAGAGTTTTAACAGGCATCTCAATCCTCTTTCCTTCATTTCCCACATTAGCTCCATTAGAAAGGTTTTATTGTCATGTCAGTTCTATGGAGTAACACATTCCAGATCTGTCCCTTCATTTTCTCTACACACACCCTGGACCAACCCGTATGTCTTGTCAGACTGTCAGTAGTAGCCTACCTAGTCTTTCAGTTCTCACTCCTGCTTTCACAGTCTGTTCTCCACACAGCAGCATAAAACTCCGATCATCTCCCTCTTCTGCTTAAATCTCTGAGGTCCCTTCACTTTTAGTCAGACTTCTTACCATAGCTGGTGAAGCGATCTATTGATCCTACATGAACTGACCTTTGACCTCTTTAGCCTCGTTTCTTGCCACTTGTTGCCATGTTCTGGCCATACCAGCTACTTTGTGTGCTTTGAACACTGAGCTTGTCACAGCCAGAGGTCCTTCCAACATCAGTTCCCTCTGTCTCCTGTAGTATTCCTTTCCTTACATTTGCATGGCTAACCCTAACTTGCAATTAATACCTTAGCTTAAATTTTACTTCTCATAAAGGCCAACTCTTAACTACAATCTAAAGTAGTCTCTCGGTTCACTCTATTAATATTTGCTTCAAATCTTTGGTAGCATTTTTTTGTTTTTGAATTTTTTTCAATTTGTCTTTTTCAACTTGAATATGAATTTCATGAAAAAAATGACTGTTTACCATTGTAGCCACATTGTCTAGACCAGTGCCTGGGGTTACATGGTAAGTTCTTTATGAATAAACCTTGATTAAGTGAATATCACTTATAACCATTTTATATAAATAGTCCATGTAACATATTATTCTGTTTCTGATACCTGAATGGTACGTCACATGGGTTGTCCATAAAAATAGCACTAGTCTAAAAATTAGTGCTAGTTAGTCTGAAAATGAAACATAAAATCAGTTGAGAAAATAATTTAGATTGCATTATTGCTGAATAACCTTCAATGCTTGATTTATATTTACATTTTCTCACTAGGTACAGGATTTGATGGAGATCAGTGCCTTGGAGTTCAACTACTAGAGCTGGGGAAAAAGAAGAAACAAATTTTACATGGTGATCCTCTTCCTCTTACAAGGAAATCCTACCTTGCTTGGGTTGGTTTTTCAGCCGAAGGCAAGCTCAATTTTTTTTCTTCATATTAAGCTCACTTCAAGAAGAAAATTGTGTCATTATTTTATTCTAATTAATTTCTTTAAAGATAAGTTGTCTATATTTTACATTTAAATTTCTGTATTTTAATATGTTGGCAGAATCGGAAACTGCTCTTGTTAGGCAAAGTAAGCTATTGTGTAATGAAGATTTCTTTTCATGAGAATTCACATTAGAAACTTACAAATGTAAATAGTTTTCTAATATTTATATATTAGGCAACAGAGAGGAGATAAAAATCAACAGTAAAGTAGTATCTTCCATAGCAGATTCTTCACAAAATTAAGGATTTTCTAGAACTATCCTATCCACTGCAATTAACTATGAACCACATGTGGCTCTTGACTACTTGAAATGTAGCTAATGTTCTGTAAGTATTTTCTCCAAATTTTGAAGACTTAGTATCAGAAAAAAATATTTTAAAAAACTAATTCTTTTCTATTTTTCATTTTAAATGATAATATTTTGGATGTATTGGATTAAATAAAACATTATTAAAATTAACTCCCCCACCTTTTTTTAAAGAGGCACTATGAAATTAAAAATTTATATTTGTGTGGAGCTGAGGTTGTAACTCAGTGGTAGAGCACTTGCCTAGCATGTGCAGAATATGCCCTGCCAGTACTGCAAACATATAAATTTGCAGTGTGTGTGTGCATTTACACACATATTTGTAACATATATGTATTTGTGATATACATTACATTTGTGGCTCACATGTTTCTATTGGACAGTACTATTTTTGATTTTTATAGTGGCTTATAACATGTTTTGAAGGACAGGGAGGAATACCTTATTTTAAAGCATTTACTACCCCTCTCTCAGAGGCTTAAATATTTTTGTTATTAGCTATCTATGCCCTTTACTTACATCATTTAAAACCTCAATTTCGTTTGTTTGTTTTTGCCATATTGGGGATTGAACCCAGAGGTGCCCTACTTATCTTCATCCCTAGCCCTTTTTATTTTTTGAGACAAGGCCTTGCTAAGTTGCCTAGACTGGCCTGAAACTTGACTATACTCCTGCCTTAGCCTCCCAAGTACCTGGGATTACAGGCATGTCCTACTATGCCCAGCTTATTTGTCTTTAAAGTGTCAGCCATTTTTGGATTTGTTTTCTATTGGGATATTATTAGTCATTTATGCTTTAATAATAACAGTGCCCATTTATATAGCTTTTTCTTTCCCCAAGTACCAATTATATCTAGTCCCTGAGGAAATTAATGTTTTCAGAGTGAGAGGGGTATGAAGCCACAGGTAAGAAAAGGGTTAATTAGATAATTTGCCATGCACTTCGTGAGGCGGAAGCATAGTAAGTAGGAAATATTGTTGCTTACCTATTTTTCCTAAGAATTGCTTACCTAGGAGTTGGGGATAGAACAGTGAAAGGAGGAATGGAAGAAAAAGAGTAACAAAGGCATTCGTTTTATCATCACCTTCTGTCAGGTTCTGGTCATTTTATCAAATCTCTCTTAACCAGAAACCTTCAGATGTTGAGTTTTTTGTTTTGTTTTGTTTTGTTTTTCCCTGAAATTGGCTTAAAAATAGTTACTGTTATATTCCAGCAGGTGGCATAGTTTTCACTGAAACTGTTTTTTTCTTTATTTGGGTAAATATTAGTCATATCACATGCAGATTTTTTGTTCTGTTAGGTCAGAGTCTGTGTGGTTCATGAAATTTCACAGAAGACAATCTTAGATTATTTTACTTTTTTACTTTGCTTTTTGAAATAAAAGTTACATCCTTGGTATGTATTTTTTAAAGCAGGATTTATTTAACAAATATGTAGCTATATCTCCAAGTGATTTCTTTTTTGTTGGTATATAGGTACCCCCTGTTATGTGGATTCTGAAGGCTGTGTTCGAATGCTTAACAGAGGGCTTGGTAATACCTGGACTCCTGTGTGTAGCACCAGAGAACACTGTAAAGGAAAGTCTGACCACTACTGGGTTATTGGTATCCATGAAAATCCCCAGCAACTGAGGTGGGCCATTACAGAATACGTAATGTTGGCTCTTTTAAAAAGTGCTTTGAATTCTTTCTAAAAGGATCTTTAAGTTTATCTTTCATCTTAGTAAATTTACTTGCTTTCCATAGTGTTTTAGTCAGCTTTTTTGCTGCTGTGACTAAAAGTTCCGACTAGAACAATTATAGAGGAGAAAAAGTTTATTTGGGGCTCACAGTTTCAGAGGTCTCAGGTCATAGACAGCAGGCTCCATTCCCCAAGGCTCAAAGTAAAGCTGAACATCATGGTGTAAGAGTGTGGTAGAGGGAAGCAGTTCACATGGATGATTGGACAGCAGAGAGACTACTCACCAGATATAATATGTACACCCCAAAGCCACACCCCCAATGACCCACCTTCTCCAATCACAGCCTATTCCCTGATTGGGTTAAGTCTGTCATAAACCAATCATTTCTCCCCTGAACCTTGCATTATCTCGCACATGAGCTTTTGGGGGACTCCTCATATCCAAACTATAACACATAGTCACTAAATTGGGAATTTGTTTTTGTATAATTCTGCTTTTTGATATTTGTTTACTTAATTATCATAGTAGGGGAGAGGGCTCATAGAAATTTGTCTATTATAAATATAGAATTCTCAGTTCATATAGATTCAATTCAGTATTGTATTGAAGATTGTCCTCTTTTTGACATTTGAAGTCCTCTTGATCTCAAAGACAGATAACAGAAACAAGTAAAATATTAATTGCTGCTTTGGATAAATTCCACTAATTAATCTGACCAGACCCATGATGGAGAATTAATAGAAGGGTATATTCCAGGTAGGGTGATCATGGAAAACTTTTTTTTTTCTTGTTGATACTGAGGATTGAATTCAGGGGCTCTGGACCACTAAGCCACATCCCCAGCCCTATTTCATATTTTTAGATACAGGATCTCACCGAGTTGGTTAGTACCTCACTTTTTTTTTTTTTTTTTTTTTGTGAAGCTGGCTTTGAACTTGTGATCCTCCTGCCTCAGCCTCCCAAGCTACTGGGTCTATAGGCATGCACCACCACACTCAGCTGATTCTAGTTTTAACAGCTGGATGTCAAACCATTTATAGAAATAAGATGGAGGATGTGAGGGCGATCTGGCTGCGACATCTGTCACCCCATTGATCGCCAGGGTTGATTCGGCTGATCTGGCTGGCTAGGCGGGTGTCCCCTTCCTCCCTCACCGCTCCATGTGCGTCCCTCCCGAAGCTGCGCCCTCGGTCGAAGAGGACGACCTCCCCGATAGAGGAGGACCGTTCTTCGGTCAAGGGTATACGAGTAACTGCGCTCCCCTGCTAGAACCTCCAAACAAGCTCTCAAGAAATAAGATGGAAAGGAATTCCTTCTTGATGTCAAAGTTTGAAATACCTGAGAAATATCCAAATGGAGATACCATGAAGTTACTTAGAATATAAATTTTAATTCAGTGGAGAAATTTTGGCTGGAGTTAGAAATTTGAGAGTTACCAGAATATATAATGAAGGTATTTAAAATCATAATGTGAGCACTTAGAGGAAAGAAGACTGTGTGTGGTGGCCCATGATCCCCAGTTAAAGCCAGCCTAGGCAACTAAGCAAGACTATCTCAATAAAAAAGGACTAGGAGTGTAGAGTACCTGTGGGTTCAATCCCTAGCACTGAACAAAAAAGAAAGAAAGAAAGAAAGAGGAAAATAAAAGGTCTCAGAACTCGCTGTAAGAAATGCCACATTTAGAGATAAGATATTGGAGTGGGAGCTTTTGAATTAGAAAAAGAAAAGATAAACTAAGCAAGTAAGAAAAAAAGTACCTAAAAAGAGTCAAATCACAGAAGCTGTAGGGGAGACAAATTCAAGAAATAGACAAGAGTCAGGAGGGAAAATACAAATGACTCTTGAATAAGATGATTAATATCCATTTAATATAAATATAAAACTAAAGAATTTTTAAACATCTGTCAGAGTTCTGAAAGTTTGGTAGTATTCTTGAACTTTGGAGAAATAATCATATTCATATGTTCCTGATGGGACTATAAATTGGTATAATCCCCATGGAGGACAATTTGCCAGAATTAGAAATGCACACGCTATTTGACCCATCAGTCCTTTTTTAGAATTTGTCCTACCGATGTACTTCTACTTAATATTTAAAGTGCAATCCACAGGACTAACAGCGTCAACATGACCAGGGAGCTTTTTACAAATGCTGCATATCAGGGACTGTGTCACACCCACTGAATCAGAAGCTGCACTTCAGCAAGATCCCAGGTGATTAACGTACACATGAAAGTTTGGGAAGCTACTACTGCTAGCACACCTGAGGTGTGATGCATAGAAATAGTATCCTACAGGTAGGGTTGTTACTAGCAGAAGACTGGAAACCTAAATTTCCAAATACATTCTGTATATCTGATTCCTAGAATACTACAGCTTTTTAAAGAAGTGAAGCAAATCATATATGAAAATAAGGAACTTATACCCAGAGTTTATGAAGACCTCTTACAACTCTGATAAAGATGCCCAGTTTAAAAATAGGCAAAGAGTTTGGGTAGCTATTTCTCCAGAAAAGCAGTTCACTGGCAGATAAGCACATGAAAATATATTCATTATTGTCAGTCATACTACTAAGAAATACAACTTCATATCCACTAGTATAACTGTAATCAGAAAGGGCACAATTAGTATTGATGGGAGAATCAGAACCCACTGGCACTACTGGTGACATGTAAAATGATAGTTTGGTAGTATCTCAAAGGATTAAACATAGAGTTACCATCTGACCTGGTTCTTCCACCCCTAGATATGTAATCAAGAGAAATAAATACATGTTCATACAAAAACCTGCACTTGAATGTTCATAGTAGATTTATTCATAATAGCTGAAAAGGTTTTCTTGTTTGTTTTGTTTTGGTACTGGGGATTGAACTCAGGAACACTTAACCACTGAGCCACACCCTCAGCCTTTTTTTTATATTTGTACTTAGAGACAGGGTCTCACTGAGTTGTGCAGGGCCTCACTAAGTTGCTGAAGCTGGCTTTGAACTCGTGATCCTCCTTTCTCAGCCTCCTGAGCCGCTAGGATGTGCCACCACGCCCATCTGAAAAGTAAAAACAGTGCAAATGTCCTCAACTGATGAATGGATAAGTAAAAAGTACAGCTAATATTTTTGAACTATAAAAAGATATAAAGCACAAATAAATACTATAACAGATGAACCTTGAAAACTATGCTAATAAGTAAAAGAAACCAGACACAAAGGACTACATACTGTTTGATTCCATTTAGATGAAATGTTCAGAATAGGTTGTCCAGAAACAGAAAATATATATTAGTGGTTACCAAAGGGTGGAGAGTTGGGAGGGAGAGTGGAGTTTAGAATAGGGAGTAACTTACTGAGTATGTGATTTCTTTTTTGGGTGATGAAAATATTCTAGATTTAGTGATAATCGATGCACAACTCTGAATATAATGGAAACTACTGACTTGTGTGCTCTGTGGTGTGACACAACTAAGGTACATTCCATGTGAACTCTCATGTGTGATTATGTTTCAGTAAAACTTATGAAAAGGATAAGGACACTGTGTGGTGATGTGGAAGGATCTGCAAGATATGGTGGAGTGAAATTAATACCTTTGTGTGAAAGGGAGGAGAGAATAAGAATACATATTTTATTTGATTATGTATTCTGAAGAATTTCTGGAAATTCTAGAAAGGAAAATAGTTAACTGGTAGAGAAAAGTACAGTGGGATAATATAAAGAGGAGACTTAAGTATTTTTTTCTTTTCTTGCTTTTCTTCATTCTCTTTTCTGGTACTATGGGTTGAAACCAGGGATGCTTAATCACTGAGCCACATCCCCAGCCCTTATATTTTTATTTTTATTTATTTTTTTCATTTTTGAGACTGTTTTGCTAAATTGCTTAGGACCTTGCTAAATTGCTGAAACTGACTTTGAACCTGGGATCCTCTTGCCTCAGCCTCCCAAGCCACTGTGCCTGGTCTATATTCCTTTTAATACTTTTTGAACATATAAATATATTCCTTATTCAAAAATTAAATAAATCGAACTTTAAAAAAATGAAAGCAACAATTCACTAAGGTGAATCACAGAAGGCTAGAAGTCAAGTTCAAGAAAACTTCTTATTTTGGCTACATGGAGTTTATTGGTGACTCTTAAAATTGGTCTTAGTGGCATAATAAAATGTTAAATTCCAGATTAGGAAAGGCATGACAAGTAAAGAAATAAAAGTAGAATATGTAGTCTACTCTTTTCAAGATTGGCTGTGAAGAGGAGCACAGATTTGGTGTGGCACCTAAAAGGGGATAAGAAGTTAAAGAGGGGATTCTTTAGCTAAGGTGATTCTATAGCATTTTTTGTGGGGGATACTCCAGATTGAACCCAGAGGCACTTTACATCCCCAGTGAGCCACATCTCCGGTCCTTTTGTTTTTATTTTTGAGGCAGGGTCTCACTAAGTTGCTTAGGACCTTGATAAGTTGCTGAGACTGTCCTCAAACTTGTAATCATCCTGCCTCAGCTTTCTGAGTTGCTGGAATTACAGCCATGAACCACTCTGTCCAGCTTTACAGCATTTTATGATCTTTTGGCATTGAATTTAATAAAGAGGATGAGATTGACAGTGTAAAAACAGGAGAAAACCAAAGGAATGAAATCATTAATAAAGAAAAAGAAAGGTGATAGAGTTTAGACTACCTATCTAAATGATAGACATTTTATCACTTATAATGAAAGGGAAGAAGGTAGGCACAAATGCAGATAGATTTAATAGTTGAAAAGTGACAGAAATTCCTGTATTCTGTTCCTGGTTTCTCCAGGCAGATTGTGATGCAAGAACAGGGACCATTATTTCTGAATGTTTTGTCTTTATAAAGTCTCCAGATATTATATTATTGACATATTTAGCATTATAAAGAGTATATTGGGACCCTGGCACCCATAATTCCAGCACCTTGGATTAAGAGAATCACAAGTTCAAGATCAGCCTGGGCAACTTAGCAAGACTGTCTCAAAAACATAAACAAAAAGGTCTGGGACATAGCTCAATGGTAGAGTACCCTTGGATTCAAAACTATATTAGTGAAATTAGGAATTTCTTGCATGATCATTTCTAGGAATCAAATTGTTTAGTAATTTGAATTAAAGAATTCACATACTATCTTATTAGAGGATTAAGATTTGAACCTATGAGAATTTTTACTATCCTGCCTCATCCTTAAATTAATGATTCATTTTGTTGGTGAATGTCATTATCTTAAAGGGAAATGTGAAATTATTCATTTGCCATGAGTAATTTTGGTTTTTCATTTCATTTAATATTGTAAGTTTTCATGCTTCATTTTTAAATCCCTAGTATTTATAAAACAAGCCTTCTTTTCTTGCCTGCTTTTCTGTTAAATCCACGGTAATTATAGCTGGTAACGTTTAACTGTTGAATTTAACGTGGGATAAAGAAATAATGGACTTTAAATTACAGCTTTAGACTTGGGAAGATTTTAGAAATTGTCTATGCCAGTGGTTCTTGACATTTTCAAATATAAGAGCCATTTTTAAGTATTAGACATTTCGTGACCTCCAAATGATAGTAGTTGTACAATTATTATCAGCTGGTAGACAGTTCATAATAACAGAAGCTTCTATAGACCTATAAAAGTAATATATTAATTAACTAATTAATTAATTAGTATTGGGGATTGAATCCAGGGGTGCTTTGCCACCAAGCTACACCCCAGCCCTTTGTTTTTATTTTTTTAGGCAGGGTTTCACTAAATTACCAAGACTGGCCTGGAACTTTTAATCTTCCTACCCCAGCTTCCCAAGTTGCTGGTATTACAGGCATGTTATCACCACGTCCAACTCAAATTGTATGTTAATATAAATTTGTATTTATAAATCACATCATTTATATGCATATGAAAATTCTAATACATAAAGTGGAAAATGTTTTCATATTGAGTCTAGGGACAATTCATGATACCTGTGTGAATTTATAGACCCTTTACAATAGTTCAGCTGCCCTTCAGGGATAAAAAATATATTAAGTACTGTTTTCTTTCTTTCTTTTTTTGGTTGTTATAAATCTTTTTTATTCCTACTGCTCGTTTCTTTTGGTCCAGGTCCTGTGCTTCCTGCCCTCGTGTCAGCATTTTCCTCCAGTTTTTATATATGACAAAACTGGGGTTCAAAAAGATGAAGAAATTTGTTTGGTATCGCACAGTTAGTTAATGGCAAAAAAAATCAAACTTTTTTTGTATTAAAGTAAAGGAACAATGGGAGTTGATAAGTACATTAAAGGATAAACACTTCTTCCTTAAGAACCAGTCTATTATAGAAGAATTGAATTTCTTAGGAGGGTCTTATAAAGCAGACATTTGAAACACCAAGAAGATGTCCTGAAAGAGCTGTTTGTGAAAATGTATTTAGTTTTATCTACTATGGTAAATTTAATTATTTCAGGGTATTTTCATTTTTTTCTAGCTTAATTTTGGAAAAATAGACAAATATTTTTCAAAAGTTGGAAACTATACTACTCAGTATGATTTGTTGCACTTTCATCCTAACTTTCTTAGGTTTAGAGACATTTGGAGATTATTGATTTCCTTCCTATGGATAGAGATACATGAAAATCTAGGGATCTTATACCCACCATCAGTAGCCTACTTCTGTGAATAATGAGACTTACCTGTTCTTGTTATCAAGAAATTATCCTGTTTACATTTCTGATTTCTGTTTGCTATCAGTGTTTGTGTTCCTCTGGAAAGCAGGATGGTCTAGTGGTCCCAGGCCCAGACTCTGAGTCACAGTGTGGTGTGACTGCTGTACTGTCCTGACTGAAGAGTTCTTTGTGTGGTGTGGCCATGCTATTTATACTCTTTGAACTTCTTTCCTCACCTCTAAAACCCAAATGTACTCCTCTCACAGAATTGCTGTGAAGATGAAGTTAGTATGTAGAATACTCACCCTTAGTGAACGTTCATTGAATGGTAGCTATTAAAAGTGTTTTTCGCTGGGGAGATAGCTCAGCTGGTAGAGTGCTTACCTTGGAAGCACAAGGCCCTGAGTTCGATCCCCAGTGGAAAAAAAAAAAAAAAAAAAAAAGTGTTTTTCTTATTGTTCTTACTAAAAGGAATTTAGCTTTGTATATCATTTAATGATACTTGTTTTCTTAGTCTTTTCATTTTATATGCATTTTCTAACCCAATTCAGAATTTTTCTTTTTGTTCAGGATCTTTTAAAAGGGAGTATAATTATTTAAATGTAATTTTTAAAAATTCATTTGCCAGTGCAAAACACTTCTCTATAATTATGAAATAAAAAATTATTGATCTATAGAGCTATCACCTGCACCCCCTTTTACCTGAACTTCAGTTTAGGAAAACTGCCTTTATTGTTTCATGATGGCAACTGGTTAATATATAACAGAGGTAACTAATTTTGCTGTGCTGTAGTCTGTAACTTGCTCTGTACAAACAGCAACCTTCCTTTCCTCTTTAGAAACTCTGAACATGAATACTAGATTTTTTTTTTCTAGTTGTGTTCATTTAACAAGCATTTGTGATAGTATGGTACTGACTATAGGTTTTGTACTACACAAAAGTAAAGTTTGCAGCCCTGAAGAGGTAGTTTTGTAAAATCATTATGCTACTTCTGCATTAAGTGCTTTAAAAGAGGTAGGACAGGCGGGGTGGTGGTACATGCCTGTAATCGCAGCTACTGGGAGGCTAAAACAGGAGGATCATAAGCCTCAGAACTTTGAGACTCTGTCTCCAAATGAAAAATAAAGAACTGGGGATATAGCTTAACTGGTGGAGCTTCCCTGGGTTCAGTTCCCAGTACTGCCAGAGGGGGAGGGGGGGAGTTGTGAACAAAGTCCCTTTTAACACAGAATAGAAAGCAAAACTTTCTGATTGGGGAAGGTTAGTTTGGACGTTGGCCCCAATTTTCTGCAATCTGCTGTTCTTAAATTCTCCCTTTAATTTAATAAGAAAACAGATTTGGTGATCATTTTGAAAAGGAATTGAAGTAATTTTGTCTCCTTAGTAACAGCAGTTTATTTTTTCACATTTCATCTTCCAAATGGTTTAGGCACATAGTTTCTAAGAAATTCATTCATAGTAGGCAGAACCCATCAAATTAACAGTCAGAATGTGTTTTTTCCCTGTTTTCTCCATCATTGGGATATTTTACAAAGAAAAAGTCTTTAAGTCTTTAAAGCTAAGAAAATGATATGGAATATGAATTGGTTACTCTGCTTTGATGTAAATGTGACTTAAAGTGTTAATAAAATCTCAATCAGCATCTTTTTTGTGATCATTGCTGTTTAAATTAATGAAGTATTTGAGCTATAAAATATTTTTAAACAAAAGATATGTTATAGAAAAAAAGTATAGACAAAAATTAGCAACCCTTTTAATTTTGTTAATTATGTATGTGTGTAATTATACTTACCTTTGTGAATTTACATGTTCTTGTTTATTTGACCTAAGCATTAAGTCCATGGTGGTTGTGAATAGGTGTATGGCAGTTGCCATAGATTTCAAAATCAAGGTGTTCGTGCGGCCACCTTGTAGTCTGTGCTAAAAACCATTGATTTCTATTAAATTATAAGAGGGAGGAAGGTAGAAAGAAAATAAGATTGTATGTCCAAAAACATTGGAATTCTAGAAACATTTGTATTTTTATTGTATAGTCACAAAAAGAAGAAAAGATATTCAAGTCTCATGAGTAGTTTCAGAAACATTCCTAGGTACTGGAGCTTACTTTTTCTTTACTTTTCTTTCTTTCTTTCTTTTTTTTTTTTTTTTTTAAGGTGGGATACCAGAGATTGAACTCAGTGGCATTCTACTACTGAGCTATATCCCTGGCTCTTTTAATATTTATTTTGATACAGGGTATCACTAAGCTCCTGAGACTGGCCTTGAACTTGTGATCCTCCTGCCTCAGTCTCTAATCACTGGGTTTATAGTTATGCCCCACCACACCCAGCTGCTGCTTAATTTTTTTATTACTTTACTGGGCATTTAATAATAGTAGGAAATATTTATGAAAACAATCTTCAACTCAGGGGCCTAATTTCTATTTAGTATTTAAATGCCTTCAAGAATGCCTTGGGGCAGGGTTGTGGCTCAGTGGTAGAGTGCTTGCCTGGCATGTGTGAGGCCCTGGGATGGATTATCAGCACCACATAAAAATAAATAAACATACATCAACAACTAAAAAATATTTTTTAAAAAAAAGAATGCCTTGACTTAAAGCTCTGACTAAAAACTCTACTATAATTTAAATGAATAGCTATTAGAAGTAAGCATCGACCAAAGTACTGTTTTTTATTAGTTTGGGAATTTTTGTTTTGTTTTGGTACTAGGGATTGAACTTGGGGACATTCAGCCACTAAGCCACATCCCCAGCCCTATTTTATGTTTTATTTAAGGACAGGATCTCACTGAGTTGCTGGCTTTGAATTTACAATCCTCCTGCCTCAGCCTCCTAAGCTGCTGGGATTATAGGCGTGTGCCACCGCACCTTGCGAAAGTACTGGTTTTTAAAATGGCTATGGAAATAGAAAATATGTCTGTGGTACAGTGAACAATCATGATATTCTCTATAAAATCATTTTGAGTGCATAAGTTAGAGTGTTGTGTATATGCACATTATTCTGTGTATTGAATACTTTTTAATTAAATAACCTTAGTAGTCTTCCTAATGGGTGTTTTCAAATGTCCTGTACATAGCCTTGTCAGAAAAAATTTAGGCAGAGTCTCCCTGTTACCACATAAAGGCAACCTTTCATTTAGCAGAGTTAAGTGTACATTAGAACATTTTCTTATGATATTGGACTTCCTGTGCTACTCTCCACCAATATCTAATGAACACCTGTATTTGGACATTTCATCATCATCTTCCCTTATTTGACACTTTCTACCATGGGTAACAGATGAGTGAAATGAAATGAAGTGAATATGTTGTATAACATGAGCCCCATAACACGTGTTTATGACACAGTTTATAGATTTTAAAATTGGGTGGTTTGCTAAGGAAAATATGAAGAGAGCTGATTTCATTTTGAGTGATTGTTACTTCATAGAGCTAAAGTGAGTTGCTGACTTTTGAAAATTATTTATTTTTACAGTTTTTGTGACATTTTAGAAATTTTTCATGGTGGAACTTTTTCTTTACTAACAGGTGCATCCCTTGTAAAGGTTCTCGGTTTCCTCCCACTCTTCCACGCCCTGCTGTAGCTATATTATCCTTTAAGATTCCATTCTGTCAAATTGCAACAGAGAAAGGACAAATGGAGGTATGTGGAAGCCTTACCTTGTCACTCTGAATTTGATAGTGCACCATCTGTGTGACACAGACATTTTGAAATTATTATGAAGTCTAATGTTCAGTACTCTTTAATTTGCTTTTAGGGACCTTGTCTGCAAGGTAAATGGTTATGACCATCAGGGCTGCTATTGTAGGGCCCTCCCTCTCGGGATCAGGCAAATCCTCCATTCACTTTGTGCTTACAAGCACCTGGTTTGCCCCACATTGGTCCTAGCTCTGTGTCATTAAATGCCATTTAAAATCTTGCAATTAGCCAGACGTGGTGGCACATGCTTGTAATCCCAGCGGCTCAGGAAGCTGAGGCAGGAGGATCTCTAGTTCAAAGCCAGCAACTCAGACCCTGTCTCTAAATAAAATACAAAATAGGACTGGGGATGTGGCTCAGTGGTGAGTGCCCCTAGGTTCAATCTCTGAAGCCCACTCCTGCCCCCACAAAAAAAAAAAAAATCTTGCAATAGTTATTTTAAGTTAGAAGCAAATCATCTTCTGAAAAACATGTTCTCTGATCATTAGCCATGATCACTAGGAAACTGTTTAATTAAAACACTGTACTCATACACACCCACACATAAACATACACCCTCCTTTTTTAAGAGCCAAAGATAAAATCAAGCTGTAATATTACATTGGAATTTGAACTGTAAATAAAGGATTTCAGAAAATATTTTATTCAAAAACTGGTATCTTGAGATAAATATTTAACATTTGCCTGATGTTAAAGTAATATTTGGCTTTAAGCAGTTTTATCCATTTTTGTAGGAACAATTTTGGCGTTCAGTTTTATTTCACAACCACCTTGAGTACTTGGCTAAAAATGGTTATGAATATGAAGAGAGCACTAAAAATCAAGCAATAAAAGAGCAACAGGAACTTTTAATGAAAATGCTTGCGGTGAGTTAAATAAATACACTGAAAAAATGAAAGTTGATGCTTTTCTATGTTGAATTTCTTAAAGATAGGTGAATTAGCACTGTTACACCACCTGGGATTCTTAAGTTTCATCTAGTGTGTTTTTCTCCCTTAAAAATTCTGTTTCCCACTTGAGGTATCAGTTAAAATATTTAAAACATCACTTTGTTGCTAAGATCACAGGCTGAAATAGACTTTGCTGATGATACATCCTTTTTGCTTTTCCCACCAACCTTTGCTTTAGCAGGCTGTCTAGGTAACTGCGAAACTTAATAAAGTTTGAGAACCTCTACTCTGGCTCCTGTACTAACCATACTCCAGTTTGGTTTTGAGCTGTTTTTTTTGTTTGTTTTTTTTGGTGCTGGGGATCGAACCCAGGGCCTTCTACTTGCAAGGCAAGCACTCTACCAACTGAGCTATCTCTCCAGCCCCTTGAGCTGTTTTTAGATCTCCAGGGATGGGTGGTATTTTGGCTATGCCTGTTACCATCTTTGAGTTACCTGCGTGTATTAAAAGTTTGCTGTAGCCAGTGGCCAGGTTTGGTGCATTGTATACTTAAGTACATTTGTTTTTGGAGCAGGTATCTTAAAAGTTCATGTTCATGTCCTTACTCCAAGTTGGTTTATGGAAGGGTATAATATCATTTTTTCTCTTCTTGACTTGGCACCATACTGTCAGGCTTTGAGGGTAGTGACTGTGTCTTCCCTTTCCTTTCCAAATACCCCAAGACAGAGTTCCACTCTAGTTAAGAATTACTACTTACAGCTGGTGCAGTGGCACATACCTATAATCCCAGCAACTTGGGAGGCTGAGGCAGGAGAATTACAAGTTCAAAACCAGCCTTAGCAAGGTCCTTAAGCAACTGAGACCCTGTCTCAAAATAAAAAATAAAAAGGGCTAGGGACTTAGCTCAGTGGTAAAGCGCTCCTGGGTTCAATCCCCAGTACAAAAGAAAAAAAGGGACCAATAAAAGGAATTACTTCTTACAGACAAGTGATATCTTGAGGACATTCTAGAGCTTTTATTCTGATGTGGGATATCTAAGTAATAAACTTCTAATTATAAGACCCTTGAGGGTCTTCAGTATCAAAGTGTGCTTCATTTCAAACTAGAGTTGTTTCACTTTGAATTTTGAAATTTTAAAACAAATGGAAGAGTCAGTGTCTTCTAAGACATTGTAAATGATTGTCCTTTTTGTTTAAGTATGAAAAAATAGAGCAAGAAAATGAATTGTTAATTTAGAAGCTGTATAATTGTTTCTGATCATTGAAGACCGTAGAACTTCTCCCCACCAAATGTGCTTACCAGCATTTATATGCCAGTTCTGAGCAAAGTAATGACTGGTTCTTTTTTATAATTGTTTTTCTTTGAATTTATTACCCTATTTGGGTGGGTGGCTGCTGAAAAACAAATTTAAGAGAACCATATTTGAATTTTAAACCAATTTCTTACTTTCCTTCAATTAACAACTTTAAATCATATTTCATTGAACCTAAACTTTTAATTGTAAAATTTTTCTACATTATTTTCTTCATTCAAGCCATAAGAAAGAAGGGGAAAATGCAACCAATCAGACTGACCAGCCATTTATTGTAAAATGCTTTCCAATTTTAGAGATGTTAAAATGTGTAAAAGTGTGCCTCTTAGATCAGTAAGATAGGTATCTAGAAAACACTTTTCTCTATTTTGCTAGTAGTATCAGTGTGTTTTAAAAGTTCTACTTAATCTAATTTGATCCCCCCCTCCCCCTTTTGGGTTAGCTTTCCTGTAAACTGGAGCGAGAATTTCGTTGTGTGGAACTTGCCGATCTAATGACTCAAAATGCTGTGAATTTAGCCATTAAATATGCTTCTCGCTCTCGGAAATTATTATTGGCCCAAAAACTTAGCGAACTTGCTCTAGAGAAAGCAGCTGAACTGTCAGCAACTCAGACAGAAGAGGAGGAAGAAGAGGATTTCAGAAAAAAGCTGAATTCTGGGTAAAATTTACTTAACTGTTTGAATTTTCCTTTACTATTCTGAATATTAAGTTGGTCTTTGACTAGCTCGTTATTGAATAATATTGTTGCCTTTAGTTACAGTAATACCGCTACAGAATGGAGCCAGCCAAGGCCCAAAAATCAAATTGAAGAAGATGCTGAGGACAAGGAAGAAGCTGATGATACAAAAGAAAAAACAGAACTGCATAAACATGGTAAGATGCAATTTCTAGGCTAAGAATTGAATTCCCATACTTTTTCAAGGCATCTTTGCTGTCTGATTGTTGAACATCAAGTATGACTTTGTTTTCTTCATTTACATTGTATCTTTTATCTTAATCATAGTGCAGAACTCATTTTCCAAAGGTGCAAATTCCTCTGATGTGCCAACTATTAAGTCAGGTGAGAAATATTTGTAAATTTGCAATGTCAAGAAAATTTTACAGGTAGTATTTTACAGTGTTTGTTTTGTTTTGTTTACTCAAATACACTTTCCTGTTTAGAACTTGCTTTGTTTTTTTTTTATCAGAGATGTTTGTGAAACTAATCATTGAATGCAGGTATTAAATGCCTATTGTGTACCAGGTATTTTGCTAAGTGGTGGTACAGAACTCAAGCAAACATGCATGGGTGACCCTGCCTTAATGCTTTTCCAGATCAGCTGGGACAACATTTGAAGACAGATGTGCAAATCACTAAGGAGACATTCAGGATGCTGGAGAAATAGTTGAAAGTAGTTGCCTTTGAGAAGTGGGACTGGGTGATAGGGAAGGTTGGAGTTAGGGGACTGCTGATTTTTTTTTTTTTTTTTATTTAAAATTTATACTAAAGACTGTAATCCCAGTGGCTCAGGAGGCTGAGGCAGTTGGATCATGAATTCAAAGCCAGTCTCAGCAAAAGCAAGACGCTAAGCAACTCGGTGAGACCCTGTCTCTAAATAAAATACAAAACAGGACTGGGATGTGGCTCAGTGGTTGAGTGTCCCTGAGTTCAATATTCGGTACACCCCCACTCCCCAAAAAAAGACTTCCACTGCCATATGACTTTTAAAACTGTATATGTTTCATGCTTTTAAAATTGTGTGCATATATTACTTACATGAAAAATTAACTTTATAAACATGTATCTATTGTTAAAAGAACGTGTAACAGCTGACGAGAATCCAGTCAGTTTTAGGGATCCCAAGGAAGGCCTCAAGGAGTGTTTAAAACAGAGTCTGGAGGGGTGAATGTCGCCAGGCAAAGGTGAACAGGAGCAGGAGCAGAGGAAATGGCATGTGTGAAGACTGAGAGTGTTGTGAAGAGCACAGGGAGCAAGGAGAAAGAGTTGCTGAAGGGGTTTGGGCAGGAGAGAAGTTCTGCAGGGAGAGTAGTCCATATTAAGGATTTTGATGTTTATTCTGAGGTCTCCGGGAGGCTACTGTAGGTTTTAAGCAGGGGCATAGCATGACACACTGCTGAGGAGGAGGAGTGGGTATAAGAAGACTGCTGAAGTAGTCCAAGTGAGATTGAATAGTGACTTGGGCTAAGGTGGTGATGGTGTTGGTAGAAAGAACAGGTAGAGGTATAGAGATGTTTCTGATATAGACAGTGTAGGAGTTTGGGGTATAAGAGTGACTCTCGGGGGTTTTTTGTTTTTTTTTTGTTTGTTTGTTTGTTTTTCTGGTACTTGGGATTGAACCCAGAACACTTTACCAACTGAGCTAGCTCTAGTCCTTTAAGACAGGAGCTCACTAAATTCCTGAGACTGACCTCAAACTCTGAATCTTCCTGCCTTAGCATCCAAAGTTAACTGGAATCTCAGCATGAGCCACTGTGCCTGGTGATTTCTCAAGTTCTTGAGTAGTTGAGTGAATGGTGGTACCATTCACTGAGTTAGGAAACACGAGGGAAAACTGGATTTAGGTAGCATGATGATGAACTGTTTTGAGATACTTAAAATGTCACATAGACAGTTGGATATTTGGATCAGAAGCTTAGTAAAGTAGTCTGCTTAGATACAGTAAGTTAAAATCACCAGCAGTAGGATAGCAGTTTAAATCAGGGCATGGGTGAGCACACTTTGGGAAAGTATATGAAGCAAGAAGAAAACTGAACTTGGGCCTAGAAAATCCCCAACATTTAAGCATTAAATAGAGGAGGAGGAGGAACTATTGAAGGAGAATGAGCTCTCTGGTCCAGAGAGAAAGGAGGTAACTCAGGGGTTACCATATCTCAGAAGTCAAGGAAAGAAGAAAAGAACAGTCCATGATTATGGAATACCACTGAGAGGTCAAATAAGGTGATTGAAAAGTATCTACCAGATTTGATCACACAGAGATTATTGGGAGCCTTAGCAAGAAGAGATTCTGTATGGTTATAGAGTTGTAAGCTACATTGTTATATGGTAGGTGGTATGAGCAGGGAGGAAATGGGAATAGCAGTGCTGACAACTTTTGAAAATTTTGGTTAGATGGGGTGGTAAGAGAAAATGGTGGCTGGAAGGAATGTGGGGTAGAGTTTTTTATTTAAAAGACTTGAGGATCCTATAACCAGATAAAGCCAAAGAAGAGGGAAAATGAATTGATAGGTCAAGTTTCTTGACAAAGCAGGAGGGGGTGGGATCCAGAGTAAAGGGATTATAAGACACTACTCTTCATGGTAATAGGAGAAAAAGATAGTTCTGTACATCTTTCATAGTGGCGAATTGGGTTAGTTTCCATCTGAGATTATTTTGCCTTGGGAAGTAGGACAAAAGTCATCCATGTTTGTTAGTATTAAGTTTTAAAGTTACAAAGTCCCTTTGCTTTCATATAATACCAATTTAAATATTTCATTTAGTATTAGAAGTTACAAGTCATCTGGTGTTTGCCTTGATTAAGTGAGGGTTTCTTTCTTGTAAAAGGTGCAGTTACCTCTAGCAACCAAGGACGAGTAAATCCCTTCAAGGTAAATTCTTTCCAGCATTATTTTCTGTTAAATACATGTCCATACAAAGAAATACTTCCAGATGATCAGATGACCCTCCTTAGAAGCATTGAAGACTGATCTTTGTGAAAACAAAGAAGAAAACAGCCCTGGTTCACTTCTGAACCAATTATATTTTCTAAATAAGTATATTTTCTAATTTAAGTGCTTTTAAAAAATACACCATGCTTTTCTTCGGGGTGTTATTTGAAAATATATACATCAATCTTAATTTAGATCATATGTATTCATTTCCAAAGATGAGATCACAATATAAACTTAACAGAAATTTAAGGGAAAAATAAATCTCTTGATATTTTTGTTTTCTTCCTTAAACATAAAATGCTAACATTAGTTTGCTCTTAGGTATTAGCCAATTCCAAAGAGCCAGCCGTATCATTGAATTCAACACGTTCAACTAATATTTTGGACAATATGAACAAATCATCCAAGAAATCTTCTGTTCTTAATAGGGCAACAAATAATGAAAGGTCTCCAGTTATAAAGCCTCTGATTCCAAAGCCAAAGTCTAAGCAGGTACTGTTTCAGCTACCCACATCTGCAATGAAAAGCATGTGAACTGTTTGTCTTCAGCTTTGTTTGCTATTTTAGGTATGGGATTGGAGGAACCAGTCGTTCATCATTCTAGTATGGAAGGGGGTGTTTTTTTTTTTGTTTTTTTTTTTTTTTTTTTTTTTTTTTTGGTGCTGGGGATCAAACCCAGGGCTTCGTGCTTACAAGGCAAGCACTCTACCGACTGAGCTATCTCCCCAGCCCCTGGAAGGGGGTTTAATTATGGTTTTGTTCCAGAATCCTGTGTGTGTGTGTGTGTGTGTGTGTGTGTGTGTGTGTGTGTGTGTGTTTCTCCCCCCACCCATCTCTCCTCCCTCTCTCTCTCTCTCTGACATATGCATCTATCCCCAGGGACATAGGAATCTACCTATACTTTTAAAAGTACTTCCCAAATGGTTCCCTGTTTATAATGACTATTCAAGTATATGTCCCTACCTTTCTTCTGTATTCTGCCTGTATCCATTCTCATATGTGTTTCACCCAGAATTGTCATTAGTTATTTTTCTTTTCCATTTCACATAATTATATACGTTTAGAAAACCTGGAACATGAAATAAAGTACTTTTTTCCCTCAGTTTTATGTGTGTAAATGTTAATTTCAACTGAGAATTTTCAACAAATTTCATTTGTTGGTATAGTAATTCTAAATAATAAATAATCATATTTCTTCACGTATTTCAGGATTTACTTATAACATATAAAATGCTAGGTGTGATACTTACAATGTTT
Organism: Sciurus carolinensis; assembly: GCF_902686445.1. Classification (NCBI taxonomy): domain Eukaryota; kingdom Metazoa; phylum Chordata; class Mammalia; order Rodentia; family Sciuridae; genus Sciurus; species Sciurus carolinensis. The sequence continues at coordinate 155,300,735 of NC_062214.1, read as the reverse complement.
GTTTTTAATAGGCATCTGCAGCATCCTATTTCCAGAAAAGAACTTCTCAAGCCAGTAAGACTGAGGAAGTAGAAGAAAGTCCTAAAAATGCATCATCTGAAACCCCAACTGTATGTCCTCAAAACATTGAAAATCAAAGGTCAGTACATAGAGAGATTTAGTATTCTAAGATGCAGTATCCCAGTAAAAAGCATACAGTAGGCACCCATTATTCAAAGTACAAATTTGTACAACTCTGTTATTTCTTATTATCACTGATAGTGAGTATTTAAATACTTGTGACATAAATGAATGATTAATGACTTTTTAAAAAAAACATTTATTTTCATTAACTTTTTTTTTGACAGTGATAAATTTTTAAAAAATTCTTTTCATACATGTATATAGGGTAATAATGTCTGTCTTACAATCTACCACCCCTCTTCTCCCCACCCAAACCACCCCTTCACTCCCCTCTGTACAATCCAAAGTTCTTCATTCTTCCCCACCCACCCCCCACCATGGATCAGCATCTGATTATCAGGGAAAACATTCAGGATTAATGGCTATTTCAGTTACATATGTTAAAATATGCTTTAATAAATTTTAAGTTTTAAATTATACATTCATTTTATTGGAACACTATTTTATAATTCATATTTGTTTTTAAATAATGTAGTTATACTGGAAGGTAGACAGCAAAAGATACAAAAAGATAAATTATGGAAAATAATTCTCTTTCCTGTCCACCCATTTCTTTTTCCAAAAACAATCATTGTAACACATTTCTTATGTAGCTTTCCAAAATTACTCTTTGCATGTGTGAATACATTTGTCTGTTTTCTTAAGTTTTTACACAAATTATAACAGACTTACTTTTTTTTTACTTAATAGCTCTTGCAGATCACTTCATATTACATCATAAAGAACTTCTTTAATTTTTTTACATCCATTAAATAAATAAGTCCTAATTCATTTAGTTCTCTTTATGTGGATAAAAAAGTGGTTATTAGACTTTTGCTAATATGAATACTACTGCAATGATTAGTTTTATGTGAGTATCATTTCTCACATATGCACACATATGTGAGATTATGTGTACCCATATAAACTGGATTCTATACATTTCAAATTAATATGCACTAATACTAATAATTTTGATAATGCCAAATTGTTGTACAGTGATGTATTATTATATATACGACCATTAATGTAAGAGTTCCTGTTTGCCCATATCTCGTTTATTCATCAACATAATGTGTTACTAAATTTTCTTTTTTTTTTTTTTTTTCCTAAGAGGAGGTCTCACCATGTTGTCCAACCTGGTCTCAAACTCTTAGACTCAAGTGATCCTCTTATCTCAGCCCTTCAAATAGCTGGGACTTCAGGCATACACCACAACACATGACTTACTAAATTTTTTTATTTCTGCTTTGCTAGGTTTGTTTTAAATGCATCAATTAAATTTAAAAGATTAGCATTTTATTTTCAGCATTGAGTTATTTTTCTAATAACTTTACATTAACCAGTTTAACGTGAAAGGAATAGCTTTTTGTGTGTTTGTTTTCAGGGGATAATTCTTTTTTTTTCCCTTTTATTAGAATATTATCATTATACATAATAGTTGGGTTCATTTGGACAAAGTTATACATGTATGGAATTCCATATTAGTCCCTAGTGTCCTCCACTTTGCCCTCCCTCTATTCTCCTTCCTTTGGTCTACTGGTCTTCCTTTAACTTGTTTATTTTTGATTGGTGCTTTATAGATATACATAAAGGTGGAATTCACTATGGCATATTTATATGTGCAAGTGGGATAATTTGTTAAATTTATTACGTATTTCCTCCCCTTTCTCGTCCCTTCTTTTTCCTCCCTCCCTCTTGATCTCCTACTCCACTGATCTTCCCTATATCTGTAGGATATCTGATCACTCACACACACACACACACCCTGCCTTTCACCTTGTTTTTCTGTAGCTTCCACATATGAGAGAAAACATTTGACCTTTGATTTTCTGAGTCTGGCTTGTTTCACTTAACATGATGTTTTCCATTTCCATCCATTTACCAGCAAATGCCGTAATTTCATTCTTTAAGGCTGAGTAGAACTCCATGTGTATATATACCACATTTTCTTAATCCATTCATCTATTGATAGGCATTTGGGCTGTTCCATATCTTGGCTGTTGTGAATTTTGCTGCTGTCAGCATTGATGTGGATGTATCACTATAGTATGCTGATTTTAGTTCTTTTGGATAAATACTGAAGAATGGGATAGCTATGTCTTATGGTACCTGGGGTTTTTATTTATGATTATTTCCTGTTCTGAATTTGATTTAGATCTGAAACAGTGAAAATTTTATTTAAGAAAATTGAGACAGGGCTGAGGATGTAGCTCAGTAGTGGAATGTTTGCCTAGCATGTAGGAAGCCTGGGTTCAATCCTTAGTACCACACACACAAAAAAATAGATAATTCATCTTTTCATATTAACGGAGTATACGGAAAACATACCTTTTGGAATATCATTAAGGCATTACAATTTTTAACCAAATATTTTGTCACAGACATTGAAAAACTAAATCAGAAGAGAAATATTCAAAAAATGTTTTTAAAAACTTCTATTTAGAGACAGAAGATTGTATACTGTTAGACTTGTGACATTTCCCCAAATTTAATTAAAATGAGTCTTTACTATTTTCTGCAAATTCAATTATCTTTGTTCAGCATTTATTTTAGCATTGATTTTTGTTTGTATTATTTTTATGGAAAAAGAATTCCATTAAAAATATTACTTGAAATCTGTATGGCAGCACACATCTATAATCCCAGTGACTCGGGAGACTGAGACAGGAGGATTACAAGTTCAAGGTCTGCTTCTGTATCAGACCTGTCTCAGAATTTAAAAAGGACTGGGGATGTGGCTCAGTGGTAAAGCATCCGAGTTCAAATCTTAGTATGAGGCGGGGGCAGGGGGAGGGTGGCAACATAGTTTTCTGAAAATTAAAAAGTTTAGACAAATATAGCTCAATTTTAGCTTATTTATAGAGCTATTTTTTTTCTTCTAGTTCTTTTGAGTGAATTTAAGCTTTAATACTTAATTTATTAGAGATAAATTTGTATGTTCTTTGTGTTCATTTCCTTTTAAAATTTTATCATGAATATTTTCCCCAGGTATCTTTGTTGTGTATTTAAACTCATTATTTAGGATCCATTCAGCTTCAGCATAGTGAGAGATAAAATAGGTGTTGGGTTAAATGGGAGTGGAGGGTGTCTCTTGTGTTAAACTGCCTGACTTTTGAGTCTCAGGTCTGACTCTTACTATCTCTGTAATGTGGGATAAGTTATTTCATCTCTCTAAGCCTCAATTTCCTTATTTGTGGAATGGAGATAATTAATTTTTCCCAAATATTCATAGGGTTGTTGCTATATTAATGAGATAATGTGCACATAAAGCATTTAGAACAGTCACTGGCAGATAATAAGTACTCAGAAATTATTAAATAGCTGCATTAAACTTTTACTTATGACCTAAAGACAATTTGTGTCACAAGCAGAATCTAGTAAAATTTATAAGTATGTTTTGTCCATGCTTCTCATAATAATGATACAGGAAAGGACTCAGATCAGCAAGGGTAAGAGGATGGGAAAGGGGCTTAAGAGAAATGAGGAAGATTTCAAATAGCTGGTGTTGAAAATGGAAAAAGAGCCTTCCAAGGACAGTTGGAAGAATTTTACCAGACCAGAGGGGCTAAGTGAGGTTGGAGACCTTGAGTCTGTCAACATTCATAAAAAAAGTTCCAAGTGCAGAGTTAAAGGTTGCTGCTGCACTTAGAAAATACAAATGTGGGTAATCCTTTTGAATTGACCTTGCAGAGGATTTTTTTCATTTAATTAATCCAGCAGTCTCCAGTCAATTTGAAGTAATATGAATATCAATGATAATTATCTCCCTTTATATAGGTTTGTAAAAAAATTAATTGTTAATTGCTAATTTAAGAAGCCATGAAGCACTCTAAATTTTGTATCAAGCATGAATTTATTTCACAATTACTGTTTTAGGCCAAAGACTGGGTTCCAGATGTGGCTTGAAGAAAACAGAAGTAATATTGTGTCTGACAATCCTGACTTTTCAGATGAAGCAGACATAATAAAAGAAGGAATGATTCGATTTAGAGTATTATCAACTGAAGAAAGAAAGGTAAGGATAATTGTGCTGAGATTGAGATCTTACTGAATTTCCCAGGCTTAAAAAATTCTTATAGAAATATCTTTTTCTATGTTTGGAAAATTGAATACATCATGAACTCCTGGTGGAGAGGAAATTAAAATAAATGTGAAATGTCAGCTTTGAGCTTGTGGATTTGTAGTAATTGAGTGCTGTCAATTAACTGTTTGTATTTACATAATTTTTATGTTTTTAGATAGGGAAATATATTCTAAAAAAGATGCATTAGTTAGATATCAGAAGCAAAGAGATTAATAAGTAAATAAAGTTAACTCATACTTTAGGGTTCTTGCAAGTAGAATTTTGGTAAATACTTTATGTTTACGTGAGAAAATACTCATTACACATGGGTATTCTTCTGATGGGGGAAAAATGCCTTTCATTGTAAATTAGGTCAGGTGGCTTGCACTTCCTGTGAATTTCTGCCTTGGGAAGGGAAGAGGAAAGGAATGTGTATGGTATGCCAATTAATCCTCCACTTCCCTAGGGAGGCAGTGTGCCACATGGGCACCTAGTGACAGACACTTGCTTTGATGAATTGGGTTTTATGAGTAAAGGTATTGTATAATGAGGAAACTAGAAACTGGTCTAGCACTTCTAACCTCATTTAGAACTTCTTTAGCAGTTTTGTGTGTCTTGTTTTTGTAACATTATAAAGGGATTAAAACTCTCAAGAATCAGAAATTAGCAAACGAATGTGTAAGACCTTATATTGCAAAAGGGGAAGAGATGGGGCAAAAGTTGTGATTGGTTTTGGTTTTTTGTGAGGTATTTTGTAGTGCTGGGGATCAGGGCCTTGTACATGCTAGGCAGATACTCTACCACTCAGTTAACATCTCCACCTGTGATCGTGTTTTTGAACGTTTAAAAATGTAGTCAACTTTTTTTTTCTTTCTTTTTTTTTTATTAAAATATTTTTTATTTTTACAGACACATTTTGATTCATTGTATACAAATGGGGTACAACTTTTCATTTCTATGGTTGTACACAATGTAGATTCACACCATTCATGTAATCATACGTGTATATAGGGCAATACTGTCTGTTTCATTCTACTGTTTTTCCATCCCCACCCCAACTTTTTTTTCTTGAGCCATTTTGATCATGATGTAGTCAACATTTTTAAGGTAAACTCTAAACCTTCACTTAAATCCAGTTTGTTAATGTAGCAAATTCTACAGGTCAAAGGCCTCTTTTATATTCAGAGAAATAAATGGCTAGGAAATACAGTAAGAGGAAGGGAACTAATATAGATTAAATGACACTTAATAGTTGTGGATGTTATTTGGCTCTTGCAGTGAATAAAAATCAGTCCTAAAATAATATATACTATATAACTCATTTATTTAACATTTGTGAATTGGCAGTGTGACAGGGATGAATAACAGAATAGTGGTGGCCTGAGACTGGAACCTGGTTAGAAATTTGGTGAGGTGGGAAACATGAGGGGTATTTGTGGTGATGGAACTCTTCTGTATTTTGACTTTGGTGGTAAATGCATATTCCTACAATACAATTTAATGCATATACCCATAGAAACAAATGAGTAGAAGTAAAACTGAAGATTGTATCAATGTCCATACCCTGGTTGTGCTAATTGTGCTATTATTTTGCAAGATGTTACCACTTGGGAAAACTGGGTAAAAGTTATTCAGAATCTTTTGTATAATCACATGTAAATCTACAATTATCTCAAAAAGTTCCTGCAGTTATAATATTTTTTACCTACTATGGTTAAATACAAGCAGAATTTAGATTGAAATAATATAGAAATAGAATGCAAAATTTTTAATGTGTTATACATGTAAAAGTTTTTTTTAAAAGAGTTTTGATTAGTAGAATGAAACAGACAGTATTACCCTACATACATGTATGATTTACCCGAATGGTATGAATCTACATCGTGCACAACCATAGAAATGAAAAGTTGTACCTCATTTGTGTACAATGAATCAAATTGCAGTCTGTAAAAATAGAAAAGATTTTAATAAAAAAAAGTTTTGGTTTTTAAATTTTTGAGGTTTAAAATTTATTTTTAATGGATGCATAAAAACAAAAATTATATATTTTAATGGGGTAACATATTTCAGTACATGTTAAGCCTTGTGAAGTATTTAAATCAGGTTAAGCATTTATCTCTTTTATCAATTATGAAGCAAACTTTCAAACTCCTTTCTTTGAGCTTTTCGAAATGTACGGTACATTGTTGTTGTACCTAGTTACTCTCCTGTTCAATAGTACACCAGAGCGCCTTTGTCATATCCAGCTGTAACTTAGTACCTGATCAACATTTTCTTATTCAATTTTTATGTATTTATGTGGTTTTTTGTTTGTTTTGGGGGTGCAGGGCATCAGACCCAGGGCCTTGTGTTAGGCAGCATTCTACCACTGAGCTACATTGCCAGCTTACTCATCTAAAAAAGGTGCCACATATCAATGATATTATGCTGTACTTGTCTTTCTGTGCCTGGCTTATTCACTTAACATGGAGCGCTCTAGCTGGAGTTGGTGTCACATGCCAGTAATTCCATCTGCTCAGGAGTCTAAGGCAGGAATATCACAAGTTCAAAGCCAGCCTCAACAACTCAGTGAGCAACTTAACAAGACCCTGTCTCAAAATAAAAACAAAAAGGGCTGAGGATGTGGCTCAGTAGTTAAGCACCCCTGGGTTGAAGCCACAATACCAAAAAAAAAAGATGTTCAGTTCCATCCATGTCAACACAAATGACAGATTTCATTCTTTCTTAAGGCTGAGTAGTATTCCATTGTATGTATGTACCACATTTTTTTTAAACATTCATCCACAGATGGACACTTTAGTTATTTCCATTTCTTAGCTATTATTGAATTCATTGATTCATATGATCCATTGAATCATGTGTCAATGAACGTGAGAGTGCAGATGTCTCTTCAACATACCAATTTCATTTCCTTGGGTTATATACTGAGTAGTAGGATGGCTGGATCATGTGGCAATTCTATTTTTAAACCTCCATACTATTTTCAGTAGTGACTATACTAATTTAAATTCTCACCAGCAATGTGTGTAAAAGGTTTCCCTTACCTTCACTGCCTCTCCAGCATTTGTTATTTTTGGTCTTTTTGATAATAGCCATTCTTACTGGGGTAAAATGATATCTCATTGTAGTTTTGATTTAAATTTTCCCAATTAGTGATATTGAACATTTTTTCATAGCCTGCTTACCACTCATATGTCTTCTTTTGAGAAATGCCTATTTGGAATCTATTGCCCATTTATTGAGTTTTCTAAGTTCTTTAAATATTCTGGATATCAACACCTTGCAGGTGGATGGTTTACAAATATTTTCTCCCAAAGAATAAAAGATGTGTTAACAATTAGAACCTTTAATGATTAACTTAATGATTCAAGTGATAGCTATTTCATTTTATATATATGTGTTACCTGAAATGTAATCACTTCCATCCTGTTTCCTTGTTATTAAAAGTCCTTTCTCTTCACCCCCAATGTTTTCCAAAGGCATGGACTAACAAGGCCAAGGGAGAAACTCCAAGTGATGAAGCTGAAGGAAAGAAGCGAAAACGTGCAGTTGATGAAAGTCTTGAAGCAGAAAACCACAAAGAAGCAGCAAAGGAGAACATGAATTTGCCTAAAAAGCAAAAACCTTTAGATCTTTCTACAAATCAGAAGCTGTCAGCATTTGCATTTAAGCAGGAGTAAAGGAAGAAAGTGACCTTAATGGATTTTTTGCTCATCTTTGAATATGGACTTTTTTGTTTTTAATCTTTAGGAAATGGATTATTATATACATGTTTTAAAAGAGTTTAAAGACAACTGTTCTTCTTTATAAGATAATGGGGTGTTAGCTCAGTAGTAGAGCACTTTTCTAACAGGAGCAAAGTCCTGAACTCAATTTCCAGCATTGAAAAAAGAAAAAAAAAAAAATGTAATAATTATATCAGTATAGGAAACAGCATGTGTATAAATTATTCTGTCCCCAAATGGAGCAGAAGCATTACGATTGTGATTACTAACTATAGGCCATATTGTATCCCAATTGAAGTCAATTTGATATTGTTTCTTACCTTCAAAAATCATCAAAATTAAGATCATAAAATTATGGCACAGTGAAGTTATCTTCTAGGGGTTTCCTTATCTGGTTTATGTCATGTATTGGGAAATACCACAGTAGACCTCTTCCCAAGTATGTTACCATAGATTTTTCTTTGTCTATATTAGACCTGGGGGACCATGCTTTTTAAATATGGACCCCAAATATGTAAATAATCTTACAGATGAGACTTTGTTTTAGAAATTTTTTCATATATGGTTTTCAATTTTCTGTATAGCCTTGGTTTTTTTAGAATAATAAAACTTTCTCACTTTCCATATTTGGCTTACTCTGGTCTTATTATTGTATTTCAATGAAGTAGAAATGCTTCTAGAAAATATATTTTATATTTATCACCATAATTTCTACACCCCTCACCCCGCTACACCACTTGCTCTGCATTGTCCACACAGGAGAGACCAGGAGGCATTGTTTGAGAGTATTGCAGCCCAGGACAGAATTTGCTCCTGTAGTGTGCTCGGATTATCAGCCATGGGCAATACTTTCCTGAGCAAGTCTTTGAAGTCTTAATAAGAATAGAGTTAGGGAAAGTGTTTAACTCCTTTTTTATTTTGAACAAACAAGTTTGAATTGTTTCTTGCATTTTGACTGTTCTAAGCACTTGGGTTGAAGAAAGTTTTTTATATTGATTTGGTTTAACTTACAAATCAGATATTTGAAACCAAAAACCATTATCTTCATTTCTTTGCTATAAAAGAGTAAACCTATTTTTCCCCCAATTTGTTTTCATAGAACTAGGATTTAGTAGAAAATGGAAATGGAAATAAATTAATATATTAACCATTATATCTATAATATTCCCTATTTTGAGCTTTCTGTAGAGCACTGAAAGTTTTTGTATACATAATTTCATTCTCCCAAAGCAAAAGCTTCTCAGAGGATCCAAAAAACTCCTCCAGAAAATTTCTAGACCTCATTAATGAATTCAGCAAAATAGCAGGTTATAAAATCAACACACATAAATCTAAAGCATTTTTATACATAAGCGATGAAACATCTGAAAGGGAAATGAGGAAAACAACTCCATTCTCAATAACCTCAAAAAAAAAAAAAAAAAAAAAAAACGGGAATCAATCTAACCAAAGAGGTGAAAGACCTCTCTACAATGAAAACATACTATAAAACATTGAAGAAAGAAATTGAGGAAGACCTTAGAAGATGGAAAGATCTCCCATGTTCTTGGATAGGCAGAATTAATATTATCAAAATGGCCATACTTCCAAAGGCACTATACAGATTTAATGCAATTCCAATTAAAATCCCTATGACATTTCTCATAGAAACAGAAAAAGCAATCATGAAATTCATCTGGAAGAACAAAAGACCTAGAATAACCAAAGCAATCCTGGGCAGGAAGAGTGATGCAGGAGGTATCACAATACCAGACCTTAAAACTCAACTATAGAGCAATAGTAACAAAACTGGCATGGTACTGGCACCAAAATAGATAGGTAGATCAATGGTACAGGATAGAAGACATGGAGACATACCCACATAAGTATAGTATCCTCATACTAGACAAGGATGCCAAAAACTTACAATGGAGAAAAGATAGCCTGTTTAACAAATGGTCCTGGGAAAACTGGAAATCCATAATGCAGTAAAATGAAATTAAACCCCTATCTTTCACCCTGTACAAAACTCAACTCAAAATGGATCAAGGATTTAGGAATTAGACCTGAGACCCGTTCACCAAACAGAAGAAAAAGTAGGCCTGAATCTTCATCACATTGGCTTAGGATCAGACTTCCTTAACAAGACCCCCATAGCATAAGAAATAAAAGCAAGAATCAATAAATGGGATAGATTCAAACTAAAAGTTTTTTCTGGGGAACTTTCCAGAACGCTCGGTGAGAGGCGGAGGAGCGGCGGCTGTCCAAGCTGCACAGAGTTACGCGCTCCTTCCCACTCCCCAACTCGACCTCAGCCCGCTCGCTGGCTGTAGAAAATGGTGAAAGAAACCACTTATTATAATGTTTTGGGGGTCAAACCCAATGCCACCCAGGAAGAATTGAAAAAGGCTTACAGGAAACTGGCCTTGAAGTACCACCCTGATAAGAATCCAAATGAAGGAGAAAAGTTTAAACAGATTTCTCAAGCTTATGAAGTTCTCTCTGATGCCAAGAAAAGGGAGTTACATGACAAAGGAGGAGAACAGGCAATTAAGGAGGGTGGAGCAGATGGTGGTTTTGGCTCCCCCATGAACATCTTTGATATGTTTTTTGGAGGAGGAGGAAGGATGCAGAGAGAAAGGAGAGGTAAAAATGTTGTGCATCAGCTCTCAGTGACGTTAGAAGGTTTATATAATGGTGCAACAAGAAAACTGGCTCTGCAAAAGAATGTGATTTGTGACAAATGTGAAGGCCGAGGTGTAAGAAAGGAGCAGTAGAGTGCTGTCCCAACTGCTGAGGTACTGGAATGCAAATAAGAATTCATCAGATAGGACCTGGAATGGTTCAGCAAATTCAGTCTGTGTGCATAGAGTGTCAGGGCCATGGGGAACCTATCAGTCCTAAAGGTAGATGTAAAAGCTGCAATGGAAGGAAAATAGTTCGAGAGAATATTCTAGAAGTTCATATTGACAAAGGCATGAAAGATGGACAGAAGATAACATTCCATGGTGAAGGAGACCAAGAACCAGGACTGGAACCAGGAGATATTATAATTGTGTTAGATCAGAAGGACCATGCTGATTTTACTCGATGAGGAGAAGACCTTTTCATGTGTGTGGACATACAGCTGGTGGAAGCATTATGTGGATTCCAGAAACCAATATCTACTCTTGATAATCAAACCATAGTCATCACCTCTCATCCAGGTCAGATTGTCAAGCATGGAGATATAAAGTGTGTGTTAAACAAAGGTATGCCAATTTATCATAGACCATATGAAAAGGGTCGCCTAATCATTGAGTTTAAGGTAAACTTCCCTGAAAATGGCTTTCTCTCTCCTGACAAACTCTGCTGGAAAAACTCCTACCCTGAGAGGAAGGAAGTAGAAGAGATTGATGAAATGGATCAGGTAGAACTGGTGGACTTTGATCCAAATCAGGAAAGACGGCGCCATTATAATGGAGAAGCATATGAGGATGATGAACATCATCCCAGAGGTGGTGTTCAGTGTCAAACCTCTTAATGGGGCCAGTGAATAACACTCACTGCAGGTATTTTATATGCAGTAGTGAATGAGTGAAGGACTATAATCATACTACTTGCTATTGTTTTTATTTTATTTTATTTTATTTTATTTTTTTTTTTTTTGTGGTGCTGGGGATTTGAACCCAGGGCCTTGTGCTTGCAAGGCAAGCACTGTACCAACTGAGCTATATCCCCAACCCCTGTTTTTGTTTTAATATTCAATTATAGTAGTGTTTTAAAAGTTAAATGAAGAATAAATGCAAATATAAAAGCTCTGACTTTGCCCTGTATGTATGATGACTTCAGTGTGAAGAAGTTGTTTAATACTTGTAAAAACTACTTTTAAAAAAGTTCCCCTGGCATCTGTTAGGCCATACCTTGTAATTGATTTCAGCTGTGTATGTGGACAAACTTAGACTGAAATATTAGGTATATGTGTTGGTTTCAGTGTATGACCCTTCATTGTTAAGTTATAAAATTAAAACTGTATTTAACTGGCAATCGGAAAAAGAAAACTTAATTTGTAGAGCAGTGTTGGTCTGTCTAGTTATTTGTATTAAGTGGGATTCATTGTGATGCCTCTGCATTCTATTGCCTCAGCTTACTTGAAGGTGGCATAACATATAATTTCCCTTCTGGTATCAGTGAATGAAATGATACCTTTCTAAAGAAGCTGTTTATCATTATATGCTGCTTCTTAAGGGCTTGCACTTGTAGAATTACATTCCCTTTTATTGTGCCATCTTTAAAAAATATATATATATATTTTTTATATATATATAAATTGTGTTGACCAGTCCTGGTTACATTAATTTTCCCTTCTCTTTGGACCATGATAAGCCCTTGTAGTGAATTCCAGAGCTGGAAATTAAAATGAAGAGACCTATACATGGAGAAGCAGTTTGCATGTATAATATAGGAAGGTGTTCCTTAGATATGTTACAGGCTTACTTTAAACCATTTGACTTATGCTCCAAAGTAACTGTAATTTGATGTTGGTAGTCTAGCGAATATGATGAATAGCTTTAACTGTGTGTTTAAAAGTCATCATATGTTCTCACGCTTAAATCTGGATATCAGAATTTAAGCAATTCTTGAAATGTACGGATGTCTCCTTAATATACTGATTACAAAGCAAAAATAAAATAAAATAAAAAATAAAAATTAAAAAAAAGTTCTTTCTCAGCACAGGAAACAATATGTGAAAAGAGAGCCTACAGAGTGGGAGAAAATCTTTTCTACATATACTTCAGACAAAGCACTCATCTCCAAAGTTTATAAAGAACTTAGAAAACTTTCTATAGGATTTTTTTTTTTTTTTTTTTTTTTTTTTTTTTTGCTGTGCTGGGGATTTGAACAGAACTTAGAAAACTTTACATCCTACAAAGAACCTAATCAATAAGTGGGGCTAAGGAAATGGGCAGACACTTCACAAAGGAAGATATACAAGTGATCAACAAATACATGAAAAAGTGTTCATCATCCCTTGTAATTAGAGAAATGCAAATTAAACCACCCTAAGATTTCATCTAACTCCAATTAGAATGGCTATTATCAAGAACACAAGAAATAATAAGTGTTGGCATGGATGTGGGGAAAAAGGCACACTAGTATGTTGCTGGTGGAGTTGCAAATTGGTGAACTACTCTGGAAAGCAGTATGGAGATTCCTCAGAATACTTAGAATGGACCCACCATTTGACCCAGCTATCCGGCTCCTCGGTTTACACCCAAAGGACTTAAAATCAGCATACTACAGAGATACAGCCACATCAATGTTCATAGCAGCTCAATTCACAATAACTAGATTGTGGAACCAACCTAGATGCCCTTCAATTGACGAATGGATAAAAAAAGCTGTGGTATATATACACAATGGAATATTAATTGACCATAAAGAAGAATAAAATTATGGCATTTGCTGGTAAATGGATGAAGTTGGAAAATATCATGCTAAGTGAAATAGGCCAAGCCCAAAAAACCAAAGGTTGAACGTTTTCTCTGATAAGTGGATGATGATATATAACAAGGGGGGGTGATGGGGGGAAAGAGAAGAATGAAGGAACTTTGGATGGTGTAGAGGAAAAAGGGGTGGGGATGGAAAAACAGTAGAATGAAACAGACAGTATTACCCTATATATGTATGTATGATTGCACGAATGGTGTGAGTCTACATTGTGTACAACCATAGAAAGGAAAAGTTGTATCCCATTTGTGTACAATGAATCAAAATGTATCTGTAAAAGTAAAAAATATTTTAATTAAAAAAAACTTCTCAAAGGAGGTTATTTTAGTTTTACACTCTTCAAAAGGGGACTGTGTTAGTTTGCAGAGCATTATTGGGCAATTGCTCAAATATAAAGGTAGAGATTTTTTCACCAAAATCATTATTCATAATTGAGTTTGTTGTCAAGAATACTTAAAGACCAGTTTAGAGCCTTTCAGTAACTTTATTTGAATTACAGAATATTGTTGAGAGACTGTTAACAGATCCCTAGGACAGATCACCTTATTGCCATTTTAAGCTACCCTGCTTAGGAATTTCCCAGCCACCCAAGAAAAGGAGCCATGGTAAATGAGGTGGATCAAGATTATGCTCTCTGGTCTTCAAAAGTAAAGGAAGCAGAGAGAGAGAGAGAGAGAGAGAGAGAGAGAGAGAGAGAGAGAGAGAGGAGTTATAGGTACAGGAACTAACCAAATAAGTCATAAGTCAAGACAAAGAAAATATTTGAGAATGCTTAGCAAAATCAATGCCTCTGAAGTCCCATCAGAGTCACCAAGAGATGTCACAGGAGAAGAGATGTCTCCGGAAAGGGTCCAGGGAGTTTCCAGAGGAGAGGGGTAACTCAACTCAGGACGAGCAGGGTTCTTGGCATAAGTGTTAGAAAAAAATTTCTGCATGAGCCAAAGGCAGAGGCAGAGGTTTGTTTAGGAAGGTAGATAAACATTCTAGGGAGAACATGGGCTATCTCAGAGGTGAGAAGTCAGGCCTGGGATCATTTGAAGTCACGCTCCTTTAGCTATGTCTGGCAGGTGATGTTGGATCCTTTCCATCTTGACCTCTGCATGTGGTCTCTACATGGCCTGATTTGGGATTTCTCACAGTGGTGACTTGGGTGAAGGACACTCCAAAAGACAGAAGTTGTAACCTCAGAGTTCTAGCCTCAGATCACTTCTAGCAGGATCACTTCTGCCTCATTGTGTTCCTTAGAAGCAAATTATTAAGGTTAGCTCATGTTCAAGGGAAAGGAACATTCCTAAGAAGGAATGTTGACATGTAAGAAGAGCATGTGGAATTAAACACATCATTGTGCCCATCTTTGGAAAATAGAAAGTGCCACACTGGGCTGGAGATCTCATGACCTCTTGGAGTACAGTGAACAGGAGACAGCCCAGGGCCCACATAATGAGATAGGTATATAATAGATAATTCTCCCCTTCATAAAGTTAGGATCCTAACAGACTACTGGCTTGCTGAGGTTTTTGTTTTGATTTGTTTGCAGTGCTAGGGATTAAGCGTAGAGCCTTACACATGCTAGGCAAGAGCTCTACCACTGAGCTGTACCCTTAACCTTTCTCTGAGTTTAAGGGTAAATCAAAAGTAAATTCACTGCCAGTCTCCTGTCCTCACACACAGACTACAAAGATTTCATCTCAAACATTGGCAATAACTCTAAGGGCTGGGGATATAGCTCAGTTGGTAGAGTGCTTGCTTGAGGTCCTGGGTTCAACCCCCAGCATCGAAAAAACAAAACAAAATAAAACTCTGGAAAGCAGTGTGGAGATTCCTCAGAAAACTTGGAATGGACCCACCATTTGACCCAGCTATCCCATTCCTCGGTTTATACCCAAAGGACTTAAAATCAGCATACTATAGTGATGCAGCCACATCAATGTTCATAGCTGCTCAATTCACAATAGCTAGATTGTGGAACCAACCTAGATGCCCTTCAATTGACGAATTAATAAAGAAACTGTGGTATATATACACAATGGAATATTAATTGACCATAAACAAGAATAAAATTATGGCATTTGCAGGCAAATGGATTAAATTGGAGAATATCATGCTAACAGGAATAGGCCAAGCCCAAAAAACCAAAGGCTGAACATTTTCTCTGATAAGTGGATGATGATCTATAACAAGAGGGGGTGGCAGAGGGAAGAGAAAAATGAAGGAACTTTGGTGTAGAGGAAAAATGGGAAGGGAGGGGGTGGGGGGGAAGGAAAGATGGTAGAATGAAACAGTATTACCCTATGTATATTTATGATTATACAAATGCTGTGAATCTACATTGTGTACAACCATAGAAATGAAAAGTTGTACCCCATTTGTGTACAATGAATCAAAATGTAGTCTGTAAAAATAAAAAAAAAAACTTTAACAAAAAAATTTAAATTTAAAAAAAATTGGCAATAAGTGTACAACAATATATATTATAGTCCTATGAATAAATTAGAACTCACTGGCAAGATTAATTATGATAAAAAGAAAAAATAAGTGATCTTAGGAATGGAAAGGAATTTAGTAACTACAAATGGCACAGATAAGAAAAGGTCGGCAGTGGTCAATTTTAGCATTGACTTGGCTGGCTACAGTTGCCCTTGTTCAAATACCTGTGTGTTATTGTGAAGCTATTTTATAGGTCATATTAAAGACCATAATCAAGGAATTCTAAGGGAGAATATTCTAGACAATATGGGTAGGCCTGATCCAGTCAGTTGAAAAGGACTTAGGAGGAGAAATGAGGCCCCACTGAGAAAGAAGGATTGACACAAGTGGATAACAGCATTTGCTCATGCCCAAGATCTCCAGGCGGCCCCTACTGAAGTGCTGCCCAGGACTCAGGATTCCAAACTTGCCCACACCACAGTCATATGAGCCATTTCTCTCTTTGCAGTAACACACACTCTTTCTCTTTGTCTGTGTGTGTGTGTGTGTGTGTGTGTGTGTGTGTGTGTGTGTAAAATCTGGGAAAAACTATCCTTTAACCAAGAGGGCAAGTTATGGATTGGAAAACTTAACACTGTTAGAATGATAATACTTTGTAAATACATATATATGTATGTATATATATATATATATATGCACACACACACATATGTGTGTACATGTGTTTACAGCTACTGCACATAGGTACATAGGTTTACATATATATATGTTAGTCAATATTAGCATACACACACACACACACACATACTGGTTCTTTTCCTCTGGTTGAATACTGACTGATTTAAGGTGATAAATTAAGACAATAAGTTGGGAAACTGATGAAATGGACAAGTACAAGAAAGCAAAGCTTATTAAAACAATCAAGATATCAAAATATAAAACATTTAAGAATAAGTTTTAGAAAATGAGTGCAAAACTTACACTTTGAAAACTACACAACATTGTTGAAAGACAAAAAAAAAAAAAAAAACTAAATAAATTGAAAGCTATCCCTTGGTTATGGATCAGAAAATTTAATCCTGCTAACATGACAATGCTCCCTAAATTTATGTGTAGATTCAATGCAATTCCTATCAAAACCCAACTGGCTTTTTTCTTTCTTCCTTTTTTTTTGGAAATTGATAAGCCAATCTTAAAATTTATGTAGGAAATCAAGGGACCTAGATATAGCCAACAGAGTCTTGAAAAAGAAGGATTTTTAAAATTCCTTCTTTGGACTCACACAACTCTAAGACTTACTACAAAGCTACAGTAGTCAAGATGGTGGCATGAGGATCAAGTACTGGCACAAGGATAGACATATAGAAAAACAGAACAAAATCGATAGTCCAGAAATAAACCTCACAGTTATAGCCAGGTTCACAAAGTTGTCAGGATAGTTTAACAGGGAGATGGCAGGTTATATTTTCCACAGTTGTTGCTGGGACAACTAGAAAGATTCAAAAGAATGAATTTGAACCCTTATCTCACACTCTATGAAAAATGAATCATAAATAGATTAAGACCTACACGTAAGACTAAACATTAGATTCATAGGAAAAAAAAAACAGATGTAAATCTTTGTAACCTTGAACTAATAGTTTCTTAGATGTGACAACAAAAGTACAAATGACGAAAGAAAAAAGTAAAGTCCACATCATAAAAATTAACTTGTGCCTCAATGAACACTGTCGAGATTGAAAAAGAAAAAAAAAAAAAAAAAACCTGCCGTAGGCTGGGCACAGTGGGACATGCCTGTAATTTCAGGGACTCAAAAGACTGAGGCAGAAAGATCACAAGTTTGAGACCAGCCTGGGCAACCTAGCAAGGCCCTAAGCAACTTAGCAAAACCCTGTCTCAAAATTAAAAATGGCTGTGTATGTAACTCAGTGGTAGAGTGCCCCAGGGTTCAATCCCCAGTAATACACACACACACACACACACACACACACACACACACAAACCCATAGAATGGGGTAGGGTGAATTTGCAAGTCATAGTTGATAAGGTTCATGTATCTATACAGAATACTCTCACAAATCCATAATGAAAAGACAAACCAGTTTTAAAATGGGACTTGAATAGATATTTGTCCAAAGAGGATAAATGACCAAGAAGCACTTGAAAAGATGTTCCAAATGTTCAGTCATCAGGAAAATGCAAATCAAAACCATAAAGAAGGCAGGTATGGTGGTACCCACCTGTAGTCCCAGCTACTCAGGAGACTAAGGCAGGAGGATCACTTGAATCCAGGCAAATAGAGCTAGCCTGGGCAACAGCCAAGCTGGTCCTGTCTCTTAAATTAATTAATTAATAAAAATCTGACAAGAAAGAAACAGAAAATAAGAATAATCTATAATCAATTTTAAAAGTTAGTCCCTATTTATAATTCTCAAAAAGAAAACCCTGAGCTAGATGAATTTAAAGTCAAATTTTTATCAGTCCAGTAAAAATTACAGTCTTATACTAAGTATTGAATATAGTGTCTGTCATAATCTTGTTATCAAAACCCAACAAGATTAATTCAAGAAAAGAAAATTAAATGGGTGCAGTGGCACATGCTTGTGATTCTGACAACTGAGGAGGGCTGAGGCAGGAGGAGGCAAGTTTGAGACCAGTCTGGGTAACTCAGTGAGGCCCTAAGCAATTTAGCTAGACCTTGTCTCAAACTAAACATAAAATAGGCCTAGGGATAAAGCTCACTGGTAAAGCACCCCTGGGTTCAATTCCCAGTACTGAAAAAAGAAAGAAAGAAAGAAAGGAAAATTCAGGGCAGGTGTGGTGGTGTAATAAGTGACTCAGGAGGCTGACGCAGCAGGATCATATGTTCAAGGTCAGCTGGGGAAACTTAGTAAGACCCTGTCACAAAATAAAAAGGACTGGGATATAGCTCAGTGTTTCTGGGTTCAATTCCCAATACCTCCGCCCCAAAAAAGGAAAATTAAGCCAATCTCATTCATGAATATAGTTGAAAAATCTGAAGCAAAAAATTTTAGTAAGCCAGATCCCCAACACAATGTATGAAAAAGATATTTTAGCTACCCTGTTGGCTTAATCCTAAGAAAACAAAGTTGGTTTAACACTAGAAACTCAGTTTATGCTAATTAAAGGATAAAATTAAAGTGTTCTTGCATATGGTATGTACTCAAAGGGCATTGTGCCACTCTGATGTACTTCTGTCACTTTGTGGAATTAACTTTATATGTCACTGAACCATGTCACTCAAGGGCCATAAATACACTGGAGTATTTTTATGCAGAGGAAAAGAGTATAAGCAAAGACTTAAACTACTGTGAGACTTATCAATGCTATTGTTCTTTTACTTGTACATTGTTTTTAATAAATCTCTATCTTGTTTTCTCCTTGCATATTTTGGTTAAAATTTATGTCTCTTTTATAGTTGTGGATACTTGTTTATCTCAACAACAGACCCAGGTTTTTGAGGGCAGGGACGATGTTGGCAGGGTGATTGGCATAGTTGATACAGTACAAGGTTTGGAGCTTGTTAGGTTTAGGGTTCATATCCTGGCTCTACCACTGGAGCCATGTGACTCTGGGAACATTTAGGTTCTCTGAATTTTCCTTTCTTATGACCCTTCTAATAAAGAGGACAGTGATTTCCAGCTTAGACCTTGTTCTCTGAAAGCCCGCATGGGTCACATACCCAAAAGGAAAATTCACATATTATTGCCATCATTCCCCAGGCTCCCATGTGCTTAAAGTGCACAGTTGACCTCAGTGTTGGGGGGGGTGTCTAATATGTCTTCCAGATATTTGAATTTGGACACTGAAACAGAGTGAGTTCATCTGAAGAACAAAACTTTATGATCGTGTAGAGTCAAAGCCACAGCCACGGAAAGGGAAAGTTGAAGTGGCCAGTATGCAGAGAAATCCTCAATGAGCAGAGAAAACCAATCTAGTTAAAGCAGAAAAGTAGGGGGCAAAATTAAGAATAAACAGAAAAATGTAACCCATCACCATCATCAAGTCTACTGTTATGGCTTCAATAACAAAAAAAATCCTAGAGAAAGAAGAATGAAGAGCTGGCATTCTAATTCTTGAAGAATAGTATAAAGGGGACTAATGACAAGTAAAATGTTTTGCCCCGTGTTGAATCTGCCCCTCTGCCCCTCTGAAAACAGCTGACTTAGAATTGATACAGAGTTTTTTCTCCAGGGAGGAGCAGTAATGTGGCTCCATGAGATAGAGACTCTCCATCACATCATTCCCCACCCCCAACCCGCAAATGAAATGTTATAGCAGCTGATTAAAAATAGTAGTTGGGTGTATCTAGAATGTATAAAGGTCTCGCAAATGTAACATTGACAAACAAAAACCAAAAACATACAATCCAATTAGAAAATGAGCAAAAGTCACACGCACAGTTCACTAAGAAGAAAGCCAGATGGGAAAGAAGCACATGTAAAGATGCCCAATATCATTAGCCATTATAGAAATGCAAGTTAGAACTATAATGCTGGGCTGGAGTTGTGGCTCAGTGGTAGAGCACTTGCCTGGCATGTGTGAGGCACTGGGTTCAATACTCAGCACTGCATACAAATAAATAAAATAAAAGATCCAATGACAACTAAAAAAAATTTTTTTAAAAGAACTATAATATCACTATGCATTTATCAGGACAGCCAAAATGAAAAACAGGTAACACCAAATACTAGTGAAGATGCAGAGAAACTGATCCATCCATTCATGTATCACTGGTAGGAATGTAAAATTTTGCAGCCACTCTAGAAAATAGTTTGGCAGTTTCTTTCAAAATAGGAATCCACTTGCCTTGGGACCCAGCAATTTCCTTCTTACACATTTATCCCAAAGAAATGAAAACTTCTTCATACCCAGGTTTGTTCATGACTTTATAGCAGCTTTATTTGTAATAGCCCAAAGCTAGAAATGACCCAAATATCTCTCAGTGGGTGAATGGATAAACAAACGAGAGTAGGTTCATCCATTGCCATGCTACTCACTTCTCAGCAGTAAAAAGGAATAAACTGTTGACAAGTACAACAAATTGGATTAACCTCAAGGAATTATGCTGAGTGAAAGAAGCCAATCTCAAGAAGATATATACTACATCATCCCATTCATACACTATTCATGACACAACTTAATTACAGAGATAGAAAACAGATCAATGGTTATCGCGGAGTTGAAGAGAGGAGAGACGTGGCTTTGAAGGGGTGGCAAGACAGAGGAGCCTTGTAAGGAAGGTCCAATTGAGTGTCTTGATTAGTGTGGTGGTTTCACAAGGCTACATGTGATTAAATTGAATAGAGCTGCACACACACACACACACACACACACACACAAATGAATCTGAACTGGCAAAATCTGAATAAGTTCTTTGGATCGTTCCAATGTCAGTTTCTTGGTTTTGGTACTGAACTCTAGTTGTGTAAGCTATTCACATTGGGAGAGGATGGTGGGATAAGTGCTGGGGATATCCTACAATTGGCAATGAAACCAACCCCCTAATTTGGCATTTGTAGTTACTGGGAGATAATTTCTCTTCTTGAGTCCCTGTATGGTCAATTGATGTTGATCTCACTTTCTCTCCTGCATTTGAACTCATTACCCTCAGAGCTACAGCAGCTCCTGTGGCTGAGAGTGGAGACACCAGCAACAAGCTAAGAAAGACTGAGGAGGAAGCTGGTGAGAGCTGGAGTCCTCAATGACATTACCGAGGGCCCAACCCACGCCTGTGAGGCCACCTCCAAACCTGTGGGGAAGTGAAGGGAGTAGCGTGAGGCAAGGGCTCTCAGCCCGGGCAGCAGGTGTGACTCGCTCCTGAGACCCTGCCACACCCAACACCAGCGAAATCAGGTCTCACCAAATGGGAGCTGGGCTTCCTGGTGATTTTCATGTGCAGTCAATTTTGAGAACCACTGGTTTAAGTCACTTTTAGTGAATATTCAGTTTTAACAGAAAAAAAAATCTACATGGCATAGTTTATTTTTGAAAACAGACTTATTTTCAGCCAGATAAAATTCAGGGTCCCCACATGGTAAAAAAGATCAGAGCTAGGTTGTTTCCTTATCGGCTTTGGTTCATCCATATGTGAAACATTCGTAACATCGAAATTAATTTCCACAAACACTTGGATGACTGTCTGAGACAAGTGTGCAGCAGCAGTTGTGATACTAAAAATAAAAACACAGCCAAAGTGACAAGGAACCATGGTTTTGCACCTCTCTGCTGAGCTGTTCCATTCCCCTGGTCTTTATTGTGATTTCTCATTTGCTTGTTGAATGCTGGTATTCCTGGCAGGGTGGTGGCCACTGATCCTACAGGAAGCGGCTTGTCTGTGTTTTCCAGGTGCAAAGTAATGAACCAAAGGGCATCAGGAGACCCTGGCATGAGGACTTGTTCCACTAAGATCATAACCGTGTCATCCCCACTCACATCAGTGCCCTTGAGGGGAGAGCTACAAAATAAAAACAAAAGAAAATAAAAACAGGACATGGTAACATTTTCTATTACCCTAGTGTTTTAAAAGACTGGATTCTGAAAACTGACGAATCACTTGCTGAATTACTGACCACACAAAATTTCACCTTTGCCTCTCCAGAGGTCCCATTAACGATGGGAAAGAAATGAAAATAGAGAGTAAATAAATCCACAAAATCAATGATGAAAGATAACGTGGAAGGGGTTGGGGGAGATTCATACATGACAGAGTTTAGTAAATTTAGGATGACAAAAAAACAAAACAAACAAAATACCAACAAAACAAGGCAGAGAAGCTAACTGCCTAGACCTTCTTGGGCATCGGACTCACTGGGGAACTTATTAAAATGCAGATTCTAACTGGCCGGACGAGGGCGGGGCAGGCGATTCTGTGTTTAGAACAGACTCCCAGGCGCTGCCACACAGGCCACAGGCCGTTCTGGTTGGTGGATCACATGTTGAATGAGAGGCAGTAGAACCACCAGTGCCCTGTGGAACCTGAGAGGGGCTTCAGGCTGCCGGAGGAGGGGTGGGCGTGGCACTGGAGCCAAGGAGAATGGACTGCAGCTCTCTGTTGCGGTGGTTGAAAACCCATAGTTCACAAGGTCCGGCCAACTAAGAGGAAGGGAGCTGAAATGATGGTGCCCAGAGTTTTTCCAAGGGGTGTGGGTGTGTGTGTGTGTGTGTGTGTGTGTGTGTGTGTGTGTGTGTGTGTGTGTGTGTGATTTGGGGAGGGGGGCTGGGATTGTGGCTTGGTGGTAGAGCACTTGCCTAGCATGTGTGAGGCACTGAGTTCGATTCCCAGCACTGCATACAAATAAATAAATAAAGATCTGGGGAGGGTACTGGGGATCGAACCCAGGGGTACCTGATCACTGAACCACATCCACACACTTTTTAACTTTTCCTTTTGGTCTTGCTGAGTTACTTAGGACCTTGCTAACTTGCTGAGACTGGCTTTGAACTTGCAATCCTGCCTCAGCTTCCTGAGCCGTTAGGATTACAGGCATGCACCACCACACCTAGCTCAATCTTATAATGTTTTAAAAAGAATTCTAGAATTTACACAAAATATCCAAATTTTGTTTCATTCTTGGCAATTAGTAGAAGGCTTCTGTTCTCAAGAAAATGAGCACATTTTCTAGGGAGAACAGAGTAACCCCCAGGCATTTCAGGGGTTCTTACAAGCTTACAAGGCTGTCAAGGAGAGAGGGGCCCAGGTGAAATGTCCTGGTAGTCCCCAGCATGAAGACTTAGTAGTATTAAGAATGTGGGAAAACATGAGGATTTGCCTAAGAATCCGATGGAAGTTAAAGTTTGAATTCTCATTTTGGTTTCACACAGGGGACTATCCTCCACAGAGCAACACATGATCCGGATACTGGGCCTGCGGAGAAGGAATCTCAGCATGCTGCTTGCTCTGCAGTGACCCATGGCCGCATGACTTTCCATCTTGTAAGATGAAGAAATTATGAGAATCTTGGTGGTGCCGCTGTAATGACTCTGTTCTAAAAGAAATAAGAAAATGATTTATTCTGAGACAAATATGAGTGACCATGGCTTGGGAACATGGATTCAAGGTACTCTGAATGATGTTCCACCATGGAAGAGGTCACATGAACTTCTGAAGTCACAGAATGAAAGGATGTCAGAAATCAAGAATTTACCAGTTTCATGGGTGGGAACACCAGATAGACAGCTACAGCAAAGTGGGGAAATCTCTTCCACAGATTTCCAATGTTATCTTACAGCATTCTTAGCTTTACAGTTGGTGGAGGTGAGGGGTCTGCTAAGCTTAGTGATAGAATTGTGATATCTATTTATCACAAGAACGTTAGATTAGATACAAAAGTTAAGGTAAACGACTCCTCACCCCAGTACTAGGGATTGAACCCAGGGCCTTGTACATGCTTGGCAAATCCTGAGCCACAATTCCGCCCTCCTTTATGATTTTTTTGGGCTGCTGGGGAATTAAACCCAGGGGCCTTGTGCTTGCAAGGCAAGCACTCTACCTACTGAGCTATCTCCCCAGCCCCATGTTTCATTTTGAGACAGGGTCTCACTAAATTGCCCAGGCTAGCTTCGAATTTGTGCCCGCCCCCCGCCCCTGCCACCTTTGCCTCCCAAGTAGGCGGAAATACAGATGTGCATCACTGTGACCAGCTGGTAAACAATGATTGAAGGGTCTAAGATAAACCAAGATGATCTTGGCTCTTGACCTTCAAACTTCCATCTGTCCAAAATCATGATGTTGTCCTTAGTCAAGGTCAAGCAGTCTGCAGCATCTTTTATACAGAGGCAGCTTCACCAGGCACGGTGGTGCCGACCTGTAACCCCAGTACTTAGAAACCTGAGGCAGGGGATTGTAAATTCAAGGCCAGCCTGGGCAACTCAGAGGGACCCTGTCTCGAAAAGTAAGAAGGACTGAGGGTGTAGCTCAGTAGTAGAGAACCCCGGGTCCAATCACCAGCCATGAAGAAAATGCTGGATTTATACACAGAACTGATTGACTTAAAAAGTAAGAAAGCAAATGATGAAGCAGCCATCATTTAATAAGTAGTATTTAAAGTATTTGGTTAAAGTTTACAGTATTTGGAAATTCTTAGACCATTTTTCAACTTATCTTTAAATCGTAAATTACAAATTTAAATGTTTCTTTTAAAATTCCTGGAAAATCTAGTAGTTCTTCTTTTCCCTCTGCATTAGGCACTTTGGCATTTTCGAAAAATAATTACTTTAAAGTTTTAAGGATCCATGACAAAATTTTGCTTGGAATTATTTTTAGACATTTGAGGGCTAAAGAAAAGCAAAATGTCCTGCTTTTTTTTTTTTTTTTTTTTTTTCAAACAGTGTGTTGTCTGATAAAGCTTCTAGATTTGCCTGATGGTTGAGAGGTGCAGGCTAGCTGCGCTTGCCTGGAGGCATTGAGCTGACCACAGCTGGCACAGAGAGCCACTTATCACCTGGGTGTGGCTCTGCTGGAGAGAGGCTGGCAGTGCCTGACAAAGGCAAGCTCGGCACTGCTGGGTCAGGAGGTAACATTTCCCATTACTTGCCTGTCTTTAGGCTGCCCACCCCACACACACACACATTGGCCAGGAGCATAACTTAATTCCTAAGTCCAAGTCCAGTGCTTCCTTTTTCACTTATTTTAACTGGAAATGAATCTTGTTTAAAACATATACTACATTTATCAGCTGCTCAGTATATGAGAGGCCCTGATCTCAGATCTTCTTGAACTGGAACCATTAAAACTAGTATTGTCATCCCTTATTTTACAGATAAAAGAAGCTGAGTTTAAAGAGGCTAAATAATATACCTAAAGTCACATGACTTGTGATATGTCTCTGACTTCAATTTTTTTTTTTGGGGGGGAAGGGTACCAGGAATTGAACTCAGGGACACTCGACCACTGAGCCACATCCCCAGCCCTATTTTGTTATCTTATTTAGAGTCTCACTGAGTTGCTTAGTGCCTCACTGTTGCTGAGACTGGCTTTGAACTCTCCATCCTCCTGCCTCAGCCTCCCAAGTTGCTGGAATTACAGGTGTGTGCCACAGAACCCGGTCCAACTTCAAATTTTTATAAGTACAAATTGAGGAAAAGTCTCTCAAAAGCAAAACTATTTTGCTTATCTCTAGCTAGTACAGATTTACTGCCCTGTCTCATCTTAGTAACTGTCCTTGAGTGATCGTTAATGTTGAAGAAGAACGCTTATCAATAAGATACTTCATCAAGCTGGGCATGGTGGCGCATGCCTAGAATCCCAGCAGCTCGGGAGGCTGAGGCAGGAGGATAAAGAGTTCAAAGCCAGCCTCAGCAACTTAGTGAGGTGCTAAGAAAATCTCTAAATAAAATACAAAATAGGGCTAGGGATGTGACTCTGTGGTAGAGTTCCCCTGAATTCAATTCCTGGTATCCAAAAAATAAAAAAAGATACTTCATCGAATTAACTGGTTAATAAGAAACCATTTGCTAAATGTGACTGTATAAACTCTGGTGCATATATATATACAGTTAAAAACTATCCAGTCATATAAAGGATGAAATACTGCCACCTGTGAGATGGTTGGAACTGGAAATCACCATGTTAAGTGAAATAGGTCAGGCAAAGAAAGATAAGTAACACATGATCTCCCTCCTGTGTGGGATCTAAAATGTTGATGTCGTAGAAGTTGAGAGTTGAACAGTGGTTACCCTGAGGCTGGAGAGACTGGGGAGAAAGGATGTGGAGAGATTTATCAATAGGTACTAAGTAACTGCTGGATAGTGGCAAGAAGTTCTGGCTTATTACTGCACAATAGGGTTACTATAGATAAATGCATAGTACATAACAATGCTAAAGAAAGAAGTTTGAACGGGTTTTTTCAATGTTTTGTTTTTTGCAGTGCTATGGATTGAACATGGGGCCTTGTACATGCTGGGAATGAATGTTTTACTATAAAGAAATGATACATGTTTGAGATCAATATGTTTAACCTGATTTAAACATTACACAATGTATACATATATTGAAACATCACCTGACCCCATTCCTATATACAGTGTTTATGTTTTTATATACCAGGTAAAACTAAATTTAATCTAAAATTAATAATTCAATGATATATGAAATTAAGATGGGTACCTTATGAAATATTTAAAAAGTAAGCAGTGACTGAAAAATTTGTAACCTGGAAAAATTCATACAGTGCTAAAAAAGAAAATAAGGCAGTTTACCGATGGATGGTAACAGTGTAAAATAAAGCACAACTGTACTGACTAAAAAGAAATACAGGAAAATGATTGTGACGTTGTGATAAGATGATGGGAGATTTTAATCCTATTAAAAGTAATAGTCATTATTTTTCCAATAAATTTTATTTTATTAAAAATACAGTAAGCTTGCTTAACAATCCCAAAAATCCACTTAATGAATAGCCAAGCAAATGTCCTGTCTTTAGGGGTTCAAACAACATAAGTTTTGTTTTGTTTTGTTTTTTAATCGGACTTAAAAGGATACAAGGAATTTTAAGTGAAGAATATTTACACTTAAAACATGGAAAATTCATATACTGTTTGATAAATGGCTTGGCAATAACTTGACTGTTATTTTGCCTGAAAGATGCTAGCCAGCTTGCTCCCGGTGGGAAGAAAGAGAAAATGTCAGGGTAGACCCTGGTACCGGAAAATCAGAATATTCT
This sequence comes from Sciurus carolinensis, assembly GCF_902686445.1. Lineage (NCBI taxonomy): Eukaryota > Metazoa > Chordata > Mammalia > Rodentia > Sciuridae > Sciurus > Sciurus carolinensis. The sequence continues at coordinate 155,273,202 of NC_062214.1, read as the reverse complement.
CTGGGTCTCTACTGACTACCAATAACAATTGTTGAGTATTCATGGAGAGACTACACCTTTTCCTTAGGATCAGAAGACCCTGGGAATAAATCTGTTCTGCTCTGTTTGCACTGCACAAAAACACTAACAGCCTTCAAAAAAGACTGAGGCAGCCTCTGCTGCTGGCTCTTTGCTCAGTATTAGACAATCCAGGGAGAAAGATTGTGTATATACATAACATTTGCTCATTTCCCTTGAGCAGGCATAATACTAATATTTATGGATGCTTACAAAGAGCCACTTGATGCAGGAGCCAGGTGACCATAAATGACAGAGGAAATTCACCTGAATTGGTTCAAGATGTGTGTTGCTGGGAAACTATGTCCAGAGGCAAATAATGGTATTGATTCCCTGGAAATGGTGACACTAAGTAAGTGAACAGACAGGTGCAGCCACACAAGCAGCAGTTAGCCTTTATTTTCTCCTTAGATGAAAGGTTTGCTCTTGTTTTGAAAGCTGATGGAAGATTTTGAGGAAAGAGAATAAAGAATGGTTATTTGATATGATTGTCCTAATATTTATTATTAGATACATTTACCAGGGCCTTTTGCATACATTATTCCTGATTTTCAAAACAACTTTTCCCATTCTACAAGTGAGAAAACTACAACCCAGAGAGGTTAAGTATCTCCCCAAGGTCATATAATAAAGAGCAGAGCTCGGATTTGAAGTCCAGGTCAGTTGGATATCAGTCTGGGCTCTTTTCCCTGAAGCTGCTGAATGATCATATCGTTATGGTCAAAGGAAAATATTTAAATAAACAACGTGAAATATCTTTGCAGAGGCTGGAGGATGCTGAACAAGGCTCTAGATTCTATTTGTGGGAATGGAATGTATGTTTGCCTTCTCTGGTGTTTTCCTAATACATAAATGGGGGGATATATTTAAGGTCTCAATTACAGTTCAAGTGTGTGGAGGACAGGACCACATCTCTGTTGTGTCCTTGATGCCTGATGCAAAACATGAGCAAATGGGAGTAAAGAGGCTTCCAGGATCAGAACCAGTGAGATGTCATTTGTTTACTGAATGACCTTGGGGGAGTCACAAGGATCATAGTGATACTGTAGTTTACCTGTAACAAGTTCTGCTTCCTCTGATGTTGAAGTTTGAACACTAGAGAAGCATGCCAAGGCAAGTATATTAAGCAGGTTTTAATTAAAAACAGTAATAATACAGACTTCTCCCAGGAGGAAGAAGGGGGCCATGGCTGATGTTCTAGAGTCCCCAGAAGTGAGCGCACCCTACATCTTTTATAGGTTAAGGTCTCTTTTGTTCTCCAGTTTTCTCCCCCCTTATCTCTCCTTTCTGCCTACTTGACTAGGCCTGGTTTTGCAGGTGAGATGTAAAAAGTGAGAAGCGGATGAGGCAGGGGGAGGGCAAAGTGATTCAGTTAGGCAAGGGCCCAGAGGGCATTAATTAGCAGCTCCTTGCCTGATAAGGGCAGGTAAATTTGGTACTTAATGGGTTCCGGAGATCCTTGACATTCCATTCTCCCAGGGCAGTCTCCAACTTCCAGAGGCAGATGGCTTTCATGGCCTCCACTTCCTTGAATTGACCGGATCCCCTATTCCTACACTAACTGCCTGTCCCCAATTCAGACTTCAATGCACCCAGGCTGCAGAGGTGTTTAAGGGGTCTGAATTTCACCCACAGTCCTGGGGTAAGAGTGTCATTATTTTTCTAAATAAAATTTGCTTGACCTCAATCCCTATTTGTCAAGGTGCGGCAATCTTTTTTTTTTTTTTTTTTTTTGAGGACTACACTAGAAGAGGGAGTTGGGTTTGCTTTGGAAAACAGAAAAGTCTTTATTCTGTCCCGTTGATTACTGTTGAGTTGCCCTCAGGAAGGCAACTCCATTCCATCTCTGAAGTTAAGATCTGAAGGTCAGAGTTGCCTTACAGGTGCTCCTAAGCTGTGGCTCTAGCTGGCCGGTCCTTTGGTGGCCAAGAAGGCACCCAGGGAAATTCCCACAAACCCCTCTTCCTCAGTCCAGGTTTTGTAACAAGGGTTCACTTGATGCTTTGATTATACCCCTTGTTGCTTTGAAACTTACATGGTTTCCCTAACCTTCTCCTCTCTGATCTTCTTTTTCCTGAATTTCTCCTCCCTGATCTCTCCTCTCTAATCATATTCCCTCTGAATCACCTCTATAAAAGCCCCCTCTTCCTGCTGATGGGATCATCCTGCTGATGATCACAGCCTTTGGGACAAGAATCCCCTGTGTTTCAATTTTGCTAGGAAAGCAATAAGCCTTCTTTTTTCTCAAAATGGTGTTCTCATTGGATTGGCATTGGGGACAAGGACTCAGCTTTCGGCAACAGTTTCCCAGTACATGGTGGTGGGCCTTTTACTACTGCAACCTAACATGGTTTCAGAGGTAGGCTGAAACATGAGAGAGAGTTGATTTTTCTTTTAAGAGTTATATATTTAACATATATTTAATGTGTGTTAATACTTTGGACTAAAATCTGTAGATTACTTTTTTTTTTTCTGGTAGTAGAATTGAATCCAGGAGTGCTTTACCACTGAGCTATATCCTCTAGTCCTTTTTATTTTTTATTATTCAAAGACAGGGTCTTGCTAAATTGACTAAGGTCTTATTAAGTTGCTGAGGCTGGCCTTGAATTTGAAATCCTCCTACCTCAGCTTTCTGAATTGCTGGGATTACATTCATGTGACACCACTCCCTATGTTCCTTTAAAAATTAAATTAATCCGGTTGTGGTGGTGCACGCCTATAATCCCAGCAGCAACCCAGGTGACTGAGACAGGAAGATTGGGAGGTCAAAGTCAGACCCAGCAATTTAGCAAGGCCCTAAGCCACTCAGGGAGACCCTGTCTCTAAACAAAATCAAAAAGGACTGGGAATGTGGCTCAGTGGTTGAGTTGTAAGGGATCCCACGAAAACCACGCCGGACAGGGAAAATCACATAAGGGAGTTTATTAAGCAAACAGAGTGTCTCCCTGCAGGGTAAGAGAGAAAATGAGAGGAAAAGAAAGAGAATGAGAAAGGGCACGTGATAGAGAGAGTGTGAAAAGTGAGGAGGAGAAAGAAAGCGAGTCAGTGGGAGAGAGAAGCAAGAGAGAAAAAATGGCAGTGAAGCTATCTTTAAGAATCCCACCAGGCTAACAGGGGACCAATAATGGAGAAGGATACTTGCAAGCTGACTGATGAACCAATAGCTAGCCAGGATGTTCACAGATTGACAGTAGTTGGGAGGCGGGGGAAATGGCTGCACCGGAAAGGGCAGGGAGAGTAGATTTCAGACTGACAAGCTAGGTTGTGATGCAACGGAAAGGGCGGGGGAGCAGCTTTGTATTACATGAGTGACTCAGGGTTCCATCCCCAGTACACCCCCCGAAAAAATTAAATTAAAAAGTGAATTAATATCACCAATTATAGCACATATCACAAAAATCTTAAAAGGCTCCAGGGACTCCTGAGTATTGGGAAACATTTATCTAAGCAGAGTGCTGTCCAATAGAAATATCATGTAAGCCACACATGCAAACTATGTAATTTAAAATTTTCTTGTAGCTACATTAAAAAAGAAACAGGTGACATTGCTTTTAATAATATACTTTAATCTAATATAGCCAAAATATCACTCAATATGCGATCAGTATAAAAATTATTGATGAGATATTTTACACTATTTTTCTTCTGTCCTGTCTTTGAAACCTGGAATGGATTCACCTATAGCTCATCTTATTCAGACTATGTTTCAGGTGCTCAGTAACAATATCTACCTAGACTACCATACTTCAGAGAGTAGCTCCAGGGCCTCCAAATTCCATACAGGCTGTTGCTAAATATTTTTTTTGCTCAAGTACCTCCTAAAGAATTTTTGAAATTTATGTGTTTCCAATTCTCCTGTGCTTCACACACACATTGTTAGGTTGATAACCAAGTTTTATAAGATTAGTTGTAAAGGATATAATTTGTAGTGTCTTTTCCCCCTGCCTACATTTGATGCTAGGATTAAACCCAGGACCTCATGTATGCTGAGCACACACTCTACCCCTGAGCTAAACCCGAGCCTGTAGCTCTTTTAAATAGTGACTTTAAAACAAACTATAAGAGCATTTTTAGAATAGTCAATGGAATGAAAATACTATACCCCTTCCTCTATCATTCAATAATACCTATCATTTAATGAGTACTTTCCTCATTTTTCTTCCTAAACTGGCATTTCCATTTAATTTCCTTCTACAGAAATTGCCCTGATTAGACTCTGTGGAAATAATTTGTCAATAAAAACTGGGCCTAGTGGTGCATACCTGTAATTCCAGCTATTCAGGAGACTGAGGCAAGAGAATCACAAGTTAAGAGGCCAGACTGGGCAAGTTAATGGAACCCTGTCTCAAAAGATAGTAATAATAATAATAAATTTTTAAAAGGGCTGGGGGTGTAGTGGTAGTCTGCCCCTGGATTTAGTCCCTAGTACTGAAAAAAAAAAAAAAAAAAAAAAGAATTCGTGCACAAATTTAAGGAATTTTTTCATGACCTAGAGCTTTAAATGTTACTCTGGATTGTGTTTTCTTTCCATTATTAGTGGTATATATTGTACCACAACAAAATATATATGCCACCAAACTGATAACTATTAAACAGTATAGTGTTGTTGGAAATCAATTCCTTAATGACAGAACTGATCTGCCCTCCTCATTATGTTCATGTAGCCATGAGTGAATATTATTTATTGCTGGACTGAGGCTGAGAAGATTCATATCAATTCTATTCTATTCTATTCGTTTTTATAGATATAAGCACTGAATAGATGGAACTAGCCCAAGTTTTAGCAACTCTACCTTGTTTTTTTTTTTTTTTTTTTTTTGGGGTGCTGGGGATCGAACCCAGGGCCTTGTGCTTACAAGGCAAGCACTCTACCGACTGAGTTATCTCCCTAGCCCCTAGCAACTCTATTATCTAGCTGGCTTTCAAGTTATATGTAAAAAATTATGAAATCAAAAATTATCTTAAAAGACCTATTAGCTGATTACATAATGAGTTCCTTGATTTTTTTTTTTTTTTTCTTTTGCAGTGCAAACTCAGGTCCTTGCACATGCTAGGCAAATGCTGTACCACAGAGCTCCATCCCCAGCTTGGCCCTCTTTTAATTTTGATGAGCGCAAATAAGAGCAATCCACTTGCAAAGGGTTACCCAGTCATTATTGGCACTCACTTTGCACATGGATGTCAAAGTTTGGCTTGTCTGTCTGCAAGCTGCCTAGGACAGGCAGTGTATTATAGTAAGATACAGGATGCCCGAGGCAGAGGACTTTCCCTTTGGTAGTCAGAGCAGGACAGTTGTGAAAGGGAAGTGGGAGAGGAGACTTGCTATAAGCAGATCCCTCTGAACAAAAGTACAAGTGGACACTGACGGAGGCCCATCAGAATTTGGCTTGATATGGGGTCTAGAGACAAGGTGAAAGGTAGTAGGTAAGTGGTATGTGTATAAAAGCATCCAGTGAGCTGCTGGGCTCATGGCTGTCAATCCAGGGTCTTACAGAGGTCAGAAGAGAGCTCTTCATTTTTGTTCTCTGGACACAGGTACCATATCTGGAAAGAGACATTGCTAATAACAGGACCCTCCTTTTTTCATTTGGGTGCTAGAAGGGTGGAGTTGTATAGTTTAGATTTTGGAATTCAAACAAATTATGATATTCTGCAAGTAATAAGCAATTTCTTTTTCTACAAAATGTGAATAACATTTTTCTCCTCTCAAGAGCCTTAGGAAGCTTCTGTGAGACCATGAACATGAAATGCTGTTTCCCAGTTTCCTGCTAATATCCTTTTGTCCCAGCCCTGGGAATCATTCCCATTTATTTATTTATTTATTTAATGTAAGAGTTTATGCTGATCAGTTCTTTTCAGTTGGTAATAGAGACCAGTTTTTACTTTTTCACTGGGGTATAGGCTAAGCCCAACTAAGCTCATTTTCAGATCCTATTTAATGATACATTTTGCTCCTCTGTAACTGTTTTCATGTTCAATAGGTAAATTTTCAGTGTAATTTTGACACATTAGAAGGAGTCAATCTAGGGCTGGGGTTGTGGCTAAACAGTAGAACACTTGCTTAGCATGTGTGAGACACTGAATTCAATTCTCAGCACCACACATATAAATAAATGAATAAAATAAAGGTCTGATCGAAATCTAAAAAATATTTTTTTTTTTAAAAAAGGAGTCAATCTAAAAAATTTGGACTGAGGTATGGTGAGAGTAAAGAGTCAAGGGTCAGGGCAAGGCATGGTGGTACATTCCTGTAATCCCAGAGACTTGGGAGACTGAGTGAGGAGAATCTCAAGTTCAAGGCCAGCCTGGGCAACTTAGTGAGACCCTGTCTCAAAACAAAGTTGAAAATATATGAAAAAGTGCTCATTATCCCTAGTAATTAAAGAAATGCAAATTAAAATGACCCTAAGATTTCATCTAACTCCAATTAGAATGACTACTATCAAGAACACAAGAAATAATAAGTGTTGGCGTGGATGTGGGGAAAAAGGCACACTCATACATTGCTGGTGGAATTGCAAATTAGTGCAAATTAGAAAGCAGTATGGAGATTCCTCAGAAAACTTGGAATGGACCCACCATTTGACCCAGCTATCCCACTCCTTGGTTTATACCCAAAGGACTTAAAAACAGCATACTATAATAATGCAGCCACATCCATGTTTATAGCAGCTCAATTCACAATAGCTAGATTGTGGAACCAAACTAGATGCCCTTCAGTCGACAAATGAATAAAGAAACTGTGGTGTGTATATACATATATATATATATATATGTATATACACACACATATACATATATATATATGTATACATATACACACACACACACATATACAATGGAATATTACTTGGCCATAAAGAAGAATAAAATTATGGCATTTGCTGGTAAACGGATAAAGTTGGAAAATATCATGCTAAGTGAAATAGGCCAAGCCCAAAAAACCAAAGGCTGAATATTTTATCTTATAAATGACTGACAATATATAATGAGGTGGGGTGGCAGGGGGAAGAGAAGAATGAAGGAACTTTGGATGGTGTAGAGGAAAATGGGGTGGGAGGGGGTGGGGGACAGAAAGATAGTAGGATAAAACAGACACAATTACCCTATGTACATGTATGATTACAAGAATTGTGTGAATCTACATTGTGCACAACCATAGAAATGAAAAGTTGTACCCCATTTGTGTACAATGAGTCAAAATGCAGTTTGTAAAAATAAAAAAAAAGATTTTAATAAAAGTGAAAAGTTGAAAAGACTGGGGATGTGTCTTAGTGGTGGAGCACCCTGGACCTCAACGATAATAACAAAATGTTGTCATAGTTTAGATACAAGGTGTCCCCCAAAAGATCATGTGTGAGACAATGCAGGAAGGTTCAGAGGTGACATAAACCGATTATGAGAGTTGCAAATTCTCCTAATCAGTGGATTAATCCATTTTATGGATTGATAATTTGAAAGGACTACTGTACTGCGTGGTAACTATAAGCAGGTAAGGTGTGGCTGAAGGAAGTAAGTCACTGGGAGCATCCTTTGGGGTTTATATTTTGTCCCTGGTGAGTGGAGCTCTCTCTCTGCATCTTGGCTGTCAAGAACTAAGCAGCTTTCCTCCACCATGCTCTTCTGCCATGATGTTCTGCCTTACCTTAGGCCCAGAGCTATAAAGTCTGCTGACCATGGACTGAACCTCTGAAACCATGAGCCATAATAAACTTTGCCTCCTCTAAGTTGTTGGGTATATTGGTCATAGCAATGCAAAGCTCACTTACACAAAAGTCAAGGGTAAGTATCTTTCTGAGGATTCCCTACCCCATTTGATGGAATCCTACAACTGCTGACATCCAAGTAAGTGCAGACTCAAATGGATAAAATCTTACACCTACACTGATTGGGAAGCTGGCCAATGACCAAAAAAAATTGTGTAAATCAGGATTTCATGTTAAATGTTTTCAGCTCTGAGTAGCAAAAAACAGGGCCACTACTCAGGGTTTGGCGGGATCCACAAGGCTTGGTTTGCCCCAGATTTTCAATAGGAAAACTTGGCTTTTGATTGATGACAACTCAATTCTAATTTAACGTGGACCCTCATGGTGGGTGGATTGCAGACTAGAGAGAAAGATCTCCAATAGGACATAGGAATTAGGAGGAGCACTTTGTAAGAGCAAGATCTCCCTCTTCTTTGTGCACTCTGTGGGTTTTCATGCCTTCCAGGTATATCCTTCTCTGAGGCGAACAACAGTACTTCTCAAATTCCCCTACAGGCTGTTAATAACATCTCAGAGAAACAAACCTTTGGGAGTTTTAAAATTGGACTTCATTCTTATTGATTTCCTAGTTACACATTTTTAGCAGACTTTGGCATTGAGAGTGGAGGGCAAACTGTGCCCTTCACCAGCACCGCTGGAATCTGTTGAGCACAGCGCTAGTTCCTTCCAGGTGCTAACTTTTTCAACTTTAACAAATTCAAATATTATTTGTAGACAGAAAAGTATATAAGTACACCAAAACAAAACATTAAAGCCGAGTGACTGGGCATGGCGAGCTCCTCAGGAGGCTAAGGCAGGAGGATTGCAAGTTCAAGGCCAGGTTTGGCAACTTAGTGACCAAGCGTGACCTTCCTCAATGTAAAAAATAAAAAGGGCTGGGGTTGTAGCTTAGTGATAGAATGCTCCTTGACTCAATCTGCAGTACAGTAAAACACCAAACCAAACATAAATAAATAAATATATATAGCTCAGTGGGTTATCACAAAGCAACAGTTTGCAACACTATCTGCAACACTGTGGCTCACACTGTGTCTCTCATGAGCATGACCTCCCTTCCCCTCAACGACAGCCACTATCTTGGTTTAATTGATCAACAGAATCATACCATACATTATATTTTTAAAAAGTCATCTAAGTAATTTGCAAGGAGGATATTTTTAGCCCCATTTTCTAGAAGATGAAATCATGTACAGAGAAGTTAAGGGACTTGCCCAAGGCTGCACAGCTACCAATAAGTGGTTAAACTGGGATCCTGCTGAGGTGGGTCCCATGCCGAATATATCCTTTCCCTGCACCAAAATCAGAACCAAAGCCTGTCAGGGGTTTCCTGCAAAAGATTCCCTTCATTTGACGGTGCCACTGCTGATTTCCAAGCAAAGATGAGGCGAGCCTGGTTTTTAGCTGTGACTTTCTCCTTTGGCTTGAGGAAGTGTAGGGAGGAGACATGAAGTGGGAGTGGGGGCAGAGACTGAGTTTCTCTGCCTTTTTTTTTTTTTTTTTTTTTGGTGCTGGGAATCCAACCCAGGTCTCATGAATGTGAGGAAAGCGCTCTACCTATAAGCCACATACCCAGCCCCTCTGGTCATTTCTTGGTTTCCCTCTGATCTGTGTTCAATTGTACACCTTTCCACAGCCTGGCCACGAAAGGGCCTGTTTTATTTGATTTAAATTTATTTAAAGTTGGTGACTCTGCAAGGCTGAGAACATTTATATACTTTCCTCCAATTTTTTGGTTGTATGGGGTAGGTAGATCACGAAGCTTTAAAAATATCCTCAGAAGTAGGGACATTCATGAGATCCAGATGGTACTTGAGTGGTTAAAGTTTGGAATATACTATTTTAAACCCACACTTCTGTTAACATTCTTGAAGCTTTCATTGATGTTCCAGTTAAACTGTTTCTCCCAAACTCATTCACAAAATTTACAGCTACTTACTTCGGTGTAGATTCCAAGAAGAAGATTTTGCTATATATGCATATATATAAAACCTCACAGTTTTGAAATGTGTTTTATTTATTTAAATAATAATATTATGGATAGAATAAAAATGAGATGACTAGTGCATTGGAACACACCTGTAATCCCAGCGACTTGGAAGACTGAGGCAGGATTGCAAGTTCAAAGCCAGCCTCAGCAACTTAGTGAGGCCCTTGCTTCAAAAAAAATGGAAAATAAAAAGGCCTTGGATGTGGCTCAGAGGTTAAGTGCCCTTGGTTCAAGCCCTTGTAAAGAATAAATTAATTAATTTAAAAAAATAAATGAGGACTGGAGTTGTGGCCGGGTGGTAGAGCACTTACTAGTGTGTGTGAGGCACTGGGTTCAATTCTCAGCACCACATATAAATAAATAAAATAAAGGTCTATTGACAACTTTAAAGCAAATGAATAAAGAGAAGAACAAATTTTGGCCAGTATGGATATAGCTAAAAGAGGAAAGAAACAAGTTGATTAAAATCAGGGCATTAGAGAAAGAAAATGAGTGCTAGGTAGCTTTTCATTGCTGTAACAAAATACCTGAGAAAAATAACTTAAAAGAGAAAACATGGTTTCAGAGTTTCAGTCCATGGTCAGCTGGCTCAACTGCTTTTAGACTTGAAGTGAGGCCAAAACATCATGCTGAAAAGAAATGGCAGAAGAAAACTGTTCCTTTCATAGCAACCTAGAAGCAACAGGGAGGGAGGGAAAGAGAGAGAGACAGAGAGAGGCAGGCATCTGGGACTCCCCAGAGAGGACTCCCCAGAGGACTGACTCCTTTCAACTAGGTCCCACTTCCTACAGTTTCCCTATTTTCCAATATGAATCATTCAGTGAATTAACTCATTGCAATGGTCAGAGTCCTCATGATCTAGTCACCTCCCTCTGAACATTGCAGTACTGGGGACCCAGCCTTCAACACGTGAACCTTTGGGGGACATTCCAAATTCAAATCATAACAATGAAGTGGCCTTGGAAGGAATGTTTACACAATTTCCCTTTTAGATTCTCTACAACTTTGCAAATATACAGACCTACCTTGTGCTACTTCTCAAGAACCATGGAGCTGGGGTGTAGCTCAGTGGTACAGTGCTTGCCTAATGTGCACAAGGTCCTCAGTTTGATACCCAGCTCAACAAAAAATAAAAACTAAATAAAAATAACCAAGACCCAGAATTTACTCACTGCTATTGCTGGGATAGTCACCTTTCTCTAATTCCATCGAAACCCCTCTCATCTCCCCATACTTCATTGCATGTGGAAGCCAAAGCCAATGCTGAATGCTGAACTTATATATAGGAAACTGAAGCTTTCTGCTCAAAACCTCCCAACCAGCCTAAAATTCTAACATTTTTGTCTCTAGGTTTCCTCCTAAAAATGTGAATCAGATACTTGAGCCGGACTACACATCAACTCAATTTATATGAGTATAAACACATATAACATCGGTATAAATTAGCCTATTCTATAGACTGAGGAAAGTAATTTGTACTATGCAAACAAAATACTGAGAAATTGCTAGGGCTTTGGTAAAACTCAATCCCTTACATTTTTTTGGTCAGCAGTTTCCTTTGTGAATTAAGGTTTTCCACTGATTTTAAATGAAAGAACTTCAACAAAGAGTTAAGAGCTAGTTGTGGAAGCTTCAAGATTTTGAGATAACATAAGCAGCCGAGGAAAATGTTAGTTTGAGTAAACACAGCAGTCATCTTAGGGGGAGAAAACCATCTTTGATTAGCCAAATATCTTTTGCGGGTAGAAAGAACATGGTCATCAAGGTTGAGCTAGGCTTGGGATCTTAGTGATAAACTGATTTCCATCATGAAGGAGTTTGGTGATTGAGGTGGTAGGCAGGACTAGGCAAATAGAGCTAAACTTGAGAAGAGGAGATTGGTCCCAGTCTTTGGTAGGAGGTAATCTCAAGAGGGACCAGAATGGGACACAGTCAAAGATCATCTGGTATTTAATTTTCCATTTTCTAGAATGATGTCAGTGTATTTTGTGCTGTACAGGGAATTCATACTCAAACGGGCATAGTAGTTGTAGTTGTCTGCTAATAAGATAGTATTATCACTAAAAATTTGGCTTGCTAATTACATTGTGATTAGGTTTACTTCATTTCATATCAATTAGTGATTATATGTTAATGACCATCTGCATGGTAATGACAGAGATTCAAATACCAGTGACTCAGTAAATTTGTTTTTCAAGTACTGGGAAGTCTGGAAGGATGTGGCCCCTGTTTGTGTCATCAGGGACTCAGGATCTTCCTGTCTTTCTGTTTAGTCATCCTGAGCATGTGTTTGTGGCCTTCTGGGTGCAGGATGGCTAATATACTTCCAGCATGGCCCCTACACTCCTGGCAAGAAAAAGAATGTGAAGGGTATAATGGGACATACCAGGGGAGCATTATCTGCCCCCGGTTAAAGGCATTTCCCAGCAAGCTTTTCTTTGGCTTAGAGAAGGAACTTTGGGGAGCCCCCCAAAATCGGGTTTAGCCATTTGTCCCAAATAACAAATGGAAAAAAGTAACAGTGAAGTAAGAGTGGAATTACTATTCAGTATCGCCATACTTGGAAGACCAGGGGACTAGTTCCTCGGCCCTATCTTTGGGGGACTGACATGGGCTTCAGGTTTAAAGAGGGTAAGGAACAGAAGTGGGGGCAAGAAGTGCATGTAGTTGGCCTGGGGTTCAGTGGTAGAGCGCTTGCCTGGCATGTGTGAGGCCCTGGGTTCGATACTCAGCACCACATAAAAATAAATAAAATAAAAAGATCCATTGACAACTAAAAAAAAAAAAAGGTTAAAAAAAAAAGAAGTGCACGTAGTCAAGCAGTCTTCATCCAACTGTGGTCCTGCTGATCTTTATCTCAGGATTGGACAGTCCCTGTTGCCTCCGGGGATAGTTTCAACTCTTCTCACCTCACCGGTCACAGGATGTTTGTTTGTCCTTCAGACCTGTTGTTCCTGGAATCCAAGGTGATCCCAGGAGAAAATGTCTGAGAGAAAGGAAAAGATGGTAAGTCAAGATGGTGTCAGTTCCTTCAGATTCAAGGACAGTGACTACTTTTACCCACTGCTCTGGGGATTTGGAACAGGATATTGTAAAAACTGGCAGTTGACAATCTGTTGATTATGATATCCTTGAAAATTTTCAAAAATACCTTAGTTACTCTTACCTGAAGCCTTCAGCCTTGAAGGGGCTTCCCAGGCCCAGCTTTACCCAAGGCTTAAAGAAACAAAGGAGACAGATACAAAATGAAGGCAGAAATGCCAGGCTTCTGTCCTGATTTTAGTTATCCATCAGGTATCTGCAGGCCCAAGGGAAAAGTCAGTGGTTTTAGCAAAAGCAGCCGCTAAGTCCTGGTTATATAAACTCAATGATAACTCATTGGACAGAACTGTGTACCTGGCTGTTATAGCAGAAGGAAACTTAGAAAAAAAAATTTTTTTTTTCCTTAGCCAAGCCTATTGCTTCTCTGAACTAAGTTGGAGATCTTTTAGTAAAAGAAAGAGTGAAAGGACATTGGGTTAGGACTCTATCAGTGACTGCCAGTGGGCCATCCAGTACAGAGCTCTATCTTGCTATCTGGCATTCCTGGATGAGACCTGGTGGCTGGCCACTAAGGTGCTGGCCTGCAAAGGACTAATTGTAACAGGGACTTAGAGACGGCTTTTGCTTCTCTGCCTTCCTTCTGTATCTGTTTCATTTCGACCTTAAACTTCTGGTCAGATTCCTGCTTAAGTTGCACATAGACGTGTGAATCATTTAAGGAGTGTTCATCTAAGGCTGGTTATCTTTCCCTTCAAGGCTGAAGGCTCCAAGATAAGAGTAATGAAGGTATTTTCAAGATTTTTCAGGGACACGATAATCAACAGAGTATCACGGCCAGTTTTTGTTAGCATAGATAGTTATCTAGAGATGAGTAGGAATGGGAGAAGGGGTGATGCGAGAAGAGGGGTGGTCGTAAAAGGACCCCAGACTGGTAATTGACCTGGAAGACTCAACACCCATCACGAGACACCATAAGGACTTAAATTCTTCCCTCTCCTGTGTGGGTGGGGCTAGGGAAGAAGTCCATCTTCAGAAGGTGGGCAGACTACTCAGAGCCACCGAAGGGTATCACCCAGTCTCCCGGTTCCACCAAAAGAGGCCATCACACTTCTCCAGAGACTTCTGGACACACATCATGTTCCTGAGGTCACGCATGCACCCACAAGCTGCTCCAAGGGTCAGCCGACTGGTGTATCACCTTCCACCAGTGGCACTAGGACAGAAAGGACGAAGTGAGCCAAGCACACAGGCGTGTATCCCATTTTCACATATGCAGGCAGCAGCTGCACATGCCCCGGCCCAAAGAGGCACATTCACCTGCTCCTCCAAGGTTTCATGCCACTGCACGTTCCCACTTCCTATCCTAACAGAAGCCTAAAGTCTAGTTATTTTGGTGCATTTCAGTCCCTAGCCCCTCTCTGCAGGGTTATCTCACTCTCTTGCCTTTCCCCCGTCTTGTAATAAACCTGCTCTATTCTCCATCCCTGGCTTGCACCAGGATATTGGAGGCATTACACCTAAGGACTGAGGTGTCCTATTCAATTCAGATTCTCTGGAGCATTGCCTAGAAGTCTCCAGTCATTACCCTGAACCTGAAGAGACTAATTCCATCTTTGTCTTCTGATTTGTCCTTTTCTGAGTCACTCTCTCCTGCAATCACCTTGGATTTCAGGAACAACAGATCTGATGGACAAACATCAAATAACTTGCGACAAGAGTCAACTCCTCCCCCACTGGGCAATAACAACTTTTTTCTTTTCCTTTTTTTTTTTTTTATTTGATACTGAGGATTGAATCTAGGGGCACTTAATCCTCAGCCCTTTTTTTTTTTTAATTTTTATGTATGTATGTATGTATTTTTGTGGTGCTGGTATTGCCAAAACTCAGTCCTTGTCCCCAATGCCAATTCAATAATGAGGACATGGTTTTAAGAAAAAGAAAAAGAAGTTTTATTGCTTTGCTAGCAAAGGAGAAACACAGGGAACTCCGGTCCTAAAGGCTGCGATTCTGCCCATTAGCAGGAACAGGGGCTTTTAGAGGTGGTTTAAAGGCTACAATCCACTGTTCTCTGTTGGAGTTACTTGTTAATTTGGGAGATAGTCATTTCTGAAATTTTCTGGTACCATCCCCAAAGTCTGGATCACTTCATTTTTATGGTGAGTGTGCACTCAGGGACAGATAACTCTGGCTAGGATGGGGAAGAAAGGTAATCCTGTTTCCCCTGAGATTAGGGACAGGATGGGGTGATTAGGGAGGAGCAGGGAGAAAGGAAGAGAAAGAAACATGTCCATTTTAAAAATAAATGCAGTGGCAGAGCAGCAGGGGTTATATCCAAAGCATAAAGTGGGCCACTGTTACTCTGGGGATGGAACCAGGGACTTGCACATGCTAGGCAAGTGTTCTACACTGAGTTACAACCCAGCCCTTTTATTTTTATTTTGAGTCAGGGTCTTTCTGCTCATGCCGGCCTCAACTTTGCCATCCTCCTGCCTCAGCCTCCCAAGGATCTGTGATCACAGTGCATGTACCACTGCACTGGCTAGCAACTTTCTTATCACTACTGACAAGGCTCTGCATGACCCATCCTGAGATAATGATCAACCAGATCACAATTTGACCAAGACTGCTTGACCACACATACTTTTTGCCCTCTGTACTATTTAATCTGGGAGCTCTAATTAGCATCCCCACCTCAACAAAACAAAACACGACAGGACTGAAGATGCTGGTCTCCCCTGTCTTCCCAGGATTGCTGAATACATTCCTTTCCTGCTTTACCATTACTTTCTTGTGTTTGATTTTTTTGGGGTGAGGGACTGGACCTGGTCTGTTGGGACTTCCCAAAGTCAGTTCCCTCTCTAACCTAGGACTCTGGTCACTCAATCACAGTCTTGAAAACATCAGATTATTACAGATTCATATATATCTTCCTAGATACTTCTGGTAATACATATATTTCATTTTATATAGGATTCTTTCTCTGGTTATTTAACAAGTTAGTGCGACTTAAAAATGTATTAAAATTGCTTCAGATCCATCACTGTCATGAGCGATGTTAGGAAATATTTGCCAGAAGCCAAACATTTGAACAGTTAACCAAGGCATCAGATAAACTACAATTACATTCAGGAAAGAACTGCTTGATGTGTGACATTAAAATGCAGTTCCCCAGGCAACTGAGCAGGAGACACATTCAATAACAACAGAGCTCCTATGAATTGCTAAAACTGTACAGAATTTGCAGTACCTTTTATTTATTTTTCATTGACAGTTAAATTACCACTTGAAAGCATCTGTTGACTAAAAAACAAATCCTCCACTCTGGATAAACTAGGCATTCTCCCAAAATAGCTTCCATCTAATGTTGATAGAGGAGATCAGGGAGAAGGAATGAGCCGTGGAAATGTACAGATGGGACGCACAGCTTTGTCATCAGACACTGTCATGTTGGAGAGGACACTTTGCCTGTGTGTGCCGATCAATGGCCAGACCAACCCTGTCCCAGATAATGGAGTGCTGCCCCAGTGTTCTCAGCACACGTAAGTTCGATAACCACTCTTGTTGAATTGTGCCATTGCACAACGTCGGGTTGGGAATGCAGTGGATGGGTATTTAACGGTAAATGTTATTCAGTGAAAAGCACTCCTGAGGTTATAATTCCATCCATAATCAGGAGTTGCATCCAAAGCATTAAAAAACAAAAACAAAAACAAAAACTGTTGGTATTTATAGCACAGTTTTACCTCACTTAATCGAAAATAAATCTTTATGCTATATAATTTGTAGGTTTTTGTTTTTATACTGCTGGGGATTGAACCTTGGGCCTCATGAATGCTAGGCAAGTATTCTACCACTGTCTTCTACTAATCTAAACCTCTAGCCAATTACTGAAAATCCTTTTTTTTTTTTTTTTCTGTATTTTATTTAGAGACAGGGTCTCACTGAGTTGCTTAGGACCTCACTAAGTTGCTGAGGCTGGCTTTGAACTCGCAATCCTCCTGCCTCAGCCTCCCAAATGGTTGGGATTACTACCATGCCTGGATTTACTTTTATTTTGAGAGAAGTTCTCACTAAATTGTTTATAGCCTCACTAAATTGCCGAAGCTGGCCTCAGATTTGTAATCCTCCTGTTTCAGCTTCCTGAGTTTCTGAGATTACAGACATGCACCACTGTGTCTATCCCAATTACTGAAAATCTTAAAACACGTCAAATCCCATTAACTTATATTATCATTTCAGAAATATTTTATTTCCCTTCTGATTTTCAGTTAATGATAAGAATACTTTGAGTTTCTCTATGTGTACTAAGACTGAATCTTAAGTAATTCAGTACATAAATACTCATTTTCCAAGGGCTCTTTCTAAGATTAAGATTCCTTTTGTATTATCAACATTCCTACTACCAATAATAGCTAACACTTAATTGCTCAATTTTTATGGATCTAATACTGTTGCTTTCACTAACCCTTACAAGAAATCTATGAGAAAGAGTCTACTGTAATACTCTTTTTATAGGAGGAAACTGAGACTTGAAGTAAGCTACAAAACTTGCCCATGGGTACAAGAGATAATAATGGAACCAGGGCATGAACCCAGACAGTGTTACCGTGGGTTATTTTTTTACTCCATATGACATGGCTCTCATTGTTTCTAATATGTGAGTCTACATAGTTTTATTTTTTAAATGGCGATAAAGTCTAGAATTTTTCCAAAATAAATGGCATGGGGTGTTGGGGGCAGCATGAATGTCTTAGGGGTAGCGGCATTAACAACCTTCTTGAATGACTGAAAGTAAGCTCTTTGAGGGCAGATATATTCAAATTTCCTTTGGTTCATTGCTTTATTACCTGTGCCTTGAGTAGAACCTTGTACATCATAGATGTTCACAAAATCTTTGTCTAACGAGTGAATGGCACTTGATCCTGATGGTATGATGGGGCCAATCCTCCTTCATAGCTACGCGACCCTCTCTAAAACTTATTATTAGCCCTGCCAGGGCAAGTTAAAAGTTTACTTTTTTTTTTTTTTTTTTTGCGGTACTGGGGATCGAACTCAGGGCCTTGTGCTTGCGAGGCAAGCACTCTACCAGCTGAGCTATCTCCCCAGCCCCCAGAAGTTTACTTTTTAATACCTAAAACGTACCAATATATTTGCACATTGTAGATTTTAAACCAAAAAGAATCCTCTAAATTTATACCTGACTCCCAGGAACTGACTGAATTCCTGGAGAAAATTGTAATAGCACTTGGACGATTACATGAAACTTTAAATTTTTCCTTCTTGGCTTGGATTCTCAACCTCAAGGTTCACAATAACCAAGGAAAGGGAGTCAAGTGTACTGAAAAGTACTTTACCTCTAGTTCTCACTTATGAATTTCATGTGATTGGCACAACTTAGGGTGGTTGAGGGCATGGGTGGCCTGGCTTTATGATAGCTGACTATACTAGAATTTTGCCTTCTCGGATCATATTTCCTGTTGATAGAACTAAATGCAGCACATCCAAAGAAGAGACACAATGAAAACACCTTCCCTGCTTAGTGGCATTTGCCTGATTGCCTATTCTGGGCATCAAGATTCACCGGGCTCAGAGGCGCACACTTGTAATCCCAGTGGTTTAGGAGGCTGAGGCAGGAGGATCGTGAGTTCAAAGCCAGTCTCAGCAACAGTGAGGCATTAAGCAACTCAGAGAGACCCTGTCTCTAAATAAAATACAAAATAGGGCTGGGAATGTGGCTCAGCAACCTGGTGCCCCTGAGTTCAATCCCCAGTACCCCCTGCCCTCCAATCCTTGGGTAGGGAATGTGATGGGATTTGTAACTCCACCTACCCTGTAGAATGAGAACCACATATCTTTTGTTGTATTGGTAACTATGAACACTGTTCAGTGTTATTCTAATCTGAATTTCCAGTTCTTCATTTAAAACTGGTTGAAACCCTTTGCCATTTAACTGGCATCCTACCTGTCTTAGCCTATTTGGATTGCTATAACAAAATACTTTAAACTGAATCTTAAAAGAAGTTCAGTAATTTATAATTATTCAAACAATAAATTTGTGAATGAATTTATTGCTCACAGTTCTGAAGACTGAGAAATTTAAGACCAAGACCAGTAGGTTGGGTTGGGGAGATAGCTCAGTTGGTAGAGTGCTTGCCTTGTAAGCACAAGGCCCTGGGTTCGATCCCCAGCACCCAAAAAAAAAAAAAAAAAAAAAAAAAAAAAAAAAAAAAAAAAAGACCAGTAGGTTTGTAGATATGGTGTCTGGTGAGGGTGCTATCTGCTTCATAGATGGTGCTGGTTTTTTGGATGGGATCTCACTATCTTGCCCAGTTTGGCCTTTGACTCCTGTGCTCAAGTGATCCTCCCATCTCAGCCTCCTAAGTAGGTGGCACTATGAGGGTGTGCCATTGCACCCTGCTAGAAAGTGCCTTCTTATTTACCTGGAGGAAGGTGCAAAAAGCTTCATCAGGCCTCTTTTATAAGGACACCAATCCCATTCATGAGGGTTCCACCCTTAGGATCTAACTACTCCCAGATGTTCCACTTCCTAATACATCTATGGAGAATTAGGTGTTAACACATAAATTTTCTTGTGGGAAAGGACACAAACATTTGGGCCATAGTACTATAAATACTATTTATTTTATTTATTAATTAATTAATTATTTTATTTATTTGGTACTGGGAATTGACTCTGGTGCTTCATGCATGTTAGGCAAGTGCTCTACCACTTACATCCCTAGCCCCCACAAATACTATTTTTAATAGAAATATATTCATTTTTCTTCATTTTAATAGAAGAAAAAGACCTAAAGCAAATCTGAAGGAATTAATTATGAAAGAAGCATTTTTTTTCTCACCACAAAAAATAATTCTTTAACGATCCCTCTAAACCCGACTTGGTGGCACATGCCTGTAGCCCCAGTTACTCTGGGAGGCTGAGGTGGGAGGATGCTGAGGTCCACAAGTTCAAAACCAGCAGCAACACAGTGAGATGCTGCCGCAAAACTCAACAAAATTAAACAACCCTGCTACAGTTTTACAAGCTGCCAAAAGTAATTATAGGCTGGGTGTGGCAGTGCGTGCCTGTAATTCCAGATACTTGGGAGTTTGAGGCAGGAGGATTGCAAGTTCAAGACCAGTCTCAGCAATTTAGAGAGGTCCTTTCTCAAAAAACAAAAAGGGCCGGGGAGGTAGATCAGTGGTAAAGTACCCCAGGTTCAATCCCCAGTACTGCCAAATAAAGAAATAAAAACCAGGAACAGATTTGTTATTGTTTTGTTTTGTTTTGCTTTGGTAGTCCTGGGGATTGAGCCTGGAGTGCTTCACTACTGAGCTACACCCCAACCCTTTTTATTTTGAGACTGGGTCTTGTTATGTTCCAAGGCTGGCCTCAAATTTGGCCACCCACTTGCCCCGGCCTCCTGAGTCACTGGGATTACAGAGGTGGGCCACCATGCCTGGTGAGTCAGTTACTTTTTTACTGTCATATTTTAGTTCAAATAATATTATTGACTCTTTTTTTTTTTTTTTTTTAAGAGTGAAAACTGTATCTATTTTCCTTTCTCCAATTTTTGGATTTGGTTATTTATGTTAGTTTTCTTATTGTCCTGATTCATATCTTTCATATTCTGTTTGGTAATAATGGTTCCCAAAGTTACTTAGTATTGATTTGATACTTAATATTATTTTTATATTTAAGTATTTTAAATTGATTTTATATTTAAATATTTACATAAAGTTTTCATTTTTGAGCTCTTTTTATTTTCTCTTAACCAGCAGGACATCGTGTCAGACGGTTTTTTACATTAAGGGCCTACAAGAGATGAATTTTCTGAGTTAATACATACTTGAAATGATCTACCTGTTGCCTTTATACTTGAATGCTTTCCTGAGTGCGCATAACTTGCTTTCCTTAAATGTTTACAGAGTGGCAATCAATGTTGCTGGGGAAAAATTAGAGGCTAACCTATGCCTGCACATATTACCTTGTAGGTAATTTTTTTTTCCTGTATACTTGAAAACCTTTTTGTTGTTGACCCTTTCTTTCTTCCTTTTTATTTATTTATTTGCTTTTGGTACCAGGGGTTGAAGCCAGGGAAGCTTAACCATTGAGCTACATCCTCAGCCCTTTTTAATTTTTTTTTTTTTTTTTTTTTTTTTTTGAGACAGGCTCTCACTAAGTTGCTTAGGATTTTGTGAAGTTGCTGAGGCTGGCTTTGAACTTGCAACCCTCCTGCCTTGGCCTCCCAGGCTGCTGGAATTACAGGCCTGCACCACCTTGCCTGGCACTTTCTTTATTCTTGAAGCTTATTCCTTTTTTTTTTTTTTTTTTTTTTTTTTTTGGTGCTGGGGATTGAACCCAGGGCCTTGTGCTTGCAAGGCACGCACTCTACCAACTGAGCTATATCCCCAGCCCCGAAGCTTATTCAACTCGTTGAACATTGTGTCTCACATTTTTCTAGAATATTTTCTTCACGAAGCACTTTTTGCAGACTTTTGCAAATTGTATGTTAGAGTCTGGATCTTCAATGACCCCCAAAGACTCATGTGCTAAAGGCTTGGTCACCAACCTATGGCACTGTTGGGAGGTGGTGGGACTTTTAGGATATGGGGACCTACTGGAAGGAAGTTGGGTCATTGGGGGTGTGCCCTTGCAGGGGATATTGGAGTCCAGGCCCTTCCTCTCTTTCATTGTTTCCTGGAGACCATGTAATGAACAGGCCTCCTCTACTACGTGGGCAGGGATGCCATGATATACTGTACTGCCACGGGCCCAAAAACAAGGGCCAACTGATCATGGACTGAAACCTCTGGAACCAGGAGCCAAAATAAACCTGTCCTCTTTTTTTTTTTAAATTATTAAAATCATTTTTATTTTTACAGACTGCATTTTGATTCATTGTACAGAAATGGGGTACAACTTTTCATTTCTATGGTTGTACACAATGTAGTTTCACACCGTTCATATAATCATACATATCATACATACACATAAGGTAATACTATCTGTTTCATTCTACTATCTTTCTGTCCTCCAAATCTGTCCTCTTTAAGTGGGTTATTTAAGTATTTTGTCATAGCAACAAAAAGCTGACTAACACATTATATTTTTAACTTTTTTGGAGAAATATATTTTTATTGAAATGTAATTCACACATCACAAAATTCATTCTTTTAAAGTGTATAATTCAGTAGTTTTAGTATATTCACAAAGTTACTTAATTATTACCATTATCTAAGTCCAGAAAATTGTCATCATCCAAAAAGAAACCTCTGATCTTTTAGCAAAAAAACCCTCTGATCTTTTAGCAATTATTTCCTATTTCCCATTCCCCCCTAGCCTCTGGAAACTGCTAGACTACTCTCAGTATTTGCTTATTCTAGATATGCTATTTAAGAGTCACTCAATATGTGTCCTTTTGAATCTGACCTTTTTTACTAGTTAAAATGCTTTCAAGGTTCCTTCATGTTGTAGGATATATTAGTACATCATTCATTTTTTATGATCAAGTAATAGTCCCATGGATGTATATACCACACACATTAACTACCTTTTTGTTACTGTAACAAAATACTAGACACAGAATACTTATGAAGGAAAGGAAGTTTATTTAGCTCACAGTTTTGCATCAGCTCAGTTCAAGTGACGACCTCATGGCAAATGGTGGATAGTAATGGTGGAAGCCCAAGCAACTGCATCTCAAATCAGGGGCAGAAAGCTAGCCTGGGGTCCCACAAACTTTTGAAGGTATGCTCCCTAATGACCTAAGGACCTCCTATGAGACCCTACCTTATAATGGTTCTACCTCTTTATACCACAACTTGGGGATCAAAATTCCAATCATAATGGACCCTGGGGGACACAAATTATGACCATGTCCCCACATGTTGTTTATTCATCAGTTGATGGACATTTGGGTTGTTTCTATTTTTTAGAAATTATGAATAATGGTGCTATGAACATTCATGAGTTTTTGTGTGAATATAAATTTTCATTACTCCTGGATTTATACCTAGCTGTGCAATTGCTGGGTCATACAGGGACTCTAAGCGTAATCTTTTGAGGAACCGTCTGGCTATTTTCTAAAGCAGCTGAACTATTTTATATTCTTGCCAGCAGTGTATTCCAATTTCTTCACATTCTCATCTATCCTTGTTACTATCAGTTGATTTGGATGTAGCCATCTTGATGGGTATGAGGTAGTACTCACTGTGATTTTGATTTGCATTTCCCCCGTGGCTAATGATGTTGAACATCTTCTTTATGTGCTTATTGACCTTGTGTATTTTATTTTTTTTTTGCAGAAATATCTATCCATATCTTTGCCCATTTTTAAGTTAGGTTATCTGTTTTTATTTTTGAGTTGTTAGAGCTCTGTTTTTTGTTTGTTTGTTTTTTCTCTATTTTGTGGTGCTGGCTATCAAATCCAGGACCTCCCACACTCAAGATAAGTGCTCTACCACTGAACCACATCCCCAGCCCCTATAAGAGGGTTCCCCCACTCCCAGTACTGGGGTTTGAACCCAGGGACACTTTACCACGGAGCTGCATTCCCAGCCCTTTTTATTTTTTATTTTGAGGCAGGGTGTTAGTAAGTTGCCCTGCCTGGCCTGGAACTAGCCATCCCCTGCCTCAGCCTCCCAAGTGGCTGGAATCACCAGCATGTGCCACCTTACCCAGCTATTTCCCTCCATTTGATGGACTTAGTGAGACCCTTGAGGATTCTATTGACTCCACAGTCCTGCTTCTGAGAGTCAGAGGTAGAATAAGGACACTTTCTTGTATACCTTTCTACCTTTCTCCAGAGTTGCCCCCAAACTTTGAATTTCAAATATAGAACTTCCATCAAGTTCACTTAAAGAAATTCGCTTGTGGGGCTGGGGAGATAGCTCAGTTGGTAGAGTGCTTGCCTTGTAAGCACAAGGCCCTGGGTTCGAACCCCAGCACCCAAAATTCGTTTGTTTCCAATTGCCATCACTGAACAGCTAATGTTAGCTAATCTGTTACCCTTGGCAAGTGACTGTATGACGTTGCTACAGCCTTTCCAGTCTTCTGACACTGTGTGTCTCTCTTATCTGCTTCTTGGTTATGCCACTGCCTTAGAAATGGAAACAATTTTTTAAAAAATTCCTTGACTTTTTGGCAGAAAGAAACTCCCCGGCTGGGGGCAACCTGAAGATGAGATTACCGGGTTAGGAATATGGGTATTGTTATAATTCCTAGAAGCAAATGCTCTTAGTTTTACAACTGAACTTTTTGTGGAGGGGGGGTACTGTGAATTGAACCCAGGGGTGCTCTACCACTGAGATACATCCCCTGTCCTTTTTAATATTTTATTATTTATGGATTCTGGTACTGGGGATCGAACCCAGGGGCGCTCTACCACTGAGCTATATCCTCAGTCCTTTTTATTTTTTATTTTGGGACAGGGTCTGGCTAAGTTGCTGATGCCAGCCTCAAACTTGCAATCCTCCTGCCTCAGACACTCGAGTTATTTGGGATTACAGGTGTGTGCCATCACACCTGGCATATAAAATTATTTGGTGCTCATAAATTCTTTTATTATTATTATTACTTATTTATTTTTATTTTTTTGCAGTACTGGGGATCGAACTCAGGGCTTTGTGCTTGCAAGACAAACACTCTACCAGCTGAGCTATCTCCCCAGCCCTATAAATTCTTTAGTTTATGCCTCCTCTTCCTCTTGATGCTACTTAAAACTAACACTGCCAACTATCTACATTTTACTATACTAAACTGTTTATGTAATGTTGGTGATTTTAAACCTTCTTGTATTACCTTTGGGCCTTTGCTGAAAGGTATTGCTGTTGCCAAATGAGGCCCATTTTGCCTGTCTCTCGGTATACCAATCACTGGAACGATGAGTTTTACAAAGAGATTTTTCATGAGGTGCCAGACATAAGACTGTGGGAGTCCGCAGTCTCAAAGCCACCTCTCTGAGGATGGGGTTTAGGAGTATTTATGGGATACAGAAACAGGGTGGTCTGAGGCATGGGGAAAGGTGATTGGTGGTAAGGAAAAATGAAGTAATCAGGGGTCTGCATGTGCCTAATGAAACTTCATTGGTTCGTCATAGGATGTATATTCAGAAAATGGTGGTGTTAATGTGCTCTGAGGGTGGAGTTGGGGCCCTCTGACATCAAAGGTTACCCATGGACACTTGAGCATGAAGGGTTGGTAGTTTGAGGTGGGTGGAGCTACATCTACCTTATTGAAAAGCAAGTGTTGTCATCATGATTTTTACACAGAGGGATATTACCCATAGCAAAGTTAATGGCAGTATATTGCTTAGCTATGTGACATCTAAAGTTGGTGACAAAAGAAGGCTACTAAAAGCAAGAGAAGCTAAAGGATTTATTCAGGGTTTCCCTTGGTTTCATCGCCTCCGTTTTACAAGTAAATAGCATGGATCAGAGACTCTGCTAGGAATTGACAGCAAAAGTGTTGATGCCTCAGTGGCAGTATTTAAAAGAAAAGGATAATTTTTAGGTAAGAATTTCATTAGAAATCAGCTTTGGGGAATATGATATTAGTTAATGTTTACAAATGGTTTTAAAGGAAGACAAAAGATGGTCACTAAAAAATTCTTATTGAAAACATCACCATTTAATTCCTCATTATGAAATGTTCTTGCTTGGTGTCTTTTTTTTTTTTTTTCCCACTTGTGAATGCAAGTCCATCCTTTGAAAATTGCCTCTAGCTATGCTTCTGTTTGAGACCCTGTAGTTAATTCTGATGGGGAGATATCAGTGGACAATGGACAGAGCAACCAGAGAGAAAAAATCCTGGGGGTGGGGGAACAGACATACAACAAGAATTAGGAAAGTGACAAAAGACTTTTCAAGGAATGTTCATTTTTTTTTTTTTTTCCAGTGGTGGGGATTGAATCTAGGGCCTTGTGCTTGCAAGGCAAGCACTCTACCAACTGAGCTATATCCCCATCCCACTGTTCATATTTCTTGATTTATGTAATTTGACATCTGAAGTATATAGGAATTCAATAACCATCTTTAAAAAAATTCACTGGGTTCAAACCCCAGCGTCACCCAAAACAAGACAAAATAAAACAAAACAAAAAACCTCAATGACAAGAGTATTTCATCTCTTACATATATACCTTTATATTTGTATGTACTTTTATATTCATATTTAGACCGGTACAGTGCTAGGGATCAAACCCAGGGCCTGGTGAATACAAGGCAAGCACTCTGCATTTCCTCTGTTTTAGATTGAAGGTGCCTCTGAGGCCAGACAATGTTCATATTTCTTTCCTGATTGTTTGGAACAGGGCTATTCTTAGACAGACATCCAATAAATACATATTACACATTACAACAACAGAGCTACTTTATTGGTATAAAATAATTACAGGGGCTTCTCTCCTGGTTTTTCTGATCCTAAACCTATTAATACTTCTTTACAAAAGAGTCAGAAAAACAGCATTTGACACTCTCTGAAGCAAATAATAATATATTAATTTGACACATTTTAAAACTCACATTGGGCATTATGATATAATTCTTCAAATAAGCCAAAAGGTTCATTTTTTAATCTCAAAACAATCAAAGCAGATGTCACTGGTTAAGAGTCCATTCGATCAATAGCATTTCACAATTTGTACCAACATTTGGGTAACGAAGCTTTGCACGTCAGTTTAAATCGATGGAGTGCCAAATTTCTCAAATGCATTTCCACAAAATGCAAAGTTTGTTGCTTTTTTTTTTTTTTTTTGGTGGGGGTGGGGGATGGTGGGTACTGGGAATTGAACCCTTGAGCCAGGGAAGCTTTATCACTGAACTACATCCCCAGTCCTTTTTATTTTGTATTTTGGGACATGGTTTCACTAAGTTGCTGAGGCTGGGCTTGAACTTGTGATCCTCCTTTCTTAGCCTTCCTGGTGGCTGGTATTACAGGTGTGGGTCATGCAACCAGTTAAAAATGGGTTTTAAATGATAGCCCTAACTGTTCTTCATTTGTGAATTAATTTTTCTAGGTCAAAATTCTGACCCCCAGAAATGTTACCACAAAAGGTTATCAAGCCAGAGGTAAGACAGTGGTAGATAGTTGATCATCATATGGTAGGGATTCTTCACCTAAGGAACCATCTTGCAGTAGGTTGATTTAGGGGAGTTATAAAGGAGACAGATGATGGAAGATTAATGGGGGCCTTCTCACAGTTGGCGGTTTGTGGTCAAATGAGGCACCTCTGATCCTAAGCGCCTAGTTACAAGGTGTTTCTCAGTTTTGCAAATTTCAGGAACTAAGAAGATTATTTCCTTGGGCTACTCTTGCAACTGATTAATTTGGCCACATGCAGTTTCTGACATTACATAGGGGATAGGAGAGAGGGGATAGGTTAGAGGGGGTTGTTACCCCCAGGCCCCTTGACTGATCATCAAACTCATAGTAATGAAAAAAACAGTTTTCTTGATCCTGGTGGAAGACAAAGGTCACACTGAAGTAAAACAGGGACGTGGTCTGGAGGTCTGGTGTCTGTGCTTGACTTCAGGAATACCATCCTCGTAGGTATAGGGACTCACAATGGGGCCACTTAGTGAGACACATGCCCTGACAGAGGTTTCTCTTATGGTGTCATGTGCGTTGGACAAGTTTAAAACTAACAAACAAGTGTGAAATTACAATAGTTATCTTGTTTTAAAAGCACAAGAGTTGCTCATTTTATCACCAGCATATCTCGGTCTCTTCTCGCTCAGGCAAGACCACCTGTTTGCTCATCCTTTACAGGCGAGGGGACCAGAGCACTTATAATACAGCGTCCTCTTTTCCCTAAGAAAAGTGAGGACGGACCTGGGGCTCAGACGACGTCAACAGCTCCAAGACCCCAGATTCTTTCCGGACTCGGCTGTCCCACAGTAAGACCCGAGGGGTCCACTTGCTCCGCGGGTTGCCTCGGGGCAATCTTGGGCCACGGACTCTCTGGAGGGCCCACCCCAAGGGCAGGGCGAGGGGCCGCAGCGAGCGCCGTGACGCGAAACGGCCCGGGCCAATGGGAGCGCCCCGTGGCGCCGGCCAAGGCGCCGGGCCATAAAAAGGAGGCGCTGCCGGTCTGTCCAGCTGGCGGTGGCCCTGGACTCTAGCGTGACTCTGCCAGGTCGCCTACCTTCCTCAGGTGACTCGGGCCCCAGGTCATTGCCGGCGGCCGCCTGCGAAGTTTAGGTGCAGCCCCGTGAGGCGCCCCGGGGTCTCTCCGAGCGGTAGCAGCGGGACCATGGAGAAGGGCCCGGTTCGGGCGCCGGCGGAGAAGCCGCGGGGAGCCAGGTGCACCAATGGATTTCCCGAGCGGGAGCCGTCGCGGCCCGGGCCAAGCCTGCCGGCGGAGAAGTCCCCGCGGCCCGAGGCCAAAAGCCCCCAGCCCGCGGACGGCTGGAAGGGCGAAGGACCCCGCGGCGTGGAGGATAACGAGCTGAACCTCCCCAACCTGGCGGCCGCCTACTCGTCCATCCTGCGCTCGCTGGGCGAGGACCCCCAGCGGCAGGGGCTGCTCAAGACGCCGTTGAGGGCGGCCACGGCCATGCAGTTCTTCACCAAGGGCTACCAAGAGACCATCTCAGGTCAGTGCGCACGCCGGCCGCGCCGGCGCTGGCTGCTGGGGCGTGCGGGGCGCGGGGGAGGTGGCTGCGGGGAAGCCCGCGCCGGCTCCAGGAAGTTTCCGGAGT
The DNA here is from genome assembly GCF_902686445.1 of Sciurus carolinensis. Lineage (NCBI taxonomy): Eukaryota > Metazoa > Chordata > Mammalia > Rodentia > Sciuridae > Sciurus > Sciurus carolinensis. The sequence goes on along the minus strand of NC_062214.1, from coordinate 155,244,648 downwards.
TGCCTCACTCTGGGCGGAGGGAGCCCAGTGCTGTCACCTTCGAACCCCGCCCTCTGTGCTGGCCTGCCTCCCGGTCGAGGCGAGGATCCGGCGTGCGGCACATTTCGGGGGCCCAGGAGCGCAGCGGCCTCGCCTCCTGGAGACCCGCTGCAACTGTGCTCGCGGGGTCCTCCCGGCTCAGAGCTCGGGGGTGGGGGTTCCTGTGGGCGGAACCGCTGTCACCCCCGACTCCCCCGCGGGCGGAAATCCGCTGCTGCCTTTCTCACCTGAGCGTCCAGAAGCTGGTGTTAGAGGCATTAGCAGAACACAACTTGCGCTTGATAAGGATCGCCTACGCACTTGTTGGAAATGACAGCTTACTAGGTCGTTTCTTCTCTTGAGACCCTCCTGCCCCTTCTTTTTTGGTAGGTCTTGGGGTGAAACCCTGGCTTCGTGTGCTTTGATCATCCCAGGTTCCTACCCCGCAAAATCAGGAACCTGCATTCTGACTACTTGTCTGGGGACTGAGGTCTTCAGAGAGTTGTAATTCTTTCATCCACCTCAAGTTCTCTTTTGCTCAGGACTTTTCCAAAAATTGGCACAGTTCTGAGAACAGCTTCCCTGGAGTTTGAGGTGTGGGGTTTCTTGGGCTAGTTTGCTGCTGAAAACCTCCCTCCCTTTCCTTTAAAGAAAGCGATTCTCAGCTGATGCTCCGGAGTCCCCTCCCTCCAAGTCAGCTGGGTTGACCCAGCATAGTCTGGTTGCCTATCCAGCTTTCAGCGGGGTGTGTGTGTGTGTGGGGGGGAGGTTAGCAGTCAGTGTGGGTAGGTGTGGAGGCAGGGTGAAGGGGAGTGGAATAATCCAGGAATGCCTGTTTATCAGGTGAGCAGTGTTGGTATTTATTTATTTTTAAAAATCTTCTGGTATCGTTGCCTGGGATCAAATTCGTTGTTCTTCAGTCCATGTCTTCTCTGCATATTGGTGACATTTATTTCTGTGAAGAAACCTTTGCCTTCATTGTTTCTCCTAGAAAAATAGTGCTTTCCCTGTTATTTTCCCGAAAGAGTATGGAGCAACTTGGAGAACACATCCTGGGAAGAACAAAGTTATTTTTGCCCAGTTTTCCACACCCCAAAGGAAGGGTGGGAAATCAAAGCATGAGAGGGGTGGGGTGCCAAGAGGAAATGATACTATATCCTAAAGCCAAGACATAGACCTCTAATTCTGTGACCAGTTTCACTTTCTCATCTCTTAATGGCAAAAGTTTGGAGAGTTTCAAAATACAAAGGCTAAAGGATAATGGTTCTGTTTTCTGTGAGTTCAAGTTTTAGGAGGGGTTGATTGATAATATTCTGGGATGTAATGAAGAAGGCCCTTTAGGGATCTTGCTCATTCTGTCTCTTGAGGACACAGGAGGAGGAGGAGGTATCTCCTCTACAGCCTTGGCAGGACAGTGGTCAGTAACCTAGCATGGGAGAGATAGGCCACAGAGCTACCTAAAGTGGCCCACAGGTTTACCTGAGAAATAGCAACAACAGCAGCTTGTCTCAAAAGCCAAGATTCAGCTGAAGAGGACTAAAATTTCCAAAGTGCACTTTATTCTATATTCTTAGAAAACTGTTCTAATCAAGTGTTAATTTATCATTTAAAAAGTTCATGAACCTAGAAATAAGGCAGATTGCCACCTGAGGAAGAGGGGAGGATGGGAAGTGACTGCTTAATGGTTAATAGTTATGGGGCTTCCTTTTAGGTTGATAAAAATGTTCTAGGATGGTGATGGTTGTACAGTATTGCGAATCCACTGAACCATACACTTTAAAATTGCTAAAAATGAAGAATTTTATGTGTATTTTATTACAGTAAAAAAGCTTCTGGATCTTATTTAAGTTAATTAATGGCTATTAATTGAATGTCTTTAAATGGACTCAGTGCTTTATGTGTATTGTCTTGGTTAATTCTTAACTTTGAGATGAACACTGTTCTCTTACTCCATACAAGGAAACTGAGGCAGAGAGGTCGACAGATTACAAGTGGGAGGGCCAGGCAGCCTGATGGCTAAACTCCCTAAGTACTTATTTCCTTATGTTGCAACATAGTGAGATGAATCCATGCATCTTTATCTACCAAATACTTCAATCTGTGAGCTGGGTTACCAGCATTAAAAACAAAGAAGCAAATGGTGGAGTAGAATGGGTAAGATCAATTTATCACATGCGATAAGATGTAGTACGGATAAAGGTTTTAGGCAAGTTACAGGTATGACTTGTGTGTGTGTGAGTGTGTGCACATGACTCCACCTGTAGAATGCATTTCTCACTGTGGGTTGCTGTCAAATTTTGAAAACTACTAGATCATACTTCAGGATTTAATATTGATTTTTTTTTAGAGATATGTAATTAAGAGGAGTGGAGAGGACAGGAAGGTTGACACTGAGCTTACAGGAATGAATCTGAAATGGTGGTTTTCCTTGTCTTGGACCAACCTGGGTGGGAGAGAGAAAGAAGGATACTGCTGGGAGAAGGGAGTGGCAGGGGACTCATACCTTTCTCTGTAGAAAATACAGAAGAGAGAACTAGGGCAATCCTGCACAATCCTCAGTTTTTATTTCTTTTGGAGCATAAGTCGATGACTACTATAGATTATTTTGAATAGGAATACTCCTCAAAACTCATTTCTAAGGTTGTGAACAGATATAGACCTTATTTATTTTATATTCTGTATATTAATTTTTGGTTAATAGTGTTGACGTGTTAGAAAATATAAATTGGGCTGGGGTACATGGTGTGCCTGTAATCCTTGTGACTTGTGAGACTGTGGCAGGAGGATTGCAAGTTTGAGGCCAGTATAACAACTTAGTGAGACCCTGACTCAAATTAAAAAATTAAAAAAGGACTGAGAATGTAGCTTATTGGTAAAGTGTCCCTGGGTTCAATCCCTAGTACCAAAAAAATAAAAGGTAGGTTGGCATTTCACATTCTTTTTTTTCCCTTCTTTTTGCAGTTCCCTTCTCTTGTGTGAATTGAGGCTAGTTTCCAATGCTCTGGGGAATTTGTCATCTTCCCTACACTGTAGCTTCTCTCCGTGACCCTGCCTGTTGACCTTCCACCTACTTTCTAGTGTGTTCTCATGGAAGCATCTGTGGTCCCCCATGACAGGGCTGTGTCACAGTTGTTCAATTCTCCCCGTTTCTGTTCACTTCTGGGCTGTTGCTTATAGGCAGAGTTGACACCAGCACCTCTCCAAGGAACTGGAGAATCTAGCACCATAGGCTGATCCTTGGACCAACTTAGATCAACTCACCTTTTTCTGTTTCTGTCCCATTTCAGCATAGCCATATCCTATTTCTCTTATGTATTCAATTTTTATCTTGGTGAGTTCTTTCCTGTATGTCCACTCTTCTTTTATTCAGAACCTGCACTGAATTGAAGTGTCCACTATTCCCTAAGGTCTTTGACCTTTATGCCCCTGTGACTGACCCTTCCTCTTCCCTGTCCTTTACAAGGTATAAAAAGGAACAACATTTTAGAGAGTTTTTTCCACCAAATGTTGAATAGGTACAACTTGTCTTATCAGTTGTCCTTCTGCCTCAGCCTCCCGAGCCACTGGGATTACAGGCCTGTGCCACCACGCCTGGCTCAGTTGTTCTTCTTTTATGAGTTCATGGGACTACTCAAGAGTCTTGACTTTACCACATTTCTAGTGAAATTAGGTTTTAGCGTGTCTTATCCAGACTGCCATAAATGAGTTGACAGTGTCTTCAAATCTGGGAAGTGGATATCATCTAGCTTGAGGAGATGGCAGTGGAGGTGACTAACTCCTTGACTGTTTTCCCCAGTGGGGCCGAGGGAGCACAGGCGTGCACAGTAAGTCAGGTCCCCTCCTCAACCATGTTCTCCAAGGATTATGCAAGGCAACTAGATACTTTGTTTATATAAGAATGAGTCTTAGCCACTTCATACTGAAATGTGATAGTCACAGAAGATTTTTCTTTTTGAATCACAAACCCCTCTCATTGATTAAACCAGGCTGCTATGCTGAACTAAAAATTGTAACAGCTTCCAGCATGTAAAGAGGGACAAAAAGTCAAATAATTTACTATTTCCTCTTACATCTTTGGTGAAAGATGAGTTTAAGTCCAAAGTTTTAAAGTATATTATAGAAAAGTTCATTTTATTAAGAGGTTTTGAATGTTCAGCTTGTTTAAATCTTGACTAATAATTTGTTTTTAATTAATTTTGTTAGTTGATGCTCATATACGATTTAGTTCTATTTGTTGCTAGAAAGAACAATGTGAATAAAGAGGGAAAGAGCAGTTGATATCTTACATGACTGGAATTTTCAAGTAATCTAAATGGATTAAAACTATTAAGAAGTTATCAAATTGGGAAGAAAAGCCAGTCCTAATAGTTTCTTTTAAAAATATGTTAAAAGAACAAATTAAAAAATATATTTTCTATACCTGGGTATGATGGCACACACCTTTGATCACAGGCTATTCTGGAAGCTGAGGCAGGAGGATCCAAAGTTTGAGCCCAGTTTGGGCAACTTAGTGAGACCCTGTCACAAAAATAAAAAGGACTGGGCATGTAGCTCAATGGTAGAGCACCAGTTCTCTGGTGCTCAGTTCCCAGTATTGAATATAAGTATAAATATATATTTAGATCTGTAAACAGGTTTTCTGTCAAAGGTGGGAAAGACACTGTGCATAACTTTGACATACTGAACAAAGCCATTGAGTTGATACTTGTATTGGCTTCCGAGGGCTGCTATTACGAAATACCACAACTGGGGAGTGAAAATAACAGAAATAAAGTCTCATGGTCCCAGAGGCTAAAAGTCTGAAATCAAGGTGTCAGCAATACCTGCTCCCTCTGAAACCCATGGTGTGTTGTCCTTCCTTGCCTCCTTGCCTCTTCCCAGCCTCTGGTGGTGTGACCAGCAGTCTTACATGTTCCTTAGTTTGCAGCTTCAACAGTCCACTCTCTACCTGTCAGTGTCCAAGTTTCTGTCTTCTTTTTTTTCAAGTTTCTGTCTTCTAAGGACACCATTCCTGTTGGTTTAAGGATCCACTATATTTCAGTTTGCCTCATCATAATTTTGATGATTACATCTGCAACAACACTGTTTCCAGTTAGGTTATGTTCTAAGGTACCTGGAGTTTATGACTTCAACATGTATTTTTTAAGGGGAAACTATTTAATCCATATGAGTACTAACTACTATTGTTCATAAGACTAACTGGGATTTTTTACCACAATTTTATTTATTTATTTATTTTTTTGAGGTGCTGGGGATTGAACCCAGGGCCTTGTGCATATGAGGCAAGCACTCTACCAACTGAGCTATTAATCCCCAGCCCCTACAATTTTATTTTTTAAAAAATTCATTGCACCAGGTATGGTGGCACACACCTGTAATCCCAGTGGCTTGGGAGGCTGAAGTAGGAGGATGGAAAGTTCAAAGCTAGCCTCAGCAACTTAGCGAGGTGCTAAGCAACTCAGTGAGACCCTAACTCTAAATAAAATACACAAAAGGGCTGAGAATGTGGCTCAGTAGTTAAGTGCCTCCGAGTTTAATCTCTAGTACCCACTCCAAAAAAAAAAAAAAAAAAAAATTCATTGCCTGCCAGGCACTGTGCTAAGTGCTAGGAACACAGAATGAGCAAAGCTGAGTGTGGTTTCTGCCCTCATGGAACTCACAGCCTCTTGGAAAGAAAAGACATTAGAGAATCACAGGAGAGAGAAACGTGACAGTGAAAACACAGCTCAAGGAAAGCAGTTAGCAAAGAAAGTTGATTGAGGTGGGATGTGGGTGGAGGAAGTGACTTGAGCTGACCGATATCTGAATAACAAACACTTCAGATGGCTTACCACTCACTGGACCCTGTCTGAGGCCTTGACATGTGTGACCTGGCTTGATCTTCACCTGAGCCCTATAGGGCAGGTGATACGATTTCCATTTTATAGATAAGGAAGTTGAAGCCCAGGGAGAATTTACCCAGGATGGAATCTTGAGAGTAGCCATGCTGGCAGGGTGATAGAGAAAGAATTCTCATAATCTCTGACAGTGTCTTTAATTTATAACTAATGTTTTACAGTTTGTTTGACTCTCCTCCTCTCCTTTTGTAGTCTGCTGCTTGCTGTGTCTAGCTCTAGAAACTTCTCCACACATTGCTGCCCCGCCCTGGTCCCAACACCTGCCTCATTTCCTGCACGCTTCTGTCAGTCCAGTATTTGGTTGAATGGGACTGCAGTATTAAAATTTACCAGGAGAGAGCTGCTGCCTAATCATTGGGTCCTAGGTTGAGTCTTGGATTGTATGAACAGCTCTTAATTCCTGATTATGTAACTGAGTATGTTCCCTACAACGATAAATTCTTTACTGAGTCTGTGGCAATTGGATTGGGGAATAATGTGGATTGAATTAACAGAGTATCTTTTATTAACTTGTTACATCAAGGCTGAGAGGACATTCATGTACTAGAATTTTGTCTTCTTACAGCCTGGGTAGCAGTTCTTATAGGCCTTTTTAGAGAAGAGGGGACTGTCTATACTCTTCTTTGAATTCCTAGCCAATTGCCCAGCACAGCTGGAGGGCTTGATGAATATTGGAATTAATTTCTTAAGGACAGAGAGCCCTTCTTAACTTTTTTTTTTTTTGGCGGTGCTGGGGATTGAACCCAGGGCCTTGTGCTTGCAAGGCAAGCACTTTACCAACTGAGCTATATCCCCAGTCCCCTTCTTAATTTTTTGACTCGTTTTGATTACAGTTTTTAAACACTTTATTGTAGAAATGTTCAAATGTACCCCAGTAAGAAGCTTCTGTGCACCGGTGTGCAGCCTTAGCTGTCAGTGTACACGTAGGTCTGTCTGCTTTGTCCTTCTTGCTTCACAGCCCTCCCCGAATGAATTCTCTTAAAGCAAATTCCAGATATGTCATCTTATTGAAAAATACTTCAAGACATCTCTAAAACATAAGAATTTAAACTATAATATGTGATCATACTTGAACGACAGTTCCCCAACATCAAATGTCTAGCCAGTGTTTATATAGCTCGGATTGTCTCACAGGCATCTTTTTTATAAGCCAATTTGTTTGATCAGGATCCAAATAATTCTTACTCATTATATTGGATAAGTCTCCTTAAGGTTCTTTTAATCTGTTACATTTTGCACTTCCGTTTAGTCCCTCTTGCTTTGTGGTTGAACAAACAGGGCCATTTGTCCTGTAGAATTTCCCACATGCTAGGTTTTGCCCTGTAAAATAAAATTAGTTTTCATAAATGGCAGATATTGGAGCTGTATGGCCCATATGGAAAAAATAAAACAAATCACAATTTTTTTCTAAAAATTTGAGGGTAAAAATGAACACTGGCTAGGTAATGAACTCAATGTCTGACAATAATTAGTTTTAAAACTGTATGTCCAAAATAAAACCGTAAGAGAACCAGGTTTATTTATCATTTTTTTCTAGGTTTTTATATTTTTTTCTCATGATTAAGTTTAGCATGTCCCTTTTGCCCCTGTATTGCTAATACTCTGGTAGTTAGATTTTGAGACCCTCATGCTCCCAACCCTTAAATTTAGTTAAGAATACTTCACAGGCGGTGGCCTGTGCTTCTGTCTGGAGACAGATAAATGTCTAGTTGTCTATCTTTTTTTTTTTTGTAACCCAGAGGTGCTTAACCACTGAGCCACTCCCCCAGCCCTTTTTTATATTTTATTTTATATTATTATTTTTTATTTAAAATTTATTTATTTTTTATTAAAATTTTGTTTTATTTTTACAGACTGCATTTTGATTCATTGTACACAAATGGGATAAAACTTTTCATTTCTATGGTTGTACACAATGTAGATTCACACCATTCATGTAATCATACATATACATAGGGTAATACTATCCCTTTTTTATATTTTAGAGACAGGGTCTCACTGCCTTGCTTAGGGCCTCCCTAAATTGCTGAGGCTGGCTGTGAACTTGAGATCCTTCTGCCTCAGTCTACTGAATTGCCAGGATTACAGGCATGCGCCACTGTGATTGGCAATTTTTCACTTTTTGTAGGAAGTTTGTGAATATTTTATGGTAGTAAATGATAAAAATACTTATCTATGTATATTTTATACATTCATGGTATACTTAATTTTTTTCTTAGATTTTTTTTCAATATTTCTAGAATACCTGGCTTGTATTTTTTCCACATTGACCCAAATCTCCCAAAACAAACAAATCCATATATACGTGGACCCATACAACTCCAACGCATGTTGTTCAAGGGTCAGCAGTACTTTAAGATTTTTGATTTCTGAAGTATGTACATGTATTTTCAAAGTAGATTAAAAATATTGTGACAAAGATACTGTAAATGTAGGAGCGAAAGAGATACAACTTTTCTAATGATGAGCTAAACTCTCACAGTAGTGCAGTATGTATTGCTGAAAACCTTTATCCAGAAATCAGAGAAAAATAGAATGTGTATACAATTATGTGCCTCATGACAACCATTCAGTTATCCCTGGTGTGGCAGTGATCCCACAAAATTACAAGGAAGCTGGAAAATTCCTGTTGCCTAGTGACCTTATTGTCATTTTAACATTATAGTGCAGTGCATACCCGTGAGTTTGTGGTGATGTTGGTGTAAACAAGCCTGCTGTGCTGCCAGTTGTATAATTGCAGCACATATAATTATGTATGGTGCACAATACTCCGTTAATAGACCACTATGTTACAGTCTTATATATTTACTATGTTAAACTTTTTGTCATTATTTTAGTGTACTCCTTCTACTTATTAAAAAAGTTTGCTATAAAGTAGTATGCCAGTTAAAATTAAATGATGTTTTCAAAGCAATTAAATTTATTTAATTTATTTATTTGCTGTGCTGGGGATGGAATCCAGGGCCTTGGGCATGCTAGGCAGGGCTCTACCACTGAGCCACACCCCCCCACCCTTATCTTAAATTTATTCAAGGTTAGCCTTGAAGGCATTAGGACTACCTCCTTTTTCTAATGTTTTAAAAGTGCCTTCTGGTCATACATAATCAGCCCTTCTAATAAATTTTACCTGAATACGTGTTGCTATTTGGTCTAAGTCTCTAAACTTAATTAATGCCTTCCCATTAATCCCTTGGTTAATCGTGCTCTGAAGTCCTGACTCTTATACCACCTGAGTCTCTAGAATCTGATTGCATTGTCTCTCACCTGATTATAGTGATCACTTAACTAGTAGCTTGTCCTGCTCCAGTCTGCCTACGCCAAAGTGAGTTTTCTAAAATCCAGTAAGTTTCTTCCTTTTGAAAACACTTGACTGATACTCTGCTGTCTTTCCTCACCAGGGCTGGGAGGTTTTGTTGTGTTGTGCCTGTTGCCTATGTGTTTTCTTGTCTTCCCCACTATTTCCCCACCTAAGACAGTATAGTATTTTACTTTAGTTTCATTCATACACTATTGTTGAGACCTGGGCAAAGGCCTACTTGAGGCTGTTCTTCTGCAGTGTTTGGTCCATCTCATTTGTTTGCCTAGTTTTTTTTTTTTAACCTTTCTAGTGTGGGTTGCAAACCATGAGGAGCCCCTGCCCACCTCCATTTATTGATAACTGTTTCCTAATCTAAAGTTCTATGGAGAAGCACCCAGGTTTAGGTGAGGAGTTGACTGTTGCTGAGATCTGGGCTGAATTCTTTTGAGGTTTGGTTAGTTCAAATGTTTCAGCCTTCCCAAGAGCATATGACTCTTGCTGGGAAGCATGATTTTTTTAAAAAAATCAGTACATTTTAATTATACAAAATAGGTTTCAATGTGGCATATTCATAATTGCATACAACATTCTTTTATTATATCCATCCCCCTACATGAAGTATTATATGTCATCTGTATTTATTTTGATTTGTTTTAAGTAGGAATCAAAGCCATTAATATCATCCCAAACAGGAAAGCTCTCACTAAGATAGATTAAAACGCACTTATACCTGTGTAGTTTATGGACTTGTGTTAAGATGTTCGTTAGCAATGATGAAGGGCTATACATGCTGCAGTTCGATGGAAAGGCTGTTAACTCAGTGAGGACTGTCTCCTAGTTTAAGGCAGATGTGCTGTAGGTCATACCTCTCTAACTGACCACCACCCTTCAAAATGTAAGAGCTCCCATTAATGCATGGGTATCTATGGAGGTGTGCCACTCTTGATCCCCCATCAGAAATAATCGGCCTCTCAGCTGCAGGAGTTAACTGCCAGCCTCCAGCTGTTAGGGCCATCTGTGGAGGTCTTCCTTATCCCATGCTATTTTTCTTTCATGTTACTGTCTCTTCTTCCCTTCTATTCCTTTTCCAACACAATTAGCTTACCTTGGAAGGGTGGGGCCCTTTACAAGTGAGATACAAATTATTCAGCTTCACAGTGTTTTGGAAATTCTGCTCATTGATATAATCCTAAGATCTGTGGTGTTTCTGAAACTGGTGTTTTAGTATGTCAACAAAAATTGATCCTGCTGTAATGGGAAGAACTAGCCTGGGAAAATCATAGCATCCCTGCGAATTAGTTTATTGTTTGTTTATTTATTTGTTTATTTAGGTACTGGGATTGAACCCAGTGGTGGTCTACCACTGAGCTGCATCCCCTAACTCTTTTTATTTTGTAGAGACAGGCTTTCATTAAGTTGCTCAGGCTGGGCTCAAACTTGGGATCCTCCTGCCTAGCTTCTGGGGTAGGTGGGATTACCAGGGTGTGCCATTATGCCCAGACCCCTGCTAACTAGTTTATGATTCTAGACAAGTTATTCCAGTCTGCTGTGCAGGGAGAGGCAGTTAGATTGGTTATTGAATTGTTATCCTGAGGTTTTTGCAGCTTCTCAGTATCATCTCATTGCTCACTCCATTGATTCCCCACTGCTGTTAGGGGAGCCAGGAAGCACCTCAAGATCCTTTCAATGCTAGGGGTGTATGTTATAGTTTGGATATGGGTGTCCCCCCAAACTCTAGCTAATGCAGAGGTATTCAGAGGTGAAATGATTGCATTGTAAGAACTGTAATTGAATCAGTTCATCCTAATTTGAATAGACTGACTGGGTGGTAACTGTAGGTACATAGGGCGTTGCTGAAAGAGGCAGGTCACTGGGAGCATGCCCTGGAAGGGTACATCTTTACTATGCCCCCTTCTCCCTCTCTCTCTGCTTTCTTCTTTTCTTTTCTTTTTTTTTTTGTGGGCGGGGCACCAGGGATTGAACTCAGGGGCACTGAACCACTGAGCCACATCCCCAGTTCTATTTTGTATTTTATTTAGGAACATGTTCTCACTGAGTTGCTTAGCATTTTGCTTTTGCTGAGGCTGGCAATCCTCCTGCCTCAGCCTCCCAAGCCGTTGGGATTAAGAGGCATGTACCACCGTGCCCAGCTCTCTCTGCTCCCTGACACCACTGTGAACTAAGCAGCCTTCCTCTGCGGGGGCTCTTTCCCCCATGATATGCTGCCTAACCTTGGACCCAGAGCAGTGGAGTTGGCCATGTATGGACTGAGACCTTTGAAGTGGTAAGCCCCAAATAAACTTTTCCTGGTACAAGTGGTTGTTGAGTATTTTGGTCATAGCAACACAAAATCTGACTAAAACAGTGTGGTGTTCTCTTGAAACATGCATACTTAATAATTTCTATGGTAACAGATCTCTCTTTTCTTGTGATGCAGAGGTTTTGAAAAGGTTCCTCATCTGTGTGTTCTTCATGATCTGTGAACTTGTAACCCATAACCCCTTTGACTAGATTAAGTCTCTAAGGACTCTCTACCCTTGGCAGAAGTGTTGGGGTTTCTTCTACCAGGGAATAACTAGTTGCTAGTTTTACTAACACTTAAGATTTTAGTTTGTTGGGTTGGAGTTGTAGCTCAGTGGTAGAGCACTTGCCTAGCATGTGTGAGGCCCTGGGTTTGATCCTTAGCACTGCATAAAAATAAGTAAAAATAAAGGTATTATGTCCATCTACAATAAAAAAATAAAAATGATTTTAGTTTGTTAACAAGGGCTTCATATCAACTAGAAAAGCAGTTGCTAAGTTAGTTGAGGGAACAGTTGAAACAAGAAAACTAATATTCAGGATCATGCTTTCTGAAGTTTTATTCTTAACTTTTATTATATAAGATTTCCAGACACAAAAGGAGACAAAATTATATAGTGGTATCTCGGCATCTCTATACCTACCTCCTAAATTCAAAAATAGCTTTCTGCAATGTTTGCATACTCTATTTTTTTTTTTTTTTTTTTTTTTTTACTGATAATAACTCAAAGACCTGTATTAAGAAGTAAACTATCAGGCCATGGTGGTGTCACATATCTGTAATCTTAATGACTCGGAAAGCTGAAGCAGGAGTATTGCAAGTTTGAGACTAGCCTGGAAAACTTAGCAAGACCCTGTCTGAAAATATAAAGGACTGGGGAAGTATCTCAGTGATAGAGTACTCTTGGGTTCAGTTCAACCCCCCCCCCCCCCCCAACAAAAAGAAGTAATGTAATATCACCCTGAAAATAGTTTCCTTCTTAACCACTACTCCATCCTTATTAAAATTAACTATTCATTCCCTCATATCATCCAATTCCTACTCTATATTCACATTTCTCCATTGGTCCCAAACATCTTTTACTAATGATTTTTTTTTTTTTTAAACTGGGAACCACTAGAGGTCCACACATTTACATCTAATTAGGTTTTAGAGGAGAACTGTTCCCACAGCCCCTACCCCATGACACTGCCTTACAGAGATGTTCATTGTCCTACAAGATCACCTTTGTGATTTGATCATTGTTTTTCCTGTTTTTATTTAACTTGTTTCTCTATTTCCCATATTCTTGGAAAATGGAATTTAGGTCTAGAGACATGATTAAATTCAGGTAAGATTTTTTTAGAAGGAATGCTGTATATTTCATATGATTGTTTTTCTAGGATAAATTTCTCTAGAGAAGTTCCTTTAAAAAAAAAAAAAAAGCCTTTTTATTAGTTTGAAGATTTAATGGGATTCTCCTTTTCCCTGAAACTGTTCCAGTTTGATTTTAAAAAGTAAAGGTCAAGGTAGCATTAAATTACTGATTTTTCTTTTTCCTCATAGAAACCAAATAAGTAGTTGATAAAACAGAATTTTGTGACTAATGCACACTAACTCTGGGCTCCAGCAGTCTCTGGGTATTAGGTTGCTCTTTCTGATCTGCTCTCTTGAGCTGACAGGTTTTTGACCCTGTCTTCTTCAACCTCATAACTTATTTTATTTTATTTTATTTTATTTTATAGTACTGCAGATTGAACCTGAGGGTGCCTCTGAGCCACATCCTCAGCCCTTTTTATTTTTTAATTTTGGACACGGTCTTACTAAGTTGCTGAGGCTGGCCTCAAACTTGGGATTCTCTTACCTCAGGCTCCTGAGTCACTGGGATTACAGGATGCGCCATCATGCCTGACTACTTTTCTTTTTAAAAATTAGATTTGCTCTTTTCATTTTCTTTGCTATCGTTGGCCCTAGGCTTTGTAGCCTCATGGTTGACTCTCAGCTGCAGAAACACCCCAATTCAGAGGTTCTGCCTTTGGGTTCTCCGTATTCAGTCCATACATACTTCTAGTAGGTCAGAGTGGACTTAGGTGGCTTAAGATCAGGGCTTTGGTCCAGAGTCAGAAGAAGAGGGCAGAAGTCAGCTCTTGTTCGTTGACTGGTTGACTAACTAGTTGGTTCTTCTTTAGTATTTAATGTTTAGTTTTCTTTCTTTCCTCTTTCATTCATTCATTCATTCACAGGATCTTGCTGTGTTGTTCAGGTTGGCTTCAAACTCCTGGGCTCAAGTGATACTTCTGCCTTAGCCTCCTGAGTAACTGGGATTACAGAAATGTACCACCACACCCTGCAGCCTCCTGAAATCTTAGATCTTTAATACAACCCTAGTTTGCCCTCTCATCCCACAAGTTTTCTTTTTGGTAAAGTATTACTTTTATAGGTTAACTTTTAGTCATTCTCCAAATACTCTTACACCCAGACCTCTTATTTTGTCAGATCTCAAATTTCTTGAGATCATGGTTTGATATATTTGCATCTAGTTCAGGAACTGTGCAAACTTGATCATGTTACATTCGAAATGGATTTGAAGTGAGTCGGCTGTAAAATCTGACTGGTGTCTCTAGTGGCTTATTTTTCTAGGATGGGGCACAGTATTTTGACGTGAGTCGCTCCTTCCTGCCCCTTTCACAGGAGTGTGTGGTCCTTCCTGCTTCAGGTAAAGTTGGCTCCAGTTTTATCTTTATCCTCCCGCCTTGTCCCTGCTCTCCCTTAGCCCTTCCAGCTGCCCTAGAGCTTGTTCACCTTCTCCTCAGAGGTGCACAGACCTCACAGTGTCTATGGGAATTGTCACCCTCTGACTTGGTGACTGCAGGGAGGGTTCATGGTGAGAAATTGCCCCCAGTTCAGCTTTTGGGAAATAACAAAGTAGGCCTGGCAGTGGGATGGTTTTTCCGTCCTCAAAAATCCTGTGCTTCCATCCCAACTGATCATCAAAATTTCTTGTGTTTTTAAAAAACATAATCCTGCATTCTTACCCACACACAGTGAATTGGATTTTCTTATGGTGTCTTGGGAAGCTGTATTTTCCAAAGGTCTGTGTGATTGGCCATATTGGGAACTGCTGTTCCGAAGGATAGTCCCTATTCTGTAATCATTTGTCACTAATGATGGTGGCTTGCACACTCTGCTGGTCCCTTCTTGGATAGGATTGTACTTGGTTCCGTAATGCCTACTTTAAGAAATCCCCTGGCATTAGTGAACGCAGCGTGGTAAGGGATGAGCCTGCTAGAGGCTTTTTAAAGCAAATGGATAGTTTATCAGATTGGTGTGTTCTTTCTTTAGAACTGCTGTGAACCAGACCTTGTTATCACCATCTGTTTTGTAAATTCCATTTTTGGCTTAACAGCTGGATTGTGAAAGTATACAAAATTATCCAATTAAAAAACTAAATTTGGCAAGTATGTGCCTTTTTTTTAATGACTCCTTGAATACACTTTGTTTTCTTAGGCAGCTTCTAATGCTCTAATCTTGATCTACCAGAAATATTCAGAGTAGTTAACTGAGACTAGAGTGAGAGTGCTTTAGCTTAGATAATTTTGAGAGTTAATAATATACAGGATTGGCAGCCTTCAGTTTTATCCAAGAATAAATCTAAGTAGTTTAAAACAAGTGCTTTTTCCCTACCTTAGTACAGAAAGCCTCTGGCTCCTGGGAGGTCCATCTCCAGGCTGACCAGCAGAGCAGGAGCGTAACTATTAAAGTTTGGCATTTATTTTCAGTGCCCCCAGAGTTATGCAAACTAGGAACCCAGGAACCATGTTAGGCTCCTCCGAACCCATTCTCTTATCTGTGAAGCCATTGAAACCCAGCTCACACAGTCTGTATGAATCTTGCCCTAGAACATGGGTCTCTGGATTCTTTTTAATTTATTCCTTCTACTTCACCATTCTGCAGCTAGAACCACTGTACATGTCAGGTTCCTCTAAGACCACTTAAATAATTGAGTGTGGGTGGAGAGATTGTGTGCTTATATTCTTATTTCAGGATATCTTGAAATAAACTACCATGAACATTCTTACTGTGATCAGGAACATTGTTACTGAGCAAGATACCGTCATATGTGGAAACTAGATCCCTCTCCAGTAGAGGGGCTCATGACGGGTGGCAGAGAAGATGGGAATAGTTCACTAGTACTGTATTTGTTGAGTGAAAACATGCATGTTAGTACTCTTTTGAGGGCACCAAAGGGCATCTGTTTCGATTGCCTTTCTTTTAATAGCTTAAGAGAAACATGAGTTTATTTCAGTCAAGGACAATAGGAATGAAAATTTCCAAAACAACCAAACTTTTACTTTCTTTGCAATATACTGGATCCTTCCTGCTGACAAATTTGCAGTTTATGAAATAACTTCATGGAGCGTATCAAAGCTGCGTGGCAGCTCTGCCTTCTCTGGCAGATGGTGTGACCAGTTGTCTACCGTTCTCTTAGTTTTCACTACTGTGTCAGTGTGTGGAATGTTTGGGTTCATGCTTATTTTGGCTCAGTTTTACAAATGTTAGCTCTGTCTTTTAAGTGTAAGAAGCTGTGAGTATTGGTGGTTCTAACAGGAAGTGCACTGTCATGATAGAAGCAAATGCAGGAACGGTGATTTTCTTCCCTCTTCAAATTTGTTTTGACATTGCTTTTCTTGAAGAACAAATTTTTCAAACAGGAGGCAGAAAGCAAAACATTTTGATGCCCAAGAGTTGAAGTCTTGAAATTGCAGAGCATGATTTAGGGAGTTTTTCTTCAATTTGTTTATTTTTATTTTATTTTTTGCCAAAATCAACGGTTCTCGCCCAAATTGACTATAGATTTTTGAAAGTGGTGAAAGGTACAAAGGTAACTGAAGCCTAGAGCTTGCCTGGCAAATCTTCATTCTTGCTGCATTTTCTGGGTGACTACACAGATAAGGTACAGGACTTTCCTTATTCCTTAGGCCCAGACAACTCTGTTGAACCTGGTGTCATTGTGCCTATCTGGGGTCCCCATCACCTTCTTGCCAAATTTCTGAATCTCTGAGGATCTGAAGGGTGTGCTGTGTGTGTGTGTGTGTGTGTGTGTGTGTTCCTAGGGTTTGAGCCCAGGGGTGCTTTACCACTGAGCTGTGTCCCTAGCTCTGTAGTTTTTATTTTGAGTCAGGGTCTCACTAGGTTGCTGAACCTAACCTCAAACTTGGGATCCTCCTGCCTCAGCGTCCTGAGTTGCTGTGATTGTAGATGTGTGCACCATCCTTGGCTTGAGGGACGTGTTTTTTAATTTCAGTGTTGGACAGTGCTAGGGATTACGCATGGTAGGCAAGTGTTCTATCCCTGACCTGCACTCCCAGCCCCAGGGATATGCTTTTAGAAATCCACCCCATGGATGTATTTATGACTGTCGCTGGCATGGTCCTTCTTCTCACTACCCTTCTTTTGTGGCAGCCATTCTGCAAGGTTCAAGTTGGAAAAAGAAGAGTGCGAGGGATTTGGGGGAGGGTTTTGAAGGCATTTGCAGCGCTGCAGGAAGCAGGCAGGTATTTACCCTCTTTACACCCCATCTATCACCTCAAGCTCCAAGGTATCCTCAGCTTGTTTTTTCTTTTTAAGTGGGGAAGAAAGAAGCACCAGTATATATGTAAACACCACAAAAAAAAAAAAAAACTATATTAATAAAGTGTCCCAAATAGGTAAGACAAAGTATGAAGAACTAGTTTGATCAAAATGTTTGATCTTCCTTTCTTCCTTCCTTTCTTCCTTCCTTTCTTTCTTTCCTTTCTTGGAATTGAACCCAGGGCCTTTTGTATGCTAGGCAAGCAGTCTACCACTGAGCTACATTCCCAACGCTGCATCCAAAACCTGAACAAATCTTAATATTTACTATAATTGCTTTTAAAAAATAAAGATATTGCTTTTTATTTCTGGAACCTTTAACTTCTGGTCACAGAGGTAACCACTATCTAAAATTTGGTCTTTTACTTTTATGTCTATTATGCTTTCATTTTATATGTAATATATCCACAAGCAGCATGCAGCAGTGTTTTTCCTTGATTCAGATGAATCTTGCTCTATATATCCTTCTGCTTCATGTCTTTTCCATTAAACATTATTTCAGGAATTTATAAATGCAGCTCAGATTTACTCTTTTCCATTGCTGGATTGCATTCTATTGAATGACTTTACCCAAGCTGTGTAATCATTCCTCTGATTGATATTTTTCTCCATCTTTGCTCTTTACCGATAAGACTGCAGCGAGAATTCTTATGTTCACTTGGTCACATGAGTTTTCTTCGGAGTCCCTTTATTTTAAAATCTATTTTAAGGAGTTGAATCACTGGGTAAAAATGCATATGTTAATTGGATAGATACGAGAGATCTATATTTAATTCCAGCTTTGTGCATGATGTTAACAGCTTTGTGCAGACTACTCCAAAGCCTTCAGATACAACAAGTACCCCTGACAGCTTATAACCCAGTGGGGTTGGGAGACATGAGCACAAATGACCATGGGCTAAGAGGCACAAGGAAATGAAAGCTGTATGCTGGTAGGGGCGACTCTGATATTAGCTTGTCCTAGGAGCATTTGGGACTGTGATTCACACCTTTCTCCACTGAATCAGGATAGGCATATCTTTCTTAGCTTCTTCAGCTGATTTAATTCCAGCCAGAAGCAAAAGAGGCCCCGTGGCCTAGGTCCCTCCGTTTCTGACTCATTCTCTCTTAATTCTAAAACCAGTAAGTGGTCACTGTTATTTCTTTCCCGCCTTTTAGGATGGATGTACTCAGTGTTGCAAGTCATCTTCCATTGTCTTTGAATGCTGCTCTTCCAGCAAGATGGCTTCCTCAGAGATTTCTGATTTTTGGTGCTGATCACCAAATATCCTGGACAATGCTAATTCTTATACCATCCAGTATAAACAAAAACAGTAAAAAAAAAAAAAAAACCCAAACTCCATTGGATAGAAGTTTCCTTTTAGGGGAACCTTTCCCAGAAATTCCCTCTTTTCTTCTTCACTTTTCCTTTCTTCCTGGCAGAAACAGGAAGACTTATATATAAATATGTGTCTATATATTTGAGTAGGAGCATTTTGGAGATGTGAAGATTCAATGTAGCATCATAAAACTTGGACTGCTTTAAATGGCAGCTCTCAGAGTGTGGTTCCCAGACCAGCAGCACTAGTATCTTCTGGGAACTTGTTAGAAATGCAGATTCTCAGGCCCACCAGCCCTGCTGAAAGAGAGGCTCTGGGTGAGAGGCCAGTGATTTGTTTTAATTAATGCAC
Organism: Sciurus carolinensis; assembly: GCF_902686445.1. Taxonomy (NCBI): domain Eukaryota; kingdom Metazoa; phylum Chordata; class Mammalia; order Rodentia; family Sciuridae; genus Sciurus; species Sciurus carolinensis. Next base: position 155,225,853 of record NC_062214.1, on the reverse strand, counting down.
CCACTTGAAGAGTCTGAGAAGCCCTGCTTAAGAGGTGCTTAGACATAGTCACACTGTGGGCCTGTCTAACTGCACTTTCAGGAAGGAGCCCTTGCAGATTAAATCCCTGAGAGATGGTGCTCAGCAGTGCTACTTGTTGCCATTGCTTAGTCATTAGGCATGCAGAAGGTGTACTTTAAAACTGATGTTGTGTGTTGGCCTTGTAAACAAACCTGTAACTTTTTGAGGCTGCTTTGGTCTCCTTGGTGGTTATGACCAACAGTAGGAAATAGAATGTCGTAAATCTCGTTTCCAGGGTTACCTTCTCGCTGCTGATAACAGGCAGGAAATTAAAACAATCTGTGATAGTGTTTTGTTCTTATTATCCACAGATGGTAGCTTTCAGATATGTTGGAGCAAAACACAAGTAAATATAGCTGGGAAACTTCATTATTGAAGAAAAATGATTTTGCTAGGTCAAGTTTACAGCCTACATTTATTTTAATGAAATGGGATATAGGCAACGTATTAGTATTTCATTTCCATGCAAAGAATTAAGCCATATGAGGCTATGCTTTTTTCTTTTTGGTATAATGTATTTGAGTATGTGAACATTTACATGAGTTCAAAGACGAACAACAGATTATATTCAGAGATGTCTCATTTCCACCCATATCTCTTCTCTCCTTTCTCTTAGTTCTTTTAGGTAATCATTTTTAATAGCTTTTTCATTTATCCTTGCAGTGGTTTGTGTGTGTGTGTGTCGGGGGGGGGGGCTACTGGGGTGTGTGTATGTGTGTGTGTGTTGGGGGCTACTGGGGATTGAACCCAGGGTGCTCTATCACTCAGCTACATCCCCAACCCTGTTTTTTTTTAATTTGAGACCAGGTCTCTCTGAGTTGCTAAGGCTGGTCTCAAACTTGGGATCCTTCTGCTTTAGCCTCCCAAGTGTCTGGGATTATGGGTGTGCACCACTGTGCCTGGCCCAGTATTTCTTTTTGCAGATGAACACTTATGTGTGTATATGTTTATAACTCCCTTTACCACTTCACTTCACACAAAAGGTCACATGCCATACCACAATTTACAAAATCATTCTAAAATTAGCTTTATTAAGGTATAACTAACCTTAAGTAACATTCCCCAGCTCTGCATGTATGAGGTAAGTTTTGACAGTTGTATAGCCACCAGTATAATGAAAACATAGACTGTCACCTGAAAAACTTTCTTCCTACCCTATTGCAGCCAAATCCCCTCTTCAATTTCTCTGGCCCCTGGTGAGCCACTGGTTTGCTTTCTATCACTGCAGCATTGCCTTTCTTAGAATTTCACGTGTTGCTAGGTGATTTTGAAATTGCGCAGACATTACAGATTGTACTTACACAAACTAAGATGACTACATTACTAGGAGGTAGGATTTCATGGAACCCCCATTGTATATGCACTCTGTCCTTGATTGAAGGATTTTACCGCGCACACAACAGTCATCTTTTCTATGTGTGTGTGTATGTATGCATATATATGTGCATGTATATATATACATATGATTTATTTCACTTAGTTGATACATTGGAGTTTCAACATGTTATTACATGTTCATTGGTTCATTCTGTTTTATCTCTGAGTAGTACTCCCTTGTTTATACGTTTCAGTGGATGTCCTTTTTCCTCTTTCTACTTATTATTTGACATAAATTTATGAATCATTATGAAGATAGTACAGAGTTTTCATATGCCCTTTCCCCAGCTTCCCCAAAGAAACTTCTAGCATGGGTACCATTATTGACACTTAAGAAAATTAATGAGTACAATACTATTCACTGAACTACAGACTTGATGTGAATTTTATTTTTTCCATTGCATATAGTTGTATTTCTCTACTCTTCTTTGATCTGATAGTTCCTCAGTCTTTCCTTGTCTTTCATGACCTCTTTTTTTTTTTTTTTTCTGTATTGGGGATTGAATCCAGGGGATGCTGTACCAACTAAGCTACATCCCCGGACCTTCTTATTTTTTGTTTTGAGACACGGTCTTATGAGCTGCCTGGATTGGCCTGGAACTTGTGATCCTCTTCCTCAACTTCCTGGATATCTCTGACAATTGTACTACAGTTTTAAATTCTGGGGAAGACTACCACAGAGGCCACATGCCCTTCTCATCATACCAGATCTGGAGCTCTGCAATATCATTTTGTCTTATTGCTGGCAAAGTTGATCTTAATCACTGGTTAAGGTAGCATTGACCAGGCTTTTCCACTGTAAAGTTACACTATTGTTCCTTTCCTGTATTCTGTTACAAGCAAATTATTGCTTTTTAACTTCTGATGTGTATCAGTGTATATAGGACACATAGCTTAACAATTCTTTCAGTCTTTTTTTTTTTTTTTTTTTAAACCAGGCATTGAACTTAGGGTCGCTTAACCACTGAGCCACATCCCCAGCTCATTTTGTATTTTATTTAGGGACAGGGTCTTGCTGAGTTGCTTAGGGCCTTTCTATGTTGCTGAGACTGGCTTTGAACTTGCGATCCTCCTGCCTCAGCCTCCACAGCAGCTGGGATTACAGGCATTTACCACCATGTCCAGCTGTCAATATTAATTAGAAGGTGCAGTAACTACCATATCTCTTACTTAGCTGTGAACACGTTTAATCCTCACAATACCCCTGTGAGATCCGCTCTTTATTCATGCCCATTTTACTGCCAAGAAAAGTGAGCCATCAAGTGCCTTGCCCAAGGTTTAACAGCTTTCAAGTGAAGATCCTCACTTAGCTTAGCTGGAGGGCTGACTTTAATATGTACCATATGGTTATCATCAGCTTACAGTGGGGAATTTCTCTGCCAGAGAAAATGAATGTGTCTGACATTAGATGATGATTCTCTTCTTCAAGAAATATTTTTTTAAAAAAAATTTAGTTATACATGGATACAATACCTTTATTTATTTCTGTGGGGTGCTGAGGATTGAACCCAGTGCCTCACATGTGTGAGGCGAGGGCTCTACCACTAAGCTACAACCCCAGCCCCAAGAAATAATTTTTGATTTGATTTTACATTTTACTTTTAGGAATATTTCTGTGTGACTAAAGATTTTGGTAATCTATACATGGCAATAACAAACATTATGTTAAATTCTTGAAGAAATCCAAGACACTTCTGGGAACACTAAGGGGCTGTTTTTGGACTCCTTTCAGAAATATGATTGAAGGTTAGGAGGAAATATTCGGAGTAGAAAACTGCTTTTGGAGAAGGAATATTTACTTAAAGAATGACAATGAACTTTTTGCTCCCTGGGGTTTATCAGCCACTTCTAACAGAAGTGTCTGTGGGTATCTAAACCCCATACATCCACTTTTGTGGACCCCACTAATGACTTTTCCCTACCACACACTCTAATGTGTTTCTCAATAGCCTGACTCAGGGGATGATGACTGATTACATGATGACTCAGTATCCATGAGCCCCTATTCTAGGAGCAGCCCAGCCTCTGAAGGTCAGGAGTGTGGGTGGACATTTGCACATCTTCCCTGTGACTCACTTGGCAGCCTGCCTGAGGGACAGTGACTGTAGGTGGCTGTAAATCTGTATTCACCTCCTCCCTCCTGTATAATAGTACTGTGTAGAGTGGATATCCCCCAGATCCTTGAAATCTTACAACTAGGCATCAGTGTCTAGATAGCAGTGTAGTTTTTATAAAGTATATACTTACTTTATAAAAGTGAGATGATAACGGTCCTTCTTTTAGCTTCTTTTCTCAGTTGATGATAGAGCTGAGGAATTTTCCATATCACAAGCATTCATCTACACCATCGAATGGGAACCTATACCGTTATTAAAACCAGGACTGTCCTGCAGTGGTGAGGATGGCGGCTTATGTCCCTTTATCCCTCTTCAGCGTCCAGGACAGGATGTTCTTACAGTCACAGAGTGGTAGAGAGCTCAAAGCACCCTCAGCCATCATCCAGTCAACCTTCTGTATTGCAGGTGAGACAGAGAGGCTCACTTGGTGCAGCTTTTTAAAATCAAGGTTTTTGTTTTTAAATGTTTACTGCAGGCCTGGCCACCTGTGCCAGGTTCACAGTTTATTGCTTATCGCTAAAACTTCCCTCGAGAGGCACAGCACACAAACAAACAAAAAATGTTTCTCAGGAAACATTTGTTTCCTGAGAAAGGTGACTCTTTAGAATTAGTCTGATACCCACCTACAGTAACTGGGAGACTTTATAAATACAGAAAATTGAGGAATTGGCAACAGCAGTCAGGTTGACAGGTGTATGGTTCTGGCCTTAGAAGTCAGAAGGCTAAGGATTCATCTTTTCCTCGAGTGATTTTCTACATCTCCATTAGAGAGGAAAACATTAAAAAATGTGTTAAAAAAAAATAAAATGAAAGTGGCCCATTTCTACCACCAGAAATAGCTACTTTGATTTTGGCGTAATTTCTCACTCCCTCCTCTCCTCCTTTCTCCCTCCTTACTTTTTTTCTCGTACTAAAGATAAATTTTGCAGCCCTGCATTTCTCATGTGACATTGTATTGACGATTTTTAAATATAATTTAAAGAAAAAGACTTTGGTAATTTGATGGATAAAATTAATTGGGTTTAGTATATATTTCCTTAATGTTTTAGCAAGGATAAACATTCTCTTTTAGCCCATTTTGTTCCACGTCCCAGGTGTGGAACAACCTATAATAATTTAAATATACATTATAATATATATACTATGTTTATATAATATATAATAGAATTATAAAATGGTAATATAATTATAATATAATAATTATAATATTAATGAACATAGCATATGCTTTAGGTTATAATTTCTAACCTATTTTAATGTATGTGTGTCAATTTCATTGAAATATTCACAGAATTGAAAATTTGGGACTTAATTTATATTTACTGTCTTTTGGTATTTAATCATGGTAGCTTTTCTACTTTGTGCTTTTCTGTGGAATTGGAAGCATAACTAAGGCAAGCTTCTGATTTCAGATGTTCTGAATGATGCTATATTTGATGAAGATCATGATGAGATGGTGATTGTGAAGGACATAGATATGTTTTCCATGTGTGAACATCATCTAGTTCCATTTGTTGGAAAGGTAAGGTTTTCCTTGTTTCCTAAAATTTTAAAAAGCCTCATGAAAGTTTTTAAATTAGGAGAATTGTATTTAAAATTGTCAGTTACTAATTCCCCATATCCTAGATATTTATAGTTAAACATAAATGTCTACTCTTTTTCAACCTGATAGATATAATAACTTGAAATTAAAAGAAAACAAAAACAGAGTAGCAGATCACCCCCAGGCTAAACCTTTATATTAAATACCATGTTAATAGGTTAAGAGAATGAAGCTAAAGCAGAAGCATATTTTTTTCTTGTTAGATGCTGCAGGCTTTGAAAACCTTTGCCCTTTATGTTGACTGAATATTCTTTGATCCAAGATATAGAAGATATATGTCATGATAGGAGCAGTAATGATAGCAGAATTTCTAGGGACAGAAGTTATGATATTAGTGGATTTGATTTATTTCCAACCCTTTCTATATTAAGAAAAATGAATCTAAATGCAAGCTAGATGATATATCATCTAGTTTATTGTAGTTAAACATAACTTTGATGTGAGGCTAAGGCAGGAGAATTGCAGGTTCGACTCAAAACTTAACACCAAAAACAAAACAAAACAAAAACCCAATCAATAAATGGGCAAAGCAACTGAATGGGCACTTCACTAAAGAAGAAATACAAATGGTCAACAAATATATGACCCTGTGTACATGTATGTTTGCACGAATGGGGTGACTCTACTACATGTACAACAAAAGTTGTACTCCATTGGTGTACAATGAATCAAAATGCATTCTGCTGTCATGTATAACTAAATATAACAAACAACAAAAAACCCAAATATATGAAAAAATGTTTAACATCTTTAGCAATTAGAGAAAAGAAAATTAATACTACACTGAGATTTCATCTCACTCTAGTCAAAATGGCAGTTATCAAGAATACAAGTAACAATAAATGTTGGTAAGGATGTGGGGGAAAAGATACACTCATACATTGCAGGTGGGACTGCAAATTGGTGCCACCACTCTGGAAAGCAGTGTGGAGATTCCTCAGAAAACTTGGACTGGAGCCACCATTTGACCCAGCTATCCCACTCCTTGGTTTATACCCAAAGGACTTTATTTTTATTTATTTATTTTTTTTGCGGTACTGGGGATCGAACCCAGGGCCTTATGCTTGCAAGGCAAGCACCCTACCAGCTGAGCTATCTCCCCAGCCCATGATGTAATCTTTTTTTTTTGGGGGGGTGCTGGGGATCAAACCCAGGGCCTTGTGCTTACAAGGCAAGCACTCTACCGACTGAGCTATCTCCCCAGCCCCCCCAAAGGACTTTAAATCAGCATACTACAGTGATACAGTCAAATCAATGTTTATAACAATTCACAATAGCTAAACTATGGAACCAACTAGGTGCCCTTCAACAGATGAATAGATTTAAGTGAAATAGACCAATCTCCAAAACCAAAGGTCAAATATTCTCTCTGATTTGTGAATGCTAACACACAGTGCGGGGGTGGGGGTGAAAGGGAAGAATAGAAGTTCATTGGATTAGACAAAGGGAGGAAGGATAGGAATAGGAAAGACAGTAGAATGAACTGTACATAACTTCCTATGTCCATATATGAATATATGACCATTGTAACTCCACATTATGCACAACCTCAAGAATGGAATCCAAATTAGAATAAGTCACACTCCATGTATGTATAATATGTCAAAATATACTCTGTCTTGTATATCTAAAAAGAACAACAACAACCACAAAATAATTGTAGGTTGGAGACCAGCCTGGGTGACTTAGTGAAACCTTGTCTTAAAAAATAAGAGCTGGGGATGTAGCTCAGAGGTAGGGCATTCCTGGGTTTAATCTCCAGTACCACAAAAATAAATATATTCACACATAGAGTACATATTTGAGAACATGTGGGTTTAGAACAAAGAGTTGTCCTGTTCACCCTGCCTCCATGATTATTTAATTTTGACTTTTCATTAATGCTTTTCAAACAGAAGGCTTGTAGGAAATAGTGTTATGAATACCTAAATAGCCATTACTGAAATTTAATAAGAATTAACATTTGCTTCTTTACTTTTGTTAAAGTATTTTTTCACTTTTTTAATAGAAGTAAAACTTACAAAAATGCATAAATCACAAGGGCATTCTTTACCACCTCACAGATTAAGAGCTAGAACATGATTGGCATCCTGAAAGCTTACCTCCTGTTCCTCCGTAAGCCCTACCCCATCCCTGGTCCCCACAGGTAACCAGCATATCCATTTCCAACACTATAGATTGGTTTTGCATATTTTTCAGTGATATTCAAGAGAAAAGGAACTGTAATATGTCCTCTTTTGTGTCTGGTTTCCTTTTTTCTACATTGTAAGATTCATTGATGTTATTGCCTGTGATTATGGTTTATTTCCATATTATTATTACATGTATATATTATTTCCATATATTATTACATTGCATGAACATACTACAATTTAACTGTTGTGTTCTTCTTTTGATAGTCATTTGCATTGTTTCCTCTTTTTTTTTTTCTTGCTATTATGAACGACGTTGCTATCAACTTTCTCTTGTTGCATATATTCCTACATTTCTGTTAGGAATGTGTCCCAGGTGGAATCAGTTTCATGGGGTATACTCATGTTCAGCTTACTCAGTGCTGACCTATAGCTCTCCAAGGTGGTTGTGCAAATTTGCACTCCCAGAAGTATGGGAGTTCTCATTGTTTCACATTCTTGCCAACACTTGGTACTTTCAGGATTGTGTGTAATGGTGTCAGTCTCTTGCTCTTCTTAAAAAACAAAACAAAACAAAACAAAACTTTTATCATGGAAAATTTCAAACATATATAACAATAGAAAGACTAGTAGAGTAAGTTCCATGTTCTTGTCAACCAGTTCCAATTGTTACCAGCACAAGACCAATCATGTTATATATAAGTCCCTACTGCACTATACTGAAACAAGTCCCAGATATTACATTATTCCTCCCATGATTTCTTCCAGTGTGTCTCTGTAAAAGACAAGGATTAAGAAAACCCAGTTTGATTACCACATGTAGTAAGACAGCAATAAGACCTTAAACATACTGAAGAATATAGTCTCTTATAGACTGCATGACTTTTCATCACTAATTATTAACTGGCATCTCTAAAATACTTTCTTACTCACACTAGCAGTTAATATGTATCTCTAAGATGCTTTCTTATCAATAGTAGCACTACCACAAACAAAATCAACAGTAATTCCTAAGTAGCATCTAATACTTAACCCTATTTCAGTTTCTCTTATTGACTCACAGGCCTTGCTGTTGGCTTATTTGAACAAGAATTCAGTTGAGAGTCACATCTGTATTTACATTGCATTTGGTTCCATCTATTGTCTCTTATTCCAAAATATGCCCTCCCCCTTCTCCTACTGAAGAGATCATATTGGGTCTTCTGGAGTGACTCACCTTCTGGGTTCCACTCAACCTCTGGATTTCCTATGAACCAGAGCTAAAGTTTTGTAATATTAAGACTGAACATTTCCGACAGAAGTGGTTTGCAGTAATGCTGGAACTTCGTATTATATCACATCAGGAGGCATGCTGCATCTTGCAGTCTTGCAGTTCACAGTTAAATGAGCTTTGAGCTCATTTCTGTCTTTTATTATAGGTGAAAAAATTGAACTCTTGTTCAGGAGGATCTAGGGAGTTAGTGGCCTTTCTGGGGCCAGGGTCACGGAGCTCAATCCTGTAGTCAGCCTCCCACCATTGTGACTGTTCCCTGCTAACTTTGTTTTTTAGATATATTATTTAGTGATGGTTTTCTAAAATGGACATTTAAATTACTTAGAATCTTAAGGAAGACCCCAAGTCACACAAACTTGAAGTGTACTCTAGCACTGCAATTAAATATAAAAATTCAAGTAGTACAGTTACATTGGTTGTATGGGACAATTCTTATTTTTTGAGGGGTGGATACTAGGGATTGAACCAGAGGTGCTTAACCACTGAGCCACATCCCCAGCTGGTTTTGTATTTTTTTATTTTGAGACAGGGTTTTGCTAAATTGCTTAGCACCTCCTAAGTTTCTAAGGCTGGCTTTATTTATTTATTTATTTATTTTTTTAGTTATCAATGGACCTTTATTTTATTTATTTATTTTTATGTGGTGCTGAGGGTCGAACCCAGTGCCTCACACATGCTAGGCAAGTGTTCTAACACTGAGCCACAACTCCAGCCCTATTTTGTATTTTATTTAGAGATAGGGTCTCATTGAGTTGCTTAGGGTCTCGATAAGTTGCTGAGGCTGGCTTTGAACTCATGATCCTCCTGCCTTAGCCTCTTGAGCAGCTGGGATTACAGGGGTGTGCCTCATTGCCCGGCCCGGGTACATGTTTTTGTCAAGCTACAGTGGTGACCGTGTCCTTTTTCTCCTGTCAAGATGAGTGAACTCTCTAGCAGCTTGAGCAGCTTAGAGATGGGTCACGACCCAACACCTCTGTGCAGCTGGGCTCCACCCTCAGATTTTTTTTTTTTTTTTTCCGGTGGTATTGGGAACTGAACCCACTGACCTATACACCCAGCCCTTTTTATTTTTTATTTTGAGACAGGGTCTCACTAAGTTGTTGAGGCTGGTCTCAAATTTGTGTTCCTCCTGCCTCAGCCTTCCAAATTGCTGAGATTACCTGAGTGCGCCACCGTGCCTGGCTCTGTGGTGGGATTATTAATGCCACAATGCCCTGGGGAATGGCAACATTTGTATTTAAAGGAGTCTCTCCTGGTTACCCTGTGTTGTTGCTACAGGGTCATTTACCTTTTCCTGAGAATGTTTTCACAGAGGAAAAAATTTTCAGATTTCTATCAAGAATTACTTTACCAGGGAATATCACAACTCTACTTTAAATTTGTGTTTTGATTGACTCTTATAATTCCCTTTTGCTGCCTTTATGTAACTTAAAAAATACTTACATAATAAATCTTCTGTTTTAAAGTTACACGGTCATTATGCTGAATTTGCATGCCATTACACTATATTTTATATGTCTGTATTTTGTCAGAAACAAGTGCTGTATGTTCATTTAGCTCACGATTTGTCTCTCCCCTGAAGGTCCATATCGGTTATCTTCCTAACAAGCAAGTCCTTGGCCTCAGCAAACTTGCCAGGTGAGTACAAGTGTGTGGTGAATAGGAAAACAGGTCGAGGAACCCTGTCTGTCTGCCGAGAATCGTTCTCACCCAGCTTTCTCTCCCACCAATCAGAACAGCAGGCCCTGTTCAGAACCAATGTTCATGTCTTCCTCTACTCCATGGCCTACCCCAGCCACCAATACTGTTTTTGCCCCTAAATATCCTTTTTTGATATTTCATTTTGTTGGCTGGAGTTAGTGAATCCTGGGTGATCTGGGAGATTCTGGGAGAGGTGTGAGTGTTTGATGAGAGAGTTAAGAACAAAATGAAGGGGCAGGTAATGAACATAAAGTCATTATATTTAAAATTCAGTTCAAAAAATTTGATTGAGATTATAGTGACCCTGTCACAATTGGGACAAATGAATCTCTGTGACTAACTGACCTTTCTGTGGCTTTGGTGGGTTCCCGCTGTCTGGGATTTGCGGCTTCCTACAGTGGTGGCCCCGATCTTCAGTTGTGTTTGGAATCTGTCTAAACCACCCCAGCAATCTGTCTGCCCTCCACAACTGCTCTTTTGCTTTGTTTTCACTTCCCTTTCTCATTAATTTCCATTAGGAATTTTGGAGAAAGTTGTTTGAAGAGAAATTTAACTTTCCTAGTTTCTGACCTCATTCCTGTTTGGCAGCTTTCACACTGGCCAGGGCTACTTGGCATCATGAAAGAAGAATGGTGCATCCTAGCTGTAGCTTCACTAGAGGGAGGCTCTTATCACAAATCCAGA